>NC_071089.1:71739103-72384103 GCF_027358695.1 Spea bombifrons | reverse complement strand
CCATCTTAATTTATCTCTACATTTTCTCCGCTTTCTCATTATTTATCATCCTTTTCTTTGATCCTTTCTCATTATCTCATTATCCTTCAATTTATCTTGTCTTTATATCTCTCCTCATTTTCTTTATCTCCGCCCTTTCTCTCCATCTCTCTTCCTCTTTCTCTCTCTTTTCTCCCTACCTCCTCCTTTCTCTTTTATCTCTCCCCATTTTCCTTGATCATCTCTTTCTCATTAGCTTTTTCTTTATCAGGCATTCACATTAACATACAAGCGGAGATGCACATCCAGGCACCAACACAACTAGACACTCAGCACTAACATACAAATCCAGACAGTCAGCACTAACACACACACTAACATACACGACCAGAAGGAAAAAATGATTTGACCCCCCTGCTGATTTTGTAAATTTGCCCACTGACAAAGACATGATCAGCCTATAATTTTATTTGAACAGTGAGAGACAGAATAACAACAAAAAAACCTACACAAGGCTAGAATGGGCTACAAGACCATCGCCCAGCAGCTTGGTGAGATGGTGACAACAGTTGGTGTGATTATTCACAAATGGAAGAAACACAAAATTACTGTCAATCTCCCTTGGTGTGGGGCTCCATGCAAGATCTCACCTTGTGGTGTTTCAATGATCATGAGAACGGTGAGGAATCAGCCCAGAACTACACAGGGGGGGATTTTAACAATGATCTCAAGGCAGCTGGGACAATAGTCACCAAGAAAACAATTGGTAACACACTATGTCGTAAAAGGACTGAAATCCTGCAGCGCCTGCAAGGTCCCCCTGCTCAAGAAAGCACATGTACAGCCCGTCTGAAGCTTGCTAATGAATATCTGAATGATTCAGAGTAGAACTGGGTGAAAGTGTTGTGGTCAGATGAGACCAAAATCAAGCTATTTGGCATCAACTCAACTAGCCGTGTTTGGTGGAGGAGGAATTCTGCCTATGACCCCAAGAATACCATTCCCACTGTCAAACATGGAGGTGGAAACATTATGCTTTGGGGGTGTTTTTCTGCTAAGGGGACAGGACCACTTCACCGCATCAAAGGGACGATGGGTGGGGTCATGTACCGTCAAACTTTCCCTCCTTCTCTCACCCAGGGCATTGAAAATGGGTCGTGGATGGGTAGTCCAGCATTGCAAATCAATTTATAACTTATTTGAAATGCTTTATTCTGGATTTTTTTGTTATTATGTCTCTCACTGTTCTAATAAACCTACCATTAAAATTATAGACTGATCATGTCTTTGTCCGTGGGCAAACGTACAAAACCAGCAGGGGATCAAATATTTTTTTCTTCACTGTAGAAACATACCAAGACACTCAAGCTAACACACCTAGATACACACATATTAAAATACCTAAAGATACATGTTCACATGCTAACGTACCCAGACAGACTCACATGCATACCCAGACAGACACACACTAACATACCCAGACACACCCTTACATACATACCCAGAAAGATCCTAACATACCCAGACATACACTTGCACATCCAGGCAGACAGATACTGACATGTATACCCAGGCAGTCAGACACATACACGCACCTCAGTTACCCCAGGAAGCCTCAGTCTGTTTTAGATGCAGCTTGCCCTGTGAGCAAAAGAGCGGTGAGGCCCTGCTTCTCCAACAGATCTGCATAGGGGTGCCTCCAATGCAGCAGACTGGACTGTCAGTCTAGTCCATGGATTGAAACACTGCAACATCTTGCATTTAATACATTTTTGGTATTGTAGCACACTGAAGAGTACGCTTATATTATGAATATACATGATATGACAGAAATATTGTGTATACTACCCTTGCCATTTTAGAGTATCTCTTTATTTCTCTCACTCCTCCCACAAAAAACATTGGCAGCCCCTGTAAGAAATCCATATTTTCTTTGTTCTGTATTCATATGTTTACATTAGCTATGGGTGAAACATGAGTGCAAGGAACATGTGCATATCCAGGAACTTCCCCTGGAGCTCTCTCCCCTTCAGGGAAAATGGCCTCCTGAAGGAGGTAGATGGCCGGGCTCCAATCATGCTTGCCAACACATGTAGAGGAAAATAAATCCACTGCACAATCGTATGCCTTATTACTCTAGCTGATAAGATCACCATTAAGCATCTGCGGACATAAAACATTGAAGGTGTTTTCTGTTTTTCAGCCTTTTGTGGTGTCTTACATTTAAATGGTGCATACCATTTTTATACTGCTGGTGAGATTTCTGGCTAGAGCAAGAAGGCTTACATTTGTGTTTGCCTCAGGTAGCCTTTAGTTAAGGGGAGAAGGCCGGACTGGGAATGAAAGCTAGCCCGGGAAATAATTGAATACCATCCATATTTTAAAGTATATTTGAAAAACATATTAGTCTTAAAGAAGA
The DNA here is from genome assembly GCF_027358695.1 of Spea bombifrons. NCBI lineage: Eukaryota > Metazoa > Chordata > Amphibia > Anura > Pelobatidae > Spea > Spea bombifrons. The sequence continues at coordinate 72,381,705 of NC_071089.1, read as the reverse complement.
CACACATGAAATCACATAGTTTCTAATATCACGGTGGCCTCTGACATCATGTAATGGGTTGGGACCAAGTATACTCCAGTATAGTTTATATAATACAAAAAAGCCATGAAATTCAATAAAAATTTAACCAAATGTATTTAAATTACCGAAAACAGAGAAATTACTTTCACAGTAGGTAATAAACATTTGCAAATTATCTTGTAGCTCCCCTAAATACATTTCTAGCTTAAAATGTAAGATAGAGGCAGAAGAAGGGGGACGTGTGTGAGCTGCATGGATGAGGGTGAATGTGTTTATATATGTGTGTACATTGTTATAGTGGTTGTGTATGCTTAAGTATATGGTGTGTGCGTGCCTGTATGCATGTATGTTTATATGTGTAACTACATGGTGTGGCTGTATGTATGCATGTATGTGTAATTGTATGTGGGTATGTGTATATATATGTAAGTTTATGGTGTTAGAGTGACTGTATGTGTGTGTGTATGTATGTATGTGTTAGTGTACAGCTTCCTCTGACCATCATCATGTCCATAATATCCTAATTCCAATACACAACCACAATCGTTATCCACAACCACCATATTCATACCCTTCATATTAATACAATATTAAACAATGATTTTGATTAATTTACAAAATTTAACACAGGGGCATAACTAGAAACCACAGGGCCCTGGTGTGAGGATTGACTGGATCCCCCGACTTCACACGCAACATGTGCCCAGTGAGTGTGTTTGGCCAAACATCAAAGGAGCTTGCGTATTATTTGTTGAGATTCATGACAGTTGTAGTTTCACTACAGTGATACAGCTGCTTGTTTGTTATCTGTTCCTTAAATAATACAAAAAAAATTATGAACTGAGAAAGAGCAGCTATAATGCAGTAAACACCTCATACTTTGTTGACAAGGCAGAGAAAAGGGACAAATGATTTTCAATATGCTTGAAGATTGTATTTTCTCAGGGAATATTTTGTCTCCTTTCACTCTACCATATTACACTCATTTTATTTTCCAATATAGTTCTGTTGTACCTATAAACATGTCACTATTAATACCTAATGTGTAGGGAAAAATGTGCTTTTCTCAAAAATGGTTCTTTTCTTTACAATTTTAAACTCCTGATAGAATTGAAAATAGGTAATACATATACTTCCCTCACAAATAGCTTTAAGGGTTTCATTCAGAATGATTCCTGATTACATCTTGTAAGCAATTATTTGCATTCATTTTTCCTTCCCTTTTCACTTTTGTTTTTGTTCATATGTGTACAGTCCATGTGAATAGCTGTATGCAATACCTTGAGTGTGCTTTATTTCAAACATATGATGTGGTATCACCAGCTGTCTCTTTTTGCCTTTCAGTGTTTCCATTAACAACCTTGCATCCCGAAAGGTTTTACAACTGCTCTGTCATCAAACTTACTTAAAGGAACATCATGAGATGGAAGTGGAAGCTATCTTGGGTTTGACTTGTAAATGAATGTGCCATTTGAAATGGCCAAAGTGGGACACTCTGTTTGGAGTGGTGGGAAGCATGGTACCTTGCTGTTTTTTGTAAGCATTATTGGGACTTGTAGAGAATTGTTATACAGTTGTACTCAGCATAAGTGTTTAGAAATAGGTAGCAGTGGGGAGAAGGCCTTCCTAAACTGTGACACTTTGGAATTATGCAGTAAAACTCTGTACACTCAAACAATATATATGTCTAAGAAGGGATGGATCGCTTATACAAAGTGCTGAAAAGTGTCTTAGTGTATAGAGAACCTCTAGAATGGCCCCTGCTGTGTGCAGGTGGGGGAGGGGCAAATGGCCTTAGTGGTCCCCATGGTTTGGGGAAATGTGTTTATAGTAAAAGTAAAATATGGAAAATGCAATACATTATTATTCTTCAGAATGTCTTACTCAATTAAATAAACACATGTCTCCCAACAGTCCCAGTTTCCACAGGGGGTCGTAGGCCGGTTGGGGAGATCCTTTGATATAGTGTGTCCCGTTGCAACACAGAGCTCTCACATAGCCTCTTTGAGACTCTAGCTTGACTAGGTGGCTAATCGGGTAAGGCTGCAGGTGGCCATGCCCCATGCACTTATGGTGGCCCGTCCACCCCTCACTGCTTCTTGCTACACCCCCTAACACAGGTGTCCCTGAAATGTTGGGGGTATGTAAATACTATCACTGGTTCACGAAGTTTTGGGAAAGTCTCTAACCACACTCTCCATGAATAAAGGTGCTCCTGTTTGTCCAAAGTCCATTGAACTCTCCCTCTGTCTCTTTAAACTGTTTCATAATTGCATGAAGCCAATTTGAACAGTTGTTTACCTTTAAAATATAAGATGATCATATGTCTTAGGCATATGTGATTAGCCATTTTTATTAGCTCATGTAAATGTATTATGAATAATAATGTGATTGCCTAAACGGCTTTTCGTTTTGCACAAGATTCACAGTGGACAGTTCCTGAAATGATATTGACTATAAAAATGCTCTGACTACAAATCTGTGTCCTCTTTGGGCATGTCATTTGGCATTAAAGTATAAGTGTGATGTTCCTGACAATTCATTTTAGTTTATGTAAATTATTAATCATTGTTTGTACATTCTTTCTGAAGTATCACTGCACTGCAGATCTGTATACAACAGCCACGGAACAGTTTTATCCCCACAGTATATCAATAATGCATTATTCCTTCAAAGATGAAGAATCTATGTGACATAGATGTAAAGTCATGTGATGTAAATGCCATGACATGGAACACAGTTCTTCCCTAGAGAGTTGAACTATAATATGCAGAGGACTACTTTGATTTTCATAGAGGGGTGAAAATCTTCACCGACCTGTACCTGTCATGCCTTACTGGGGTTCCCTGAGCACAGGGCTTTCTCCCTTTCTCTGAGTCTATCCTTAGATTACATTTATTAATAAAGTGCCAATAGATTTAGTAGGTTATTATAACGGGACATGGACAGTAAAAATTAACAATAACATTGAAGCTAAAAATATGCAATTTGACAATATGATTAACACACGCTGGCTTGCCCATTGTGACCTGGTGGTGCAGTGTTCAGCGCTCCATATATCCAGCTTGTGGATGCACTTACGCCATTTGGAGCATCGGGAGGGAAGAGGAAGTCAACGGAAGCTCTACCATTTTGTAATACAATAACCTTGTATGAACTTCCACCAAAATGACGGTGCTTCTAGTGACTGATTGTGGTTTTATTGTGGTTATAATTATATCATTTCTGTTTTTTTTTTTTTTTTAAGAAAACACAATATGCTATGTGAAGTACAATCAATGATGTGGTTTTATTTCCATAGCTACTGCATTATTAGACTCAAACTAAAAGGTAAGATTAGCTCACACAACATGCATCATATGTTTTAATATCCCTTGTCCAACATCCAGCCACCTTGGAATCCCATTAGGATGCAAGAAAGTGATGTAGTGAAAACACAGTCTGATGCACCTTCATTCACTGAAGTTGAATCTTGTAGGAGAGCTGCAGTTTCAAGCCATAAGTTTCATACTTGCCAACTTTTGCTCCAGAAGTCCTGGGCCATGAAAGGGGTGGAGCATAAAATGGGTGGCGTTATTCAGCGCTATGTGACTCCAACTACTTTCGGCACCACCCTCTTCTGTTTCAGGTGTCTGGAGCTCATTTACCAGCATTTAGGCTGTGTGTCTCTCAGACATACATAGCTTGAATGCAACATTTCCTGTGCACAGTGTAATCCATTGTGCATATGCAGTATTTTGATGCCCGGACAGATCCGAATTTGACTGGACAGGACCCACAAAATGGGACTGTCTCTGCAAATCTGGGGCTGTTGTCAGTTTCATCACACAACACGCAGGCCACCCTTGGAAAAGTTTCTCCTGCAGTAAAAGATATGCTTGTTCTCATAATTGAGGTTGAAGGTTTAGTGAAACAGTAGGAGAAAACTTTTTGGATTGGGGTGAGTTGATCGAGTCAGGATGGTCTGGAGAGGTTGTTGGTCATTCAGATGGCTTGATTAAGATGTGTTAGGGAGAAAGGTTGGCCCTTTATTGTGCATGGTTACAATGCTTAATCTGACCAAACCTCACCTACAGCTAATGGTTTAGCAAAATAATCTGTTATGAAGATATATATCCACTAAAAATATAGTCTGCTAATATTAAATAAGTTTAAATATTTAATGAGGCATAGGACATAGCTCTCAGATCTCTTGTTGCCATATTTTATTCCAAGCCATATTCTATAAGAAGAAAAAATCTTAGACATTTAGACATGTACTACCTGCAAACCGCTCCCATTCCAGGGACCACTTCACACTTTTCTCCATCGAGACAATGATTGGGTTCCAGTTCACAAATACTTTGGCATGGTAATCCATCGATACTTTTATAACCAGGTTTACAAATGCAATCTGCTTCTTTTGTCCAGGTGTTTACCGAACATTCTGAAAATTCATCACACGCCATGAATTTGCATGGGTCTGCTTGATCAGCTGTTAAAGATAAACATATTTTAGTTCATTCAATGGCACACAGGTCTGTCAGAAGAACAAAGTTTGCCCTGAATCAAGTGCCAATAGCTATTATCGCTAGAACACCAGATTTGCGTTAAAAATTAGATGTATTTATTGTTGGTGGTTAGTAAAATCAGTAAACAAATACAACTGATTTGCATACAACTGATCTGCAATTTTTTTTATTGCCATGTTTTGAGTAATCAGGGTTCTGTATAATTATAAAATAAAAAAAAACCACACAAAATAAAGAATGAGATCACTGAAATTTCGCTACACAATATATTACTAGCAATTTTGGAATGATCTTATGGTTCACTGTTCAGCTGGCCATGAGCATATCTTTGCTACACCTGTTTATTTCATGACACTACTCTATTTTGGCACACACCACAAGGCAAAAGAAAATGTATTCTGCTCTACTGTGATGATGAATAGCACAACTATAATTACCGCCCAGTTAACCAGTTAAGGAATTCAAGTCTAGTAATGCTAGTTTTATTTGTGTGTGTATATATATATATATATATATATATATATATATTTATATGCATTGTTAACTTATCTGACAATATATGACCAGCACATTTATTCTTGTTTTGAGCTAGAGCTAGAAACAGAAATTGGCTGAGAAAGACAAGTCACAGACAGCCACAGCTAATGGCATCCAATAAAGCCAAGTTGACTCTAGTCCTGCTCTTTCCCATGATGAGACAATATACGATGATTGCAGTTTTGTGCTTCCACTACTTATTTAGCATAAATAGATGGAAATCAACATTTTATTGTTAGAAAAAACATAGAACTTCTCGCCAAAATAAAAGTTTGGTAATTATGCAAAAATACATTTTTCAATATTACGGTAATAAAGTGTTTTACAATATATATGAATAAGACAAAATGTTATATCATGATTTTATTTTACATATTTGAGTGAGCAGCGTTACTGCTGTTAAAGGCAATTTCAGATAGCCTGGAGTACATATGAAAACACAAAAATTACCCAGATGGAGAATTCTGCGTAGAAAGAGATTTTAAAGTATCCGAACCTAAACACTACTCTCAGAAGGACCCTAAATTGGAATGGAAGAGTATTGGATATTAGATGTTGAAGCAACTGCTGGTCCAAATAGTATATTTACTCGGTTGGCATAGTTGATAACTTATCACATGCATTTGGATAGAGTCAAACCCAAGCATTAACCCCTCAAAGACAAAAGCACTTACACTTGAGGATGACAGTGTTTTCTACACTTCTGCGATGTGTTTGTTGAACTGTAATGTACTCCTTTCTCATTTAATGTACCCACACAAATTCTATGTCTTCACATATATATCTTCATATACCTGTCCTGAGTTTGGATACAGCTCATATGCATAGGATATTCATTTTGTTTGGCACTTACTGTGCATATATTAAAAGGTATTGATATTTGTTTTCCATTTGTAATTTGTATTAAAAACACCCCTGCCGTCTGCGAGACTGCCTACCAACGTCAGTGGTAGTGCCCACCGATGTCAGATCAGTGGGCAGTCTTGGGCACATCCTGCAAGGGTAGGCCACAAGTTCCTAGGTATGGGAATAGGCTGCCAGCAGAGGTAGCAAGAAATTATATAGCTGGGTAATTCTAGAATCCCTGTAATTCCTAAACTGTTTTGATTATAACACTATACAAAGAATTAATGCTGGATGAAGAAATAGGCTAGCTGTAGCTTATGTGCCATTACACATTTTTTTTTGATGATTGTTGCAGTGGCTAGGCAAAATGTCATCATTCATCAGCAGCTAATATGTGATATTTATTTTGAAGTATGGGTTAAATGTGCAATTGTTGTACTTTAAAGTGTTTTCTTGACTTATTATTCTTTTCATTTACAGAAACATTAACTCTGAGTGTATAGTCAGGAACCAAAAATTTATGTATGATTATTTAATATGCTTTTAAATGAATATTTAGAATTATGGGGTTGTTATGAGTAAGCACAACAAAGGAATGCTATTAAGAACACAATTTGCCTGGAGAAGCAAGGTACACAGACAGGGGCCATTACAATGATGAATTTTGTTATGATATCCAACCTTGTTTCCAAAAAAACAGATTAGCTCCCAAACATCATATAAATATTGAGCAACCCAGTTTTAGTTTTTATTATTGTTAAGCTTTAAAGGTCAGAAATCAGTTAGAAATGTTCACATCTATTTGCACCTTTTGTTTTCAACATCTGTTTGTAAGCCTCTCAGACAAAACATCTATTTAACAGTCTTGTAACAAACGATAAGTGAGGTTGACCATATGTGATTTGGCTTTTCTTTCCAGCAAGAGATCGAATTATATATTTGTCCAACCATATTCACAAAACCTTGATTCATGTGTTATTTTGAACACTGTGTTAGCACTGATGGCACCCAAGTCACTGCATTTTTATATTTAGTACATTAGTAAATATATATATATATGCCGTATTTGCTCGATTATAAGACGAGGTTTTTTTCGGGGTCGGCTAATAATCAGACCTCAAATAGGTCTGACTATGAGACTAAGATCCAGATCCCCCGCACCGCTGCAGGGGACCTGGATCTTCCTGTCTCCCCTCCCCAAACCCCCCCACCCCCAACTTACCGGTGCTTCTGACTCCCGATGTGTAGCCGGGGCAGCGTGTAGACGTCTACGCGATCCGCGTAGACAACTTCCGCTGCAGCCGGAAGGAGGTGCGGTTAGCAGCGGGGGTTGTCTGCGTCCATCGCGTGTACTAAGTGGGAGGATTACTTTTTCACATAGGGCAAATAGAGTTGGTTAGCTTTTTTCTTTCTACCAAAAACTGCATTTTATGTTTACTTGGGTACCTTTATCGTATATATTACAATTAGTTTGATGACCTGAAACATTTAAGTGTGACAAATATGCAAAAAAACAATTGGGCAAATACTTTTTCACAATATGTCTTTTTGCTGATGACACAAAGATTTGCAAAAGGTTTGATGTTTCTGGAAGGTTAAGTTGAGTGGCAATTGATTTAGATAAACTGGAAAAATGGTCAAATGTGGATAAGTCCAAAATCGTTCTTACCTGGTTCAATGTCTAGTGAGTAGCTATCAATTTGTAGGTTGAGACGTTCAGCTACAGTGTGGCAGAAGTCTTCTAAGATGCAGTGCACAGCTTCAGTGACGTTATACGGCACCGGTTTCACAAACTTCAGCTTGCTGTTGATGATCACGCTCCCCTTCCTAAAGTTTAAGATTTCAAGTTGCTTAAAGCCTGTAAGGTTGGACTGGAGGTATGGAAGAAGCTGCAAGGACAATGCATGCATTATTGAAATACATAGTTTACCCACAATGTTTCTATGCATATTTGGTGTAAGTGTGCTGATAGATGTGTTACCATTGCTTTTTATATTTCTATAGCGGGTTAGAACAAATTTGTTTTCTCAAAAATGTTATGACAAACTTTGTTTTCTAGATGTTGCTGAACTTTGACCATCTTATCTTAAGATAATGGAAGTTGCATTTCAACCACATTTGGAAGACATGGAAACAAGGGACCCTTTAAAGCTACTTTTCAATAGATAAAAATCCAAAAATGAGTAAATAGAGCAAGACCTCAAAGGACACTTTCCATCTGTTAACCAAACACACAAGGCATTCAGTTCTCCATTGACATTTATATATAAGGACAGTCTCATTGTCCTTATAACTCTTTACAAGGCATTTGAAAGTACAGCACACATTTTAGTACAAAGATATTGGTGGTTTTAGTTGTTTATGTAAATTAAATGTACTACATATTTGCATGTGGTATTTGATCTTAATACTCTAATCTTGTATGCACGTCATATAAATCTAAGCATAGTGATAATACCTAAATCACCTTTTATACATAGAAACATGCATGCTTCTATGTTTTTATAACATCATATATACCTTTATATACACACAATATAGAAAAACAGTATTCTGTTTACAATGTGTACAGGTTTAAATTTATGTTGATTTTTTATAGTTTGTATTTTAACAAAGTTAGAGTAAGTAATCCAATAGAATATATTAAAACAAATTGCAGCAAATATAAGTCGTTGAATGCCGTGTATTAAAAACACACGAACATAAATAGCATTATAGCCGCTCGCTTCTCATTCCACCCTTGCAACTTTTGTATCTGGGTATTATTAGTAAAATATGATTGTAATTTTTTTTCTAGGAACCAATGAACTATATTTTAATTATATTATATGAGATGAATACCAATTGCAGATTTCTTCCGAAAGAAATATCACCCCAGTATAATAATCACACTTTAAAAAGATATTGAGCTTGCGTGGATGCCTTTGGGCCATAAGTCACAGCTCAGCGTAGATCCACGGAGGATGATGAGAGGAAAATATTTAAGTGTGTGTGTGTAATGTTGTTCCAAACCCTTGGAAAAATCATTAAAAGTGGTGTAATCCTACAAAGTCATTTCTGGCTTATATCAATGACTGTTGTTACTGATGGTCAAATGTCTTCTCTGATCACTGTAAAGATCTATAGAGCCCCGATCTCATTTAAAAGTTTAATCTCTTTCATTTAAGAGTTTCAGTTTTAAAAGTGTGTAGTCTCATTATTTTCCAATGAGAGCGTGAATGAAATACTGCATATTATAGAAGAAAAAGCATTTTAAGCTTAAAAGTCAGGGCGTTCCAGGAACCCAGTCTCTCTTGAAGGATATGCTTCAAATAGAAATCAAATAGGGTTTGCTTTAATAAAAAATAGGAAGTAGGAAATTAGGCACTTCTTACTAATATGGGTTTTTTTTTTATTTACAGATTATTTTTTACCAGACAATAACATTTTAGCAAATATTTTTTTTTCTTTTGCCATATTGGGATGCCAGTAATGTTATAATTAAAAAAGTGCATGTTTGATAGATATGATACATTAGATTCAAACTATTGTCATTACAGAAATGATTAAAAACCAAAGGTGTCAGTGTCTTCTTCAATAAAGAGGAAAAAAGAAAAATGTGTTTTCTGGAAAACCAGAAAAAAACAGAACAAAGGGATTTTTCTTTCAATGCGATTCATCTTCTCTGATAAATATGTCAGGTGGCAGGAGAAAATAAACTATATCAAATTGTTATTCAGATGAGCATGTTCTGAGTTGACACTTTTGGATCAGATTTAAATCACTTTGCTTATATTACTACATAAATTTTACTGATATATTACAGCTGCACCTCTGCATACTGGCATTATCATGGCATCTTCCCAAGCTTCCACCTGTCCTTTCGTTTTTATTAATGCGAAATTTCCAGGAAAGCCCTAAATCAGTAAAAACCGGATTTTGAAATATAAATTCTTATAGCTCTAAGTATATAATTCCCTCATGAAATCCATGATGAGCATTCAATTAAAATCTAAATGTTTAATGGAAAAACTAAAAGGCTTAATTTTAAGGTATGTAAAGAGGAAATGATGCCAAAAACAAAAAGTTTCAGTAGTTTTTTTCTTTGTTAACGTATGTGTGACTTTTCTAGTTTCTGTAAAAATATTACATTTTCCAGTAACTGGCCTTTCTTCCTAACGGCTACTAATTCTTCTTTGTAGATGTTTATAACATGATTTCAAAAAGTAAATAAAAAATAATTGGGGGAGCATTCACATATAAGGTGTAAAAAAGACAGAATCAAAGGATAGGTCCATCCATTTCTGTACCACCGTCTCTCCCCTTTTACCTAGTAATCAATGAATTTTTTTACCCTTTTACTGCTTTCTCCGTTCTCTTTTCATTTATTAATCTCTTAATTTCATTAAGCCTTTCATTAAGCCTCATTTAAGATTCATTCATTAAAACCCTCCAACTTCCTTGATTACATCAAAATTGACTAACTGCTGGGGGGGGGGGGTTTCAAGCCATGGCCTGCAGAGACCAAGGATAAGGATGGTTTCTTGTGTGCCCAACATGCTGGTAGTCAATGAGTTTCAATACACATTTATTCAATTTAATTTATTAAACTAGAAACAGGATGAAAGCTTCCGAAGCCTTAAAAAAATTAGAGCTTTGTAGCTCTATTCATTATTTTTTTTGTTTCTTCAGGCAAGAGTTGTTGGCAGCTCCAACACAATTAGTTAATTAGTTAATATGTGGTATATGTTTATATTTTTTGATACAGCACCCGCAGATTACATAGTACTATTACAATGGGGAGGGCATAAATTGAAAAGCAATTTAACGACAGAGAGGGTTTCTGGGAGTATTTCTTCAAAGCAAAAAAAAATAGGCTTTCCCCAATTCCCTAAACTGTAAAACATATATTAATTTAAAAGAATTAAATATAATTACAAAACAAATGCTGTGATTACCTTTGTAGAACCAAACTGTTTTAATGGAATTCCAGAATTAAAATAAGCTTTGGAGCCATTTCTGGGTACGTTTAATTGTAGTAACACATTAGCATATATGAAATTACTATTGGATTTAGAAAGAAAAGATTACCCCATTTACCGTAAGACTAAGTAAAACCAAACCAAGTCAGTTAAGCTTAAGTTAATTCTGAACTGGCTATTCATTTTGAACTTTAACTAGAAATCCATACCATGAATCTGAGTGTTTCCTGACTAGAAATCAACATTTCACTATTTGTTGTTGTCCCACCAAGGTGTATTTCTTTGGAAAAACAAATGTACCGTTTGATCTTTTTTTTGTTATAGGAAGGTCACTTGCATACTGCACATTTGCCATGTCCCCAATTAAACTATTAATTAGGCTACTCAAGTGTTTCTTACAAGAGAAATTGACCAAAAGCAATGCTTCATAATTAATGTTGAAGATATTAAACCTATATTAAATGTTCCAGCAAACTTGTTTTTTCTGTTAAATATACTGAATTTAAAAAAAATAGTCCAAATCTTCTATGCTTATTTTACTATCTCATGCACACATCCTTAATACTTTATCACTTGAATTTTGTTGTATTATATTTTTTTTTAGAATTGCTGGGATTTGGGGGAATTGGGATTGGCCATCTAGCATACTGGGAAAATGTACGAATGAGGGCAGACAGTGCTACATACTTACTTGATCACCTGCTCCAGGGGGTGCTGCAGCGGCAAACAGCTGGATATGCCAGACCACATGGTGTGTGAGCATCTCCAGCTGTTGGCTGCACTTATGTCATCAGCATACTCGGGAACATAGGCAGTCCTGCAGAAGTCAATGGGTGATCCGTCAACATGTGATGTTGTGTGCAGAACTAACCATGAACGTGGTTGGAGGGGTAGTGGGGTGTGACGCAACGCCACTCCAGCGACCCGTAGTTTCTCTGTGGGGTATCTAGTTTTCAAAAAAATATGGTTTGCTGGGGTAAATTGAATTGGCTGGTTTCAAAGATATCCCAAATAAGACATGGGCAGGGAATGACCAGATGTGCTTTTAAGTTTTAAGTGGATGTGAGTTAATGTGTCTGTTTGTGTAAGTGTATGAGTATGTCAGTGTGTGTTAGCTTCTGATTTTGCTAGGGTGTGTTAGTGGGAGTACCCTTCCTGAAATTAAACTCTGAATCTTCCCCTGTATCTTTGTTGACCATTAACACATTTTGACTTTTAGATCTCCTTTTACTTGTCTTTTGCACTTAAATACATGCTTCGGCATTATAATTTTGATTGCAATTCACACCATGAAGGTGTATACATTTCAGACATCATCTCCTATGATATGGCCTAATAATGTGTTAAATTGAAGACATTAACAACTGGATACTCTATAAATATTTACTGGAATCATGATGCCAACAGGGAAACAAAGTTCAACCAGTAAATTCAAATTGACAAAAGATGTGTTTTGCCCTATATACATCTGAGCACAAATGTTGGGGCAATGTGTTAATTCCTCCTATACTGCTACCATTAAATAAAATAGAAAAAAAATAGAAATGATCTAATGATCCTGTCTACTCCTTGTCTACAAAAAGCACTACTGAGTTATTCTAGGTAATTCCCTTGCCTCTGTATGATAGATCAGTAATCCTTTTATCGGTTCAGAGAAGAGCCAAATCTGACAAAGTATCAACACTTTGATTATAAAATGACAACAGGGGATTCTAGACTTTTTTGTTATAGTTCACAAAGGTTGCAATTATTCTTCAGTCTGCCTTCATAGATGACATTTGAGATGTTATTTAATTATTCATCCCTTTGCCTTACTAAACCCTTTGTACAATACTCTTGTTTTATTATTTTCCCACGCTTTTACCAACAATTCTAAACCAATGAAAGGTGTTAAAGTAAACTTTACTTTCTTTTGTTAAGTTTACACAACTAACGATAAAAGTATAACGTTTTTTAAAAAGAAATAAACGTTTACTTACAAGGTGGAGGAATTGTTGTTCAAGTGCCTTGTACTCTGGAGAACTTCTATTGAACAGATCATCAGAAAATGGCATATTAGTCACCCTCAGGCTGAAGAACACAACAAGATCTTTTCCTTTATCAGCCAATATTTCAGAGGTCGAAGAAAGAGGCTTTAAATCAGAGAAAGGTGTTGTATCATTGGAAAGTATTTCTTGAGATGAAGAGTAGCCACTGGCCTGTATTACTGTAGTGTTATACATTTCAGTTTCAGCTTCAATGGAAGAATCACTAACAGCAACATTTGCAATGGTGATGGTGGTCTCCATGAACGTAGAACGCTCTATCACAAAATCTCCTTCCACAGTTGTTACTGTATCACCTAGAGCAACTTGGGTGTTTTCTATTATTTCTGGTAGCCAAGTGTCCTTTGTTACAACTATTTTGTCACCTGTTATTGACATTTGAGGTTCAGTGGCAATGGGGATTACAGTAATCAGTCCTGTTGTTTCTGGAATAGTTTGTGTAGTAGGTTCCTGGTAGCCCATAGGTAACTCTGAAGGTTCCACATATGATATATTAAAGGCAGGTTCAATGATGGTACTTTCAGATCCTGGTGTGGTAGATAATAAATAACTTGTGTCTACATAAGCAGGCAATGTGTCAATCGTACTAATTAAATCCAGTCCTTCTGAAGGTATTTCATCTTCTGCAAAAGTGTTATTGAGGTTTTCCGATGTTTGTAAATATGGGGAATGGGATGGAAGAAAATTGTTATCTGTAGGGTTATTATATTCATAATCCCCAGATGATTCAGCTTGGTCAACCTGATGGTCATCTGCTGCAGAAAAAAAAGAAAACAATTTTGACAGTCATCCACCTCTTGAATGGTGTTGTAAACTTTTATTGAATTAAATGACTCCAGTAGTCATTAAGTATGAATGACACAACATTTCACATTATATAGTGTAGTAACATCAACATTGGCTTTAGGAAATATACAAGTAATTATTGAAGAATATAAATATGATTTTTCTATGTAATAAATATCCACAGCTATGTTTTGACACATGACGTTTTGGTAATATCACACTAAAAGCAATATATAGTAAAATTAAAAAAACACATAACAAAAGACAATTTTAGTAACCAGGCTCAAATAAGCACTTTTCCCCTTTAAGTTGCAGTTGGTATTCCATGTCTGAAAATGTTATGACTATAATGAACAATTATGTCACAGATAATATAAGCTTCGAAACTGAATACAATTTTCATAAAGGATTTCTGTGACTGGTTTGTCTAAACACAAATAACATACAACTCCATGTAACTAGCGGAAGTAGAATTACTCTCAGGTTTCAGCTTGACTTTACTTAATGATAAGGCATTTAAGTGTGTGTGCTTGATTAAGTCATTTAGTATGCTAAAGGTAGCTTCTTTTACATATTGGGAAAAGGTGATCTGATGGGGTGACCAGGTGGATCCTTTTACCTGTAACGTTGATGTTGCATGTATTTTATAGGGCCGCAGTCCAATTATTGCACTTCTGTGTAATTAATTTTAAATATGGGCCCCCAGTAAAAAGAACCAATCTTTTTATATTATTCAATCAAGACTGAACATTTTAAATGAAAAGTGCCTTTTTTCCCCTCAAGATTTGATATTTCAAAGCTAGTCTTAATTTCTCTGGTCTTAGTTTTTTTCACTATGAACTTTTAAAAGTCAATTTAATTCACCATTTTTAATCACACTGGTAGGATTTAGTAAATGAAATAACAATATCATAATGACACATGATAATAAAAAGGGTTTCAAGGTTGCGTATAATGCTTAAAAGCTCTGTCATTCCATTCTTTCTGAAGGTTTAATCACATAAAACTATTTGAAAACTTTTAAGAGGTCTTTTTTTTGTTTCTCATGAAAAGTTTGGGCAGTAACCAGTATGAAGAATTATGCAGAATGACAATGCATTTAGTTATATATATATATATTTTAAATTCAGCAGAGTAAGCTAAACTGCACACTTAAAGGAAAATAGTCAAATCCATTCGAACACTGAACTACTTTCAAAGGAAATAAGTGGTAATTCGGAATAATCCTATACATCCCTGTGTTGTTCTTCACCATACAGTATGTACGACAGGCACCCTGCTTTATGGTGTTGGTTGGCTGCAAGGCCCAGTGCATATATCGTTTGCAGGACCCTAGGCAGTATAGTAAGCTTGTCTGCCAACAGAGAAATGGTCCATGCTTGGTCTTTCTTGAGAGAAGCAATTCTCTTCATGATGCATTTGTGTCCTAATATCTTATTATACCCTCCAAGAGCTACTTGCCAGATGAAGGCGTCCAGGACCCCGTGTCCAGCAGAATTGTGTTTTTTTATTTCTTTTATCTTAATTTTGACCACCAAGTGAATTATGGAGAATTTAGCTTAAACCAAACGCTCAAAAATTAGTTGAAGGAATGGGCTCTGTCATCCTCAAGCTGGACTTGTGTGTACCTAAATATATGTAAAGGAACACAAGTGTCAACAGTCAACTTTCATACGTGCAGGACATTTGAAGGACAAGCGCATTTTCCAGAAAACAAAATTGAGTTCTTCATTGCAACAACAACAAAAAACAACCCAAAAAACCATTACACAAATGTTTTCAAATCTGTATGGGTTTTATCATGACATTTTCTCCTAATGACAAAACGACTAACGTCTAAAGATGTGGCGTGAGGTTCTACAAGTGAAATGTGCTATGCCTTCACACCCAATTAGACATCTGTTACAATGCAAGTTATTGTTGTTCAGTGTCATTACTGTGATTTTCCACTGAGACTATCAACATGACAAGAGATGTCCGTGATATAATGTCCTTGAAACTGCAGTCCTGATTAAAAACTTTATGTTTATGAGAATCTCATAACCATTTGGCATTCTGTTTATAAATTAGTTCATCTATGAAACCACTCAATATTTATTTAATCAAGAATACTGCATATTTGTTTTAAACAATGTTTGTTCAAACGTCCATGCTATTAACTACTGCATGGGGTCTAAATGTAGCTGCTCTTACTGCTATTACTGTCTGGACACATTTATGTCATTACAACAATTTTTTAAAGTATTATTGCTTGGGAATCGCCAGAAACATAAAATGTAATGGCTGATAGATGAATACAAATCAAGTAAAAAATATAAATACATTTGATTTGCACTTTTTACAAGCTCATAAGAGCCAAAAGCATGGTTTTTAATTGAATGGAAATGAATATGTTTTCTTTTGTTTAATCTGAGAAGCTCTAAATGTTCTGTATATCAGAATAAATGGATGTTGCACACTTGTTTACACAGAAAAGTTAGTTGATCAGACACCAGCCTATGCAGCGATGGTTGAAGGTTACATTGATCTAGAATTCATAATGATAGTTTGAACCATGTTGCATCCTCACAAATTTCACTATGTATTATCCAATTTACACTTCTGTAAGAACCTATTCTATTCGCATCCCCACCCAGCAGATGTCACCCCTCCTTGTAAACAGTTGTCTCATCCAAAATGGCTGCTTAAAAATAAATCTTTGCGCGCATCATGGAACCCAAGCAGGAAGTCCATTCATTACCAGTATTACACAGTTTTCCATTGAAAATAGTGTTTTTAATGACATCAACTGTTGAAAGTTGTTTTAATTCCTTTTGCTGGCCACGTGCAGGCTTAATTGCAAAACACACAAGGCCTCTACCATGACCCACAGACAAAACACCACAATGTGGCTTGCAACATCTAGGAAATGAAATTTTAGGTCCATGTATATCATAGCCAAACGCCATGAATCCTCATTACACTACCTGTAGTAGACAATATACTGGTTCATTCTTAATAACCTAGCCGGATACTCAGACTAATTAAAGTCTATAAAGGAAGAATCAGCTTTGACCAGGAAAAGTCACCCAAAATATCACACGGCCAGGGGAGGGCTAGTACCTTCTGGCCCGTGGAGCAGGTACACAAGCACACACACACTTACTGTAACACAAACACACTTACTCCATCATATCCTCATCCCTAACCCATCAAAGTTAAAATACTTCCCCTTTAATATTCCCTCTCTGCAAGCTTAAAAATTACATGTACATTTTAGGTATTAAAATATATTGTGTGTATATATCCTCTACTAATTTAAAAGTGCGGATATAAAAAAATAGAATAAGGCATTTAATTTTGTAATCGTAAATGACTTATTTCTGGTGTTTCAACTACTTATAACCCTATTTGTGGGTAAATCACTTTACTTGTCAGACACAGATTTTTATTATTTTCTATAAATGAATACAAATTGTATATTCTATGTGATGTATTTTTAAACCTAGAGAACCAAATTGTTTTGTAGCTGTTAATACATTCAGTGGGGCCAGCACAATGAGTATTATTATATGCAGAATTCTCCATATTTCCACTTTAGTGTTCATATTGAATCAAAAGGCAACTGTGGTTATAATACAAATGCACTAGGAGAAATGTGAATGACTTATTTATGTAATAAATTTTGTATGCGTTGTATGGGTAGGGTTGTTTGGGGATTTTAGTTACTGGTGGTTTAGTGCAGTGCAGATAAGTCTGTTCTCTGTATACTCTGGAAACATTATCTCATCATAAGATTGTGCCTCCGGTGTTTATGTGAAGGGAAAAGGACAAGAGATGTCCGCACCACTAGCAGCGATAAAGGTCACAGGAGTCCATTCATGGCAACAACCCCTGCAACACCTTTTGTTATGCCACTGAGGATTACATATATATATATATATATATATATATAGTTTGTGTGTATTAGACCCTATACAACTCCTTAAGAACACCTGTAGTCTCTACATTCATCACTATTAGAATATTGATTACTTACTAACGTAAAATTATTGTATCTATCAGCAAACATTTTATATATATATATATATATATATATATATATACACATACAAAATCATTACAAAAACAGGGATCTCTAAGACTCCCTATTACCTAACAGAGGCAGACAACTGCAAGTGTGTGAGGTTGGTGAGGGAGTAATTAGACAACTTGTGAATGTATATTGCCTTATATGATGAAGGTTAAAAAACATAAAAATATGTATGGGAGGCACAACCCCCCCTAAGCTCTGCCTCCCCTCAAATTACAGTAAATGACACTTGGAGGGGTTTAAAAAATAAGATACACCATCCCATGCCCCACGCCCTGTGCGATGGAGGAGTTAAGTTAAAAAAAAAAAAACCTACCTTCCCCCACTATGTTTAAGTCCCCTGGTTGGGGGATTGAGGTCCAACCAACCAGCCTTTGGGTGTCATGAGATTGGGAAAAAAAGAACGCTGACCTTTGGTGCTTAATATTTTTCACAAGGTAAAAAAAAACAAATAATGCTGAAAAAAAATCCTGCTACAAAAAAATGAATAAAAGTATTACCAGATGGCACTGCATTGAAAAAAGGACTGTTCTAAAGTGCAGTCAAAATTTCAGCTCCAGGACCACAAATCCTTTAATCCAGTGCTGATTTAATGCAATGTCTATGGTTTCTAAATCACTTTCTCATACAGTGCCATGAAGTGCAGTACGCCATAAATAACTGGTTCTCTGGCTGAAATGCCCCAATATTTATTTGAAACAGAGGTAAGTCTCAGATGATTGCAGCATATTTTCTAGGCATAAAACATCATCCCTGGTCAATTCACATTTCAGCTAAAGGTACATTAAAAAAAGAAACTGATTCCTTCTGCTGCATGTGTTGGGATTGCTTATGCGATATACATACAAGATAAGGATAAAGTGGATATAAGAGGAACACAGAGGTATTGTGGATAACAATAATATACTTTAATAAGGGTGTTTTCTTCTCAATCTTTCATTATTATTGAACAATAAAATTGTAAAGTAAATAATTGGAAAACAAGATGAACTGTAAACAAAATGAGAAAATAAAATGTGAGGCAAAATGGAAAGAAGAGATTAAGTGATGCCCTAGATAATGTTATTGATGTTCTCTACAGAGAAAAATGAAGACTGCAGTGAATATTCTTTCTGTTTTTTTCTTCTTATACTGCTTACGCAGTCAGTTCCTCTCAAACTCTATCTTCACTTCATGCCTACACCGTGCCCAATTTAGGCCTGTTATTGAGTAACTTGACTTCGTATTGATTTATTAAGATTGCGGTTGTTTCCCATATATTAGAGCTAGAAATGTAGTTTAGAGCTAAAAATTGGTCTTATTACCATAGCAATTCATGGATCGGTTCAATCAAGCGGGCTATATTATTGGTTATATATATATATATATATATATATATATATATTGAAAATGCAATGCCATAGTACTCAAACCGCATCTATGTTCTTCACTCTTTACTGTATTATGTGGCGCAGAGACCCACCATCAATATTCAGGTGAAGTTTAATGCATTAAATGTCATTGTGAGGCCTTCCCTTATAGCATAAATGAGCTGTACTGACATCTTGGACAGATAGAGCTTCACGTAGATAGTCAACTCTGTGGGGCACCAATTTGTTTTTATTAGAGGAATGAAGGACTAGAGCTTCAGTAAGCTGAACTGGAGAGAGTGCGAATGTTTGAGCTCACAAGTAGTAGTAAGTAGGAAGTGAATGTGTGTTAGAGTGTTTGTTAGTTCTTGGGGCGCACGAAGAAGATTCCAGTCACCCTGGGTGTAGCCATACCAAATATATTGGGTTTGACTGAGAGACAATGCACCAATTTTACTATTCTTCTGGGATACCAAGAATACATGACACAAATATTCTTACATTGTGAAGAATAGGTTATATATGTCACAAGCACACATTAACCCCAATCTGCTGGAAACTCCCAACCTTAATATACGAAAATGTGATACCATGATACCATAGGATGTAGCTGTTAAGTTGGTAGCCAATCCTGACAAATATTTATACATAATGTGTAAAATTTTATGGTGTGACAATGAGTCTTTTCATTCCCTAACCTAATTTTACTTTACCAAAAATGATAATGTACAATTGTTTAATTTATCCAGTTTAGTGTAATTATCTTTCCCCCTGGTTTAAAGGTATAGCAAAGAAATTAGCAATATAGGTCTCCAAAACGGTTACTGTTTCCAAAGTATCTTCAGCGAGAGCCAGGAGTACAATAAAGATGTTAACGAATGCAAAGAGGAAACGAGGAGATGGAAGTATAACTGTATTACATGCAAACAATAAAATGTAGCCTCGGCTGCCTGACACATCATTTGTTCCTTCCAGATGTTCAGTGAACTCTACAGCATTGTTCTGTATAATAACATGGTCAGAATGTGACTGACTGCTACTGAAGACATTATTCCATCAAATGCTAAATTGCTCCTAGCATAGCTGACTAAAACTTATATTATAGAAGGCCACTGGCAAGCGAATCGGGAAAGTTATGTTCCTTATGCTGTTGTTAATGCAAAACTGATTGAAAATGACAATAGGAAGTGGCTGATCAAAAGAGAAATTCTGTGCATATATATATGCATTTTAAATGAAAAGTAGGGCTATGGAACATGCAATATATGTTAAATATTCAACCCAAAAGAAAAACAATACATCCCTTGAAGTGTAAGAATGAAAATGAAATGTTAGATGAGCAAAAAACCCTACACGCCTAAAGAAAAAATGGAGTGATCTGGGATTTTGTCTGGGGTACCTGGTCAAGTGGGGTGCTTTCCAGGGACCACAGAAGGCAGTACAGCGGTATGCATGCTGAGTGTGGCTGATACATAACAATGGCTTTCGATTATTTAAAACGGTTCATTTAATTAAGTTTGGGTAGCTGTATTTTTAAACTTTTTTTTGTATGATTTTGTTCCCTGGCCAAGGTACTGCAAGGTAAATTTTTAAATAGATAAATCAAAGTATTAAATTGCTCCCTTTTGTTTGATCCCAATAAAACACATTGAACCATCACTGGCATTCTTGTTTTTCTAAACATTGAATTAACCTAAGAAGACAGTAAAGTTTCATGACAAGTAGTTGGAAATGGATGAGTTTTTATAGGCAAAACTGCAGGTAGTGTTGTGAAAGGTTCTAAGCTAAATGATGGATTTAACATATTCCCTATGGCAAACCATCTGTTAGAATGTAACTAAACCATACAAACGCCCATTCCTAATCGCCCATGAGAGACAAGCATAGGCTTTTTTACATCCTTTCGCTTTGCAGCTATAAGAGCCTCTACTATTCTGGGACGGCTTTTCACAATACTTTGGAGTTTGTTGGAATTTTTGCCCATTAAGCCAAAAGGGGTCAGGCACTGATGTTGAAAAGAAGGCCTGGCTAGCAATGCGTGTTCCAATTCATCCCAAAAATATTCAGTGGGGTTAAGGTCAGGGCTTTGTGCAGGCTGCTTGAGTTCCTCCATACCAAACTCATCAAACAATCTCTCTAAGGACCTTGCTTTGTGAACAGGGTAACAGTTAAGCTGGAAAGAATCTTAGGTATTCCAGGAAAGTGTTTCAAAACACCAAACCTATAACTTCACCAAAGTTTCTCCAAACTGCATGACTCTGACATACAATCAAAAAGGTAATTTACTCATGTGAATGAAGTTGAGGATAAGAGAAATCATATTATCCGGATATCAAATGTTACATCTTGGGTTATTCCTCACCCGTAGAAGAAAAACACAATGGCAGGTTTTAAAATGAATTAATTTTGCACCTAATGATCTGCAGCAAACCACTTAAGCAAATTGTTTGATTTGTAAAAAAGGAATAGAACATTTAGATTCTTTGCCATGCTCTTGAATCTTTTTTTTTATTATTCCTAATGAATACATCGAGCCCATAAAAATAAAATGTATATCATCCGACTTTTTATTCAGTTGTCAATTGACTTTTCTTGAGGGACAATAGGCAAAATTATACCACATGAATAACTACATTTGTTTAAGTTCTATTAAGTTCTATATTTGTATCTCATTGCTTAATGTGCTAGATCAATTGTCTTGTAGTGTATCACAAAGCTGGAATATTAAACATTTAAACTACCGTTGAGCTACAGCACCCATCACTCCTAGACAAACTCATCAGTCCATCAACAACTTGACAAATTAAGTCGCCTTTGATGACTAGCTGGCTGTGCAATTTACCTGTTTTCCTAAAATCTTATGTTTCTTCATCTACATAAAACCAGGATGGATACAACCTGATTAACTATTTGATTATCAGAAGGATGTTAATGAATATTGTGTTTTGTTCCTCCGATAATGTTGTTGATCTTTTCTTAATATGGAAAAGAAAATGTCAAATATGATCAAACCAAAAATCAGATTTGATTACATTGAAACAAATAGCAAATTGTTATAGTTGGCCTTAGGATGTAAAGGAGATTTATCACTGTTTAGGACAAATCTAAATAGAGAAATCAACAACTGGAAGAAGCACTTATCACATAAGATAAATATCACAATGGTGGATAAATATCATATTGATGGTGCTCAAAAATGATATTACATAGTATTACATAGTATATAACCACACATGAAAATATAATATAGTTACATAACACAAATAGTAAAACACCCAAATAAGGAAAGTAGCCCCTAACTTTTAAACCAAATACCTGGTAAGAATAACACAGATGCTACAGTGGATCAAATAATATGCACAAATATATTGCATAAAACTATGCAAGTCCACTATGAATTTTTTTCCACATTATGTACATATATTGTGAGAGGCCATCAGATATCCCAAAGCCACGTTGCAGAGCTATTATTTTGGTGTATTTTAGAAGGATAAAGTAGATTTAGATTTCTGTAGTACACAAGGCAACACCATTGCCAACGATGGCAGCCTTTAGGACCCAAATCCCTGTCTCTCTTTCCCCTCTGATGCATCAGATTTATTGGAGATCATGATGTTTGCCTGCTATGTATGAATGTATTACAGTGTTCTACAGTCCTAAAAATCCCAATATTGTGTATTTAAACAACACACCATATATCAGCGCTGAGGAATCTGCCGACGCTTTATAAATAAATGTAATGTAATATGCATGACCGCATCTTCACTGTATGTCCACCCAGCGTGAAGGAGAATTCACAAAAAGAAGGCTGTAAAAGTTAGTATTGTTTCGGAGGAAGGAGGGGCTGCCCGGTTGTGTAGTGTGTAGGGGTAAGGGGTTGCTGGATTTTGCTGTTCATGGGAACCAAGAGGGGCTGATAGGTAGCGTTGTGTGAAAGTCAGAAGGGCTTGAGGATTATGTTTGGTTCAGGGCTGTCCATATTGTGGTGGGTGAAGGTTCTGCTAGATGGTGTTGTGTACAGGTGGATGAGAGTTTCTAAACATGTGTCCAACGTTATGGATAACCCCTTTGTGATTTAATAAACGTAAAGAAAGAAAAGAAAGAGAGAGAAAGAGATAAAAGAGAAGACAGGAGGGGGAGGATCACTATGATATGTTGATGGAGATTTTCTCTTTGCAATAGCACAAAGGAGCTGAATGTTTAGATGCACCTGAGTATACTGTGGGGCAGTATTACATAAACTACTGGTCATGGTATTGTTTTCATCAGGGAAGAAGGAAATGCCCTTCATATATATGGTGGGGATGTGCTAAGATCAGACATTTGTGGTCTAGCAGAATCCAAGATATCTCGGCAATAATTGGAAAAAAATAAAGGAAGACCCAGAAATGGCACTTTTACATTTCAATATGCGTAACTTCCCCCTTAAAAAAAAGATAAATTAGTATTCAACTGCTTTTAGCAGTAAAGACATCAATTGCAAGGTTTTGGCAACAAGAAAATACCCCCACTGTTGAATACTATTATGCAATTTATGACTTATTTGAAATGTGTTATTCTGGATTTTTTTGTTGTTATTCTGTCTCTCACTGTTCAAATAAACCTACCAGTAGTGGACTAGTTAAAGGATAATGGAATTAATTAAAGTAAATAATTAACTTAATGAATGCTATTAATTACATCAAAACTTTAGAGAGTCTTAGCCTACTATTTCTCCCAGTGTCTAAGGCTCACCAAGTCTCAGAAGAATCTCACTCAGTAAAATGCTCAGATGCAGAACAGCAGCGTCATAAAAAGCAGTCACAGTGAAATAAACGGATTCCCTGCCTGCTCTGCTCGTATATATAGGCTCTAGTATATTTCTGGTCTGCTTTTTTTTCTTTGAAAGATGCAGCACAGCCACCGGACAAGCCCTCAGCCTAATGTGACAGGAGTGAGCTGATTGGATGAATGAAGATCAGTTCACTCAATGTCGCTTCTCTTAGTGCAGGCAAAATGTCGAGATTCTCCTTCTCTTAGTGTAGTTAAAATGGCGGCCACAGCGACAGAGCGAATGAGCGAACAAACATAGATTTTTGTATTGCGCACATTTGTTTTTTGTTTCTTTCAGCCAATTTTGCATTTGTTGGTTTGTTATACGGACGAATGGATGAAATGGTAAAATTTGGCACGAAAATGCATTTGTACAAAAATAAATGCGTAAGTCTAATAAATATATATAAAAAATATATATATTATATGTTGTGGTAGTGTGTATACGCCCATCTCCCATTCAGCTTGCACTCTCTGCATGAGCTGCCACGCCGCTGAAGCTGTACTTGTACACACACTAAAATACCCACTTATATAGTATAGTATAGTATAGTATAGTACTTACAGATACTAACATACTCACACACACTAACATATGTACTTACATACTCTAACATACTAACATATGTTCACACACACTTACATACTTACACTAACAAACTTACACACATTAACATACATGTTACTTACACACACAGTAACATACATACATACGCACACAAACATTATCACACTTACACACCCACAGTAACATACCTACACACGGTAAAACACACATACTAACATACACACATGGAGTAACGTACTTACACACACTCTCTTATTTACACTTACACACACAACCGGCACTCCTCATGACTTGCATGTTGAAGAAAGGCAGAGGCTTCCGTTCCACCCATTTCTTGACAGTTTTTCTTTGCTCCTTAATGTAACGAGTCATGCCCCACAAGAGTAGGGGAAGACTTATGCAACAGCCTATACTCTCCAGGTATGATAAGGAGGTACGAAAACACATGTGGAGGTGGATCCAAATGGCAAAAACACAGAGAGAGAACTTTAAAATTATTGCCATTGCAAACAGTTCTAGTTAGAGATTCAAAGCACAGTTGTAGAAGCGGGAATTTATTCCAATCTTTAATCCATTTACTTCACTTCTCTGCTCTCTTGTCAATCTCTTGTTAATCTCTTGTGATGTAGAAACAGTAATTACATTTTCCACATTATATTTCATTTGGAACATTATACATTTCAATAAGAAATTTCCTTGTCTTTGGGCTTTAATTCATTTCAATCTTTAATTGACATATTTAAGGCTTTTACACTTCGGCTGACTTTTATTATCTCCAAAGACTTGTGTGGCACGCCGCTTTGATACAAAATAATTGTTATGTCGATGCACAGATATATTTTTTTGCTAAAGTTCCACGCATAGCCATTTTATGATTTGCTTCAATGGATTTTTATCGTGACAAGAAAAACAAAGTATCTAAAATGGAAATTCAGTGTTTATTCAGGGATCTTCCCTGTATATTGAGCAAATCAGAAGGCCTCTAGAAGCTATTCTTTTTTGTTGAGGAATTTAAAGTCTGTGAAACACATCCAGCATCTAGATAAATATAGCATGGTTGTGGATTGTATGCTTGTACTTTAGTAACAGCTAGAATTATCTGTTAATGGATCCACATCAACAAGCAAAACATGAGCTTTTTTGGATCCTATGACCCCAGGTTTCATAGAAGATTATATCAAGAAGAAAATAAGTAAGGCTCATATATAAAATATGAAATTCACCTTGCTGTTATTTTTATGTTCAAATTATAAAATAGGGTGACTGTTGTTCAGGACTATTTCTATGTCTTTTAGATAAATTTGTATCTTAAAGACAAAGCAGTAGTGTATAGCACAAGCTGACAATGAAACCTGTGCAATTTCTTAAATAGAAAAAGGGAAATCTCGACATGGAGAGGATGCCTCCAAGTGTAACAGGGCAATGATGATGGACAAATGGGGTAATGAGATATGCTCTATTGTGTATACCACTTTAAATAACTGTAATGGCCACAGCTTTGTAACAAAACTAAAAATAAACAAGAAAGTCATCTAAACTGGCATTTATGAATTTCAGCACAGCATGTAGAAAAAAATATCAGATGCAATGTTGATGTTCAGCAAGGTCACACCAGTATAATAACCATAGCCGGAATGGCTTTCGGCTATATTAGGCTAATGTGCGGTTGGCTGAAGCCCTATAACACCTGCCACCCACTGTCATGACCAATGAGTAATAATATGGCATGCCGTTTCACAGACCGGAGGCCTTAGAGTTTCACCATGTCTGTGGTACATGTTTGATACTGAAGTATTTTTGTTGACCAAACAATATATATATATATATATATATATATATATATATATATATGTAGTAGGGACTCTAAGGTTTATGTGGGGTGTAGACGGGTGTAGGACTGGACAGAATTTGGTCTGAGAGTGGGCTGCTGCCCTGTCCAGAGATTAAAGGTAGACTTGGGGAAGCATGACTTCATCTGGGGACTGCAAGTTTCTAGGTATGTTAAATAAATGCAGCTGTTGAGTGACAGTCCATAATTGAGTGAACCCATTACCTTTGAATAAAACATCCATTGTACAACCTTTTTCAAAAGACTGAATTTCTAAGCATTTTTACTGAGTACATCTTATTGCGCAATTAGGTACTTTTCAAAGAAAGAAGAACTGGTGATGCTGAGTTTTCTTGCAAGTGGTCTGTGACATTTTTGCCTGAAATTTCATGTGTATAAGTTTAGAAACAGAATACTATAGTAGTGTGATTCAGATAAGAGATGAAACCAGTCTAAACTAATTGCTAACTGCATCATCACCAGTGTCAGCGTTTAAAATATGTAATGATTCTTATGAAAAATGATTCCATATGTATAAATTGTACTGAGCACATTAGCCTGATTACATTTAGGACTTGCAATGTTCTGTGACACTTTCCCCCCAGCTACCGTACCCTGACAGCAATGTCTGCCAGACACAAAATATAGTATGTCAGCTTTTATCTTGCTCAGAGGTGTGATGAACGTAATAAAACTGATCATTTTCCTTAAAATGATATAGAAACTAGGATTGTATGTTCTCATTTAATTCATGTGAGTCCGATAAAATTGTCATTCCTTCCATTGCACACACGTTAAATGTGACTAGTCTAGTGGCTTACAAATCTTAACATCCAAGGTAACAAATAATTCTTCTAAAAAAATACCTAAAATAAAAATCAATACATTTCTGCATAACATATAGAAGTGATTTAATGCCATTATTGAAATGAAGGAGCCTCCAAATATAACCTCCAGGACACACACACACATTTCATATGTTGTTGGCCAACAACTGTAATGTGCTGTCCCCTACATTGTGTGGGATGTATAACCTCACAGAAGGGAATCTGTTACACATTTATACATTCTTCATACCACAGAGGTCAACATTTTAAATGTGATGACCAGCAACATGTGAAATGTATATCTGTCCTGGAAAAAATGGCTGATGTGGCAACCATAAAGGGTATCTTAGTGTGTGTCTGCCTGCATATTTTGTTGTGTCTGTGTCTGTATGTTAGTGTGTGTCTGGGTATGTATAATAGAGTCTGTCTGGGTACGCATGTTAGAGTCTGGGTATGTTAGTGTGTGTCTGTCTGGGTATATTAGTGTGTGTGTATCTTTATGTTAGTGTGTGTCTGGGTTTGTATGTTAGTGTGTGTCTGGGTATGTACTGTGTGTCTGCTTGGGCATGGATGTGTGTGTCTGCCTGGTGTAACAACTGGTATTGTACTTTTTGTCCCAGGATCACCTTCAACACACAGTCCACTATGGTGCAGAGACACTTCACACACAGGAGGTTTTATAAAGTAAAATGACTTTGCCTGTTTTATTGGTTTTCATTTGATAAAATAATCAACATCAAATTAAACAAAACAGAATCATTGCTCAGCTGAGTTCTCATTAAATAAGTATTTTCTCCTGACTATGTTAAGGGGCTTGCTAGTTGCCAAAAATACTATATATACACCACTCACAGGCTTTGATGTTTTCTCCCTCATGTCAGGGAGCAAAATTATTCTCTCTCTCCCTTAGTACAGGCCAGGTATTTAAGCACATCCCTTCTAATTATGAGGAACAAGTAAGTAGAGTCAAAATAAGTGGAACTGCTGGCCTGGAATCCTTACCTGTCATCTCTGAGCCAGAATAAATATGTGGAGCCATAGAAAGAGTGGGGCAATTGCCCCAGGCGGCACTTTTGAAGAGGCGGCACTTTGCCGCCCCAAGCACCTTTTTTTTTTAAAGCGGAGGAGAGGGGCGCCGAGTGGTTTTCGCGTATCAAGTTGTCAGTACCCGCTCGGCACGCTCTCTCTCCTCTGCGAGCCCTCTAGCTCGGTCTTGGTGCCGGCTTGTAATGCTGAGCACCGGAATATGACGTTATATATTGCACGCACCGTGGCAGAGCAGGGAGACTCACTGCAGGACTGGTGAAAGGTAAGTGAAGTACAAAGGAGGGGGGGATAGGGTAGATAATAGGGAGGGAGAGGAAGGGTAGATAATGACCCCTGGCGTCGGCAGGGGGGGGCGGCATTTTAAACTTCGCCCCAGGCGGCATTATGTCTTGGGGCGGCCCTGTGTGGAGTGGAGCACTGGCCCACCCTACTCTACAAATGTTCCACCCTAGGGACTCAAAAACACACAAATAGTATTTTAGGTATTAAAATAAAGTAAATAAAGTCACTGTATGCTACTCTGCATCTCTCTGGGGCTACTTATGATTCCAGGGGTTCTGTCACACTGGGTATGCTTTGGTATATAGGTATGTTAGTGTCTGTCTGGATACGTACGTTAGTGTCTGCCTCAGTATGCACGTGTGTCTGCCTGAGTAGGTTAGTGTGTGTCTGCCTGGGTATGTTAGCATGTGGGCATGTGTCTTTGGGCATGTTAGTGAAATTATGTCTTGGTACAGTATGTTAGTGTGTGTATGCTCGTGTATGTCTGGGGATTTAGTGTGTGAACATTTGTCTTTGGGTATGTGTGTGTCTGGGTATGTTAGTGAAAGTATGTCTTGGTACAGTATGTTAGTGTGGGTGTGTCTGGGTATTTTAGTGTGTGTGCATGTGTCTTTCGGTATGTTAGCTGCGTGTCTGGTTATGCTAGTGAAAGTGTGTGTTTAGGTATGTTAGTGTATTTGTCTAGGTATGTTCTTGTGAGTGACAGGGTATTCTAGTGTGTGATCATGTGGGTAAACATGTGCCTTTGTCTGGGTATGTTTGTGAGTGTTTGTGTGTGTGGGGTATTTTAGTGTGTGGACATATATCTTTGGCCATGTTAGTATGTGTGCCTGGGTGAGTTTGTGTGGAGGTCTGGGTATTAATTTGTGAGTGTATAGTTGTGTTGGTGTGAGTATGTTGGCATCAGTGAAAGTGAGGTCAGGCTCCTCCTGAGCTCAGCACTTGCTTCGGTGAGGCACAGTCACCCAATCACCCAGGGTTTTTTTTCAAACCTGTATTCGATTTGCATACCCTTGTCTGTAATAAGCAAAACTGGCACTTACATACTTTCAAACAAAGTATTTTAGCAAATATGTGAGTTATTTAGTGAGTTTTAGCATGCAATGACATACAGCCTTAATTGAGTCTGGTCAGTCAAGTTAACCCTTTACTCCACTGACAACAAAATTTATTTGTGAAATAGATTGATAATCTACAAGTTCAATAAGATTGATCCACTGAGATCTTTTTCTAATTTAACCTCGTGTATCATTTTATTCTTGAAAAAAAACCCACCAGTGACTAGTTTCTTCAGAACATTGGCATGTTTGAAAGAGAAAGTCAAAGTGACCCTTAAATTCTGTCTCTTGTCCCTGCTGACATCACTATCAGCAATAACCATGAATAACCAGTGTACTTCAAGAAACTGCAGGTTATCCCCAAATGCCTTTCATGAGACCAATTTGTTTCAAGAACTTTAACGTCAGGGTTTTGATGCCTTTTTATCCTTCACAATGAATGAACATAACTAAGGCCCATACTATTCAGATGTCTTGTCTATGCAAGTACATATTTTTATATTGATATTATGAGGATAATATGTTAATAATGATAATAATGTTTCCAAACCTTTCCATTCAGGATATGGGGTATAGGGAAGCAGATGCCCATGAAGCCTGCTTTAATTTTAAGATTTTG
The DNA here is from genome assembly GCF_027358695.1 of Spea bombifrons. Lineage (NCBI taxonomy): Eukaryota > Metazoa > Chordata > Amphibia > Anura > Pelobatidae > Spea > Spea bombifrons. Next base: position 72,351,536 of record NC_071089.1, on the reverse strand, counting down.
GACCATTAACTCAATTATTTTGCCGTTTTACTTACAGACACATTAGTATATAGCATTTCATGCAGACTTGTCTTTGATACATATTTTCAACAGAACAGAATATTCTATGTGCTTCTTTTTATGCAGTCATCTTGGTATGTAATCATTACCTATACATATTTAAACTGTGTGTTTGCTAAACCCTACAACTAGGAATCCTTAGATATCTCCTCTACATAATACAGGATCCTATCTTAAAAGCAACATAACCTTTCTCTTTAATGACTCCCTAATACTCCCCCCTGTCCCTTTCTGTCTTTCCATTTCCACTCATTCCCGTCCCCTTTTATTATTCCACAGAAAACACAAAATAAAAGAAACGGATAACATTTAAATATATATATATATATATACCAATATATATAAAAACCAAAAATCCTTGAAGCAGTAATGCAGCAAAAAAATCTAGTAGATCGTACAAAGCACATAACATAGAAACATACACTTATGCAGTTTTACTGCAGATAACAACCATTCGGCCCATCTATTCCCGATGTAAAGACTTAAACCTTAATCAGCCTTTGGTCTCATCTTAGCTTAAGGATAGGCATATGCCTACCCCATTCATGTGTAAATTCCCTCACTGTATTACCCACTACCATACCTGGGAACTCTCCGGGTTTGACCCGGAGATTGCCAGGTGAGCACTGCTTCTCCGGTTCTCCTTCAGTTGCTTCAAACTGTGTTATTTCTCCTTAAAAATGTCCTTTCCACCAGGCATTGTGCAAACATAAATATACAAGCACAACAGATATAGGCAGTACGTCTGTTTTAATAGATCTCAACCCATATGGGCCATACAGCTGACTAGCAGTTTACTAGCTATGAAATGCATTAAAAGCCTGCCCCTCATACTCAGTATGTCAAAATTCATACAACCAGTCTTTGGAAATATCTTCATACAGAGATATGCATCCATCCCACATTATCTGCAGTGTGACATTATATGTGAAAAAAATCAATTTTCTCCACTTACAGAAATGTTTTGCTCAGCTATATACCCAAACAATATATATATATATATATATATATATATATTTTAATATTCTTGGAAAAATGATATAATATATACAGAGTATTTAAATATGCATAGGCATTGCCAACATCTCACAGAGGGGAAAGTTTTCCAATAAGCCTTCACAATTATTTTTGTATCCCACCAAGATTAGAAGATGACATTTTGCATGATACAAAGTAAACAGCAATAAGGAAAGCAGATATAAATAAGTACTTAATCTATCAAAATGCATGATTTGATGATGTTGATTATTTGAACATTTAAGTAGCACAGTATCCGTCCCCTGTGCATAATAAAGATATTCACTCTTTACATTAAGTATCAATAAGCCTGTACTCCAGGAGCTTTACTGTCACGCTTACGGTTTTAGTTTAAGTGGTACCTATTAATCAAAGGTCAAGGTAACTGCATAAGAGAGCTACTCAGAGAGCCCAATATGTGTTAGCTGGACCAACCACTGATCATTTTTGTTTGTTTTGTTGGGGTCCCTCCTTGTTTTTGGACAATCGTACAACATAATTAGCTTATTTTGTTAGAATTACAATTTGTACGAATCTGAATGTACAAGTCTAATGCTTAATATGTACACCTCACAACTATCGAATAATTAAGTTGTTTTATTACTTTTTATTAGCCAGATTTATATATATTGTCACGCACAGCATAGGTGGAGACACTGATATCAGGTAGGACCGGAGAAAGGGTACAAGGTCAGACAAGCCGAAGTCAGGATACCAGAAATCAGGAGTAACAATGGACAGGAACACGTACTGAGGAATAGGCACTATCGGGATAGGCATGACCATCAGAAGGCAATGACTGAAGGTTCCAGAGTCTCTTAAATAGGCACACAAGCTTTGGTGTCAATTAGTGTTTCCCCGCCAAATTTTCAAAGTCCTGTTACCTCACTTCCCCTGTGGCCATCTTGATTGTGGCGCGTGCGTAACCTCCCTATATAAGACGAGGTAGTTCCTGCCGGCGCCACTAGGTGGCGCGAAGAGGACCTTGTCTGGACAGGAGAGCCGGACCTGACTCCTGCCTGCGGCAGCTGAGGCTGCTGTGCCGAGGCGGAAGGGTCTGCCCCTTCTTCACAGCAGCTGAGGCTGCTGTGCCGAGGCGGGGGGTCTGCCCCTACTTCGCAGCGGCTGAGGCTGCTGTGCCGAGGTGGGAGGTCTCCCTCTTTTTCGCAGCGGCTGAGGCTGCTGTGCCAAGGCGGGATGTCTCCCTCTTTTCGCAGCGGCTGAGGCTGCTGAGCAGAGGCGGGGGGGGTGTCAACCCCTTCTTCGCAGCAGCTGAGGCTGCTGAAGAGCGGACCCGGACGATCTCCCAAGGTACGTAATATATATATATATATATAATTAACTACCTTAGGTGTCTCCACTCCAGCATGCAAGGACTCTGCCAGCAACCTCGTGATCTGCTCCCTCAACCAGCCAACATCTTCGGTCACCATTCTGGACTGAAGCAAAGATGTGCTGTGGTGTGTACATAGGTGTTGGTTCATACCAGAATTGATGAGATGTCCTAACACTTTACCCAGGCTCACTTCCTTATGACATAATTTATACCTTGCAGTGTGCCCATCTTACTTGCATTTCCCATACTCTTAACTAAACCCACACTTTACGAAGCCACTGTATATCAGTGGTATAGTGGTGATACTAGAGTTTTTTCCCATGAGAGTATTACTGGAGGTGGTGCTACTAGCGTCAGTGCATGTAGGGGAACCAGTGGTATAGTTATCTTGCAGCTGCTACATCTGCACAGTAAAAGGAGCAACACATCAACAGATAAATTACTGGAAGATGTGTTGATTGACTCCTCCTCCGCTGGCTCATTATCTAAATCCAGGTCACCACCAGCACTGTCGATGACCAATTGACCACATCTGTTTCCACAAGGCAGAGTAAGACCCACTTTTTGGGCCAAACACAGATCTACTGCAATCATCTGAGAGTACCTACTGATCTTTACTTTGGAAAGTTAGAAACATTCCGGTGATGACAGTGCTTAAGGTAGTGGTTGCACCAGCGACAGTAGAAGGATTATAATTTAAATCTTTCAGAAGATCTTTTTAATGGAATTAATTTAAGTTCCTTTAGTAAACTTTATTGTTTCTCTCAAGGGGCCCAGTCTAGCTGCTGGTAAAACCATCCACTAAGAGTAGTATAATAAAGTTGTATTGGGACAGATGTTTAAAATAGATGGGAAAAATAAATTGTTAAAAGATTACTATGAGAAGTGGAAACAATCGGTATTGGGAATAAGAAAGTATATTTATAACGTTCATTTACGTGAAACTGATTTTAAAATGGTATTATATTCCAGATAGATCTAGATCTAAATTTAGTAATTCCCAAAGTAGTCTATGCTGGAGAAGTCACTCAGCTAAAGGGACAATTTCACATATTTCACATATTTTCTGGGATTGTGACTGATTATTATGTTATGGATGTTGATATTAATTATAACAGACATTATAACATTTCCTTAAGTAGACATTATCAACTATTTCTGTATCATTAAATGACTATATTTGTCGTAACAGAATTAGTTCTGGCTTACTGATGGAACCCCAACATTTGAAAGCTGATTAATAAACTAAATCTGTAGCTACTACAAAATTAGTGCCATCGCCCTAAATGGGAATCGCTGAATCCTCTCTCTTACCCTAAAATTAGAATATACTAAAAAAAGCTGTTGATCTGATTGGTTTGTTGAGGCATTGAGTTGCCCTTGGTCTTCTGTGAGAATTGTAGGCTGCTTAGTAGGTAATGACAGGATGTGTGGCAGGTTGAGTAAAGTTATTCTTTTTGACTACAAAGTGTTCAACTGTACTTTCTTACTTGTGTGATTAGTTTGTGGACTTTTATACAGAATAATAAATTATTTTTCTAAAAAAACAAAATGTAGGACCCTAAATAAACATGCTTGAGCAATCTGCTGCCATCAGACATGGACAGGATTTTTTGTCGACTTGGGTTGAAGATGAGGGCCAATGGCTTTTAAAATGTACATTTTTAAAACTTTTTTATTTCACTGGTTACATGTATAAAGAATGCATAGGATGGATCTCCTCTCCCCTAACATGGAGATTTAGTGGTAGGGAGCAGAGTACTTTCTCTATCTGTAAAATGTTTTCTTTTTACATTACACTGAGCATTGGATGGCAGTAAGGGACTCTTCCCTTTATAAAGGATCTTCCCTTTATTATTTGATTACCTTCTACGTCACCATACACTGAGTGTTTCCTGTGCCATCTTTTTTGCTTTACTTATTTATTTTAAACAGTTTTTTTTTTCTTTTGAAAATTGTAAATAGCTTGTGTTGCATTGCATGCATTTGACTGTACAGATTTCATTGTGATACGCTATTAAACGGTTAATAGTTGAGTATGAAGTCAGCTCATTTAGAACATTCCCTGGTATAGTAAAAAAATATGCAAAGTACTACTTGGGCATAATTTCATTAATTAAAATGTAATCAAGCCACACATCTGGGAATGCAGCGTATGCTAAAACATTGCAGTATTCCGAGAAAACAATACATAGAAAAAACACTACAATGGCTCTAAGATTTAGCACCTCTTTTAAATTGTCAGTTGTGGATGGCTGCACACTTGTGTGGACAGTGGATTGTACTATTTGTTGGGCATAATAATGAAACTAGAGCTGAAACAACGAATCGATAAAATCGATAATAATCGATAACGGAAATCGTTGTCGACGATTTCCGTTATCGATTAATCGAGTGATCGATTCGTCGTTGGAGCACTAGGCTCCTTTTACTTACCTCCGCCTGCGTTCCCCGGTTCTGCTCCACGCTCTGCAGTCTCCGCCTTCTTCATGCTACGTGACGACGGAGGTGACGCGCGTCTACTATCAAGTTTGAAGTGGAACAAGTTCGTAGCGGAGGTAAGTACTCTTTATGTCTATTGTCTGTGCGAATGTTTATGTGCGAGACTGGGTGTTTATGAGAGAGACTGGGTGCAGAGCAGAGTGGGGGTGGGGGGCATTGCAGGGTGTGAGACTGGGTGCAGAGCAGAGCAGAGTGGGGGTGGGGGGGCAGGGTGTGAGACTGGGTGCAGGGCAGAGTGGGGGTGGGGATGCAGGGCAGAGTGGGGGTGGGGGCACAGTGCAAAGGGGTGGGGGCACAATGCAAGTTGTTTTTAACATCTAGTTCTTAAAATTATTTTAAATAAACGAAAAATTTGCATATTGTTTTTTTTATCCGATTAATCGATTAATCGAAAAAATAATCGGCCAACTAATCGATTATTAAAATAATCGTTAGTTGCAGCCCTAAATGAAACGTGTTAAAGACACTATCTGAGTGCATGGGTGAAAATATGAACTTGGTTATGCAAAACGCCACCTTTAATAATCATTAGCACAGATGAAGACAGTCTTAGAAGACGTTATGGAAAAGAATGGATCCCTCTTTATTCACAGTTAGCTAGATTAGAACGAGGAGAGTTTAGATGTAATGGGGAGGGGGAATTAGGCCCTAGACTTACAAATGTGATATTTTTATTCTTACTTTTAAAAACCACCATCTCAATAACCGCCCCTGGCCTATCCGTCTTTCCCCCTGCCTTCTGTACTTCAAAAAATCCCTCAAGAGGACCTTTTTTAACAATGCCTAAAAATGTACACATTAACCCCCTTCATCCCATGTTCCTTAGCTCACCTTTCCTAGTCCCTCTCCTGCAATACTTATACTAATGTGATTGGCCTGTCTCTGAAAGAGGCACATTTGCCACAGGTGTAAAACACCCTAACTCCCTCTAGATTGTAAGCTTGTTTGTGTAGAGCCCTCCTCACCTGTTGTTTCTGTAAGTCAAATTGATATGTTATATACTGCGTGTCATGTTCTTTTTACTCATTGTACAGCTCTGCTGAATATGATGACACTATATAAAACAATAAATAATAAGAATAAACACATTGTATTGCTACTGCAATCAGTGACTTATTTTGGCCTATACTTGTTGTGTAGGCCAAGTCCTGGTGAGACTGCAAATTTACACTATGGAGGACTATATCAAGTCAGTAAAACCTCCATAACACTTTACTTGGTGGTGTACACCTTTAGGAGACAGTATACGATTATATGACATCATGTCTCTGCAACCAGCAATACGGGTGGTGGATACAGGGCGAACGGCTGGGGTTGCTGCCATGGTTTAGGCCTACCGCAGTGGCCATCATAAATACATCACGGACTGGAGTGACTGGGTCAATTATGAGTTTTTTCCTGGGATAAAAGATTAAAATAACTACTTGTAAACTTCCAATGTGTATTTAGGACACCAATGACCATTACCGTACTTGTCTTCAATCATTTGTTCATCTTTGAAAATATATAACAGTAAACATGGTACAAATGCAGTATATTAAATATTAATCTCCTTAATTGCGTATCTTGGCAGAATAGGACAGCTAACACTTTATGCAGGTATAAAACTTCTAGGTTCAAACACAAGATATATGTGAATTACAAAGAACTCTTACACATTTAAGATTTGCAGCTGTATCTATGTCATGGATGTGCCAGGCGTTCAGCCAAGATACATGAATCTCGCCTGACCAGCATCTGAAAATTACAGTGCTGTTTTGCAATAAACTACCACATGGCTTGATTACACCTCAAGTCATGACCTTGTTATGTTGTTTTTCAATTACTTTTGATTCATTAAAACAAAACTAGTTATATTAACATTGTAATACTTGATTTCTTAATTAATATCTCTTGTACTTAATTTGATGGTTCTCATTTTATTTTAAAAAAAATAATTCCTGGATGGAGTAACATTTACCTTGATAACATACAGTAAATAATGATAATTATTAGTGTGCATTATATGCTTCCAGAAAAACCTTTTAAATAATAGGTCATTAAGATGCTGACTGTTACAATGCTTTGGTGCTTTTTACAATCTCAGTGGTACGTAGGGTCATACCTTTCCCAGACAAGTTCATCTTTCTGTGTCGCACAGATGTGGATAGCCTCCTACAAAAGTGTGGCTTGCCCACATTACATCAAAACAGGGATAGGAATGGGTGGAATAGGCCTGTTAATAGCAAGGATCTTTATCGATTTGACAGCATAGTGTGCCAGAACAGTAGAGATCAGAGGATCTCCCCAACTGGTCCATGATCCCCACACCCTACAAAGGCAGGACAACAGGGCCGCTCTGTGGGACAGTAGGACGTTATCTGAAAATCATTACTGTCCTGCAAAATAGAATGGTTGGTAGAATATGTTACTGTATATGTGTGTGAGAGAGCTATGGCAATGCTTTAGAAATTATAATATCATTATCAAGGGAAGATACATTGGGACAGATCTCATATGTCAGGGGCGTACAACCTGCGGCCCTCCAGCTGCTGCAGGACTATATCTTCCATCCTCCTCAGCCAGCCCCTTAGCCGAAAGAGCATTATGGGAGATGTAGTCCTGCAGCAGCTGAAGGGCCGCAGGTTGGACACCTCTGTCATATGTAGTATTTTGTATATTTTACCCTTTTAATATGCCCATGGTCTTTTGATTACATTTCTTAAGTGTATTTTACACATCCAAAATATTGTTAACATTACATTTTTACTCTTGGATGGGCCCCATGCATATCTTTGCAGTCTGTTGCTATAACCACAATATTGAATTATTTTCATACTTTTTTTTTACGTCCTTATTTATTTATGTCAGTTGTATTTGTGTCTAACTGGCAATGGAAACATTTTTGTTTGGGAAAGTGGCTTTTTCTTAAGAAGAATAGTGTGTTTCCTTAAAATAAAGAAAACTCATAAGCAATGAGATTGTTTGAGCTGTGATTAGGCCGAACTAAGAGTTAGATAAATCAGCTTGCATAAAGCACATACTGAAAGTCACATTAACAATCTGGTTTCACAACACAAGAATTTTGCTTGTGGCATAAAAACCATGGGTAGTTACGCGAACATTTCGAAAATATTTGCAGTGTAAAGATTTTTGTAGCATAGTAACTGCTGAACCTATGTTCAATATCAATTCAAGATTTAAGAACCTCAGGCTTTCTTAGAGTATGGGCTGAGAAGAATCATGTAGAAGATTATTATCTTGTCTGCTTTGTGTAAAGAATTGCATGCTTCTGCACTAAATGGTGACCTCTGTAACAATAACTTAATTTGCAATCTATCGCTCCTGGCTGTTACTGTGCTGTTTGGCAAAGTTTCTATTTCCCTGTGGTTACTGCAATAAACTTCTCCTTTTGTTTCTGATCTAATTCTGCTAATTACAATGTCCCTTCATTAGTTTTCCAACATCATTGCAAGCCCTCTCACTAACCAATGTTACTATATTACTTATCTGGCTTTGAGTTGGCTAACTACTAACAGTACCTGGCTACAATTACCTACAACTAAACTTTAAAGAGCAAGTAATAGTTTTTCCTAATTCTATCAGATTTCAAAAAATTACACCACTAGCTTCTAAATGGAAAAAAGATATTATTAACCTCATCAGTCTCCGGATTTTTCAGAACGTGAGGACCAGATATTTTTTTGTTATTTTTACCATATGTTTGTTAAACCGTGACTCCTCGTTTCTATATTTGATGAACCTGCAGAAATTATACATTATTTTATTCAGGAGAAGTAGAGCCTAATTTTGAAATCGTAGAAATACATAAAACAAAATAATTATTAGTCATAATAATTTTTAAAAAAAACTATACTGTTTTGTTTGTTTTTACATTGTTCACAGTGTGGTATGGCTCAAGATCCCTTTGGGGACACCTTATACATTTTTGATCCCAATGATACAAGCCCAGAGATCTCCCCTGTCCAGTGGCTCTGTTCTGTTCTAACAATGCTCGCCCGTAACAACAGTTCCACTCCAACTGAATGCCCATGTCCAGTTCAGATACTCTCTTCCAACAATGTTAGTGTTAACACCATCAAAAACGCACAAGAAAAGGTTCCCAGGGGGACTGTCCAGACCCTGCTGGTATCTCTGATAACCCAGATTGTAGAAACTGTAATCAGTTGCAGTAGGAGTCAAAGTCAGAAATGAAAAATATGTAAAAAAAACAGTGGAAAATCACTGTCATGTGCAATTACATCCTGATGACTGTGGCATTACTTGTGAACTATATTAAAAAAAATCAAAACATAAAACTCCAGGATAGTATTAGCCATAGTATGCACTGGGTCATAAATCGGTCTAAACACCCATAAAACAACATAAAAATTATATGCATATTTACTTGCAAACTACACCAGTGAGGCAATAATTGTTTCTGTATTATTCATATCTGGAAGTTTAAAGAACATTCCCCTTGTTACTAAGGATGTGTACTGCTGCTTCACAATACAGGCATCAAAAAGCATTTCCTCCTGTATTTGGTTTTTCATTCTCAACTGATTTTATAGCACTGAGAAATTCCTATAAAATCTATATTTAGATTTCTGGCACCCCTAGGAGAATGACTGGTGCCTTCAGGGGTGCCACTACTATATAAAGAGATTAAGCCAGTGCTTAGACCCCCAGCAGTCAAAGGGGCTCCGTACATTTTCCTCATAAAGTCTTTCTCTGTAATGTATTTTAATTTATAATATATTTGTTTAAAAGAAGATTTTGTAGGCAAGGCCTCAACTGAATAAAGATTGCTTATAATGGGAGTTGCATATTCAAAAAGAAGTGGGAAATGGTCGGTAAAGCATATATAGAAACTAGGAGGGCTATTGTTAAGCTGCATGCTTTGGCCTCCCATAGTACCCCTAGAAGATTAGCGCTTTAGGTATAGGCCTAATGTGAAATCTGGTCCTGCATAAACAGAGCAGATAAAATTCATAAAAATTATCACATACCATATCCAGGAAGGCTTTCAGTTGCTGGTGGCACAATAGTGATTTTATTACTTTCGGAAAAGGTATAGCTGGGAGTGCTAGATCTGATTGTTTCCGGGACCTCTGTGCTTCCTAACGTAATGTGTGAAAATGTTGTTCTCATAGCAGAGTAGTTCAATGTCTGAAAATCTGTATGGCTGGTTCCAAGGTCAGTTCCTGGCATTAGATGATCACCAGACATTTCTGTGGATTCCTGAGGTTTTGCATGGACTGTATTGTAGTCAGTTTTGTCTTCCTGTTTCCTAAGATTTTCACCTTCCTGAAACATGTCAGATGAAGGCAGGACATCAGTACCAGGTAAAATTGTTGTAACGGGAGTGATCACATTATCTGTGTCAACGGAAGATGGTGTGATATTCACCACATTTTCAACTAACAGATTAGTCTTATCATTGGCATCTGAGGCATTAAAAGGCACTGTAAAACCTTCACTTATAACATTGACCACATCAGCCACATATTCTATTGACGGAACTTGCTGGTCTGTATTTGATTGTTCCGGAAATGCAGTCAGATATTCTTCAAGGAAAGATGAAATTGAGGGAAAAACAGAATCAGTAGTAACTACTGTGACAATTTTATCTTGGGTTCCACGCGCATCTTTTTCAGTGCCAGGTTTTTCTATAATCACTGTAAGTTCATTAAATTTGCCTTCGGTCTCTTCATCCTCTAATACTGGATCAGGATTACCTAAAGGCTGTTCAGCATTTAGGGTCTCATCCTCCAAAGAAAAAGAGAAAACGAGTTGAAGACAGCAAAATATAAAGTTAGATCTATATGCTGCAGATGGGTAGATGTTAAGAATTTAATAAATATTGCATTATAGTGCTGATAGTGATTTGATATGCATGGAGGTTATGTCTCTGATGCTTAACCACTAAATTATTAAATTATTAATGTTCCAGAACAAAGGGTCTCATCAATGATGCTTAGGATCTGCATGTCCTTGAGATGACATTAAGAAATAAATGAAACTTTTGCTTCTCACAGAAAATAATTTGTATTTAGGACAGTTAGTTGCAGTAGGGATTAGTAGGTCTCAGCCATAGATGTGAAACTGGCACCAAATCAAGCTGCTGCAAATCAAGGAGGCCCGTTTGTTTTGGTACACTTTTCTATAGTTATCCAAAGACAAGAAGTGGATTTTTTCTAAAAAACAAGCCTGATGTGTCTCCATTTGTATCACCACTAAATTAATATTTTCCTCTGCTTTTTCTATTCCGATTATTGTTTTCTCTCTAGGCTTCAGCAATCTTACAATGTATTACATTGCATTACATTATATTTATTTATAAAGCGCCGGTCAATTCCGCAGAGCTGTTACATTCATTAGAACAATTTATAAACACATACAGTATTTTACTGTTAACCATCTTCACAACATTCTACCCTCAAAGCATGTTCCTTTCTCCTCCCTAATTCCTTTTTATATGTCACGTTAACCTTCCCTGTTAAGTTTTTGATTCTTATTCCTTCAGTGTGGCCTTTACCCTTTCCACACCTTTTAATAATAATAATAATTCTAATTGTTCTTGATGATATAATGAAGTAACTGAAAAATATGCCTCAGTCTACTCTACAAGAGCATATTCTTTGTTGAGGGAATGAGGGTCAACTATGCACCAAAGACAGAAGACTGGAGGAGAAAGAGGACAACTACTAATACAATAGACAGATTAAAATAGTTTAAAATGGTAAGCATTGCGTTTTTTAATAGTTCTGGTACCACTCTTTAGTGTTGAAACATTGCATATTGTATTTACCAAATCTGTATTCATTGCAGATGTTGTTGACATGGTGACAGAAGGCTGAGAATTATTTTCCAGACTTCCAAGTGACTTGTCTGGATCTATTGAAAGGAACAGATAACAAAGTGTGTTAAGTAATGGTGCTCATATTGGAAAGGTAACCTCTATTAATTGCAATTAAATATATAAAAAATGTGTTTCAGGTTTCTCATAAAATCTTGTTTTTGAGCATTAAAATATCATTACAGTAGGGGAAAACATATATTGAGTTCTGCCAGATGATACAAGATATTTTAGAAGAATAAACACTTGGCAGCAGTCAGTCTCAACAAATTCAACACCTGCAATTTGGAATCGCGAACTGTATCTCTCAGATCACTTGTTCGTCAATTCCAAACCCAGCAAGTGAAAAAAATAATTCTTTTTTGAATTGTTTTAGAAAACAAGTTTACATTTTTTTTAAAAGCAACCACTCAGTTAAGCCTTTTCCTGAAATAAACAACATATACCGTATTTGCTCGATTATAAGACGACCCTGATTATAAGACGACCCCCCAAAATCTGAATATTAACTTAAGAAAAAAAGAAAAAGCCTGAATATAAGACGACCCCAAAGGAAAAAAGTTTTCCCAGTAAATGTTAATTCATGTAAACTATTTTTTTTAATAAAAGCTATGATTGAGAAAAAGATTTTTTTTGTTTTTATTTCTTGTATTTTCCAACCTGCCCCCCTGTTACGCACATCTGCCCCCAGGCTTGCCACTCCAATATGGCACTGTGGCCCATGATATGCCTTCTAACCCTCTATATGCCACTGTGCCCCATGGTATGCCTTTTGACCCCCTATGTGCCACTCTGCCTCCAGAAATGCCTTATACCCCTATATCCCATTCTGGCATTTAGGGGGTTAAAATGCATATTATGGGGCAGAGTGGCATATAGGGAGGTATAAGGCATTCCAGGAGGCAGAGTGGCATTAAGGGAGTTAAAAGGCATTGTATAGAGCACTCTGCCTCCAGAAATGCCTTATACCCCTATATGCCACTCTGCCATTTAGGGGGTTAAAAGTCATATTATGGGGCAGAGTGGCATATAGGGAGGTATAAGGCATTTCAGGAGGCAGAGTGCTCTATTAAATGCCCCCTTAACGCCACTCCAGAAATGCCCTATGCCCCCATTTAACACACACCCTATACCCCCATTTAACTAACTAACACACACACACACACACACACACACACTCTCTCATCCCCCTTCCCCCGCTCTCCCCCCTCTCTTACCGGTGCTTCCAGCCGGGGCAGCGGGTTGACGTCGCCTTCTGCTGCAGCCGGAAGGAGGTGTGGCTAGCAGCGGGGGTTTGTATGCGTCCGTCGCGTATACTTTCCCCGGCTGTCAGAGATCAGCTCTCTGATCTCTGACAGTCGGGGAAGGTCTATGCGACGGACGCAGACAACCCCCGCTGCTAGCCACACCTCCTTCCGGCTGCAGCGGACGTTGTCTACGCGGATCGTGTAGACGTCAACCCGCTGCCCCGGCAACACAGAGGAAGCAAGGAAGCACCGGTAAGTGTGTGTATGATGGGGGGGGGGGTCGGGTGAGACAGGAGGATCCAGGTCCCCTGCAGCGGTGCGGGGGATCTGGATCTCAGTCTCCTAATCAGACCTCTATTTGAGGTCTGATTAGAAGACGACCCCGATTAGAAGACGAGGGGTATTTTTCAGAGCATTTGCTCTGAAAAAAACCTCGTCTTATAATCGAGCAAATACGGTAGAACCATTCTGTTACATAAAAAATTGTATTGGTCTGTTGCCATAGCCCCTAATGCCAGGCCCCATTTCATTTACATTCAGCCCCCTTTAACTGCTTCAGTCCCAGGGGTTTTCATAACCACAGGACCAAAATATTTTCGTCATTTTACCATATGTTTGTTAAAGCATGATTCCCCTTTTCCATATTTGAAGAACCTACACAAATGATATATCATTATGTTCAGTAGTTCAGTTCATGATAAGTAGGGCATTCGTCTAAAATCATAGAAATACATAAAACATAGTAATTATTAGTGACAAGACCCAGTTTTTGCTTCGCACCATCTCCTGATTACAGTCATACCCCAAATACATAGTTTTATGTTCAAGAGGGCCACATCCATCCTTTGCATATACCCCATATAACATTTAAAAAAATGATTTAAGGGGTTTAAGTGTAGTGATTGATGCACAGCTGGGGGCAGGGCAAGCTGTGCACCATATTTAAAAGTCTGGATCTGCTCATCACAGATGTGTGGTCCTGCTATTGCGTTTTTTACTCGTATTTGTGTATGCTGTTATTTTACCCTTGGCTTGCCTGACTACTCTCCTGCTTAGTGATTCTGCTTTTAATTTGATCTACCTGTGCACTGGAGCTGGCCTTTCTGACTACCTGCTCTGTAAACTTTGTGTTGTATACCCATTTAGTGTACTGAAACAGCTGTGTCTGGCCATCCATCCTGCATTAACACCTGACATTCTGTATCACCCATCTGTGACTCCTGTAGTTTACCTACACAGGTATCTGGATCTATTCAGCAACAGCAAACCGGGCTTGATCGCCCGAGATTTTGTACCGGGGAGAATGCCCGGTACCTGCTGCCTTAAGCCTAGTTTGCTAATGCCAGGAAACATCACTGCTGCAGGCAACTGACTAAAACAGCTTTACCTCTGTGCATTATCTAGTAGTTACAACAAAGAAGGAGAAATGATATATTTTTAAGAAATGTTATATTTCAGGTTAGCATATTAATGGTACAGAATAGCTTGACGTTTCAGTCCCAACGTGGGACTTTTATCAAGAGAACCCACTTGATCCGAATGCTTATTATTTTATATTTACTACACTATATAATAATCACTTTAACAATTACTTTGTGTCTGTACATGAAGATTTACAATGAAACGTAAGAAGTGGTAACAAAAACAAAAGCACCAGGTTGCTTGTTTTCATTAGAAGAAACTGTCACACTGACAGCATCCCTTGTCAGTACCATACACACAAAAACAAAACATTAAAGATGAAAACTGAATTGTTTTGCTCTGTTCTTTTAACACTAAGACCAGGGGTGTAAAATTAAATGAAAAAAAAAATTGCTTACCATCCGCAAACCATAGTGTTTGGAGATCCATTGGTAGGGATCGATCATCGCGCAGTGCCATGGCAACCATATTCTGGAGTTCCACCACAGTGTATGACATTTCGTTTTCCTCCTCATTGTTACCGTTTTCGACTTTGTTAGATATGATAGTAGGTGTCTTGTCAATGTTATTTTTAGAATCAGTGCTGCCTCTTTCAAAGACCACAGCATAGCGCACTACAATGCTATCAGATCTGCAGCACAAAAAAAGCAAGTATATTGATTAAATGTTCTGTACATTGAATTGTACTTATCAGCTCAACGGTCCAAAAAATGTTATAAAAACTATATTATTTAGCTTGCTGAACTAGTAACACATTTACTGCATGTATATATATATACCGTGTTTCCCCGATAGTAAGACACCCCCGATAGTAAGACGTATCGGGGGTTTCAGAGGGGTCGGCTAATATAAGCCGTACCCCGAAAGTAAGACATATGTCTTACTTTCGGGGAAACACGGGGGATTTGCCGGGTCCGCCACTCTAAGGGGCCGGGAAGTCCCCACCAAGGCCGGCCTTACGTGTCTGCGGCCGCACAGGATTTAAATTAAAACATCGGGGGTTTTTTTTAACTTTATTTAACATCCTCCATGTTAAATAAAGTTTTTTTAACTTTATTTAACATGGAGGATGTTAAATAAAGTTGAAAAAAAAACCCCGATGTTTTTATTTAAACCCTGTGCGGCCGCAGACCCCTAAGGCCGGCCCCTTAGAGCAGGGCCGACCTTTGGGGTGTGCGACCGCACAGGGCGCCACACTCCAGGGGGTGCCAACCTGCGGCACCCGGCACCCCTCCAGAGACGGACAGTAATGTCCGCCGCTGGAGGGGCAGGCTCGCAAGGGAGCGGTATCGGAGGTCTTTAACAGACCTCCGGCTCCCTTGAGTGATTTTAAGCCGGGTTCAACCCGGCTTAAGATCACTCAAGGGAGCCGGAGGTCTGTTAATGACCTCCGATACCGCTCCCTTGTGATCCCCGCGGCAACAGCTGTTGTGCGCCGGGGTTTCTTGTCAGATCCCGGCGCACAACACTGAAGCCGCGCCCACCGCTGTCCGTGCCCTCTGACCCGGAAGGAGACAAGAACTGAAGAAGAGGAGCGAAGAGGAGGAAAAGAAGCTGAAAGAAGAAAGGAAAGGTAGGAAAGAATTAAGTGAGAGTGGATTGGTGTATATGTGTGTGTGGATTGGTGTATATGTGTGTGTGGATTGGTGTATATGTGTGTGTGGATTGGTGTATATGTGTGTGTGGATTGGTGTATATGTGTGTGTGGATTGGTGTATATGTGTGTGTGGATTGGTGTATATGTGTGTGTGGATTGGTGTATATGTGTGTGTGGATTGGTGTATGTGTGTGTGGATTGGTGTATATGTGTGTGTGGATTGGTGTATATGTGTGTGTGGATTGGTGTATGTGTGTGTGGATTGGTGTATATGTGTGTGGATTGGTGTATATGTGTGTGGATTGGTGTATATGTGTGTGGATTGGTATATGTGTGTGGATTAGTGTATATGTGTGTGGATTTGTGTATACGTGTGGATTGGTGTATATGTGTGTGGATTGGTATACGTGTGGATTGGTAGGTGTGTTGATTGGTAAGTGTGTGAGAGTGATGGGTGTTATGCTGTACCATTTCCAATGTCTTTTTCATGATCTAATTATGCTCTAAAAGTACATCATAACTCCCATCACTCTCAATTTTTTCCCAATATAAGACATACCCCGAAAGTAAGACATAGTGGGGCTTTTAGGGATAAAAAGAAAGTAAGACACTGTCTTACTTTCGGGGAAACACGGTATATATATATATATATATATATATATATATATATACTATATAATTTTAGATAAGATAAAATAAAACTACAGTTAAAAGTAAATAAAAGTGACTAAGATAATAAAAAAGACCATTACCCATCTTCTTCCTTCTTTTGTCTTGGTTGGGTTACACAGAGAAACAAAAGAAAAAAATATCTAAGATTAAAATTTGGTAAGGTTTGGATACTATGAGGTTGGATAAAAATAAATATTTCAGGTGATGAGGTATAAAACTAACAGAATAATTCTCTAAACCTGTCCGCTTTAAACCATGTCACTGTACAGATCTATTCTGTTTTTATGTGTGTCTGCCATCTGTGGTGTGCTATATTATCAAAAATTGGTTTGCAGTCATGGAGAGTTATATCTTAAGGGTAGGGACAGACATAAAGCAGACTAGGCATGAGATGGAATAGCCTTAAACGGACACCCTGTTCTCCAATTTGCAGAATCCCCCATGTATTTGCAAAAGTGACACCATAAAAATTCAAAGGGACCTCTCAACTATCATATGCATGAAAGATCACATGATGTCCCTTGAAGGTCATATTGAATACCACCTAGAGAGCATTTTTTACACACAAACACGTGTATGGATGGGTTCGACTTTAAAGGGGTGAGCAGTGGGCAGAGGGTAAGCAGGAGTGGGAAGAACACTTCAACATTCAGCATTTAAGTCCAATCATATGACAGGATGGACAATAGCTTTAACAAATTAAGAATCATCTCAATAAACCATGCAACAAGTCTAGATCATGAGATCATATCATGAATAAGGGAGACAGTTTAATTATGCATAATTTGATGGTGTTGTGCATAAAATAATGGTGCATTTTTGGGAAACACGTGAAATATGAGATATTTTTGAAAGTAGTTTAATTCTGATTCATGAATTGTGTATCTTAGCGTAGTGTAAAACTACATGTCTTCAGTGTAATACTGAAACCTTCATTTATTTATTTTTACTTGTCCCTCCATTGTTCCAAAACATATGTATTAAAATAATATATGAATTGGCTGAACCTACTTGAATTGTTTTTGATTTTCTTAGTTTCATATTAGTTCTAAAAACCTGGACTTATGTCTCCCAAGTCGCCATGCATCCCTTTTTCTTTTACCGTGGGTCAACAAAATTTAAGACCTTAACAGAAATACCAGTCAGTCATTTATATATGTATAAAAATGCAGTATATTGTACTTTGCTCTACAGAGAACATTGACATTCATATGAATTCATAAGATTATGGTTTTATTCTAAATGTGGATGTATGTGATAACATGTAGGCAACAAGAATGTTATATTTAACCGGTAATTTTTTATGTTCAAAAGGCAAATTGTCTCATAATCGTATGTAATGGAATTATGGGATTATACAATCGGCTTCTCAGACTAGGAAAAGATATCATTTTCTAGGAAATAGCCCATTTAATTAGCATGTAATTCAAGTATAGGAAGTGTATTTTATGAATTAAACATATTATTTAATTTATTGCCTGGCAACAAGCATAACATAATATTTGTAATTCTATTTATTTAAATGGTGCTTGTCACAAATACTATTAACAATAAATACAATGCTAAAAATAAACATTTTCAATGCAAATTTTAGAGAAGCTGCCTTGCCAAGTTCTCCTACTTGCCCCTGTAGCCACTGGCATCTTTTGGTGGGAAAATAAGGCAACCATTATTATTTGATCTGTATCAGGACACCATGACTGGCACTGTTCTGTGCCTCTCTCTGCATCACGATCAGTAATAGAATGAAACATTAAATAATAATTCTAGGTTGTTGCTATAGAAACTGAAAAAAATATTTAAAAGTTTATGTGTTGTTATGTGACTGAATAAAGAATATTTTTTTTAATAAAAACAGGGAGTTTAATGTGTGGTGTAAATGGAAAAGCATCTCCATATGCCCTACGCAACCTATTTTATAGTTTTTTTTTATATAGACTTCTAGATCTTTGGTAGCCAGAGCCCAGAAAGTACATCCGATCTTTGTCCTGAAACGCTGGTGGTAAAAGATCCAAGGAGCGACAGTATAACATGTCATAATCAGTAGAAACAGTTATCATAAACTGCAAGGTTTATAAAGGCAAGAGAGTAAAACTAGATGTCATATTCAGGCAAGATTTTAATTAATTACAATATTATTGGCAAGAAGACAGATAACTCTGAAATGCATATTAATTCTCCCTTGAAACAGGACATTTACTTTCCCATGGGAAGTAAAGTACATAAAAGGATTTTTTATGAGACGGAGGTCAGGTTTTGATTTGGGAGCTCATTAAATTTACTCTGCAATTAAGATGCCCTAAATTTTTTCACAGTTCTTCTTATTTTACAGTTTATTGTGCTGTCATTTGTATTGAAGTATAAGATTTTGAGTTCCTGTTAAGAGTTATGAAAACAGAGGGAAATTTAAAGTTGTGTGCTATGCCGAAAGGAATCTGTGAAGAAATGATATTGACATGGTGGGAATCTAGATGGGGGCCTCAATTCCCCAAATACTTTTCTACTTCCCACTGCTGCTTGCTATCATTAGTATGGCGGTTGTGTTGGTATCGGCCATTGAAAGCTCAAGATCCATTACGTGAAGAGGCGGTAACGCCTAGGTGCCAGGCCTATCCACAGACCACGCAATCTGATCAAGCGAGTTCTCCTCTTTTGGGACTGGCCTCCCTTGTTCTGCCCCATTCCACATTACCAGGTGTTGCATTGTTGGGGTTTATGAGCTGGTTGATGACAGAATCAGGTGCTCCATAGCAATAGGGGAAGTTAGATTGGGACTGACAGAGACACATATGTCCCTTCTTATCCTGTAGACAGGCAGGTTATCATTGCAAGGAGAGCAGAGCAGCTATGGGATCCATGCCTTTCATATGGTAACTTTATTCAATTTGAGCAAAGGATGGAGGGTGTATAATGTGGGGCTAAACCCCACTATGTTTAACTTGGTATAACTAACTCATGAGTTAATGAATTTTTGTGTTGCTTGCCTTTTTTCTGCTCCCCTGCATTCATGAGTATGCAAGCAGTTTGTTAAATAGGCAGACCCATGATGAGCAGGGCCCTGTGGTTTGCAAGATTCTTGGAAGTGGATTTCATATCTCTTCGTAAAGTGAGGGCAAAACAGTTATTTAAATGTGCCTTTCCCACTCAAATTGCCTTTCATCAAATTGCATTGGTTCGGATAGACACAGTACTTATGTATTTTAGCAAGAGGACATTTATATCCCTTTTTCGAAATAAGTGATTTAAAAGCACAAG
This sequence comes from Spea bombifrons, assembly GCF_027358695.1. Taxonomy (NCBI): domain Eukaryota; kingdom Metazoa; phylum Chordata; class Amphibia; order Anura; family Pelobatidae; genus Spea; species Spea bombifrons. The sequence continues at coordinate 72,331,587 of NC_071089.1, read as the reverse complement.
GTTTTATCTTTGCAATTTAAAGAATGTCTGATATCTTCATTTCTCCCCCATTTCGTTTTATTTGATAACAGCAAAAAGTCTTTCGGCTCACTTAACTTCCAAATCTATTACGTGTCATAAAACATCACACTTTATTTGGTCCACTTTTTTTTTCTTCTTCTACCCACTCCATTTCATGAACAGAATATGGGATTAAAGACATTTTTGGTATAAATATCCATATTCCATGCGACATTAAGTCAGTTTATGTGCTAGATGCACAAAGCATCTATCTGGTGAAGATGAGTGAGCCCTGTACCTGCCAGCTGTCCCAATTCACACTAGACAGTCCTGTATTTGGGGCTCACTCCTACAAAGCTGTGATGCCAGTCCTGCGATGTGGCATGTCTTTCCCCTCTACAGTCTCCTTTGTATTACATACTGCACATCAGGAAGTAATGTCACATCCGGACATGGAATACAGTGAGTTAGACCACCGAAGGGTGTGGAGAGCGAGTACATGCAATGGGAGGGTAGGGAAGTAGGAAGGGTTTATGCGTGAGCGGGTGGGGGAATAGGGTGCCTGCACATGGGGCTGGGAGGGTGTACTGCTTTCCCAACTTGTAATGTTGAGTGGTATAGTAAACCCAACCTCTTAAGTGTGCTAACATGGCACATTGGTCCTGGTTTATCTGAATTAAAACTTTTTTTTGTGATGTACGTTTTTTGAAGAAGGGTTTTAAACAAATTATCAGTGTCTCACAACTAAAAGGTAGAAGGTCACCATTAACAAAACTTTAACTACACCCTTGAGGGGCACATGTCTCTCACCAACATAACTTACCTAAATCGCAAGACTTGTATTTCTTTGAAACCTGGGAGTTTTTCAAAAACCTTCTGCATCTATAGAGAAATGAGATTATTTTCTGTTAACAACAAGGTAAAATGTGTGCTATATGTATTTAATAAATAAGCATTGCCATATGGTACACACTAGGACCCTCCATAAAAAAATATTATTTGAATATTTTCCCTATTTGATTGTGTCGCTAATAACCTTGTTTCTAAATGGACATCTGCCTTATTCCTAAAGCTCAATTTCCTAAATCTCTGAAAAACCAAAAGGCCAGCATAGAAAAAGAGTTAAAGTTGCATATGTTTTCAGGGCTTCCGAGGTTTTGTCTTCAGACAGTATGTAAAAATGAGATTAATTTGTTATTGTATACATAATAATAATTACAGACTGTGTATATGCCATCACACGACCCAGGCTCACTGTCTAAAACGCTGTTGTTAGTACCTAGGTAGTTAATGTACTTGTTCAGCATGTGGCCCCCTGCCGGATATACATAGTTGATTTAATTACCCACCCACCATGCTCAGGGTGGAAGAAGAAGGGGTGATTTTTGCCTCCACCCTGATTAGACCCCAAATGGATGAAGAAATTCTATTCGATTAACAATGTGTTGTATAGAACTAGCCAAGCTTTTCCTGGCATTGACCCTTTATGGTGTATTGTGATGCCAGTGATTATATCTACAACTTTTCTGCAGATTCTCTTGAAAACCCTTCCTATACTAACTTTCCATTTGCAGCATAGCTCAATCTAAGCGCTTAAACACTGGATAACTGTTAGCGATTGTGTACAGAGGTTAAAGAGGTACTGCTGAAATGTCTCATCCTTATACATCCTTAAAATGTGTTTCTTCCACTACGTCTTCAGGTAGGTAAGGAACCAAAGAAATATTATAAAAAATTCCAAGCTAAATTGCAAATTGCAACTTGTGGAAACATTATTATAAGCAATGTATGGAATCTAATATGATGTTTGCCCCCTCCCTTTCTTTTTTTTCTGTATCCTTATAAAGAAAAACTTAATAGAAAGACATATTATTCAAATAAAAAAGCATACACATTCAGACCAGCATGTCTCAGTCGGTTAAAATGTAGTGCACTCCCATAGATTCAGCTCCTTGGTAAGCGATATAGCCAAATGCAATTAGTGAGGACTCATCATTGTTGATGTAGTGGCAGGCTAAGCAATACATGGCCATATATTGTAATGGAATCCCAAATATTTATGCCTTGGATTGGTGTTTTTAAGTAGTATTTACTGGGTGTGTGTTGATCCCTTACTTTTTTATGTTTAAAAGAGAAAATGACCAGCAGGAGTGATGTCAAGTCAGACGCCGTTCATCAGAAGGTACAAAAGCATTTGCTAATTGAATGCTGGGTTAATCTGGGTCTGTGGCTTTTCTTCTGCATTTATTTATCTGCTTCCCCAGCTATTTGGTGAGATTGCTTTTTCGGGCAGAATGTGCTACAAGCTAATGTAACATTCTGAGACCATTTCCAACCATCGTCAGCTGTATATATATCTTAAAATAATTTACCTTGTGTTTGTAATGGATATGTCAGCATCAGATCCTAGTGGGTCAAACCTAGCAAAATAGATGTTATTTCTTCTAAATTATGTATGCCTCTAATAGTCCCTCAGGAGCTGACATATGGGTTAATGGAAATTAGATCCAATATTGGCAACAGCCTAGTCTACATCATATAACCTATTAAACACTAGAGTATTAGCTATGCAGCATATTAAATTAACGTAATGTTATAATAGTTTGTTATCAGTAACAAACACATGATCAAACTTACTGATGAGAAAAATGTAGTCAGGTCATATTGTCAACACTTGAATTTTCCCATGTGGTTTATCTCGGCATCTATTTATTTTATCTTTGTTTTACCATGTAAGTGTCAGGTCCCATTCAGGCTGCAGAGCTGCTTCTCTCTAGCTTCCCCTGTCTCGCTACAGTTCCCCCTTTGCTGTAATCCATTCCTGGATTTCCTTGTCCCTTGCCGTTTACTTCTGCTACTTTGTTTTAGTCCTGCTCTTAGCTTCAGCTCCTGTTTCATTTATAAGGTGTGCCCCACCTGTTTGTTACGTTTGTCTCAGTCTGCAGTCTAAAGGTATGTCCTTCTCTGTTCTGTGTATAGATTTAATGTTTAGTTTCATCTTATTAGTAATTCAGTAGGCAGGGTTTAGCGCTAGGACCCACCAAATATAGGAGGACTTTGGCGTAATGGTGAGCAAAGCATACTATGGCCATACGATGTGACTAAATCTTCAATTGTTATCTTATAGTCCTAGGCTATTCCTGTATTTATGTGTGTCAGTCTTTTATGTGCCTTTACCCTCTTTTCCCTGACTTATCTGAGGATCTCAGTTCCTCTCTCCTCTCCCCATGTCCCGATTTAAGATATCCTAGCTTAAAGGAGAAGTGTTTCAGGATCTCGGCTCCTCACTCCTTCCCATGTGCTCCTTGCCTTGTTCCCTGTCCTTTGTTGTGTCCTGTACATGTATGTCTTGTCTGGCTATGTTTCTTGCTTGGTCTCCCTGTTCCTTGTTCTGTCCCCCTGTCCTCTGCTTAGCTTCCCTACTCCCAGCCTGCAGCATCCTGCTCCAGGGTACCTGCAGGATATCACTTTGTTTTGTTCTGGACAATATCCCCTGCTATGTCAGGGCCCTGGTATGTGGCCGCACGTCCCTAGGTGCTCAACACCCTGGAGAGTGCAGTCGCCCTGCACCAGGCACTGTCCGACTCCGCTACTGCACAATAACTCCTGAATTCCTTCATTGGGCGCTCTGGGGTATTACAGTCGTTTCTATGGACCCAGTCCCTGACAGTAAGTCTATTATCCCAGTAATTGTCTAGACATTGCATGAATGTCTGAATTGGTATATGACATGAAATATAACAAACACCTGATATCATACTGGAGAATATACCCCAAAGCACAGCAACAACAAGCAGTGCTTTGGTTCTTGAGCTAGAATTGAATGTGGACCCAATGTTTTAACTTTAAAACAACATGTTTTGTATTTTATTTTCTTTCTGTAGTAACTGCAGTTAAAACACCTCAATTATCAGCAGGGAGCACTGGAGCATGCCTCTGGCAGCTGCAACCCATGGGATGATGGAGGATTATAGCAATACAAAGCCAATAAACAAAATAAAGATAAGTCCTTGTCTCTAGACATTTATTCCCTGCCTATGTCATTCTCTACCATGTGGGCCATATGAAAAAATAGAAGTAGCGTTGCTTATTTCAGAAGGCATTTACTTTAGCTTAATTAACTTAATTTTAAGCTCACAATCATAAGATGAATATACTTTTGTTTTCTTTTTTTTTAGGAAAAAGGGTCTAAAGGAATTACCTGTGCTGCCTTCAAGATGCAACTAAACATCTGGTATATTATCTGTTTCTCGAAATACTTGCTTTTAGATGTTTGGTATGTGCCATGTGTTATAATAAGATGCACCTTATATATGAAAACCACAACAGATTTACAATTATTGTTACCACCCCCCCCCCCCCAAAAAAAAAAAATAGAAGCAATAGACTTTTCTTAGTGGAGTTTCAGGTAAACGCACCATATCACCGATGAGTTCTACAAGCTTCATTACTAAAACACTGGAGTCAGGAGAGGGCTGGTAAGGGGGGCAGGTGTGCAGTTAGCCCCTGGGATGCTCTGATCTGAAGATTTAAGGCCAATGTCTGATGTCTCTTTATGTTTACTTGAAATTATGTGTATAGCCACTTTGATTCCTAGCAAAACAAGGAATGTAGACAGAACGTACAACCTGATTGGAATTGTCCAGCCCAAACAGGGGCTACTCTACTGTTGGGTTGTTTGGCTGGACCTACTCAAGAGGCTTGCCAGCCCTCCCCTGACTGCAGTCCTTGTATAGGCACATTGCCTGTCTGTCATTTGATATCCATCTATAGGGTTATAAAAAAGGAACACATCCAAGCAACAGATAATTAGGGAGCTGTTATTGGGTCTATTACTCATAGTTCCCAACATTTCTAATGGTCAAAAAGGGTGTCATCTTATTATCAGGGTCATCTTATAATGAAGCAAACACGGTATATTGTTGTGTGTATACATATTATTTTAACTGGAGATCACTGTCATACATTCATAGCCTATATGATTTAATGGAAAAGAGGGACAGCCGGAAAGGAAGGAGGTACATTGAGAAATATCACCCCCCCCCTAAAGAGGGTGGCTTGCTTTTACTTTATTCTTGCTGTTTTCTATTTATATATTTTTTTCTTCAACATATTCCTTATTAGAGCTCCTCTAATTTGCATCTTTAAGGTTACACTTTTGTGAGCACTTTGTACATTCAAAGTGAAACACGTTTGCTTGGGAATAATTCGCAAAGCAGCTTTTATACTCTATACTTGCAAGATGTATAAGTACATCATTATAGAGTGTTTGCCAACGTGCTATTATCCTGTTGTCTGTCCATCACAATCTCATATATCTTTTCTCTTGAGAGTTCTTATGAAAGGCTGCAGAATTATGCAACATAAATAATGATAGACAAAAGCATTAGTACGTATCCTCTCTTTAATATGCAAAAATCTTCAAGAGAATTGCAAGTCACAGGTGCTCACTGATAAACTTCAATACCGTACCATTGAAAATGCATTTTCAGAAACAAAGAAGTTGAGTAAATATTCAATATTTTTTGAGGTCAATTGTTTTTGTGCATTTTTAGCCTGGGATTTTGACCAACATTTTTGAGTTTTGTTCACAAATCAGAGCTCTTGGGAATTTGGGCTCTTTCAATTATCAATCAATTAATTTTCAAAGGCCTTAAAACTGTTAAAACCAACACTAACCCTTACATTTATTTCATAGAATGATAGTGTGTTCGTTTTTTTTATAGTTTATTTATAGATTTTATATCCTAAAAAGTGAAATGGGAAAAAAATGTTTCCACTTGCATACACTTGCCTGCAGTAGAGTCTCGCAAGCCCATGTGAGTTTCAAAAGTAAGGGTTTTGCAAAAGGATTTACATTTAAGCTAAAGATGCAACCCAGAGGATATGCAGGATGACTTGCTTGTCTCTTCCCCTTCTCCAAACATCAATGCGAAAGATTAAATAAATATTAAAAAAGAAACACAATTGGGGTCCCCAGCCCCTTCCAACAACCAATGAACTTGGATGACCTCACCTGAAACTCTGAAAATTGATGTTACAACTCGCATTTTTTGTTTTCTTCTTAGTGAATAGACCCATTGCGAGTTATGTGTTATCTGGCTGCATATAACCTAACATATAAGGTAAATGATTCCATATTACTGTTCTCCTTCTAATGGATCAACAGCAGTATGTAATTGCCTGAACTTGAAGGTCTTTTTTCAGCTTCAATTACTATTGCTAATGATGTCTGGAAATGAAATCCATCCTTTCCAGGCCTTGTAATGGACTGTGGTGTCCCCTTGAAAGCATTGTTAAGTGGCAGCTATATATCCAGGTGCAGGACATTATTTATTTACTAGTAAAGAAATAATTTACAATGTATCTTGCAATAGCCAGGCTCTGGCTTTCACTCCTGACACAATACTGTGCAAAATCTGGACAATTACTTATAATACTGCTAATAAAAAACTAAATTGTTAGTTCTTATCAATTTTATCAGGTCATAATGACAGCAAGATCATTTTTATCTAACTTGTTAGATAATAAGTGTTTAAGATCTTAAAGTGGATCTGTCACTTTCCCCAAATCATACATTTTCCAATTCGATACACTTAATGAATTCATGAACCATTAGGATTGTGCAAGACATTTGAAAACTCTTCTACGTATACAGTACTATGGGGTATAGATTCTTAAATACAATAAGTTGTTCTCCTGATCCCTTTGATTAACCCTACGCATTACAGTTATCTCTACATTGTTGCTAAGTTGCTGATTGTTATTTATAGGTTCAGACAGCCTGAATGAGCGCGGGAAACAAAGAATCTTAGCACAGGAAATTGAGTACATAATGCTGATACGGCCACAAGCTGCTGATGTTGTCGGCATCCATGAGGTAACCTTTAAATGTAATATATTGAACACAGTTGCACTGATTGACATACACAATGCACAAGCTATAGGCAGTTTCAGTAAATTAATTACATTATACTTAAATCTTTTAATATGACACACATAGAGAGTCTAGATAGGTCTATAAAGCGGACAATTTTTATCATTATTTAAAGGGTATGAGTCTGGTATATGGAAGTGTTGTTAGATCATACATGCAGGGAAAGATGGGCAATGTTAACAATAAAAGGATATGTGAGCTGTACTAGAGAGGTGTAGAAAGACAAGAAGCAACGATGGTCATACTATAAAGCCCAACTAGAGAATGAAAAGATCTACTTATTTACTATCTGCAGCTTCCTGCAAATGCTTCACATGTCACATTGCTCTTTAAAATATAAAAGGAGTTGTGTGACTTTCAATAGTGAGCCCCCTTTTCTCTCTTCTGCTGGTGAGAAACAAAAGACATCTCCATAGAAAACAGAGATGAGCTTAGTTTGTGCGGTCACCCTGATGGAAGTTTGGTGGTGGGTGGAAACTGAAATAGCTGAAGCCAGCATATGACCTAATGCAGTTACGGTATGCCTTGAATTTAAGTCTAGAAACTGCAGGATTAAACTCAATGAGCCTTTAATCATCATGCCTCACAAACTTTACCAAGTTATTTTAAAGATGGACAGAAATGTAGATGGTTTAATTATACCAAATGTCTTGAAGTAGCATGCAGAATTTCCAGACAAGCCATTAACATACACCATTTAATATTGGCTTTCATTGCAGGAATGACCTGCCATTTACCATCTGGTCTGCAATGATTCAACATCTGTCCATAAAGACAAAGTATTGTGTCTGTGAGGAAGATGGAGTCCTTAGCCGACAGTTTATGTGGCTTTGAAACTTTATGTATGTTGGTGGCTTGTCTGATTTTGTTGACGAAAGGCTCCACGTTCCCTTGGACCAATCTGCCTCTATTCAGTTTTTACATAAGGATAAGGATGTAAGTGTGACATAATTGTCTTTGCAAAGAAGTAGAAGGGAAAACTGACCTGGAGTTGAAAGTTTTTAGCTAGTTCTTGGTACTGATGTGAGCTCGGGTCATCCAACTCTGCTGTAAATCCCTGATCTTTCAGAGTCACTGTAAACTCTACAGTCTGCTGCTTTGGCTGCTCCGGAACGAGGTTGGTAACCTCTAAATCCTATACAACAAAAAGAAACAAACAAAACACTGGTTATAGATGTTATATAAAATAGAATTTACATATTTAATTTACATTTTTCACAAAACGCCACAAACATTTTCACAAATACAATGTTAAAATACACATTTGGAATTTGATGTAAAATACATTCAGAAATGTGGAAATGCAAAACTTAATACACGTTATGAAAGATTTAAATGTACACATTGTATTTTCTTGGGAGTTAATAAATTATAGAAAAGTTTTTGATAAGTGCTGAATGCCTGGTTTTTGTTAACAGGTTTTCTTATAATCAGGCAGCTATTTAGATTTGTTTACAGTATCACCAAAGAATACTTGGTAAGGGGTACATTGGTCACTCCATTTGAGTATGACATTGGTTAGTGCAAAAAGGTTGTCTTGCATTAACAGATGTGGTTGAGAAGCCTGAACATGCCACAGTAGAGCCATATCCATGATGGTTCAGTGTATATATATATATATATATTACCAAAAGGTCTGAATTTACTCTTACATTCAATGTGCCATTAACACCTAGAACTATTTTTCTCACCTTCACAGAAGGCTTTGTGTCGTTGATGATTTCATTAAAGATAGTGTCATTAGACGTTACTTGTTGCGCTGGATACGAAAGTCCTGAGAGGTAGAAAATTGAAGTCATTGACACAACCACATAAAAATCATATTAAATATGGTACCCATCACATCATTTAATTTCTGAATCATTCCTCAAATGATTACATTTCATTTCATCCAATGCTAGAACTTTGCATTAAATATGAGTACGGACAGATGCACTAATGTTATATTCTGACGCAGGAAAAAAAATACTTGTAAACACATTTTAAAGGATTCCAGTACTCTAGTAAGTACCTATTTTCTGTATAGGTAAGTGGATGAATTAGTCCACTGTAGATGCATTTACTCTAAAAAGAACTATGTCTAGATGTATATTTTGTTCAGAGCAATGTAGAAAATGTTTAAACACAGAATGTACTGTACCTTAGATTTTCACTGTGAATAAAGTGCAATATCCTACTGATGTATCGTGTTGTGCTGCTGAACATTGCTAATTACCTATTGACTACAGATTTATAATTTCTACATTAAAAAAGTACAACATGTAAAAAACAAAACCAATGCAAATACACAGAGTGCGGTCTATTTAATGGAATTAAATGTTTATTTGGGCAATACAAAAAAAGGGACTTCTAGAGCTCCCAAAATACTCCCTAGGTAATGGTCCTAGCTGTATAAATCTAAATAAAAATAAGATTTAAAATAGAATAGTGCCTAAACCAAAGAAGCATTACACCACTACAAGGTTGTACCACTACCAAGCTATTAACTGGTTACATAGTGGTACATAATAGCAGACGGTAAAGAATACGCTCTGTGCAGAGAGATATTTATTATATTGTTACATCTATATACAGGTATACATACGGATAAATCTGCCTACCACTATGTTAAGACTAGCCTTATCTCTACATGTGACCAACCCCCTTCACAAAGCCATTCTCCCAGAAGATGGAGAGCTCTCGGTAGTCTACACTTGGAAGTTCCCAGGTATGGCCTTTCCTATCTACAGGAAAGTCCAGAGACTCTGACGGGGACTGACAGATGGAGGGAGACCCTGACTGCCTAGCAGGTGGTGGGAGATATGGGGTGTCAGGAAATGGAACAAGAATGACATGGGAAGACCATCGTTCAAAGAACTTCCTGTTTTGACATGGTCAGATGAACAATTTCTCATGCTCAAGGCTGGATGAGTTTGGTGTGGAAGAACATAATTGGCCCATACAGAGCCCTGAACTGAACCCTATTGAACACCTTTGGGATGAACTGGAATGGAGACTGCAAGCCAGGCATTCTGATCCATTATCAGTGCCTGACCTCACAAATGCTCTGCTGGATGAATGGGAACAGTGAAACAATTAGTGTTGTTCCTATGTGTCCATCTCGAAAGTTTTTCTGTTTTGCATTATATGTGCAGATCTCTTCTTCATAGTGGCACGAACTATCACCGTTTTTTTTAACAATATAAAAATGCTCATTCAAGCAATTATTTTGATCAATGCCTATTGAAACATTCAAGAACTTACCAGTGGTAGATGTGGGTGTTTGTTCAACAATCTCAGAAGGCAAAGTACCTTCTTCAGCAACTTCATCCCTCCTAAAGGATAATGTATATTAAAAAAAATAATATTAAAATAAGAATAATTCATGTTGAATAAAAATAGTAAACATTTGGTATTGAAAATAAACAACTAAGTATTAAATATGATAAAAGGCTATTTACCAGCATTTAGTATGCAATATTTAGCAAAGCTAAGCCAAAGTGGCTCCTCCATAAAGCAGACTAGGGATAAGCAAAGGGAGATAAAGGAGAGGGACTAAATGTAGCTCCATCTACTCGCAAACAAGCACCACTGTGCTCCCGTAATTTCTTATATCAGACATTAAGTGTACTTGTATGTATAAGCACTGTTTTAATACATCACACACCCCCTGTCCCCAAGATCCCCTTGGTGCTTGGCACAAATAATCAAAGACTCCATACCAAGTTCTTTAATGGCCTTTTTGACCTATAATAAAAATAATAATCCTTGTGTATTTCCCCTCATATTAGATGTGCCTACCTAATCAAAGACTCCATACCAAGTTCTTTAATGGCCTTTTTGACCTATTATAAAAATACTAATCCTTGTGTATTTCCCCTCATATTAGATATGCCTACCTGTCAGTAAACTTCTTCTCTTTAACTCTCTGGAAATAGAAGGAAGAATAAAACGTTATACTGTATTATGGTCACACAAATATACACATACGAATAATTATTACATTCATTATACACCTTTTCACTGAACACAATTTTCATTTAAAACAATAAAATGTTCTTAGTATAATAGATAAAAGCATAAGCGCAATGTTGCTGACTAAAGCTTACTGTTTAAACATAATTGTCATTTTCAATGCAAAAGTGCAATAAAAATGATATTATAACATCAAAAAAAGGTCAGCATTTTGCTATTGTACTTTTAGATCCTGCTTTGCTTGCTTGCATTGTGTGTTGATTTATTCAATATAATAACTTAAATTGCCTTATATGGAAAAAATGTAGCTAGTAATAAAACTTGCCTAAATCAGCATTTTTCTAACCTGCTCAAATCGATTTTAATGGCTTGGCATTGGCTGATCATCTTTTTTTTTTTTAATGAGAATGTTAGACCTAACTTTGCTAACTACTGTCAAAAAGGCAGGTCATGCACAAATATATCTTATGCACTGGAACTGATGTAACTATAAAGTTAAATTGAAAGGCAGTTCTTATTACTCAGCTCTCCAGATTAGATATGGGTTCATTAAAGTAAGATTACCAGCAAAGCGCTTTAAAATAGCATATTGCCTACACAGCTGCATTTCATTGCATACCATAGGTAGGTAGTTGTCTACTTTTCAACCTAAACGGTAGCATCATAGTATCAGCCAACTCTAAAGCAGAATAACGCATTAACAGATCCTATATCCTACATGATGCTATAATATTCATCATGTTAATTGATGTTCAGCAGTCTGTGGAAGCAATTTTTGCTTGCATTTTTTGTTTCCTGGTGCCAAGAAAATAAGTGCCTTGCAATTATTTTAGGAGGGGACCTGCCCCATACACAGCTTTTATTACGTTTATCAAAGCTACTTATGTCATGAATTTTTGTATGTCAACTAGTGTATCTTGTTTAGAGATTTCTGTCTTCTCTCGTTCAATTTATCCAGCAGATTCCAGAGGCTGGTAAGGCTGCCAGTGAATAAGAGGAGCCCAACAGCAGCCTTGGCACGTTGAATGAACCACAAGCATAGCCAAACTAATACTAAAGGTCCTCTAGTTTTTTAGATAGACCTCATGCAAAGCTGAAAAACTAGTCCTCATTATAGCACCCAATGGAATGTTTCTACACTGAACCAGAATTTGCACCAGCATTCATTTTAATATACAGAATTTATATCTCTTAGGTCATTGCATTAGACTGTAATTATATATTACAGTCAACAGGGCAATCCTATTGACAATCACATGACTATCATCTACCCATATGTTTATTATTATTATTATTGGTTTATATAGTAACATTCTGCACAGTGATACAATGGCTAAATGGGACATGAGAAACAGTGAATCTCATAGCAACTTGGACTTACAGAAACAAAAGGTTAAGAAAGCCCTGTACAAACAATCTAATGTTACTCATATCTTATAGGATCTTATAGGATTTATAAGTCTAATGTAGATCAACATGTCAATGTCAATGTCTTTTTCCCACAGAAGCGTATTTTAAAGGCGCATTGACACTATTAGAAACAGAACATTTTATCTAACTCAATTATGTATAAACCGCAACTGCTTTGTCATCTTCAAAAAATTGGAATTTTCCTTTTGGATGGTGTTCTTTGCTAAATCTTTAAGAATTTAGTTTTGTGGTCACGTGGCAGAAAGGAAAATATTGTGAAAATGGTCTATTATTCCATTCCTTTTCATGCAGAACCAATATAAATGCAGAGAACATGAACACGTTGAACAGGATAATTTACACAAGCTTATGCAATGATTTATTTGCATAATGTGTAAAATGTAACCTTCAGGAAGGTTTATTTATCCTTTTGGTTTAGCAGAGGGTTAACTGTCGGTACGCTATCACACCTTAGCAACAAGGTATTTTCAGTTCCATGAAATAATTCCACAAGGAGAGTTAGGCACGAAGGGTATTATCCATTATTATTACAAAACCTATTACTAAGTGGCTAGCTCGCTAATGAGACCGTAAGTGAGTTGAAAACATTTGTTATGGGTCCTTGTTATAAGAGACATCCTTTTCAGACTCTTACTGGCGATGACTGCTCATGATGAGTATTGTCCTTCTACGATAAAATGATTCAAATCCCTGCAACTCATGGTTTGGCTAATGGCTATGAAATATATTAAATATATTCATCAAACATAATCAGTGGCACTTTGTTGGGGGGGGGTGGGGGGTCGTTAGGCACAACTTTGTTTCCACCCCATCTAAACCCATATACAGCTGACAACAAAATTCCAGGTAACAGGGACTGTGATCAAATCTAATCATTGAAAATAGGTAAGGAGACCGCTGACAATAAATCTTTGCTTCCTAACTACTTCCTTTACTGCACTGCCAGGGGAAGAGGATGCAGCTGCAGCCAAGATGCCAGTCTCTTAGAATTAAAGACCTGATTGCAGATGCTCCTTGGGTGAGCCCTCTTGTTATGCTACTGATTTTCTGATACATTACCAATCAATACACATTAGTTAACATAATTATAAAATGGTGAAGAGGGCTTGCGGATTAAGACTTAAAACTCAAGTGCATAGTGAATTTTTATTCCAAGATCATAATAGCCTCAAACATAGAATAATGTGCGTATTTACAGTTCAAACAAAAAAAGACATCAAGGTTAAATTTAAGCATAACTATGATAATGCAAGGCAGGTTACTTTTTACTTAAGTAAATTTGCCTTCATCTTATTCTCACTAGTCAATTTATCTAGAAAAGTTAATATGAGAATGAGAAAAACTGGAACTCACCCTGTCCCAACTTAGTTCCATATGTCATATTCCAGCATATGATTGGAGGCAGGTGCACATACAGAGATTTCTAGCTCTCAAAACAAATCCACACTTAAACAGACAAAGAAATAATAGCACTTCACTTCTTTTTTGTGTCCAAGATAAAAGTTTAGTGCTGGAATGTGCAGCGTACACCAAACGAGAATTCATATTTGGTGTACACTGTGTATTCCAGCATTTAACTTTTACCTTGGATACAAAATCTCCAGGAGTGTAGTGCCATTATTTCTTTGCCCTTTTTTGTGGATTTATTATGAAAAAATTACCATTACTTTTTCATTACTTTCGAAAAGCACTGTTAGATGTATCTAATTTCCAAGATGATCAAATTGCCATTTTCCATTGTATCTCAATAATTTGTTTTCTGCTTAGGTGCTGTTTCTTATAGTTCAATACTGTGTTGACTAAAAATTTCCCTTGGCACCATTGAGCCCTTCATGTCTAAGAATTATTGTTAAATCCAGAATACCTCTGCAAAAACATCTTTTGTAGTCCAGCATGTTATTAACATCTGTTTTAAAATGTAGGGATATTTAATGTAGTGGATTCATATTAGTTTTCTAAATTATTTTATAGGTTGTTTTCTTTTTACTTCTTTTTCTGATTTTCTTTTTTATATTGATTTTAATTTATAAAGTGTTTATGTGTTTAATTAGAGATTAAATAATTTGGCCACCTATAGTGTAGTTGAGTTACACTTGCAGAGGTGGGAACCAGAACCTCATTGATCATCATCATATACACCATGGTTGCATATGAAATACACTATATGTGACACCTGATCATTACACCAACAGAGACTTTTACACCAACAGGAACATTGCATTTTAAACACATAGACATTAATATGTGGTTGGCCCCCCTTTGCAGTTATAACAGCTTCCACTCTTCTGGAAGGCTTTTTACTAGATTTTGAAGTGTTTTTGTGGGACATTTTGCCCATTCATCCAGTAGAACATTTGTGAGGTCAGTTACTGATGGTGTATTAGAAGGCCTGTGGGACTTGACTGGCTCTACTGGATGAATGGGCTAAAATTCTAACAGAAATACACTTAAAAATATTGTGGAAACTCTTCTCATAAGAGTGGAAGCTCTCATAGATGCAAAGGGGACCAACTACATATTAATGTCTATGTATTTAGAATGGAATGTGATAAAAGTCCCTGTTGGTGTAATGGTCTAGTGTCCATATGCTTTATCCATTTGCTTTATCCACATATGGATCAGTTTTCACACTGGATATTATTCTTTTGCCTTTCCTCCTTCATTTTTTTACCTTTAATTTCATGCAATATGCAATAATTTTTATAGTGTCTTCATAGTTACTGTATGCAATGTGCAAAAGCAAAAGCAAAAATATTGTTGTTCTCTAGTACAGCACGTTTAGCATATTTTATTGCAATATATTACTGTATACCAAAATAGATCTTAACTATATTTCCTTTTCCTACCAAATGTATGTGCGTAGATCTCCATTTATTATTTAATTCCCTTCTTAAGTGTACTCAGCCTTAATCTCCTTAAAGCATATATCATATGTAAAAAAAAACACTTTTTTTGCCAATCTTTAGCCTGAAGTGAACTGAAAAGGCACTACACAATTCTACTACTATTAAAGACTTTGATTCAGTAAGAAAGTTCTACTAAAATTGTTCTAAAATTACTCTTTTAAAATCCAAAGAAAGGCTTCATAGTAATACTTGGTTAATTCACAGACCATGGTACCAAAAAAAATCTCAATTTGGAAAGAAATGTAATCTTTTAATAGACCCAATTCTCACCTGTTGAATAATATCCAAATGTTCTTGGGAGCTGCTGAAGTTTTTCCCAATATCGAAAATGCAGAAAGATTCCTTTTGGCAAGAGTCAACCCAATTCTGATATTCTGTGGTCTGAGGAATGCGATCTAGAAAGATCCGGAATGCCTCCCACACAGCTTCCTGACAGACTGAAGCAAAGTACACCTGAAATTAGCACAATTGCCTAAGCACAACTCCTGACATTTCTTGACATCTGATATATGGCATAATGTAATCATTGTTTAGCATGTTTTAATATTTCATTAACATTTATCAAATAGTCATATCCATGCCTGTGAACCTATGAGAGTAGGGATCCTGAAGTGCACTTGCTTCTAGGGGAGGGCCTTTACAAGAGGTTGGGGCTACCCAGGGGCATACCTAGAGTATTTGGCACTGGGGCCACATCCTATATTTGTCACCTCCCACTTTAAAAAGTAAACCCCCCCAAAAAATTTTATATTTTCAAAAACAGGTTTTATTTTGCTTTATTCCAGTATTCCGCCCTTCTTGCGGCACCCCTACTTGTTTCCTTGTGATCTAGTGGGGTGTTTTCATGAGGAGACACACAATGACACTCTCCAGAGTCCAGCTAGCATTACACTTGAAGGACATGCTAAGTGCCACCCAGAGTGCTCCGCAACATCAGCACAATCTTGCCACACAGACAGAGCTCAGCATTCCGAAGCAGATGCACACAGACCTGCATATCAGCGATGCAGCAGCAGGACTGGAGGTCACCATCTTGAAGCTGGGGGTCAGAAGCGTAACTAGAAACTATAGGGTCTTGGTGCAGAGACTCCACCATTTTACCTAAGCTCTCCAGAAGGCCTGGTCAACTGAGCTTCAACAGAGGAGAAGCAGATGAAGAAAGAAGACAGAAGAAGAGGCAAAAGAGAGATGTGGAGCTGAGGAGAAAGAGATAGAGACACGCAAGCCCTTGAAAAAGTAGGGAGAGTCAGCCGACACAGATCACACCTCTCGCACTGCACTCCCTGCCGGACACCCGCAACTACCTGGGTCAGTTGGCAACTATGTGATCCTGTGTGCACAAAGTGGATGTGATGTCACTTCTGCACGCTGGATCAGTCAGACAAGTGTTACACCCTTGCTTGACGTCTGTGCTAGTGTGGCGCCCCCCCTGATGAGTGCTATCCAGGGCGGAATGACCCCCCTTAGGTACGCCACTGGGATTACTGAAGACAATGGCGGGGCTAGCCCAGATAGCATTAAAGAGGTTGGGAGCAGGAGGAGAACTGGGCGGACATGGCTAAACTCTGCTCATCTTCCCTACAGAATGAGAAAAGTGACCTGATGACCCAGGAAAACAGTGTTCCACCCACCATGAGAGTTCCCAGGTATGGGCACATCATTTGGTGCTCCAATGAAACCATACTTCCAGTCTACATGTGTGAAACTCAAATAACTGATATGGCTGTATTGTCCTAGAAAAGATCGTTTACAGAGGTTTGGAATACTTTTTACTGGACTGTGGTTAAAAAATCATGTAGCATTACATAACCTTTATAGGACTTTAGATGTTGCACCTGAAGAAAGGATCTATGAAGGGTCATCCACTAAAAGGATATATTTTAAGTTGAATATGTTACCCCATGAATATAATTTATTTATTTCACTTTATCCCCTCAAACAAAATGTCTAGCACCGCAATCTATGGTTGGAATGTTTGAGACAGAGAGGTCTCTGAGATTGTCTAGGGAATATATGGGGAAAACTGCATTTTCCCAGTTTCTTTTGTTAATTCCCATAGCTGTCAATGGGCAGCCACCACAATTAATCTGCTTGATCTGCCTTTCCATCTATGTAGAATCATAGTAATTTCCTTTTGTTACTAAAAAGAGAGTTAACTATTTTTTAATTAGAACATTAATAGAGTTAGCAATATCGAAGACATTATTAAAACACAGATAAACAAATCCCATGTGGATCTTTGAAATACAAATACTAACTGAAATAAAACTTTTATATTTAAATAGCTAAACCATTCATAACATTTTATTATATCTTTCAGGGAAAACTAATTTGATATTATACTAAACAAGACAAGATTTTGCATGTTTCGCCAATTTCTCACTATATCGGTGCAAGTAAGGATTTGTAATAATAAAGCAGACAAACCCACAAGGCATTGAAAATTAATTTCAACGAAACAGACTGGAAAGCCCGAACAAATTTATATGACAGCAGATAGTAAAGCACATAAACTAATAAGAAACAACAGAAGCCGTTAGAGATCAATGTTTAACAATGTAAAACTGGAATACTGGACAGGTGAAGTAAAACTGTGCATTGCAAGTTTTGTTTTGTTCAAATACAGTGTTTATTTCCCTAGTATTTAACCCCTTCAATCCCAGGGGTTTTTGTTACCTCAAAGCCCAGAGCAATTTTTCCATTTTTGGGGTATGTCGGTTTAGTGATGATTCTCTTTTCCTGTGAATAGTGTACCCATGTAAACTATATATTGTTTTTTCAAGGAGAAATAGAGCTTTCGTTTGATACCATAGTTGGATGATTAGCTGAAAATTTAGAATGAGAAATGTAGTAAAAACTAGCGAAGATTAGAAAAATAAACTAATTTTTTTTACATTTTCCCTCTGAATCCTCACAAAATTAGGTAAAGTGATGGAAAATCCCCTCCAAATTTATTAATTCAGGTGTCCTGATTTCAGAAATACCTAATTTATATAGATTTTCCAGACTTTCCCAGCACCAGGGAGCATACTGTTAGGTGTACAATTTAGGTGTAATAATTTTTATGCCTATGGCTTAACGGGTTTGGGGGTTGTGAACGGGGCCGGAGGTTTATACTGGCTAGATGTTATGCTAGGGCAATGGGAAGTAAGGTTTTTTAATAATTTTTTTATTATCTTTTTTTATATATTTGTTTTTTAATTTTTTTTAATTTTAATTTTTTTACATTTTTTTTTATTTTTTATATATTATTTTTACACAGAAATGGTTAGAGGTCCTCCTAGGGACCTCCTGAACATGCCAGTGATGTCACAATGACATCACAGCTCACATTATATATATTTTTTGTATTATTTATATTATTATTTTAATGATTTATTTAATATTATTTTAATTTCAGGACGGGAGGGGGAGTGAGAGACATGGTTTCTCACTCCCCTCCCCGCGATCCCCCTGTACCGATCACACTGTTATCTCTATGCAGGTCCTCACAGACCTGCATAGAGATCGCAGCGTCTCTGTGCTTCATCGGAGGGCAGGATATCCCCGCAGGGGATATCCTGTCCTCCGATGACCTTCCGGGTTACGTCAGCAGTAATGCAACCCAGAAGGGAATGCCCGATCGCGCGTTTGCAACTGCGCGATTGCGCGATCGGGCACTTTCAACTGTAACAGCTTACCGGCTTTCATGCCGGAAGCTGTTACAGGAGATCAGGGGGGAGTCTCCCATGCCTGGTCTCCCATGCAGCGGCAGGGATGTGTCCCTGACGCTGCACGAAGGGCTGGACGTACGTGGACGTTTTTTGGATGTCCCGGTACGTCTAAAGGGGATTGAAGGGGTTAAGTTCTAGTCCATGTCTTCGGCTATTTGTAAATGCTCTGTAAACAAACTACCATTAATTCACAAATGTATGAGTTGTAGGTTAGATGAGATAAAGCATATAACCTCAAAAAATGTTTCTCCTGAGCAAAAAACTGACTTGGCCTTGCAGAATGGGTCTCCTGGACCATCAGGGAAGGAGGAATATGGCTGCTGACCCAGGCCATAGCTTGGGCAGGACGGCATTTCATTCAGTGGATGGGTGCAACAATGCTGGGTCAAAGTAGAAGGTAGAAGAGTAACTTCTACGTCTTTCCTACATGGATCTTAAGGACAGGCATCCTCTAGATCTAGATCATCTGAGCAGGGCCCTCCTCACCTGTTGTCTCTGTAAGTCAAATTGTTATGTTACATACTACTTGTTATGTCCTGTCCACCCATTGTACAGCGCCACGGAATTTGATGGCGCTATATAAAACAATAAATAATAATTATAGTAATTATCACCCTCCTTCCGCTTGGATATTGGGATGCGTATCACTGTATGTGTTGGCTGTTTGGTGTTCTGTGTTTTCAATTGTATACCACAGCAGCAGAGGAACCCCCCCCCCTTTGGTCAGCATGATGTGATTGTACCTTGGAGGCTGAGCTTGAGCTTGGGGAGGTGGGTCCAGCTGGCAGCTGATGGCACCTGCTGTGCCAGAACTCTTGGTTGTACGGGGTGTTAGCCCCCTGCTGGGCGTATACCTAGCAGCTGCTGGGTTGTTATAGGTTGATGTTATATGGTTATTGTAACTGATTTTCTGACATGAAGGAGTTAGTAGAGCTGTGGCCAGGACCTAAGCAGGATGTGGGCCTTCATACTGTGTAGTTATAGAAACATTTATGTTGGCTTTGTTTTGGTTACTGGTCATCAAACAGACCTCTTGGACTGTCCTGTTCAATTGCAGTATATACTGTATTTCCAGTTGCCCTACCTAAGTGGCTAACATATATCCACAATGGACATGGGACCAAAACCAGGCAAGAAATTACTGGGAACTTGCAAACACGCATCTGTAATGCCTGTGCAAGCTCACACAATATTTCACGTATTAAATTAAGTAATGCGCTTATCCCACACCTAAAATAAAATTACATTCAATCTTACCAAACACGTGAGGGTAGTCTTCTCAATAAATATCTCAAAAGAGAAAGCAAGGAATAGCACTCACACTTCCTGAAGCACAAAAGTGTATCCAGCTGTAATCAGACCTTTATGGTTTCTGTGTGCTCCAGCAAGCCACGAGGCAGAAACAAATCAACGAACAGCATCAGCATTCAGTATATTTAATGTAGCAAAGAAACAAAATAGCATCTTACATACATAGCAAGGCTCATGTATACAGTAATTTCATTCTGCGCCACCTCTGTATACAACTTCCGGCACCCAATGAAGATCTTCTCTGTTGAGATATTTATTGAGAAGACTACCCCATATGTTTAGTAATATTAGGTGTCACGTTATTTTAGGTGTAGGATAAGCGCACTACTCTATTACTGTTTACAGATTCTTTATTATTATTTAGTTTCGCTTTTCCTTTTTCTTCCACGTCAAGGATACAGAAAGAAAAATAGGGGTAGGGAGTAACATACAGCTTATGAAGATAAGTACAATGTATACAATACTGGTGCCACAATCTACAGTTAAGCTTGTGTTTCCAGATTTTATTATGTGTCCAGTGGTGAGACACTAGTGGGAGTGGAGCTGCTGTCCACATACACACACAAGTGCTGTACACATTTTTTTTTTATGTATTAAATGAACCTTAGTGTAATGAAGCAAAGGTCAACACTTTCTAATTTAACTAAGCAACATGTGACATTAAATACGAATAGACCTAAATTGGGTATTACAGTATATGAAATATGTTTACTAAAGGGTTAAAGGTAAAAGGCTATATGTTACAGTGAGTTTTATTACAAGGTGGAAACAACTGAAAAAAACAACAAGAATATGTTGTGAATCTCTATGAATAACTATGGTCCATGGAATAGTAGAATTTCATGAAGCCTTTCTATGATGAACATAGAGTCTTGTCTGGCACATTTGTGGTTATGTAGCAACTGAAAAGACTTAAGTGCCATTAGTTCAACTGCAGGAGATCATGGAACTGAGCCTCCATTCCATTAGCGTGTGACATAAAGTATGTGACACGGATCCTACACGAAGACAAGCTTTGAAAAGATAATGCTCAATTTGAAGTTAACATTTCATTTTTAAGATGTTTCTCCGATAGTTGTCATCTATGCTTTCCAAGCCATTTACTACCTGTGTGTGATATTTTTGTAAGTTCAAACAATGACATCAATTCAACTGGATGACACAAAAAAAAAACAATGTACAAATCTCTCTATAAAATACAATTTTATTTTGGATAATTGATTCCATAAAAGATAGGCCTAACCAAAAAACTGTTAGCTCCACAAATTTACATTTTAATAAAAACTGGGCTTACACCTCTCTAATCTCATCTCCAGTCTATGTGTTGTGAAATGAGAAGGAAAACAGTCATATGTTCTGCTCATTTTCATTTCCAGAAGGCAAAATAAAATACACAGAAAAATAATCCTTCATAAATGATGGCACAGCATCTTATAGCTTTTATACATGCATATCGTTACATAACTAAACATTTCCTGAGCCATTCATCAGGCCATCTTGAAATCAAATCAGGACTTGGAGCAGACTCCCAGAAGACATGGTAGAGGCTTGTACAGTGAGGGAATTTAACCCCAAGAGTGCCAGCTACGTACATCTCCACAGCCAGCTACAGACGTTGTATGTAGAGGCACTTTCAGCCACCTCCAGAGCAATCAACATCACCTCATTGATTCAACTATACACGATACTCGCTCAGCCCTTCTTGCAGAAGAAACGTTTCCAGGGATCAACCTTAATAATGCATGGTGAATTTGGGAAGACGAAACCACAACTCCCTCTTTATCGAATAAACTCCATTAAATTCAGTCCATTGGTTTTTAATATGCCCTGACAATGAGCAAACTGCTCGTTATGTGATGATACCAAGTACTCATTACTTATTGAATTCATAGTGTAGTTTAATGATACTACTAAATAACATGTTTATACTATGTAGCATGGCATTAAACATACATATAAGAGGTCCATTAACTTCTAAACTGTGTGATTTTCCAATATTATCATGGAATTATAATAATAAATATTTATATTACTGATAGGTTAGATCGTGCCAAAAGAAACAACAGAGAGACAACAATTCAATTATAGAAATACAGAAATAGTTTTATGCATATACCAGGCTTTTTGCAATTTACCCAAATATTCTAAACGGTAAATACAATATTGTTTTTACCAATTTTTTATTTCAGTTTTACGAAAAAAAAATATTTGTCAAGATAGATCTATTTATTTGGCAGCGAATAAAGCTGTCACACTATTTACACTAGGGGAGTCGGAAGTTTTACTTAAAGTCTCACCTAGCATGGTGTCTGACACTGAGAAAATCAGATTATTTCAGCTTTTAGAACAAGACATGAGATCACAGATATATATACAAGTTAGCAACAATACAATGTGCTACATATTTTTCATACATTGTTTAAAAATAGGAGCCAATTTTTTATGCACCATGCACAGTTCACAGTGAGAAGAGTCCAGGAATATCTTTGAATAAACAATTATTTTAGTCGGTTTCTCAACTATTAAGGAAGTCATTTAAGGATTAGGCCCAGAGTGACATTGTAGCACATAAATGGTGCCTTAATGTTTTGCTGCCAAATACCTTTCCTCAAGATACATACATTTAGTTACTGACACCCCAGTCAAAAAAGTTACGATTAAAACAAATCCAAAGAAAAATGTAAAAGAAACCATATCAGATCAAAAAGTTTGGTGACTCAACTGATCACTTTAAAAACAGTGAGCAAGGATTTATATAATTTATATCATGCCGGGGCTCAGTGAGGGTGCCTCATACTAGCCCAAACCCTCCCCTGCTGCCGATCGCTCCATGAAAGCGATCGTGCACCCTTAACCCTTTCAATTTTAGGGGTTAATGTTGAGAGAGGAAAATACATATGGGGGATTCTGTGGGTGTATTTGTATACTGTCTCTTTAAGTCCTTTGTCATATGTAGCTACAGAAAAATACAGACTTTAATTTGATAATAAATTACTTTTGTTACGTTTTTCAATTTCTCTTTCTGATAGATGTTTGAATGAGTAAATAATGTTTCCAAAAGTTTTTTTGTTTATCACCTTCATTTTTTAGCTGTAACATCTTAATAGTTGTATTGATTGGGATATGGATTGATGAAATTATTAACCAGTCTCTAAGCAATACATTTACAAGATGAATATACCTATTTACTAGACCATATTGAACACATCCTCCAACTCATAATTTAAAAGCGCAAATGAAGCTTTGGCTCTGCGAGTACTTTAATAGGAATTCTTCAACAAAAGAAATACAATTAAGGCACTTATCTGATACAGAAGAGGGTGCTCTTTTTCTACGGTACTGCTAATCTTGCCAATGATTGACTGATTGCTTGAAGCAATCGGTGGCAGGAAAGTGCTCCCATTTAAATCAATGGCAGCTCTTTCCACACATTAGTATGGGGTCTTTACAGACCCCTACACTCTGCATTTTCTGAGGCAACACTGAAACTGAATGAAGGTGAGTCTATCACGTGCATAGAAATGTGTACACATGAACACGTCTCCTCCATGGTATTTAGCTGGGGTATCTGGGTAGAGGCTAATGTATATGGCTGGATTCTGCATTCATCAATGGTGGGACTGTCTGGGACATTCTACTGACTCTTTAAGACCTTTGTCATATTAAGCTACAGAAAGAATGGACTTGATGATTGAATGAGCAAATAATGTTTCCAAAAGGTTTTTTGTTTATCACTTTCACTTTTTAGCTGTAACATCTTAATAGGTGTATTGATTAGGATATAGATTGATGAAATTATTAACCAGTCTCTACGCAATATATTTACAAGATGAATTTACCTATTTACAAGACCATATTGAACACATCCTCCAACTCATAATTCAAAACAGCAAATTAAGCTTTGGCCTAAAGGTAAATTAATGTCTTGTTCTTCAATTCCCAATGTGTGGAAATTATTTTATGATAGCCTTCTCCTAAGATAATAGGATTTGATGTGCAGTAAAATCAAACATGGCCTTATGGGACACAGATATACTTCATTTCCATAAAAATGAAAAAAAAAACCAAAAAAAACAAATACACTGCCAGACTATGAAAATAGAAAGCTAAAATTTAAAGTAGTAGAAGACTTAAAAAATAATTTGATAATGCATACATTTACAACGAAATAACACGGACTGTGCTGTTGCGTAAAAGAATAAATATTAAACTGAAATGTAACTATTGCAGATGACACCAATTCCAGCTAATTAACTTAATTGAAAGTTGTCTCACATAATAATACAATGTAGATATAAAACACAGAATACTTAACCACAAAATAATTAAAATTATACAATAAAGCTTTATGCTTAACCATACATGGAATAATAATAGAATTCATCTGTTCTCTACAATTGAGATATGTTATTTCAACAAGAAGATTGATTAACATTTCTGGGTATAATAGTCTACTATCAACTCTTAGAAAAAAAAACACATAAAATTAATTAAATTCCAATGGAACTAATCCATATGGTATATTAATAACAAATACACCTAACAAAGAACCTGAATGATCATTTCTTTTCTAATATGGTTCTTTGTCAAAAAAAGAAGAGCAAAATGAAATCATTAAATATGAACTTATTAAGTTGCATGTCACAAAGCTGCTTCTAGATTTATATTTTTTTTTTCCCTGGTGTTAAAAACTTTGGGATTCACATATTAAAAAAGAGGCACTCTAATTGTAACCGAATTAAAAAAAAAATACAAAAAATAATTAAGTTCTTTCTGCATAGGATTATTTTGCAAACTGTTAATAATTAAATCAACTGAATCGCTACTTATCAGCTATACATTATACAGGGCCAAACTGGCCGTTCTTGTAGGAAAACATTACGGATTCTGAAAGAACTTTCAGGTACCTAACTTTAGGTAATAAAACTGAAAGTTTTGTCCAAATAAAAACATAAATTTTATTAAAAAATATTATTATTGGAACAATGCATATCCAAATACCAAAGGTACAGGCTTCTTACTGCTTACTGTCTAAATCAGGATGTAGAAGCTGAGCAGATGACTACAACAGGCATGAAGCCATACATGTACTACCATCAAAATGGTATCATAGGTAAGCATCCATGGTTTTATATAATTTGTTTATTTTATATTCAAACAGGAACCATCACGTTCCACTTTCACCATGTTCCATGTACATTTTTGTGTTCTTTCTAATTAAGGAATGATAGAGAAGTTTCATTGCATTTGTGTTGGTATGACTCCTCACTTTTAGCCAATTGGCTGAAGAACATAGTGGCCCCAACAGTCACATGCCGGACATTACACCAAATTACACACTTTCCAGACCACCATACAGCACAACTCATCAACAGTGACTAAATAGATGGAGCAGAGAAACAAATTCACTGCCTGGATTTAAAGGAGCAAAGTGTGACATAAAACAAATAAAAAGAAAGACAGTTAATTAATTTTTCAATTAAAGTACATATACACACACACATATATATATATATATATATATATATATATATTCACAGTATATACAGATATACACAGATCTTTTAAACTTTATCAATGTACAAACTATAATGTGTGTAATATATAGTGCTAAATTATTTTATAATTACTTGTTCATGTCAATCACTCTTTCATTTTAATGGGTTTCAGGAACATGACTTGTCTCATATGACACCGGCACTTCACATTCTCATGGTAGTGCTGTCAAACTAGAAGTAGGCAATCATTGCCACATCTAAACTGGCTAAAAATATAAGTGCATGCCTTTAAATTAAATTAGAAATAGTAGAAAGTATGGATTATGTAACTTCATACTATACACATATACTGTATATACATTCGAATGCTAGAAGCCTTACTGCGCCTTTATATAAAATATCTGTACAATTACAAAATATGGTTCTAAATTTAGTTTGCAAGTGTCATGATGGTAATGTGTATTAACATTAGCCTCTCGACCTTTTTGCGATTCTAACCACCTACCAGTCATGCAAGAATATCAAAGGAAGATGACACAGAAACCTTTTTGTACCAAGGTCTATGGCTAAAGTACTGAATTGCCCTACGCTACTCTTCTGTCTAGGACACATCAAAACCACATTTGTTTCCCCAAATCATTCACATACCTCTACACTAAATACTTATTTCTTAATTTCAGATCCAACATAATATATTGGAGCAAGAGAGAAAAGGATGAATGGTTAGTATTCTGTTGGTAGGCCACTCTTGGCAGTCATCATAGTCACTCTTTAAATGCTTGGGTTATAGAAATCTCTATGTAATACTGATTTCCAAATGGGGGGATTCAGAAAATATATGTATTATCTACAATAAATAGCCAGCAGAATTTTGTATGAAATGTTTTTACCTCGTAGCCTGTAGTATGCTAGATGACTTGCGAGTATTTGCTTTAATGACTCCTGTGGACAAACTTTAACCCCTGTTGGGAATACAGATGATCTCTTCGTCCGATGTCTTTTCAAATCCAACAGTCTTCTTAGAGATGAAGCTTTAGACATATTCACAAATATGTCTGGTGGTGAAACACTTCTTGTAAGGAATTCAGCAGGTCCAGATGTAGAAATTATTTCTGTAAATTGGAATAGTAAGATCGAAATGAATTCTATGCAATCAAGCTTAGGACTTGCGAAAGACTACTGAATAAGTTAATTATTATATTTG
Source organism: Spea bombifrons (assembly GCF_027358695.1). Lineage (NCBI taxonomy): Eukaryota > Metazoa > Chordata > Amphibia > Anura > Pelobatidae > Spea > Spea bombifrons. The sequence continues at coordinate 72,304,633 of NC_071089.1, read as the reverse complement.
TAACTTTTACATTTAAGCAGGGTTTAAACCAACAACAAGAAGCAGTCAATCAGTTGCTTACAGTTTTACAGAAATTAGCCTCATTATCCGGCAAGGACCAAAACAGCAGAGTGTTGAGCATGCCAGCATACACACCCTGACTGGCCATATGGCCATTTGTGACCTACAATCACCCAGCTGGATATGCCCCGCCACATGTTACGTGAGCATAGAAACATAGCAGATATCTAGCTGTCGGCTGCAGATATCTAGCTGTCAGCCGCACCTATGTCATCAGGTGCCAGGTAGCATAGGAGTAAATGTCAGAGTGATTTGACTACCAAAGAGTGACTGTCCCTCGTAAAGATGGATACATGTTAAAAGAATATTATGTACTAGTTCAGATACATACTACTACTACTACTACTACTTATAATATAGCCATTTCTATCCACACACAGCAGTATCTTATTTCAGTGCTGTGTCAGTGTTTTATAATTTTCCTATATACTGTAACTGTGCCATTTAGCTATATTATTTCTTGTATGTTATGCATGATTTTGTGATATCATCTGTAGGTGTATTTAATAAGATGCAGGATGGAATGTGAGAAATAATGTTGTGGTATGTTTTAAAACATTTCTGCTAATAGTGATGATCTCATATGTTTCGTATCTACAGCACGAATAGAGGTTCTATAAAATGTGAAACTGTAAATGTTGGATATTATGTAATATGTACGTTATTATGTACCACAGAGCATGAGTGCCATATGCAAAGCAAAGTATATAGCATTTCCCTTCACTGTGAATATCCAAAAACGCACCCAGCTATGGTGACCATTACCCTTTCGAGTTGTGCTATATGGGTAAATCAGTATCAATGGATGCCCTTTTGTATCTCTTGGTGCCTCTGCTGTAAACACAGAGCTAGGACATTGTATTTACTTGTATTTGGATGTTTCTGTTGATCCCGATGGGTAATTGCAATTACTGTTCCTATTATGTGATATTTTTATTTGAAACAGCAGTACAATTGTTGAGAATGAATTTGCCAACATTTCAACTTTCAGAATTGCTATGCGATACTTCACAGTTAAATATATGCTTTAAGTTAAACAATGGGATAACTTAAAAAACAGTTCAAAATCTCTGCAGGAGATCTCTTAGATTGCTTAGCTAGGGATTTAACCAAGATTGCATTAATACACTAGATGCAAAGTTGTGATCATTCGTTGTCAAGACTTTTTAATATAATGTACACGGCTAAGAAGCAAAATACTGTAGTAATACTAATATTTCGGAATATAGATGAAACATGTTGTTTTGAGAAAAAAAGAACTCAATAATCGTTAAGGCTTCAAATTTGTGAAAAATAAAACATGCGGCACCTATAACACATAAAAGGGAAAGACTAAATTACTGGAAGAACAAGGAGAAAAAAGATCAAGCAAGGACACAGTGTTGCCTTGAGCAACTTGTAAGGAAGTGCATAACACTACTAGCTGTTCTCAGTATATTGCTGGCTTAGAAAAGGAAGAAGCCAAATGGAATGCAATTATACATGCCATGGTAAGTGAGAAATTAAATTATGACTAGAATTCCTACAGTTACCTATTTCAATGCAATTATAATGTGATAACAGTCTTATGAAGACAATTTTAATGGAAAATATTATGCGCTACATTTCACTGGTCTCTAGATACATATAAATGGGATACACTGTATAAATAGCGGCATATTGAGACAGACAAAATGCCAGATATTGAAAATATGCAGTAAGTTTATTCATACAAATCAAAAAGTAAATGAAAAAAAAATAAAAGTAGCTTGCCCACATCTCTATAGATCTAAGTGATTTGGATTAAAGACAATTGGGTTTTTTAAACCGAGCAGTCGCGGGGAAAAGTCTTATCACCTTAGGAACCAATGTAATGTCCCTATTACTACCATTCCATTTGTTGCTATGGCGATAAGAATGTTATAATTCCCTTATATTTGCTCTTTATGAATAATCCCGATGTGCTATTGCTGTAGCATTTTTTTTTCTTTGACACAAAACAAAATGTTTCCGTCTGAACAATAACCTGCTGATTATTATTAGGGTGAATTATTAAACCCCCAAGAAGCCTTTGTGTCGTTCAATGCATACATAATTTAAGACATGATTAAACATAAACATTTATGGATGCGGAATGTGGCGCTTCATCACCGATGTTGGCATGGTGGCCACTTTTATGGATGCAGATTTAGCAAATGGTTTTCATATAAACAGCCAATTCAGTATATGCTTGGCTAAAGCGAGATAAATATTTGGCCAAAATGCTTTTTGCATTTTCTTCACTTGGACATGGAGTTGTTGCATAACAACCAATCTAAACCATAATAACCAAAGATTGTCTTTAAAGTCAACTATTTGTTTAATTACGGATTAATCAGTCCTTGATTTTGCCTTAGATTCAGCATAGCTTTATCTCATGCATGTTTAAATTCCCTTTCTGTATAAGACTCATCCCCTTCTGATGGGAGGCTGTTCCATTGATCTACCACTGGCACATCATCATAGGAGTCATACTTAACTTACACTATCTATAATCGTAGCGGGGAACTTGTGTGCTCCGGCTACCTGGATGCGGCCAGGACTGACCACTGACGTCAGTGGGCATTCCCGCCGAGGTCCGTGGGTGTCCCCGCTGACATGGCAGCAAATACCCCCATTCAAAGGGGAAATCGGAGTGGAGTGTGGTGTCAGTACCCCACTCCCATGACCCCCGAGAACCAGAGAGGCGGTGCTTCTCCCCGCATTCTCTGGGCCAAAGAGTTCCCAGGTATGTCTATAATGTCAGAGGTTGCCTACACCAGTATCGCAATGCATCTTTGGAAATTTGAACATATTTTGTTTATTTCCTGTTACCCCAGTTGCATGCATGTCCTCTGATTATAGCCTCCCAAAGCTAGGAAAAAATCTATTTTTTGCAATGATTTCGCTATTTATTATTATTTATTAAAGCTGACTTTATCATGTGATAAGCTTCTATGATGCTTGATATTAATGAAATTGAATGATGCACTGTAAAAAAACACATTTCCATTTCTTGATATGTGGACAGATTCTGTTACGTCAATATAAGTACAATGAAAATGTTTGACTATTTTTGTTTTAATTATATGGAACATATATGAACATGGCAGAGAAAAGAAAGAAAATTGCAGCAGAATGTAAAACGTGTAAAATGAAAAGAATGAATTGCGATGTGAGTGTGAATGTATTAGGTAAATGATGGTGATTGAATACCAATTCCCCACTGACTGCAAGGGAAAAAATAGATGATTGATAACATAAAACATTTTATCAGCTAATGAATCTGGTCCAATCTTTCTCGTGACTGGACTATTTCCTTAGTTGCCATGGTGGTAAGACCACTTAGGACCACTGTTACTTTTTATATATAACCCCCAACTGAGTGAGATTCATATATTATGGTTGCTATCCTAAGGAATGGCTACTGACTAAATAAGTGAGATGAACACTCTGGTGTATAAAGTGTATAAAGTGGCCTTATCGTCATAGCAACCAATGAATTGTTGCTGCTGATTTGCGCATTCCACTTGTTGCTATAGTGATAAGAGAACTTTTCAAACTACTCAATGATGTGTTTTTATACATACTTTCCCTATGTCTGCAAACCAGTGTCAGCTAACTTGTTTTTTTTTTCCTGGATGATGATGGTGTTGCTGTTATACTTGAGAACAAGGACATGAAACATGGGTCTGTTTCTATTCATAGCCATTTCTAGGAACTATATAGGGCAGGCTACAGGTGTCTTCCCAAGGGGTGAGGATTTGCCTGCAGGGGTCAGGGCCAGTGGGCCATGTAGGCAGGACTATCTGAGTGGGGTCTGGCTAGCCCAAGTCTGTCTTGAGCAGGTAGATATGACTTATGCTTTATTTATTTTAGTAATCACATAACAACGGAAGAGATAAACTGATTATATGTAAGTACTGTATGTTGACTGCCTTTATTTCTGTATACATCATCATATTGAAGCTGTAGCTAAATGCAGTTATAGCGTGACCCCCATTTTGCCATTCAATGATGCTAATTCTATTTTTTTACCGTCAACAGTTTAGCAAGCAGCCTGCATTACCCCATCGACGCTGCATCTCCATTACCCTGAGGTTTCCGAGACTCAGCATGTATTTTTGTGAAAGCTAAATTCTGTATCTCGTTGTTAAACTCCCTCCCTGGTTGTTACTTGTTTGTATTCTTTATTTTCCTAGACGTTGCTTACGCTTTCGATACACCTGCTGTCTAAGGGATTCTGATATCCAGATTATTAAATTATAGGACAAGCATTCTCTTTTCACATTTTTGTTTGTAAAACGAAATATCAGTCTTTGTGGATACAAGTATTGTTTGTCACAATGTTCATGAGACACTCTGTCAACTTCTTCTACATTTGCAGCCTTTAACGTTTCCATCCTGCTGACAACACAAAATTGATGTAGTAATTTACTTTTTTTTTTCTGTGATCTCTTCTTGCAATGATTTGAACACTCACTCAGTTCAGACCTTATTATATGCTAACGAATAAATCCATGCATGAAAATCATAGATTGTTATTGATAATTTAAACCCACTTTACAGATCGTTCAACAACTATGGCTTACTAGAATTTCAATTTCAGTAAATTCCAATAAAACTTCTAAGAACTCATACTCAAGGCTTTCTTTTGATCTGCTTCTGTGATGTTTGGCTATCTTCTGCTAAGGACTGGAGCACACTGCATCTAGATGGCTTTGAACTGTTCATTGATTACTACTTGTTAAATGTAAAACTGGCTTTGGGAAAAAATCTTCCAAACACTTCTGTTCCATGTCTTTTTTTTTTTTTTTTACATGTATTTTATCTTTGGCAAAGGTAACTACATCTTATTTGTTTATGGCTGGTAGATATACAAAGGGATTAAATTCAAAGGATAATTTAGACTTACAAAAAAATGTCTATTATTGATTTCATAAACACCCTTCTTAGGGCAACAATCAGTAATATATGCCATTTACCCTTGATATATTTTCATACACCCTCTATGTATTTCTCTCTCTCTCTCCCTCTTTCTCTCTCTCTCTCTCTCTTTCTCTCTCTCCCCCCCCCTCTCTCTCTATATATTTAAAGCAACAAAATCTACTAATGTATTAACTGTGAACAAGAACAGGGTCATGTTTATTTTCTTTATTTGAAACATACCTATAAAATGAGATTATAAGCAGTATTTTATTGCTGGATCACCTTTGCGGTATAAAAAAAATGGGAAAGCCATGTTAATTTAACTGGATTCCTATGCTGCTTACCCAGAACAAATAGACTGTAGAATAAACCTGAAAAAAACCTGATATATGGAAATTACTTGAAGTAGAGATGATATAATAAAGAAACATTGAAACAAAAGCTTTAATCATGTATAACGATGCCTTTGTTCATATCAATGCCCAATAATAATAGGAAGTGTAAATACATCAATTGCTATTAAAAGATAAATATTATATTGAAATCGAAAAAAATAATAAAAGGTATTTAAGAAAGTTATACGCTTGTAATGTTTATAATTATTTGGTCTACTATCTGTATATGGGGGTGCAAGTTTGCGGTACTTGATTAAATATTCTATGGATCGTGGCCAACTAAACGGTAGCCCCCCAAGCCCCTGTCAAGCTACATCTCGAGAGACAATAGGCTTCTGTACTGTATATGTTTAGCTAAATTCAACACGTTAAATGATGTATGATATATTTGCATTGACCTTTGCAACATACTGTATTAGCAGCTTTTTCGAGCTGTAAAATTGGCTTTACCCTGTTTTAGGGATTTAACATAATCTGACATGCTTTTGGGAAGTGTATTAAATCTTCTTAACATTGGAAGCTCAGCTACATCAGCTAAATCTGCAAAACCCTGTAAACTCTATACACACTTGCATAATTTAGCCCCATTGGGAAACGTCTCCCATTCCTACCATTGTAACAGCTATGGAGTAGCTGCAGGTCTTCTCACCATCCATTCAAATAAGTATAAATATAGTCATTTGATTGGGGAGGGACTGATGTTGGTCATTGCACCCCTTAGCCTAGCTACTTTTTCATTAGGGTTTTACTTAAGTCTATACCCCTGCATGCCGGTTGGATCATATATTTCCATTTAAATGAGAAATTGGAACAATTTATATGTATGTGTACAGGTCCATCATAACATAACATAGAACATCTACCATACATTAAGGGTATATATAGTCATTCTGGTGCCAAGTAGCTATAGTCATTCTGGTGCCAAGTTCCTTAAACTGAGCCTTATAAACTTTGCCCCTGATTTACCATATTTTATATTTCAGATATTTCAGGGAAACATAATTTAATTTCAGAAATAATTAATCGGTTAATTCTTTAGTCCTATTAAATTATTGTATTAATTACAAATTGTATTTGTTTCATTGTGTGTATTTATGCCATTCACATCGTTAAAACAAAGTAGAAATGTACTGAATAAAAGGTTAGTCTATAAGTAATAATACATTATTTTCTTTATTCCTTGACAGCCTGTCCAGTTCGCTTAAAGATATATAATGTACTACTTTGCTATACTAAACCCAAGCAGAGGAAACCGTTACGAAACCCAATGTTAAACACAGGTGACAAGGTTAAATTGAAATCACACACTGATGTGCAATATGCGATGATGGCAAACGTACATCCGAAATAACGCTCAGTTTATAAATTGAACAGTGTCAGTTGCTGGTACAGCTTAACCCCAGTGCTCTCTCCACGAGCAGCCAGTATACATTCACTTAACAAGCGAATGGCCTTAGAAAGCTGCATTAGAGAGGCTGCACTTTAACATTGTAAGGTTCCAGCATCTGCTTGTAAAGAAGTGTAAGCCACATCTTGGAGAGTGTCAATTTTTAAGTATTGATGTTCAGCCAATGGGAAAGCATATTTCTGCTGTGCTTTTGCACAATAGTGAAATAAAGCCAGTTATCTGAACAAAATTTGTAACACCAACATCGGCATTTCTATGCTTTTAGAAAAGCCCAGTATTTATTATATTGGAATTAGCCGTGTAACACCTCTGTAGCATAGTGAGGTGTAGACAAGATGAGGTTAGATGAAAATCAGTCACCCAGTGATAACTATACATTAAGAAGGGTCATCCAATGTGAGTTGTGTTCCAGCAAGAAGAACTTACCGAAAAATCTGCAAACATGCTTAATTGTAACTATTCAAACATGTTCATGACCGAAACAGACTTTCGACAGATATAAATAATAACAATTATAGAGTTGTGGGTAAATTGCCATAAAATTTCCATTGGCCTCATTAACTATTAATTATTGATGGCCAACTCAGCCATTCTTGCAGGTGAATCTCAGAGTCATCCTCCATGACACATAGTAACCCACAATATTATGCTTTTTAATGACAAGGACCAATGATTTAGTATGTTCTCTATACAATTATGTACTGCATCTAGCAAAGTATATGGCTAATGCTGCATTGGCTTAGTATTTAAAATTCTGTTCACATGCCATTATCTAGCATATTATCTCTAATCACATGGTACCAATAATGTAACCAAAATGAAATTAACACTTAACTCTTTGACAAAATATTTCCCATATATTCAACCGAGCATCAATAGGTATTGACTTACCTGTACTCTCGTAATATTGAATGGTAATGCAAAAAATAATAAGTATTAATCCGCTCCTACTGTTCATTGTGGTTGTCGATTAAAGCAAAATTAAACAAGAAAAAAATAATATTCCTGTATTATAATTAGGAAGAAATGCAATCTGTCTCAGTCAGTTTGGGAAAACCAAAACAGGTCTGAGTGTCACTTAATGAAACCAAACAATAAGGTGACAGGAGTTTCTGTTCATGAATTGTCGTCTGTGGCCCTTAATTGTTTAGTGCTAATTGCAACAAGTGACAACATTACATACAACGTCTCTATGTAGCATAATCTATTTATGTAGTGCTCAGACATAATCCTCCTTATGGGACAGCTGGAAGGGCTGCCTGCATCTTATTAACCTGCTGGAGTGGCATGTGTTAATCCTACTGAGAAAACACTACTAAAATGGTAAACGTCTAATTGAATTACTACTGCCACTCATATATATATTTTGTGAGCACGCAAAATGATCTTCACTATATATATATATATATATATATATATATATAGTTAATCTATGGGTATAACATGAAACCAAATTAGAATACATGCATGATTGATCAAAATCTGCTTAGAACTAAGTAAGAAAATAATTGTAATTCTTCACACACACGTATAAAAAGCTTTGAGCGACATTGAATCAGGTTTCTGTTCACGTACAGACTAAACAGAGATCTCCATCCCATACATCTTCTATTTAACATTTTTCTTCGCTGTGTGGAGCATTAAAATTGTATTGTGTGCTATCATGTTTTTTCTTGTAATACTGCAAAGTATAGAAACTATTTGCTTGTATTATTAGTCACAAAAGCCTATGAAAAGACTTCAGCGGGGAGCTCACACATTCCAGGCAATCTTTTAAGTCATGAATAATTTAAAATGATTATTCCCCTCACAAGACAAATTCATTCTAAGTATTTCTTTTTTATATTCTCGGTACTTTGCTACGAACTTTGATAAAAAAGATAGGAGATGCTATTAATCACAAACACTCATTATGGTCAACAAGGAACTATCAAGGGACAGTCTCATCCCTAAGTAGTACTGCATTTAATTATAGGTCACATTTAATTAATCTAAAAGAGCATCTTCCTGTCAAAAATAATTTTGTATAGATCCTATTAAAAAATAATTTGCAGGAATAAAAAAAACAAAACGTTATGCTTATACGAAAAGAAATGAACTGTGTGGTAGAAAGCTTATTAAAAAAAAAAACACATGGTTGCTATCTTTTTAGGACTGGATAATATGATGTTTCATTAAATGCACCTTACCAATCACTTTTTATATTTGTTGAGATATAAACAGGGATGGATTTCCTATAAAGTAGTACCTACACTAACACTTATTATTAACTCAGAAGTTGAGTGGTGAGTTGACTAATGGGCAATCAGGCTCCCTGTAGTGCCACTGCTTTATGGGAAATCATTGATCTTCCAATATGGAGGTCTATGTCACGTCAGCACAGCCTCCATAGTTAATTTCTGACTAATGTCAGATATTTTATGCTGGAAAAACGCATTTCATATTTTTACTCATATTGTACCTCACGCAAAACAAAATGAAAGTCAGCGCCATCTTTTTTTCTAAGATGTCCTATAAAGTATGTCCTAATTAAATTTATGGTTCAGCTACTCCATACCAGAGGAATTGCATGTGTGCACATTGTTAGCAAGGAAGAGATAGTTCCTGGTAGACATGTGCAAATGGACCAAAAACAATTCAGAAAAAATGTTTTTGTTCATTTTTCGCTCATTCATTTCCAGGCAACAAATTTCCTTCCCTGCCCGGTCCAGCCAAAAATTCGGGGGCATGTTTAAATCAGGAACGAAATTCGTTACCTGGTGCCCACATTCACACTCTCTCTCTCTCTCTCAGATTCTCATTCACTCTTTCACGCTCTCTTAATGTTTCCCTACCTTGCCTGCTGACGTCTTTCACTTCTGTCGACCACTTCTACGTCCTCATCTTCTTCATCTTCTCCCTTCTCTTCTATCTTCAAGCTTCAGTTTGCTATCTTATATTTAGATCCGCATCTCCGTAGATATAACCTGGCAGGAACTTCTACCAAAATAGCGATGTTTGCAGTGATCAGCACAAGCATTTTGGCAGAAGTTTACGGCGGGTTAAGTCCGGGAAGATGTGGGTAAAGATAGAAGATAGCAGATCGAAGGAAAATAATGCCACAGAGGTCGGAGCATGTCAGTTCCATTTCTATAAGTCTGCTATTTTAAATCCACATGGTGTATAAATATGCAGCGTGAGAAGAAGTAGATTCCCTTGATGCATTTCGCACCTTAGTGATTAGTAATAAGTTTATGAAAGAGACCATATCACTCTCTGAATTAATAATCATTGATCACTCTCTCATTATTGTTCCACTCAACATTCTAATCTTTAATGTTCTTCATATTTACAATTTTCTCCTGCCTAATTGTAACTCTATAGCAATATACAGTAAAACTATAACTATAACTATAAGAAAATTATTCACACTTAACTTTTTCAACAGGGAATAATTGCACACTGACAACAAGAGCTGGTAAATTTTTATTTTTATATAGAGGCAAATTTTGTCTTCTTTAAAATTTAGAATACATATATCCCTTTTATGGGGAAAATAGTATTTTTTATTGCATATAACGGCTTTATAACCCCAAATAATGGCAAAAATACATACAGTTTAATGCAGTTGTAGGATATTCAGTTGCTGGATTTGGAGAATCTGTAAAAGTTGCACAATTAGAGTTACAGAATTTTGTTTTTAATTGCTTGTTAATAGTGACATTGTAACAGACTAGTATACTAATTAATGCGTCTTGCCTTTTGTCAGTTTGCAATTCTAAATTGAGATTGTTTTGTTGTTGCTGAGTGGGTTGAAAAAGTTGACAAGTTTGGTGACAATTGTAGAAATATCAGATACTGCTAATATGAATAGAGTTAAGTATAATTAATTGATAACACATAAGCCAGTAACTGATACTTGATAACCAATCAATATTATACTGTATGCTATGGCATGCTATATTTTCACATGTTTTGAAGGTCATTTTTCTGCTTTATATCATATAAATACAGTACCTTATAGATTTTTGTCATTGCAATTACGGTAATTTGATTTTTGGATAAATATATTTGTATGATATTTTGTTTTGAATAATATATTTTAATGTGATCTGCAAGAACTTAGCATCAGAGTTAAAATATATAAAAGTTGTGAGTATGGTCCTAAGATAATAAAAAGCTGAGTTTCTCTTAATAAAATAATGTTTTTTCATATTTTGATCATAATTATCCCTACACTAGCACCATGTATCCGTAAAAGGTTTTGCACTAGGATATGGCATCAAAGGACAGTGGCTCAGAAAAGGCAGCTGGTGGTGCTGACCTGGGTTAGGCCTAGGGCAGTGCTGAAGATAAGTAAGTTGCTGGTTAGTGGTTACTTGACTGAAGTTGCATTACCATACATGCTAAAACTTGCAAAACAACTGGCTAATATGCTAATATAGTGCCAAGTCAAGTGATCATTATCTGGTAGGCTAGAGAGTCCTAAAATAAGCCTGAGGAGGTGCAAGTACAAGTATTACCCCATATTCCCTTCTCGGGGGGGGGTGGGGGTTAATAATGGAGGTTATAATGAAATGCTCTATGATAAGTACGGAACCTATCCTGTGCCCCCCTTCTCCCTTCTTCCTATGCCTGATGGGTTGGATTAAGGTAAGCGATTATGTTATTCCCACAGGTTTTCTGTCTTTTGAGTGCAAAGGAGGTGGATAGTTTTTTTTCCCACTTTCTCCCTCCCTGCCTGGGGGACCTACAGGTTGGAGGTATGAAGGGGTCGTTTTAGGATTTATTTTAAACACTGCTTCCCCATCAAACAGAGTCCTTACCTTTTTAAAGGCAAGGTTATATTGTAATACTGTTGTAGTGATGACTGTGATTGTTGTAGGTTTTGCAGGATGATGAGATGTCACCTTACCTGATGATATGATATCCATAAAATGCTGTTAACCATTACAGGCATTGTTAAATTATTAAAGTACAGCAATTGCCAATCAAGAGTACAGCAGTGTCACTATAGGAGATATTAAATGTACTTACATGACGTGTATAAAGAATATTTTTTTAAATTGTACTTGTTGATATAAGTTTTAGACGTTTTATGCCCCTCATCAAAAGCAACATCAGTTAGATTTCAGATTTAGTATGATACGAACATAAGTTAAGCTATTTTTACCTTTTTTCTTTCATGTACAGTTTCGTAGACAGAAGTTCCAGTCGAAAAGAGGATGCTATTTAGCCTCCCAGCTATCCCCAGGGTCTACACCTAAGGCCAACATAGTGAAAATCAACAGCATACAGCCATAGTATCAATAACATCTGCAGATTTGCAAGCCATAAAAGCTTCAAATAGGGCCAAGTCCCTAGAACGATTATCTGAATTTCAGCTCATAGGGCAACTGATGCCTTGCATGGTGACCACGTTGATTAGTATTAGGGACAATTCATAGTACATAAGAGACCATAATGTATAATAAGATATATCACAACTTAGAGGTCGGTCTCTAGCAACAATTCAGCATTTGCTAGTCTCTGCTGGAAGTAGCATGGCACCTACCTACCAACCAAATAGCAGCAGAACACTTAAAGTATTAGCTCCCAAACAAAGAGGTTGTATGGTTCTGAATGACCGTCTTCATCATTAGTTCAGCAATGTTGCTTGCATTTGAGCGCTTATTCCTTCCAATGACCTAGATCAGGAGCTTTGGCACCCCCACAGAGTCATAGCCCCATACAATTCTTTTCACTGGCCATTAACCCATCTCTTTTATCTAATGTCCCCTTGTACTGTCTATCCAGGCATTGCATAACATGTGCTCTCCCATTTTGAAAAACTTTAAAACAGTTTTTCAAGTTAATACATTGAAAAGAATATGTTTTAATCCATTGTTAAAAGTGTATACCACATTTCTTTTTGTAGTATATATTAGGTTTTATTTGTTTTGTTAATTGTTAATTATTTTTGTTATATTTGTAAAATAATATAATGTTTATGTTTGTGTCAGTTCTTCGTGTACACATATGTAGGTAATATGGACAGGAAAATAAGGAAATAATAATGGATAAGGAAATATTTTCAATATTATAACTTCATAGCACATGCATTTACTGTATGTTGTTGCAGCTACTTTACCCCTTAAAGACAGAGCTGTTTGTTTTGGGGGGGGGGTGTACCCTTTGTGACTATGCATTTTTGCTTTCATTTAGTGTACCCATATAGTCAGAACACTTTTTCGGACTATAATTTTTTTTTTACTCATCTACAAAACCTAATGAAAAAACAGCTAATATTTGTCCTGAGTTAAAAAATACCACGATTTATGTTTTTTTGCAAGTTATAGGGCAATAAGTAGCAATAAGTAGCATATTGCTATTTCAAAACCATTTTTTTCAAATACGGTCATACTGCATCCATGTCCTATTTGAGACAACTTCGACCAATTCAATTTGCATAATCAGACTAGATATTTTTAAAAACTAGACACACAATGGTATTTCAAATGCTAGTATTTCAACTCTTGCAATGCACTAATTCTACCACCAGCCTTTTTACCCCATCAAGCCATATATTTTTAAAAACAAATAAATGCTGGCATTTTAACTTTTTCCATGCACTAATGCACTAACTAGTCTTTGTTAATGTTTGAAAATAGTATGTTTTGTCTGTTTTTCTTTGCACACATTGTGATTCAGGTATTAATTTACAGCTCCTGGTATTTGTCACTGCCAAACAACATCTTAATAACTATTCAGCAACATCTCGATTGTTGATCGCTTTCTACACTCATTTAACCCCATGACATGCCATGCACGTCAATTAAGTCATTAAGTGGATGCATTTCCATGAGGTCCCTGGTGCGTCAGTTGTTGATAAGGGGTTAAGCTATGTCCGATAGCTATGGAAAAGTATTCCAAACAGGGATATTTTAACATAGAATGTTCCCATTTAGCATTTATTGTTCATTAGTATTTCATGTGCATATAACCAATATAGGTCAACGCACCTGCTCCTAAGAAGATGAGTTCATTTTGTAGAGATAAAGGAGAATTTAAGCTTGAAAATCAAGTCAATAGCCACCTTGATTTCTTGTTAATAGATGAGTAGCTATACTCCATTGTAACTTAATTCGCATTGGCAGTCAAATAGAGTGTGAACAGATGAATTGTTTTATTCTAGGCAGCTCAATTGAGTTAGTCAGAGCAAATCAAGTGAATTCAAATGAAAGCACCATGGAGAGTGAGAAATCATGAAGGGCATATTTACAGCCCAAATGTTTACACAGCATCCAAGTGCAACCCAGAAACATTAACATTATCATTGATGTTGCCTAGCTGTGTAGCGAAGATTGTTTTAAAATATAGTAGGTTTGTTGAAGTTTTGTTGAGTGCTATGATGCTAAGTCTGTCAATCTCTTCAAAGGCTAACTGTATAGAATTCAACTTCACCTACAAAACTGTTCATAGCGATACCCCTACGAACATCTCGTCACATATCTTAAAATATTATACGTATACTTATACGTAGAAACTATTTCATAGGTTCAAACATGCACTGCCTCTATCCTTACTACCTTATGCCCTCCATCAACAGTACTCCTTTGTAATCACCCTATCCTGGTTATTCTAGCAGTGGTTATGTTCTAGAAGACACATAGTTGCCTATTTTAACATATGCTCTGGATGGACAGGTGTTAAGATTATGCAACAAACTGCATTTAACAACCGCATTGTACATTAAATGATATGTAATTAATCACGGTTTTCCCCTAGTTTTCCCAGATAATAGAATTAATCGACGGCTTTCATTTTTATTTACCTGCCAAACAGGAAGCTAACATTCACCTGAACAACATCAAAGTTTTTTAAAAAAAATACTTGTATTATTTTACTTTGAAAGACTCTGAAATGAACACGTTATAGTACTCTTTTATCTTTCCCATAGTTATATGGAATATGGAGTTAAATTCCTTAAGGAGATTTACTGAATTTAATTTGGCTCTGTCACTAATTTTACATTTATTTCAACTTGTGAATGAATTCATGTGAAACATTAATAAAGCAATACATTTTAATGATAAGCTGTCAATGTGAAAAATGTACACTTTCATATTACGGTTACCTACTTTTCTGACAAAAGAGTAAGGATCATTCATTTTCATGCTTGGGATATAGATAATGTTAGAATGAAGAGAAAATGTTATCAAACAAAACTACCCAAAAAAAAGTTTGGAAAGCTAAGCAGCGTCCATGTGTTATACAATTATACTGCATACATGTAGCATTATTATCTAGAGCTGGGTCTAGGGCCAACCCAACTATACATGGACCTGGAGGGCTGATTGACCACTGATCTGACATGGGGCACAGGCTCCAATGCTTTTTCTATGTTAACCAGAGATATAGTTTGTCTAGATTGGATCTGTACAGTCTGTATCAAAAGTAAATCTGCTTTAAATATTCTAACAGTAATTACTGCTACTACAGTAATGCCGTACAGTGTAGTAACCATATTGTCTGGATTTCATGACCTTTTTCAGTTATTTTTCACTTAAAGTGTGAAATGCATGGAACTGCAGATGGAACTACACAAAAGAAAAATACAAAAACTAATATTTGGCTAGAAAATAAATTAAGTTAAAAAGAATGATTCTTTCCCCCCAATGACAAACGTAAAAACACAAAAACATATATTTGACACAAAATCAGTAAAAGAGTAAAAGCAAATCTCCCGTCCACATAATTAATTACCACAAGGCACTAAATCAATAACGTAAATCCCAACTCAATTTTGAGAGTCCCATATCAATCGCATGAGACAAAATCGATCTCGCAACCAAATTTCACACAAAATGTATTTTGTTAACAAATGTCTTGACTAAACATAATTTATTTATGGTACATTATAAAACCATTAACCGTTATGGCCCATTGTATTAATCACAAGAAGAACTAATTGCTGCTATGCAGTATCTATGAACGTCTCTAAAGCAAGTCTTGATCATAACTGCATGCACTTCTCTGCTTTGTTCCAATGTGAGTTATCGCAAGATATCTGAAAGCCACAAGTATAATTTTATTTAATCTTGTTCTGATCTTACAGTATACAGTATAACAGTAGGTTTGGTTTGAAATGGAAATAGCTGCATGGATTATTTACTTATTGTAGTTAAAAAAAATTAGACTTTCCTGGGCAGGAATAATAATAAAAAAAAAGACATATGTGCCTCAGTCTCTGTATTGTACAGGTGAGGCTGCTACATCATCAACCAAGATGATCAACGTTTTTAAACATTTTAAATAGGTTTGTGCACAAACCAGCATATATAACACTGAATTTATACTATGCAGCACATCATACTTCCCATTTCCATTATACAATAATAATGTTTCTACTGTTCATATTTATAATACTGTTAGTACTGTTAAATGGGCTGGCAGATCCATTCCCAATCCATCTATCTATCTATCTATCTATCTATCTATCTATCTATCTATCTATCTATCTATCTATCTATCTATCTATCTGTCAATCCATCTATCTATCTATCTATCTATCTATCTATCTATCTATCTATCTATCAATCTATCTATCTATCTATCTATCTATCTATCTATCTATCTATCTATCTGTCTATCAATCTATCTATCTATCTATCTATCTATCTATCTATCTATCTATCTATCTATCTATCTATCTATCTATCGCCATAACGCATCAAACATTATTTTGAAAATATAATAGTTTTAAAATAATTTCTATTCTTTACACTAAAAAAATAATATTGAAACACATTTTAAAAGAACAACATGTACATCAGACTATGGCTGGCTGCCCCTTCCCTTGAACCTGTGAAACCTTAAAAGACCTGTCTGGTTTTTATTTCCTATAAACTCCACCAAGGAACTACCTAAGGAGGCATTTTTATGAACATGCCAGAATGTTATCTCTGCCAATGCTCCATATCATTCTTACTATGCCCACCCATGGTGCACCATATCTTGCCTATTTCCTACCCCTTGGACAGGGCTAGTACATTACCCCTGCCCCAAAAAATGATGCACATGCTCATGAGAGTACCTAAATATGCTTCCTGCTCACACTTCCCAGTTTATGTATAGGCAGACAGGGAAAATATTAACACAGAAAACCCAACTTCAGGAACAGTAGAATGCACTAATTTGCATGCAGTGAAATGCATTGGTGCTCATACAAAAATAATCCCAGCATGTCTTTAAAAATCATTTTGGAAACTGGACCATCCATGTGCCTATGTTTTATGGTATTGATCATTAGAACATATATGATCTTTACAATGCATCCAAAGTTGCAGAATTACAAATAAACACAATTTAAGAAAGATAACAAACTTACATTCTTTAAATGAATTTATTATTCTTCACACATCTTTGCCACCAGTAATTTTAATTAGTGTAGCCATGATTTAATTCCCAAAGAATATTTATACCTTTCTGTTTATGAAAACCACATTTGTATCGATATTATTAATCTCATCTTTTGACGTTTAAAAGTGTTCTTTAATAACAAGTGGTGACTGATATAATGTTTCCTTCAGTATTTTTTATGTACTTTGCAAACATACCAAATCTGCTGCAGAGTCCTGATTACAGCAGCTAAAAAAAGGAAATCAATGAACAAGCAAAACTTGTTTAGAGATGTTTCCATTTGACAATAAAAACATATGCTTAGCTAAACAGTAGTCTGGGTTTGGACGCATGACAGAAATGGT
Source organism: Spea bombifrons (assembly GCF_027358695.1). NCBI lineage: Eukaryota > Metazoa > Chordata > Amphibia > Anura > Pelobatidae > Spea > Spea bombifrons. The sequence goes on along the minus strand of NC_071089.1, from coordinate 72,287,120 downwards.
GCATTAGAGGTGCTGATAAGCACTGGAGGGAAATAATAGGCTACGTCTACCAGCTGTCAGTAGCATGGCCATGTTTCCAGACTTTTTCAGTATTGCAATTAGTTGGATACTCATATTGTGTGAAAACTGTTTTTTGTTCCCGCAACTTCAAAAGCTTTTTGGGAAACATTGTTTTCTCAAACGTGCTTCTTTTATTTAATAATATGGTGTGATTAAAAAAACCCAACACATTCGCATATGGTAAATGCTGTCTTTTTTTTTTAAACAAAAAACTACAATATTGGTCATATAATTTCTCATAAAATGTAATTTTAATACAAAGTGGCTTATCCACTAAGAAGACAAGTGGTCTGGCGCACTTAAGGACACTCACAATACAGCTCACATATTCACTATGAATTATTTGTCAAGCGCTGTTAAATACAGCTTGCATGACATGTTCTTTTCAAATTCCCTTTTAAAAAATGCTTTTCTCACCCATATCTCTTACATGATTTATCGTCTAACGTGATGCATGACTTGGATGTCAGTAAATCAATATGCTAAGCACATATAAAGTTATATATAAACTGTCAAGACCCAATAATCCTGAATATTCAGACTCCCTTAATCCATAGCAGTGATGAACTCAACACACTCTTGCATGTGCTGTGTTGAAAAACAAGATGAGTACACAGTATGTCAAGCGTATAACCCATTTAATGAAGTTAGACATCTGCCACAAACATCTAATATAAGCATAGAAACTGAAGCAACTACTGTAAGTACGATAATATTTGTCTTTCATAACAAGAAAACAGAAAATTCATTGTTAAAATGGAATAAACGCATTTTAAAAAATCAACTGCCCCAATGGGTCATTATAGGGATGGGGATTACTGAGTTTGTTTACTTAGAAGTCGAGTGGTCAGTAGAGTTAATGCGAAAATATAAGATTTTTTTTTTACAAGGGTATGCAAGTGTCTGTGAGACAAAAGGCATGCAGGCATACATGTCCTCACCTGTAACTCACAAAATTGAAACCCCGGGACTTGAAAGTCATGCCTCCTCCTGATCCCATTTAACCATACACCATACAGAATAAACACATGTAATTTCATCAATAAAGAAGCAGCACTTTGAGCTATATAAAACAGCCAAATGATTACTTATGGAATGCAGCTGTGGTGTTAAGTTGTAAAAGTAACATTTTAAAAGGCGAGGCTGATCATTGATGTGGTGGTAAGACAATGTTTCAAACTTTGCGCATTGATTTTTATATTTAACCTGTACCATTTTACCAACTGGATAGCAAAGCATTATTTAATGTATATCTTTACCTACATAGCTTCTTATAATATATCCGGCTACTTAATGTGATTTCTTAGATAATTCCAACATGTCCCCAAGCACAGTTAAACAGAAACATAGATTTTTACAGCAAATAAGAATAATTTGGCCTATAAAATCTGCCCATTTTTCCTGATGTACAGATCTTAGTCATGCATTGGTCTTCTTTTAGATTCAGGATAACCATACAGGTATCCCAGGCATGTTTTAATTCCTATGATATATTAGCCTCTATGACTTTTGCTGGGACGCTGTTCCATTTATCTACCATGCTCTTAATAAATTCAAAATTCCTTACATTGCATCTAGGACTCTAGATTTATACTATTACGTCTTGTTCTAACATTTCTCATCCTTTGAAACAAACTTCCCTGCTGTACTTTGCTAAGTCGGTTTAAGTACTGTATTGGAACGATTATAGGCCGTACTTTAAAGACATAAAGTTGGAGTGCAGCCTATAGAGATGCGCAATTCGCATCGCCCGATGCCCAGGACATGCAGTTCCTCTCTTTTTTTCTCTCTCTTTCATTTAGCCCTGCTGTGGGCAAGCAACAGGGTTAGGATACAGATCCCCCACAGTGCTGCAGGGAACCTGAATCCTTCTCTCTTTACTTCCACAGCGGCTTCTATGATGGAGTGCCGGTGTGACATGACCTTCCGGTGCTCCACCATAGAAGCCCCAGCGAAAGTACCGGCCAGTAGCAGCAGAGGTTGTCTTAGCGCACCGCACAAACGTTCACCGGAAAGGAGGATACAGACAACCTCCGCTGGTATACTTCCTCTGGGGAATCTATGATGGAGTGCCAGCATAGAAGCCCTGGCGGAAGTGGTGAGCAGCAGCAGAGGTTGTCTAAGCGGATCGCACAGATGTCCAACGGCTGCCCATGCTAGACACCAGGGAGTCTGGGGATGCATTGGTAAATTGGGGGGGCAGAGTGGCATATCTGGGGGGAATAAAGCATATCTGGGGAGCAGAGTGGCATATCTGGGGGGCAGAGTGGCATATCCATAAGTAAGGAACATTATGAATTAAGGGGGGAACCTTAAAATGGCTGTTGGATTTCCAAATTTCTGTTTGTATATAACCTATGGTGACTAACTGCATAATAGATACCAAAAATGTTAAATTACATGTATTCCTGTTCATTAGATAAAATACTGTTTTACCGTTCCACTAATGTGTATTTTTTCTTTAAAAAAAAAATGTTTTTCTTTAAAATAGCACCAAACTTTAAGGGTCTGGCCTATAATCGGGTCCGGCCTATAATCGGGTGAATAAGGTATTTAATTGTTTCTATCAATTGATCTCTCTCCCTTGAAAGCCCTAACATCTTTCTTTTAGGGTGTCACATTCAAATATTCAAATTCATATTGTAGCTAGGGGAGAAGTCACTGACCTAAATATAACATTCTTTTTATTAAACATAAAAACTTTTCAGATAACTAGCTCTATTTATAGATGTTGGGCACCATTAGCACCCTCTAGGTGATCATACTCATAAGGCTGAACAATGAACAAAAAATCATTTGTCACAAATTAAAAAAGATAAAGGCAAATATTTTCTTTTCTACCGGATATTTATTGTATTCATTGAATTTATTGAAATTCTAAGAATAATATCAATCACACTCATTTAAAGTAAATATTTACTATTTAGAATTCTCTAAATAAAATTAGATATTTACGTAAAAGACACAGAAATATACAAACACAGACCAAAATCAGTATCCTATACTTCAGAAGTCAAATTCCCTTGGATCTTACCCACAGGCCATCTTGTGACTCCCGCTCCCAAGATCTGCCTTCAAGCCATGTTGGTAAACAGAGACGGTACAAGCAAAAAAAAGAAAATCCTACCATGCAGTGCCTTATATCACATCAATCAAAGTAGATCTACTTTACATCAAGTCTAGCCTATGCTCTCGCCACTTTATCATGTCCTTTTCTAGCAATGTGGTTATTAGTATTTTCAGATGAGGTTGTGTGTAGGAGCTAACATTACATTTTATTTATAGTGTGTCTGCATAAGCTGTAGCACTATACAAAACTAACATTAATTAAAAAATGTACTATTCATAGCATGAAGATATTGGTACAAATGCATATATGTTATTTCAGGCTTATTAGGAGGTTGACTGTAAGTCTATTAGAAGGGTGATGTCTATTAAGAGGTCAAATAAGTAAGAATTTATATACTACATGGAAAGGGGCTGTATGGGCCAGGATTATTTGGGGAAAGGCAAGTGCTTAAGGATACTATATGCTTCTAGCCATCTTGCTGTAGAAACACAAACAATTATACCTTACACAGGAATAATTAAAAATGCGGCCGCCCACTAGCATATACTGTAGACATGTATATAAATACCTATTTTTCCATTGTCAGCTCATACACACAGATGGAGAATACAGTGTTTTGAAGTATTGTACTAGGACATTTCTGTGTGTCATGGCTCTTATAACCGCTGATGAAGGAGACCATCACTAAGAGGACCACTGTAACAAAATAGTGCCTGAGGAAAAGGGAATCTCGCCGCTGGTGAAGAACATTAATAGAGAAAGATGGCGGCAGCACAAGAACAGAAATGAATCTAGAGTTCCATGATAAAGAGCACCAGATTACCAGTGACATGCACTCAAGCATATTCACAGTAATGAGCAAGATATGTTCAAATAAGTGTAGATTTTTGTAAATCCAGGCATTGTTGAAACCCACTCAATTCCATTTAATTTTCTTTTAAAACCAGTTTCTCCTCCTGTAACCTTTTAAACACTTGTGTAGCTCCTTTCTCACCATCCACCAAGAAACAAAACATAACAGCTGTTAAAAGGAGAGAATGAATAGTGGTTATATTGTTGTTCTGAAGCGCACAGTGTGGATCCTATTAACAGATGTTACTCGAGTATGCCTTTATATCTCACTGTGCTCTATAATGGTATCTGTCATGGTATAGTGTGTGGCACAGAGATCTGTGGGAGCAGAGTCGATCACACCCTTGCTTGGCCATACACGTTTATGAACCTAGGAACCTGCTGCCATAGTCACTCGAGTTGTGTGATACAGTATAGGGTTTAATACATATAAGACAACACAACCTTTATAAATATTTTATGATTCTCCCTATGTCACTCATGTAACAAAATAAGCTGAAAAATTGTACCTTAATTTGACTGTACAGGCTAGCTGGAGTACTGGCAAGAATAGACAAGGCTTCCATTAAGCCTCACTACTAATTCCACATAGCTTTCCTGAGAACAGCACTCTTTGTATAATCTGAATAATATAAAATGTGGCTATGTACAAACAGTTTTGCAATTTGTTTTATGTTTTCATATAGAGATTGGTTCAGAGACATTTTTTATTTCAATTAATATATTCTGAAATAGTTTCTCAAGACATTATTAGCGATAAGGGTTTTTGTTTGTTACATTTTTTTAAGCTAGTATCTTTTATATACTTCAACCAATAATGTGTTTTTAGAAATATCAAAATGCACCTTTATCCATCTCCAGGTCCCATTTTCACCTACATAAATTAAATCTTATATCGGTTTCAATGAATAAACACAGTTAAATTCATACATATGTGAATGTAAGGATTATTTCCAAATTAATTGTTTTATATAGGCACAAGCAGTGTTTGTGTATTACAGTTTCTTTATTTCACAATACAATAACATTTTGATATACTCAACAGAAAATATACCTTTTTCGTCTGTACTGTATGTCAGACACTCCAACACCAGATTATATAACAATCCTTTTTTAAGGCTTTTGCCATATTTGTTTGATGGATAGATAATGACACAAAATTACAACACAAACAAGTCTTTGTGCGAAGACATTTGAAATACTTTTGTATAAAAGGCTACATTTTAATACAATTTAGCAAAAGAAAAATAAAGTTATAGAATGTTGAGACTCAAGTAGAATTTATGAGTCTGTTTTTCTAATGTTCCAGTTAAATGTTGGGGAATTGACTTGTTTTTGATATCTCACAGTCAATACCTGGTTGTGCAGCAATTCCAGACCATCATTCAGCTATGAAATAGCATCTAGCAGTTATTTGGGTTAGCTATAAACATGTTAGCCTTACAGTATTTTGAAGTATTGAAGCTACATTTTTATTATTCATTTTATATGTCTTCTTTTTCCCCTCTAAGCATAAATGTGCAACACTATATAATGTTGTCATAGTTATGACTTTGTAAGCCTTTTTTTTTGTCAGTGCATTATATTGTTAAATTGTCAAAGCCGAGTGAAATGCATCAACATCAATATTCTGTAATTACTTTGTTTTGTGATAGGGGATGGCAAAGAAGAAAAGTTTTCCCTTTTTGATGAGAGAACATTCATAAAGTATTTCCTTTGCTTGTGGAATGCCCCCCCCCCCAATATCTGTAGTTATGGTTTCAGAATGCCACTTCTAAAGGACATCAACAATGACTGTTACAAATGATATACTTGGAGACAGCTGACCTACCAAATTTCATTAAATAGCCACAGCAGTGCAGAATAATTACTGGCCATGATGGAGAGCTTAATCCATCATTATCTATATTCAGCTGATGACTGATGGAGGTGAATCAGAAGTCGTCCCATTCACACACTCCTTGGGACAGAGATACAGTAATGAAAATGTTCGTTCAGCAAGTCATGGGTTTGGTCCTTCCCCAGATGCCAATATGGGAAGACTCCAAATACTGCGTGTGTGGATTGTGTTGTTGAAGGTCAATAATAAAAGATTAGGATCATATGCAAATTAAGGAAACAGCAACTGAAGAGTTCACAATATTTATTAATGTGAAGAGTAAATTTGTCATTCAGAAAAAAGATGTGTACTTGTATGTGTGTGAGCATGGATGTGTACTTGTGTGTTTGTATGAGCATGGATGTGTACTTGTGTGTGTGTGAGCATGGATGTATGAGCATGGATGTGTACTTGTGTGTTTGTGTGAGCATGGATGTATACTTGTGTGTTTGTGTGAGCATGGATGTGTACTTGTGAGCATGGATATGTACTTGTGCGTGAGCATGGATGTGTACTTGTGTGTGAGCATGGATCTGTTATTGTGTGTGTATGAGCATGGATATGTAATTGTGTAAGTTGGGTGAGATGGAGTGTGTATTAGTGAGTATGAGTAAGTGTATGTAGTTACATAGTTACATAGTTACATAGTTACATAGGCTGAAAAAAAACATGCGTCCATCAAGTTCAGCCTATCCTATATCTGTTAATTTGTTGCTGTTGATCCAAAAAATGTAATTTATGTAAGTGTGTTTACATTTGTTGTATGTTTGAAGGGGCAAGGGGCAAACAAGGCCAGCTATTGAAGTTGGGGGCCCTGGGCACTTTTTCGCACCAGGGCCTGGGTGTTTCTAGTTATGCCCCTGGCCTGCAGAATTCATGGGATGATCTCAGTCTAGCACATGTTAAATTAAATATCTATGGTCTTTTCTTCCCTAAAAAGTCAAGCGCTATTGTTTTCTCATAGGTCCGCAACTACATCACTGAATTATTGGGACCCCCTAAGTCTCTAACTACTATACAGTACATATAATTTATGATTGCTTGTCATATATCTATACTTTTCTACTTTATTGTGTTCATGAATTGATTCATGCTGTATATGCGAACATTAAAATAAAACTAATTTATGTAAATAAATAAAGTAATTACATTTTCGACAAAAAGTGGCAAATACCTCTTTGCCTGTGTTTAGTTTTCTTAAGACGGCAGATTAACTTCAACATGTGAAAGATTAAGAAAAGAATCAATAAAGCAGAAATAATGCAGCATTTCACAGAGACCGGATACCAGCAAGATTTGAACATGCAAAGAGCACATTGATTTTGCAAGAGTGACCTACTTAGCCTTTCGGAAAGCCTGTGCCTATATTTATATGATATGATAGATTGTGCATATCAAATTCTAGAAACATAAAAATTAGTCACAAACTGTAGTTCAGACCATGCTGAACTTTCTTTTAAGAAAAAATAAAGTTATGTGGCATATTTTGATGAAAATATTATAATCAAATGTATATATAGATAGATAAATAGATAGATACATTTAATGCCCTCCACTAATATTGCCACCCTCGGTAAACATGAACAAAGACTTTGAAAATGTGTCTTTATTGTGTAAAGCTTTGTTCTCTTCTTCAGAAAATACTCCGGTCTTGTGGATATCAAACAACGCAGGTTTATCCAAAAAAAAAAAACAACATTGTTAAATATATATGTGGTACAATTATTGGCACACATTTAGTCAATACTTTGTGCTTTTTCCTTTTGCCAAAATAACTGCTATGAGCCTTCTTCTAGAATGCCTGATGAGATTGGAGAATACATGGCGAGGGATCTGAGACCATTCCTCTCTCTCCAGATCCTTCCAATTTTTAGGCCGACGCTGGTGGACTGTTCTCTTCAGTTCACCCCACAGGTTTTCTATGGGATTTAGGTTAGGGTAATAGGATGGCCATGGTAACAATTTGATTTTATGATCAGTAAATCATGTTTGTTTTGATGCTGATGTATGTTTTGGATCATTGTCCTGCTAGAGGATACAACCACGGTCCATCTTAAGCTTTCTGGCAGAGGTAGTCCTGGATGTCATGTATCCTTACAATCCTAATCCTATCCTCTGGCAGAAAAACAGCCTCCAAAAATTAGAGCCACCACTATTTTTAACCCTGGGCATTAGGTACTTTATGGCTACGTCTCTGTGTGCACCAAGCCCACTTCTGATGTTTATTGCCAAAAAGCTCTATTTTCATCTGACCATATAACCCAATCCCATTTGAAGTTCCAATATTGTCTGGAAAACAGAAAAAGGTTGAGTTTGTTTTTGGACGAGAGTATTTTTTTCTTGAAACCCTTCCAAGCGACTCGTGGGGATGTAGGTGATTTCAGATTGTAGTTTTGGAGACTTTCTGACCCCAAGATGCAACTAACTTCATAACATTTCCAATTGACTTCTTTATGATTTCCCTGATGTTGAAAATGGGCCATTTAATGCTTTTGCTATTTTCCCATCTTGTGAAGCTCAACACCTTTTAGTCGTATATCACCAATATATTTCTTGGTTTTACCTATTACGATGAATGACCAAGGGAATTTTGTGTTACCTATTTCACAGGGCACCCTAAATATGCAAAGGGTGCCTGGCTCATCTCTAGATGGGTCTTAAACAAAATGTCTGCAAATATCATGAAACCTTAAAGCCAATTGCCAAATGGCTCCTTACCTCTTCTAGGCCTATGCACCATTTCCTTATCTAACTTAAGCAAGGATAATGTATCAGTACATTCTCCTCTCCAAATCCTCTCCTTCACATCCATGGAAACATGGATACCTAACAGGGACTGGTCACAAGCTGTAGAGCAAGGCCCCTGGCTACCTAAGACACCTGGGTAAGCCTGGTTTACCCGGCTAGCATCTAAAGCAGTCTCCACAACCTGCCCTGGTGCTGCCGCAGAGGAGCTACCTAACCTATCTAGCACACAAGGGAACCCCCACCCAATGCCCCTACACTATCCTGATCCTTGCCCCTGAGCCCCAAGCTTCTGTCCCAAATACTCACATGGGATGAAGCTGAGCTCTGGCCTGCACCAACCCCTGGATCCTGCTGCACACTGGGACCCTGGATATCTTCAATGGGTTAAGCACTAGACTCCAACCCCTCCTCTGGGTACTTCTGCAATGCTGTTGCGCGCTGGATCATCTGCTCTGACACCTCCGGATCAGCTGCCCGGGCCCTCTTCACCATCTCCAGGACCAGGGCCTGATTGTTGGACCTTTTTTTTCTAATACTGTAGAGGTTAGTCAGTCGAATCTCAGGTTAATTAATAAAGACAGAGGCTCCGTGAGTATTCTGGTTTTAAAATAAAATTACAGAATAGAATTTATAGAAAATATTGGGTTCAATTACATCTGAGATGTCTTTTTTAATTATCCAGATGCAATATTCTATTTTGTTTTCAAAAGAAAAATTAATTTATTTTTTTTATAGCACACTACAGCTTAGGTGATGAAGAATTTTTAACCAGGCACATATGAAAAGAATGTCAGAAAAAAATAATTAAGTCCATCTTCTTTTATTAATGTTTGTTTACCCATTATAAGCCTAAAAACTCTCTCAAAAGACTCACATTACCACATTGCGCAGCTACCAAACAGTATTTTGACCCTTGAGTCTTAAGTGCTACTATATATATATATATATATATATAATTTTGAAGAAGCCCACTTATCTGTCATAAGAATGAAGATAATATGTAACTGGTTGCCTTCAATAGAGGGATTCAACTAAATAGATGCCCCCTGTAAATCTGTAAAACTACAATTTTTCTTGTCTAACAACATACACTATGTAAACAAAAGTAATAAGACACAACACTTAATTATTGAATCCAGGTGTTTCAATTAGACCCATTGCCACAGGTGTATAAAACGAAGCACCTAGCCATGCAGTCTGCTTTTTAATTTGTGAAAAAATGGTCACGCGTTGTTCTGTGATAGGATGCCACCTTTAAAATAAGTCAGTTCGTTAAATGTCATCCCTGCTAGATATTCCACGGTCAACTGTAAGTGATATTGCTGGAAAGCGAAAGGGTTTAGGAACAGCATCAACACAGCCACGAAGCGGAGGACCATGTCGTGTCACAGATAGGGGTCACCGAGTGCTGAGGCACATAGTGTGTAAAAGCCAACGCTCTGCTGATTCCATAGCTAAGGAGTTCAAAACAGGCAATAACATCAGCACAACAACTGTGGGAGCTTCATGGGTTTCCATGGCTGAATTGCTGCATGAATGCCTCACAACGGCAATCACCAGATTGAGAGGTGTAAAGCACACACAACTGGACTCTGTGGAAACATGTTCTGCAAAGTAACTTATTACATTTCTCTGTTTGGCGGATGCCAGGAGAACGTTACCTGCATGACTGTATTGTGCCATCTGTAAAGTTTGGTGGAGGATAATGGTATGGGGCTGTTTTTCAGGGGTAGGGCTAGCCCCTTGCTCTCAGAGAAGAAAAATCTCAATGATTCAGGACATTTTGGACAACTTAATGGGAACAGTTTGAGGAAGTTTGAGGAAGGCCCTTTTCTGTTTCAGCATGACTGTGCCACAGTGCACAAAGCAAGGTCCATTAAGACAGATGCCCATGGGGTCAAGCATGGGCCAGGGTGGGCCCTGACTGAGATCCCGAGTAGGGCTAGACCTTGGTGCCAATTTTGGTAGGTTGGGTGAGGGGGTTTAGGGGGTAGTTATTGAAGGAGTTGTGACACGAGGACCATTTTTGTTGCAACCTTGCCCTGTGTTGTTTGTCCTGCCCTCCCTGTTTATTGTGTTTGGATGGTGGAGCTATGCTGTTACAGCCAGGTTGGTAGCTTACCAGGAATCTAGGGTGTGTGAATGCTCTGGGGAGAGAGCATTTGGTGGGAGGTTCCGGGCAGGTGGTGCTGGGAGCCTTAGGTTTGGGCATCTGGTATGTTCTTCCCTGTGTGATGGTTCCTAGCTTGCCTGGTATGCTTTGTAGATTTTGTTAATTATTTATGTTTATTGATGTTTTTATTATATTTATGTGTTCAGTTTGGTATTCTTTGCCCTGCTAATGCAACAAGAGGTCTTTTGGAAATCCTTACCAGAAGAGTGAAAGCTGTTAAAGCTGTAAAGGGGAGACCAACTACATACTAACATCTATGTATTTAGAATTCAATGTCATAAAAGTCCCTATTGATGTAATATTCAGATTTCCCAATACTTTTGTCCATATAGTGAATATGTTGCCTGTTATTAGTAGTGTGCTCTTACTCTAGGTTTAACTAAAAGATAACCTCACTATTGTTTAGAACATTTTATAGGAAACCCACTCAGTCTGAATGATGATATTTATGGCTCCGGCTACCCATTGCGGGATGCGGTAAGGAAGTCCTGCTGATTTCACTGTGCGGTCCCATGGAAGTTGCAGGCATTAAACACGGTTTAAGATGAAATTAGGAAGGGAGTGGTGCGTCAGGATGCCGCGCACGTGATCCAGAGTTTTCCAGTGGAGACCTGGAGACCCGGAGATACACGCTTATCTAGTTTAAGGTAACAATCCACTCTGATGACATGATCAAAACCCCAAAATATTATAAAAACATGCCCTTATTTGTCCACAAGAACCTTGCCTAATAGTTTGCTTAAAAACTAGACTTGGGCACCAGGGGGCTCTTCGTGTTCATCTTCGTGCTCGCCTTCGGCAAAAAAAAATCTTTGTATTCCGCGAATATTCGCCTGTTCCTGTCTTTTCTTTGGGCGAATATTCGTGGACATTCTTCGTGTTTGTTTTTTTCTTCCGGTTAAAGGGTTAATACGGGGTTAACGCGTAGCGCAGCAGCTCTGGCGTCAGGAGTTTAAATGTCCGTATGTGCAACTCTATTGGTCGTCAGCAGGGGGCTCGTCTGCCAATTGGCAGACGAGCCCCCTGCTGGCGACCAATAGAGTCGCTCGTACAGACTTTTAAACTCCTGGTGCCGTACCTCGTCCGGCAGATACCACTGGTTTCCCTGTTCTATCAGTTAAATGTCCGTACAAGCGACTTTATTGGTAGCTTGTACGGACATTTAACTGATAGAGCAGTGGTATCTGCCGGACAAGTTGCTGCATTAGGATTTTAAGCAGGAAAAATAGGACAGCGTAAGGATCTGAGCGGCTTTGACAAGGGCATACCTAGAGTATTTGGCACCTGGGGTTGATCCTGTATGTGGCACCCCCCCCACACACAGACTTTAAAACTGCATAGCTTCTATCGTTAGGCAAACATTGACAGGGGTACAGCATAACTGTTATCATTATATACTAAGGCAGACATTGACGGTGGTACAGCATAACACCTATCACTATATCCTGAGGCACAAATTGACTGGGGTACAGCATAACACCTATCACTATATATTGAGGCAGACATTGACGGTGTTACAGCATACCTGCTATCATTATATACTGAGGCAAGCATTGATGGTGATGCAGCATAACTGTTAGCATTATATACTGAGGCAAACATTGACGGTAGTCAGGGCCGGCCTTAGGCGCCCTATGCGGACTACTTCTCTGGGGCCCCCCTCGACAAAAAAGAAAGGGAAAAAATCTTGCAACAAACAAATAGTTTTAATTCGAGATTATTTATGTGCAAGTGCAAACAAGTACAATAATATATAACTGGAAACACTGGTTACAATAATGTACCTTAAATACATTAAATATAGGGGGGGGGAAACTATCTTTGTAACAAAAACGTTTTTCCTTTGCACTCCCTCCACGTACTCTAGCATGCAATCAATCCCTCCGCTCCCACACCAAAAATCCCAAATCAATCCCTCCGCTCCCACACCAAGGGCGAGACTGTGCATTCTTCCCTCCTTCTGACTCTACTGAAAGGTCCTCTTCCCCGTAATCATCCCCAGAGTCCCTTTGTCCCCTCATTCACTATGCCACACCTCTCTTTTCCTTCCTCCCAGGTTCAGGTATAGATCAAATAAACAACACATGTAAACAGCACTTGCGTATATAGCATTGCAGGTATAGTCCAACAGAATAACACACAAACCCAGTTTTGCAGGAATAGATCAACTTGGGATCACATGTAAACTCAGCACTGAAGGTATAGATCAAATTAACAACACATGGAAATAGCACTGCAGGTACAGATCAACTAAATAAGACATACACCCCAAAGTATACATAAATAATGTATGGAAACATAGAATATCAGATATAGATCAACAGAATAACACACAAATTCGGCTTTGCAGGTATAGATCAACTCAAATCACATATAAACTCAGCATTAAATGTATAGATAAAAAAAACTGACATCAAATCCCAATGCACAGCATCAGTTGCCGCACACATCGCAAGGGAGTAGGATCGGAGGTCTGCATTAACAGACCTCCCGCTCCCTTGATTGTCTTTAAGCCGATTAGAGGGAGATCCTTGATCTCCCCAACTGAGCCTGCTCCTCTAGCAGCGGACATTACTGTCCATCTCTGGAGGGTTGCCGGCGTGGATTGCCCCGCCTCGCCTCGCACAGCTGGGTCGATGTATCTCCAAAACCGCAGCTCTGGTGAGATGTTCCTGGTCTGCAGTGGTCTTCACCCTGAGTTTCCGTTCACAAGCAATTACTTTCATCATCTTGACAGTGTTGTATATGTGATGTGTAAATACAAGTTGGCAGTAATAACCATGAGTGCATGTGAGTTTGTACTGCAAAATGTCTATGCTAACTTGCATTCAATTGGCCTTTAGTTAAAAGATAATTGTATGGCACAATGTACTAGATTTAATACCACAGTTGTAGATGTAAATATTTCTTCTTTGCCAAATGTTCCTGCTATTAGTAGTGTGCTCTTCCATTAGGTTTACCTAAAAGCTAACCTGCCTGTTGTCTTGAGAATTCTGTAGTAGATTGGTTGCCAGAACAAAACTCTGCACTGTTCTGTAAATATGTATATTTTTTCTCACATGAAGCTACCTTAAAATAAGTGTTTGTTTACTGATGACGTGAGTCCTATTAGCAAACCCACTCATTCTGAATTTTGACTTCTATTAAGCTGCTCTAATGGTATGAAACACCAGTAATTTCCCCATGCGTTATTACTATAAACAAAGCAACTTTATAACCTTACTGACCCATAACTTAAACCATTTCAAAAGGAACGTCACTACTCCCCATATATATGGGGAGCAAAATTAAACTCCAAGGATTGTCAATGTTCCAAGAGAAAAAGTGCCCCCCATGAACACCTCTATGTATCTTTGCTCTTTGTCTTATTCCATCATAATCAAGGCTATGATTACTATTCCATTACTTGCAATAATTTAATCCAGCCAATATAAATGAAAGTTCGCTACTTTAAAAAAAAACACCACCACTGTAGATAGTTAAATCACTATGTAAATATAACATGACTTTTTTTAAAATATCTCATATAATGTTGCAAGACCATCTACCATCATTTACTGAAGACCTAAGAGCAGTCTAAGGACTTTCACAATCGCTCCAAGTATTTCAGAGCCAGAAGTATGACAGTAATAACTAAGCCTTGCATCTTTTTTGTATCTTATCTTTGTTTCCCATTTCTGTTAAATGCCTGCTGTTGATTTGAGTTCGGTAGTTCTTTGGTATTAACTGCTAACCTATGCAGATTCATTAGCACTTACATAATGCCATTATCTTTAATGTATGTATACTCATTCCTAAACATTACATTACATATTAAACTGTATATTATATTGTATCATTTTCTGCAATGCAGTGGAATATTGTTGCAGGTTACATAAAAGTACTTACACATTATATGCGTACAAAAACAAGAAGAAACTTCAAATGCAAATTATCCAAGCATCTAATTCATTTTAATATGCAGTGCAATAAACTGAATAATTAGAGCTACTTTAATTTCAGTCAGATTTCTGATTTGCATTTAGTTAAAAGTGAAATGTATTCACTGAGTTATAGTGAATGCAATGTATCAGCGTTCTTGATTTTTCTGTACATCTATCTATCTATCTATCTATCTATCTATCTATCTATCTATCTATCTATCTATCTTTTCTCTGTTTGTGTTATATTGGTCTATATGTATACACAGTAGTAAAAAAAGCAATAATGTTGCTTGCCAATGCAAACAGAGACATATTTCTGGATTTTTTTTGTACGGAGAAGAGACATTTCTCCTATACCCAAATAGTTTTTCTTTGAGTGCTGTCTTTTTATGCTTTGCTTGATAACAGTTGGTTAAACTTACTCATTTCATGTTTATGTTCAGCATTTTTAAATGTAATTCACAGATGCATTTTTTTAAAGAACCAATCAGTTCATCCAATTAGTTTTTAGTATCATCAAATTCAGCTGTGTGAAATTCAATAATCAAATCAATTAGCTTTTGACAACATACTGCCAAAATAATTTCCCATCATGTCTTTAAAAGTACGTCTTCTCGAGTTATGGGGTAGGAATAGCTATACTTTTTTATACTATTTTATTTATTTATTTGCTTAGTTATTTTTTCTACTGAAAGTGTTTCAATTAAACTTTTCAGCAACATCTGTTTAGTTATGTTCCTTTTGTTTTAAAGATACACTCTATCCATCATATGCACTTTAATGCAATTTTTTTGTGTTGTCCACTTTGCAAATACATGATTCTGAACTCCTCCATATCCATTTGCTCCTTTTTACACCTTCCAGCTACATGTCTATGCAAGTAACATTCTCACCTTCAGTCAGCTCCAATGCTGGCTCACATGAATGTTGTATGCAGGGGTTTGTTCAAACCCTCGTGCACATGTGTGAAAAGTGCTGCAATTGATTTTATTGGGAGCACTTTACTGCAACTGATTGAGTTTTTCAAGCAGCCAATCAATGACAAAAATAGTTGGACCACAGAGAGGAGGTTAGCCTCACAGACTATAAGCATTCTTCTTTATGGGGTTGTAATGGGCATTATACTGTCCCTTAACACGATTGTAATTATCTACCCTGTGTTTGTAACCTTCATTGAAATAACATCTCTTTCCCTCGTTCTATTTTCCCCTTTCTCTCTCTCTCTCTCTCTCTCTCTCTCTCTCTCTCTCACTCACTCCTCTCTTAGTAGCAGGAAGAAGGAGGTGATTATGCCACTTTACAGATCTTTGGTCAGACCTCACCTAGATGATTGTGTATACTTCTGGAGACTCCATCACCAGAATGATGTTGACATTTAGAAAAAAAAGTTCAAGAGAGGGCTACCAAAATAGGGAATGGTTTGCAGGAACAAAATTGATCAGGATTGCAATATGTATAGCTTGAGGAAAGAAGTGAAAGAGGAGATGTGATAGAAACACTTAAGTACTTACATGGATTTGTACTGGAGGATGAGAAATGTTAGAACAAGAGGTCATAGTCTACAACTAGAGGGTCCGAGGTTTAGATGTAACGTAAGGATTTACTTTGCTGAGGTTGTGGCTGATAAATGGAACATCCTTCCATCAGAAGTGGTAGAGTCTAGTATATTAAGGAAACAAGATGAAGCACTCATTAAGACCTGATCATGAAAAATGGACAGCCTAGATGGACCTTATGGTTCTTAGTTGTCATCAAATTCTGTTTCTAGAGATAAAGAGTACTCTGCCAAATATGATTGGGGCTTCTATGTTTGTGCTTTTTAGTCTGGCCTATCCCTGGAAACACTATTCTAACATCAGAAATTACCTACTAACAGAGCTAGCTCTCTAACTCCATTACCCTAATATTGGTTCTGTTTAGAAGTCATTTAATAACCTCTAGATATGTTATTGTCCACCTGCTATGTATTTTAATTATTTAGAAAAGTATAATTGATCTGTTGATCAACATCAATGTTGAGAACAAAATTTATACATTTATTTGTTCACTAAAACAAAACTATGACTTATTTTTTCATTGAAAAGATTGTCTGTATTAAAACAATAAAAGTTATATCTTTTTTTTTTTACCATACAGTTTTCTATTAGTGCAATGGGAATAGTTTAAAAGTCACCCCGAGGAGCATTTTTTTCCAATTTAAAAGTTCTATTTTGTATTGTTTCAATTTTCATTTAAACAACATCTCAGTGATTTATTACATAGTCTGATGCCAAACCGTGATATATGAGATGATAGATATCATTAACTAGGCAGCCTACAGGTTTGGGATGGAGATCTGTGCTGTCAGACTGTATCTTAAAGCAAAATCCCACTTTAATACTTTCAAACATGAAACGCAGCCTACATTTATTGTTCAGCTCAAGGTGCCTTCATGTAAAGTAATGTGCTTTTAGCAGCCAGGCTCAGACTACTCCCTGATCAGCAAATAAAGAAGAACTCAATGCAGACAAGGCAGAATATCATTGGCAGTTTAGCAAAATCTACCACTGATATGTGCTTTATATGAAAGTAGTGTTCTTCCTGCAACTTTGAAAATAACTTTGGCTTCTAAGATAGGAGCCAAAGTTATTGTTCATATCTCTGTAGAGATACTTATAGTTTTCTGTATCTGAGTGAACGGCAGATGTGTGCTGATGTCAGCTTTACCCCAGTACTGACACATTGATCTTCTTTCAAGAAGGGGACCACAGAAAAAGCTAGAGGGACCTGTATGCAAAGCAAGTGTTTGTTCCCACGAAGCTGCTTATTATCCAAGAATCCAACAAATTAGATAGTATAAAAAGAAATGTATATATATGCCATAGCCATAGCATATTTCCTTTTGGTGGTGCACAGGTGTTGCTGAGGCGCTTATAACTTGGAGCTAGCAGAGGGACAAACCCCATTAGCTTCTTCAACAACATAATGCATAGTTAAATCAGTGAGGAGAATACTAAGTTACACATTACCTGTAGATAATTGAAGGCCAACTCAGACCTCACAGATGATTTGCTGTTTAATAATGCATAATGATATCATGGAGCTGAAATGTTCAGGTTAGTGAATAATCCACAAAGGCTTAATACTTTTACATAGATACACAGATAGTCAGCCGTTTAAAGGGATATTTTCACAGAAGTGTGACTGCTTGTGAGCTGGCAAAAAATGTGCAGCAGCATGAGTTTGCATGAGTTAGAAAGAATCAAATTTTTTTCCAAAGCCAACCCAATTTAGCGTTCCCAAAAAAATCAGCCACAACGCACATATAGCTTTCAAATTGGAAATATAAGATGGATTCAAAACTCATTATGCAAAACGATTAGGTAAAAACAATAATTAAATTTGCAAAAATGAAAATAGTTTGCCAGGACCCCCAAATTGGGGGTTTAAAAAATATACCTGTTCCCTCACCCAATGCTACATGGGACGGGGTTAAATAATCTGGGGATATAATGTACCTGCTCAGTGGAATGGGGTAGTGGTTAGGTCCACAGAGCAGTCACTGTGACCTATGTGGGCTGCATATGCAATCTGCATGTTAGTACAACTACATTTATCGAATACATTTACTAAGTGGGGTGCAAGAGTTTACGAAAAATGATGCCATTTTAGCTATTTTTACGATTTGGTTTGGAATTTATGGGAAAAATGATGTATTTTTACCACTGTATCAGGATATGTCATGCACATGGTATATCTATGAATAACTCGCAACAATATAGGGAAAAAAAGGCCGGGCTTCCCTTGGGGGGAAAATTGTGCAGAGGAAATTGTTGCATTTCTTGTTCATGAATTTTTGATAAACCAAATTAAAGATAACGCAGCAGGGGTGAACTGAGTTTACTAACTGATGTATCTGTGGCTACTGGCTGGATAAGTATAGCTACAGCAGGATACAAACTAAATGCAGCAATAACCTGAGAAGAGTGGATGTTTGCACCTACAAGGTTGGAATACAAACTCAACTAGAAAAGACTGAATCAAGAGCACTGATGATACGTGGAAGACCACTGGGAAAAGAACAGCTGGAACCAGGAACACTTGCGTAGAAAGTGCGATAACTGCGCATTGGGGGTTTATATATGCATGGTTAATTCCCCAGGTGTTTTCATAGCTGTAGACAATTGTAAATCAAAATTAGCAAGCATACGGTAGAACATAACATGAGTTCTAAATTGGAAGGAGCATATAGCTGTCCTGATGGCTCCATGAATAAGAACACTTCCCAGTTACCTGATCATCAGTTCAAACTCATTGAAACCTGGTACCCTTGTTGGCGTAACATAACAAAGCATTTCTTGTTTTAAAATATAGTTGAATACTTAGAATACTGACCATGTCACCCCAGCATTCATAAAAGGATACATAAATGAATGTATTAATATCAAAATACACTGAAACGCCAGCTCTGTTACAGCACATAGCTCATACTATTCATTGTACTTTTATTATTACATAAAGCTATTAATCTTTGACAAGCTAAAATGAACAAATGAATAAAAGCTTTGTAGAAAGCAGCACTATAGTGAGAAACATTCAGTTCTTTTCAAATTATTATAACCAAATGAAGTTATGATACTGATCATTTTATCACATAATTTATTGATAAATGTATTGATTTATACATGATAAATATATAAAGGTATTATCAGCTGTAATAAAAAATAAAAAAAAAAACATTAATATCAAGGATACCATGAAAATCCCAATCTGCTGTTTATCACACAGTACACATTAAACACCATCTATATTATTATTACATAAAGCTATTAATCTGCTACAAGTTAAAATGAATAAGTGTTGTATGCTGTGCCTAGGAATAGAATACTCGAGTACAACGAGAATACATTTGTCATCCTAAAACTATTAATATATTCATAAAGAAGGTAATGAAAATGATAAATTCAAGAAACAATTTAGAAACTACTTGTAAAAACATTATTAGTACTCATGGGATAAAACCCACAGCCAATATATAGAGATTACTGAGCTGTTTGTGAGGGGAAATGGCCCAATCAACATATTCTTTGATGTTGACATTTTGGCTGGATCCTTAGGCTCCTACACTACAAAAAACCCTACCTTCTCCTTGACATTCAACTCCTGCCAGGGGTGGTCCTTACAGAAAAAATATTTTTGCCAGAAAGACATTCACCGGAAAAAAAATCTAGTTCATGAACTGAAGCTGTTTTGTAAATGACAACTGTAGTGCATCATTCTTTACCCTGTGTGAGCAGAGTTGTGAGGAACCAAAAGTGACACCACGTGCAGTTTTGTCAAGTAGGAAAGACTTGCCCATCTTGTAACTAAACATAAGTGTAGTGTAGATTTCACATATCTGCTACTGACATTGGGAAACTAACCTTGAACATCATATATGGTGTACTAGAATGTATTGGTTCTAAATTGCTGTGGAGGGCAAAGCCAGGAACGATAATGTTTATGAATGAAAGTTCTAGGAAATTAATAGGTACAAAAAACATTGTAACAGAGGTTGGAACCCTTTTCAGAGCCAAACTACTTCCATTTACCCTGAGCATTCTAAGCAGAGTGCTCTATATGGTAGTGCAGTATGGATGCTAAGAAAAACAAATCTTGTCACACTAGCTGTAACCACCAGGCCTGTAACTACGGCCATAGCAGTGTCCCGCCGCCGCACTAGAGCCTCGGGTCACCGTGCTACCTCTTTCGTGCACTACGTGCATGCGCGCGCCACTCCAAAGATGGCCGCCGGAACTTGAGGACTCATGCCACATCAAAGATGGCCGATCAGTTACTACTGCTCATGTGCAACCACGATTTAAAGGAACAGTACCTGTTTTTTTCTGCAAGTAGCTGGAGGCGGGGTTATCTGCCTGGGCTATTTAAGGGCACTTTAGCTGTCCATGGATTGCCTGTCAAAGAGATTTTTATCTCCTGCTCTGGGCTCTGTTTGCAGTTCGGTGTTCCTGACTCTGACTTTGGCTTTGTCTCCCGTTGATCCTGATTTCTCCAATCCTGACCCCGGCTTTGCTTCACGATTATCCTGCTTGCTCCAGTCCTGACTTCGGCTTCGTCTCACGTTGATCTTGACTTCTCCAATCCTTGACCTCGGCTTTGTTTGTGTCTACTCTCCTGGTTGCTCGCCTGCTCTGGCTCGTGTTCAGGCTCTGCACTGCGGATCTCCTACTACCCTGCCCGGTCCGTTACACTAGCCTTGTTAGGTTTTGAGTTGTGAGGTTGTGTTTACTAATCATAGCTGTTCAAAAATGGATGAGTGCCTGGCCAGACAACTCACCCAAAGAAAAAATACTCGACTCTGAAGAAACCCACCAGAGAGTTTAAAGGCGGAACCGTAGCCCATGTCCCTAAAAGAGCGAGCCAAAGTGAGACTAGAATGGTTGTGAAAACTGAAAGGGCATTGTTTCTTAGTTATCATCTACATGATGTCCATCTCTGAGATCTTGTTGCATTTCTGCTTGCAAAGTTCAATGGACGAGTTTCAAAAGCCTACAGGAATTATGAATATGTAAAATTGGTATTTCAATTTTATCTCCTCATGCAGTATTTATTTATTGCTTTTTGAAAAGTACCAATAATATGCTTATTAACAATGCAGAACTACGTACATCATCCATAACCAAATACTGCAATTGTCTTCAAAATATTTACCAAAGGTGAATTATCTTAATACATTTTTGTCTGCATTCAAAGGATTATATTTTATTGACCTTTAAAAACTAAAAACACAAGAAACATGCATTCACTTCAAAGAACAAAAATACCTTGTTAAAGCATTCAAGAACAAAACATTTTGCTTATTAATGCACATCTTGACTTTCTCAAAATGTATCTAGTCTTACACATCTCCTCTTTAATATTGTATGTGGTTTTCTATACAGGGGAAAAGCTGTCTAAGTTATCTAATGGAGGTCATATGTAATTGCTTTTTATGCACAAGAAGTTCAATTTAAATTTTTAAAGGACCTTCCTGAAGGACTTGTGTTTACCAAAAATGGCTATATATTAAGATGCATGAGCTCTAAAACTGCTGTGGAATAATTTAAGGCCCACTTTCCTGCTTTTCCTGCTATGACCACAGAAAGAATACTTAAGTAGCATATAGAATTACATCAATTACATTGTATACACAAGAAAATGCTTCTAATTATTGGTTGTGTTTATAAGGGAGCACATTTTCACACAACACTTGTGGCATGCACCAAACTAGAAAAAGGCCACCGCCATATATTTGTTAGTCCGGCTTTGAAGGCAGCAGGCTCTTGGAGTTTGTTGACAGCATCTTCTATGATAGAAAATATTACCATAGTACAAATACTGTAAAACCTTGATTGTGATACATGCTTATGTAAATGCTAATTATTTGAGCTAATCTACTCATCATATTGTAATGAAAACATTACAGTGAATAAAAAAAATAACCGCAACCCAGAATTTGCTACAAATGGGATGCCATGACTATGGACCAGCAGTCTTCTGAGCCCTATTCTCATATCTCATGCAGAAGAGAGTAATACATCTACCTCAGCTGGGTATAGGAGAGCTCATCACAAGCCTTACCATCCCCCCACAACATTTGGGGACAATTATTTTCTATATTTTTGAATCACAGGGTATACATTGTCTCCACTCCACAGAAGGTAGGGACATTGGTCTACAATTAGCTAAGTTGTATTTTCATGTATTAATTCTCCATTGGAAAAACTTCGTAGTACTAGCTTAGTACCAGCTTAATGCACGTGTCTGTGTCTGAATATCCAAATTAGCTTAGAGAATTTTTATTTTGTAGATATCACGGGAGCGTTTCATGTACTTTGCAATCAGCATGTGTTTGCGCTGACATTTTCAACATCACATCACTGAATTTTGGAGGACTATGTAATCCACATTATGTTTACAAATATGCTTTTTTTCTGAGCTAAAAATTCATTTCTTGTATCTACTGCAAGTGCTTTCTGTGCTTGAAGCATTTCAAATTCTTCAATTGTTTTACAGTTTGTTTACCAGTAGGGGATTAATAAGAGAAGTGCTTGTGTTGGTTTAAGACTTAATCATTTAAAGGAAATTGAGAGTAGAGTCAAGGGACAAAGAAATGCAAATTAGAGTCCAGGAAGGCATTTTTTTTCTGAAACAGAACATTTTTTTTAAATATGTTTAATTCATTTGTAACTACATATTTTTTTTTATTATTCGGAAACTGCTTTCAGTAGGAATTTCTCCCTAAAGTAAGAACTTACTTATTGTCCTTTAGTTTTAGGGATCAGAAGATCAGCATGCGTCATTGGCACAGTAGCCTCCTAGATAGGCTGAGTTATCAGCAACAGCAAAGATAAAGGCCATAGTAGCTGTGCAAACTTGGGGTACTTTGACGTAGCGGCAGGCTAAGCCCATAAAGTGTGATGGAATCCCCAATATTTATGCCTTGGATAGATGTTTTTTGAATGGTATTCACTGGGTATGAGCTGAATTCTTGCTTTGTTTTGTGTACATATTGGTCATTATTTTTCTGGCAGCAATTCCGGATTCTGAGTTTTTATGCCTTTTATGCTCTTAAATTGTGCACTATTTTTGCATATTTTCTTTCCTCATACTAGCCAAGGTGCAGAATTAATCCCTATCACCTGTGACCTACTTTTGTGAAAGCAAGTAGAAGTTTAGAGTTTACATGCCACATTGGGTATTTCAAGTTAAAGACCAACTCACGTCCTCAGCTCCTGTTTTATCTATATGTGTAAATGTATATTTGTTATGCATTTACTGTGCTGCGTAATATGTTAGCTCTTAAGAAATAAAGGATAATTATAATACGCATTCATCCTTTCCCTTGTAACTTTCCAGTTTTCCCTTTAATTATTACCTCGTGCAATGAAAACCTACAAAAAGACATATGCATGATTCAGTAACTGACATAAAGAAGTGATAAGGCACCACATCGCAAATGATTCATTGCTTTACATTGGCATCCCATGCATAAAGGCCTTGAAGGCTACAAGCATGATTGAATCATTTACAACGTTTTTTGGACTCAATTTATTCTATATATCTTCAAGCAAAAAAGGGGGAATCTCATCTAAGTTGATATATCAAGATATAGAACTTTTCAAACGATCTCTCAAGGGGGAAATGGTCTCTGGTGCATCAATTGTAAAGGATCCCATTCATGTACCGAAAAGGATGTTGCTGAAGTCTCGCTCTTTTCTTGTGCGGTTGCTAAAAGGCGTTTCATCTTTTAATACAAAGTAGAGTAGAAAAGTGTGGGTTTGATTAAAAATAGATTTCTTTCAACACAATAATATTTTTTTTTTTATCTAGTGTGATTTCAACATGGTAAACCGAGTCAAGATTCTAGCCTGATATTATAGAAGCAGTTGAAATCAATAACCAAGAATATGATGCTAGATAGATAGATAGATAGATAGATAGATAGATAGATAGATAGATAGATAGATATGGAATGGAATAGATAGCATGTGTCAGTACAATGTTATCATGTTAGCCAATAATAAATCTCATTGTACAGTCTACTTAAGATCTATTGGGTTATTATATGAGGGTCTGAATGCCTCAAATTGAATTGCACCATAATCCAGCAATCACCTTTTGCCCTAATATCCTTATAAAACATTTGTAATCTGTTCATTAAAATGTCAGTTATGCTATGCTACATTGAGTCATGCATAGAAGTTTCTAGATTCATAAAAGCTCCAGGGCTGAAAGAAAATGTCACATGTGGGATGCAATTTTTTACATATAACGTATTTGCTCGATTATGAGACGAAAAATACCCCTCGTCTTATAATCGAGGTCGTCTTCTAATCAGACCTCATTCTGCTGGGGCCATGCTGCTTACCAGGCTTTGATCTCGAGCAGCGTCTCTGCTATTAGCTGCAGGAGAACAGGAAGGTAGGACAGTCTTCACATAATCTACCTCCCCCCTCCTTCCTCTGGGGGTGGGGCCAGAGAAGTTGCTCGCACAGCCGGGCCCCTGCAGAAGTCTGCGAGTGGGAGATCTGCAGTTCAGGTAAGGGGGTGGGGGAGGGTTTTTGTGATTAATGTGTGAAGTATGTGTGATTAACGGAATGAATGAGTATTTAAATGTTTGTGAATGAGTGTGTGTGAGATAGCATCGATGTGTAAGGTGGGCGGTGGTGGTAGCATGGCATAGGGAGGCTGTAATTACACTTCTAACATCCCCAGGTTCCAGCATGTACTGGCTGCCTTGGCTTGATAGGAGTGTGATTGCTGTTAGCAGTATATATATATATATATATATATATATATCTCCAGAAATGCATTTTAACCCCCTATATGCCACTCAGCCCCATGATATGCCTTTTAACCCTCTATATGACAGTGGCATATAGGGGTATAAGGCATATCATGGGGCAGAGGGGCATATAGGGGGTTAAAAGGCATATCATGGGGCACAGTGGCATTTGGGAGGGTATAAGACATTTCTGGAGGCAGAGTGGCATATAGAGGGTTAAAAGGCACATCATGGGGCATAATGGCAAATAGGGGGCGGTAAGGCATTTCTTGGGGCAGAGTGGCAAGCCTGGGGGCAGATGTGCATAACTGGGGGGGGCAGGTTGGCAAATAAAAGGAAATAAAAAATATATTTTTCTCAATCATAGCTTTTATTAAATATGAAAATTAGTTTACATGAATTAATATTTACTAGTAAAACTTTTTTCCTATAGGGTAGTCTTATATTCAGGCTTTTTGTTTTTTTCCTAAATTAATATTTTGATTTTGGGGGGTCGTCTTATAATCGCGCAAATACGGTAATTTACATACGTATACAGAAAAAGTAACCGGTTTAAGTATGAGCATAAATCACGCTTCTGTTTAATTAGTAATACAAATCACCTCTTTTACCTTATATTATGTATGTGAGAGCTACTGTCTTACTGCCATATCACCTAATATTTAAGATAAATGTTACAAGAGAACTGTGATAATATTGTAGTCACACTTTTCTATCTTTTGTTTTTTAGTGAGTCGTGGAAAACATGTGTCTTGAATTTATTAAATTAGCTTAATGTAAACTTTATATTTTCAGACTGGTTTAATGAAAGATGTAGCCCTTTATTGTTGACAGAGGAAGGAATCAAACTACATTAGGGACCCCAAGTTAGGAATATAAAGGCAATATATATATCGAAGAGAATTATAAGGCATCCTTACATTTTGTTTTACATCAATAGCAAGGAAATAGTTAATAAGCTAAAGTATTTACTAAACTTTAACATTTGATGTCTTGGGTTTTGAAACAAGAACAATAGGTCAAAAGGTTATAATCTTTTGGGGAACCAGAGGCAAAAGCAAAGCTTGTGTTATTAACAACTTTATGTTAGTTATGTTAGTCAGTTATGGCATTATCTCACATGTGACTGTTACTTTATATGTCCATGACAAATCTCAGCATACATGTCATGACATGTAAATGTAATATTACCGTGTGACAGCAGGTGAATAGTAGTGTCATAACTCAATTTGATGCCCCAATAATAAAGTGCTTAATAAGATTTATTAATGTTGGCATATAATGGTCTAATAAAGTATAAGTATATATATATAGAGAGAGAGAGAGAGAGAGTGAGAGAGAGCGATCTCTCTCTCTCTCTCTATATATATATATATATCTGCACTTTTTAACTCTATTTATTTCAAAACAAATTACATAAAAACAAATGACATCACTTTTCTACATAGCCACCTTCCTTTGCAATGCAATTTTCCCAATGTCATACCAACTTTTTCCCAGAAAACAGTCAACATCAAATTTCTTGCCGAGGGTTGCGCCTTGAATTTCCTTCCTACAGGAGATGATGGATGCTTCCACTGCATACTCTGACGCTTGCATTCACGCTCGTAATGGTGAACCCACGTTTCATCACCAATGACTTCTGCAGAAAATCATCACCTTCTTCACGATAATGGGCCATGTGTCAGGAACAAACTTCTAAGTACTTGCTCTTATGCTGCTCTGTCAGCCACTGAGGCACCCACCTGACACACACTGCATAGGCAGATCCAACACTCACATACGGCTTTCCTGCAACCTCCTCGACTGTTATCCTTCTGTTTTCATGAGTCAGTTCCAGAACCCTGTTCCCCAGCGTGAAAACTCTTATACTAAACTGCAAGGGCAGCCGGCTTGCCAAACAGAACTACCGTGTTTCCCCGATAGTAAGACACCCCCGATTGTAAGACGTATCGGGAGTTTCAGAGGGGTCAGCTAATATAAGCCGTACCCCGAAAGTAAGACATATGTCTTACTTTCGGGGAAACACGGGGGATGTTAAATAAAGTTTTTTTAACTTTATTTAACATGGAGGATGTTAAATAAAGTTGAAAAAACCCCCCGATGTTTTTATTTAAACCCTGTGCGGCTGCAGACCCCTAAGGCCGGCCCCTTAGAGCAGGGCCGACCTTTGGGGTGTGCGACCGCACAGGGCGCCACACTCCAGGGGGTGCCAACCTGCGGCACCCGGCACCCCTCCAGAGACGGACAGTAATGTCCGCCGCTGGAGGAGCAGGCTCGCAAGGGAGCGGTATCGGAGGTCTTTAACAGACCTCCGGCTCCCTTGAGTGATTTTAAGCCGGGTTCAACCCGGCTTAAAATCACTCAAGGGAGCCGGAGGTCTGTTAATGACCTCCGATACCGCTCCCTTGTGATCTGCGCGGCAACAGCTGTTGTGCGCCGGGGTTTCTTGTCAGATCCCGGCGCACAACACTGAAGCCGCGCCCACCGCTGTCCGTGCCCTCTGACCCGGAAGGAGACAAGAACTGAAGAAGAGGAGCGAAGAGGAGGAAAAGAAGCTGAAAGAAGAAAGGAAAGGTAGGAAAGCATTAAGTGAGAGTGGATTGGTGTATATGTGTGTGGATTGGTGTATGTGTGTGTGGATTGGTGTATATGTGTGTGTGGATTGGTGTATATGTGTGTGTGGATTGGTGTATATGTGTGTGTGGATTGGTGTATATGTGTGTGGATTGGTGTATATGTGTGTGGATTGGTATATGTGTGTGGATTAGTGTATATGTGTGTGGATTTGTGTATACGTGTGGATTGGTGTATATGTGTGTGGATTGGTATACGTGTATTGGTATACTCAGGTTTTATTAACCTGTTTTGTGGTGAATACAATACTGTTCAGGTTGTTAATAAATGTTAATTTTATGGTTAAAACAAAAAATTCGACAATTTTTTCCCAATATAAGACATACCCCGAAAGTAAGACATAGCTTTTAGGGATAAAAAGAAAGTAAGACACTGTCTTACTTTCGGGGAAACACGGTAGTTGCATGACATGCTAAGACACCACCATTTACTACTCCTCCCGCCTTCACCCTCAAGCTCATATAGGTGTGAAAGTCAGGTGTCCACTTACTTTTGGTCATATACATATACAGCGGTTGTCTCAGACACAGATGCCCTTCATTGGTTGATGCCAGAGGAGCCCTCTGCCAGCGACCAATAGAGTTGCTCCTAGGGACCCTCAAATCCTGGCGCCAAAGCTGATGCTAACTGTTACAGTGTTAACCTCGTATTAACCCCTGCTAGAAAACTGACAGATAACGAGGAAAATGAATATGAAGAACGTATACAAATATTCACTCGTAATGAACACAGGAACGGGCAAATATTCGCAGAAGACTTGGCTAACACTCAAGTGTATTTATTAGACTATTTATTAGGTGTGTACCTGGGTCTTAGATTTTTTATTAGCTTCAGTCTAGTTAACAGGAGCTGACTTACAACTGCAGCTTCCCAACATTAAAATACAAATATCAGTACATTTAAAAATTTGAAGATGGGAATTGTGGAACAATACAACCTAATGGCCAATAGTTACAGCAAAGCACCAATCAACTAATCTTTTTTAGTGTTGCTGGGTTGGTGAATCAGGAAAGAATAATGTATTAAGAGATACTGTAAGCTGCTAAATAGCCAGTCTAATTATCTAAATTTTCTGCTAATGATACCTCTTAAGACACATCAGTGCTTTAAATATATTAAAGTAGCTCAGTAAAAGTAACAAGACGCATAGCTGTTGTCAGTTCAAAAAGCTGTTTAGTAAACTAAGATCTCAAGATACCAAGGATGTTGTTTACATTCTGGAATTATTATGGGGAATGGATCTGCTTAGTTTAAAAAACATCAGTTCATATTCTCTTTTTATCAGACCTGCTTGTTTGTTTTTGTTTCTTATAAGATGATGCAGTTAGATACTAATTGAGTGAATACAGTGAATAATTTAAAACTAGTCTGAAATAGTGGAGTAAATATCAATATCATATCTGAATAATGAGTTTATATGAAATATTCTCAAGACAGATGCTTATTACACAAAAAAAATTGTCCTCAAAGAACATTTTCATTTTACATTAAGATTTCATTAAGGTTTCTTTTTCACAATGGCAATAGTGTTTTTTTCTGAGGTTTTCAATGGTCACTTTAAAAAAACACATTAAGAAAGATACTTTAATTCTCATGGGGCCCTTTGCAAACCTTTGCTTCTAGGCTCCACGCATATATATTTTATGTTTCAGGAAGAAAAATACATACCTATGTGATTACATAAAACCACATTGTTCTATAGCATTGTGTCTGACTCATTCGAAGGCAATTTATCCTATAACCAGATTACACAAAATGTTGGTATTACAAAAATGTGTGTGATAGATGCATTCACACACTTAAGTATACATGTTGCTAAAAAGAATGCATTGTAATCTGTGTCTTTATATTGCTTTCTCACAAAAAAAGAATAAATCTAAGGCAAAACAATTGTTTGCAAATGCATGCAACATGACATTTTGTGTCAGACAAGGGCATTCTAGTTGAAAGAAAATGTGTCCCAAAATGCTCAGAATTTATGAACAAAACATCAACTGCAATATAAAGAAGTCAGTTTTTATAAATACATTAATAAATAAAATGGGAGTCTATTCTACCCCCTATTTACCAAGAGGCAGCCAACAAGTGCCTTGCTCTTGTCCTATCTTATGCATGGTGGCGCATTGGGTAATAAAACAAGCCTTGTGATATATAGGTCCAACTATACACTTCATGACTCCTGAATCCATGTCTCTCACTCTCACCACATCCCTGCCATGTGGAATGGAGAGGTAATGATTTGAAATAAAATAAAATAAATAATAAAAAGCCATACCTATAATCCTTTCTCAAATTCCCTCAGCTGGCACCTACTTGGCCGTCTTTAATGTGGGGGCTAAAGGGGCAGCTGCGGGCCCATAGCAGCTACTACTTGAGCACGCAGCAACCATGGTTGCAGAGGTTGCAACTGTGACTGGGTCAGCTACTCTAGTGGGGCCAGGTGGCCCCCGCAATCACTTTTACACTGTGCAAGCGACTTTTACACTGTGCAAGCATTCCTGCTTCCCCTGGGCAGTAAAAGAGAAATTGTTTGCACAGTGGGCAAGCAACTTAGAGGAAAGCAACGGGTCCGTGCGTAAGTCTGTGACGCCACTGACAAATCTGTTAGAGGGTGGGGGTGGGGGAGGGTCTATGAATGGGTATGTATGAACAGCATGGATGTGTAAGTGAGGGGAAAAGATGGCACAGGCAGGCTGTTTGGGGCAAAGATGGTACAGGGAGGCTGTTTGGGGCAATATGGCACAGACAGGCTGTTTGGGACAAATATAGCACAGACATGATGTGTGGGGACAAATATAGCAAGTCCTATGTTTCCAATCTCGGCGTTAGGCAGGTCCTGTGGATGCAATCTAAGTGCTAGGCAGGTCCCATGTGTGCAATCTGGGTGCTAGAGCGGGCCTTTGATGTTTGTGAACTGTGATCTATATCTGCAATTTAGAGTTTCCACATATGATTTATTTGATCTATACCTTTAATGCTGAGTTTGCTTGTGATTTTTCACTTGATCTATGGCTGCAAGGCTGAGTTTGTGTGTTATTTAGTTGCTCTGTACCTGCAACGCTATGTTTCATGTGTTGTTTATTAATACCTACAAATACATGGTTTGTATATCTTATTCAGTTGATCTATACTGTCAATTCTGTGTTTCCATGTGTATTGTTATTTAATCTATACCTAAACTACATGAGGGGAAAAGACAGGTGTAGTACAGTGAAGGAAGGGACAAAGGCACTCTGTGGGTGATGATGGGGGAGAGGGTGCCTGAACACCATAGACCGGCCCTGATTAAGCATGTCCATTTCAGGTCACTCTCTGGACCTGCACTATTCATTTGCTATGTAATCTGCATAGGCTTGTGCTTCTCCTCTGCCCTGTGCGTGTGGCATAAGGACATCTTACGCAGAGTCACATTAGGGACAGAAGGAGTGAAGACCACACTGGCTCTGACAGGCACCCCTAATGTGTAGAGTCAGTGCTGCAAGTACTTTTTGTGGAGTATTTTTGCTGTTGTAGTGGAGAGCGTGGTTATATGCCAGGGACTGGAGTGGCATGTAATTTATACATTTTTTAAAAAAAATTTTTAAAGCTCCTGCTCATTGAGAAAGCAATAAAAAGAGATGCCTTACATGCATAGTGAATGTTGTCAGTGAATGTTTGCATAAATACTAAAAATGGCAGTCACAAGCATAATGCGATGGACTCATCAAAGTAAGTGATATGGTTACCCTATAAGTGCAATGCTGATGGTTTACACTTTGTGTCAGAAAGTTAAAACTAAACACGTGACAGCAACTAATTCTTGGTCTGCCCATGCTGTAAATGCAGCTTTGATTTCATCACAATGTATAGATGAAGTTACGATCTTTGCAAAGTTCAGTCATTTAATCATTTTCCTGATTCAGTTATTATCTACTAAAATAGTATCCCTATTATCTGCCTTTATGCATTAAATATATAATGTATTGCTGGTGTAAGGCAAAATGTGAAAGAATGAAGTATTGAAATACATTTTATGTTCCAAGCCACAGATGAACTCATGTTTATATTCATTTCAGTAGTAAAAAATAACAAGGTCAAATTCACTCTGTCAGCTTGCTTTTCTTCATAAAGATGAAAGCAGAATATGCATTGCTCCCTGTTAAAGTTTGATTTGTTATATTGTCCCAGATTTTGTATACCTGACTTGTAAAGAAATCCATTTCTAGAGCATCAAGTCTTCTCAAATGATACAACAGTGAAGTATGGCTGGTATCAACAAAGGAGTAATTTTACTTTTGCCACAAAAATTTGAAAATACACCTGTGCTCGCTAGGTTATATGTGCCTAATTATTATTCTATACTATGCAAAGAAATGTGCTTCTACTCACGATTCACATTACTTTCTATTTGTCACAATCAGTAATAAACTATTGCAGGTTAGGTTAACGCCCCTTTTACCCTTTGGATCATTTGATCATGATTTAACCTTTCATATCCCTTCACATGAGAATGTCAAATAATCCCTTTAAATGGAATATACCTCGACACCTGTATGAATGTAGTGGGGACACCCCAAATAACCACAGACACCGGTATGGATGAAAACAGGACACAGCTTTATTAACTCACACAGTGTGCACACAGATTAGTCTATTACATTCATATAACATCAACAGCATTTATAAAAACACGAGCTGACCTTTTCATGTTCCATGGGCCGGGCGGCTGGCAGACCAACATTCAAAACAGCTGCTGTGCGGCTGCGAGTGGGATTGAAAGTGGCCGTCGTGCGGCAGCCGTGCCGCCTCCTCCAGCCGCTGGTGCCTAATGAGATTAAAGGGGCCAGCGTGTACACACCGTGCCGCCCCCTTGGCCGGGCCTCAGCACTTCATCCCATGTCTTAAATGGGGTGGGATGAAGAGCTGAGGCACGGGCATTGGGTGGCGCGGTGCATGCATGCCGGACCCTTTAATTCCATGAATGCCGGCCTCTACCCTCTGCCCACACCAGGGAGTCAGAAGCAGTGGTAAGTCGGGGGGGGGGGTTGTGACGGAAGCCTCCATCACTGGGGCCACTGGAGAAGCCTGACTGCCAGCCTCCTCCCTATGGACTATGGGCCCTGGGTTTGTAAAGACTTCTGTGGCTACCCCCAGCAGTATCCTCTCATCACTGGCTGAGGGGATTATCTCCAGCAGACAGCCAGGATCTGCCACCAGGGAGTGACCACCATTCTTTCAGTTTAAGTCTTCCCCCACCTATTGTATTGTTAATCCCGTTACTGCCCCTGTTGTCTCTGGGAGGCAGATTAAGGGGGCGGTTTGTGTCCCAATATCTTGTTTTATGTAAATATGTGTTTTGCTGGATATATCCAGCTCTGTGTGTGAGAAATAAATCAGTCTTCATTTGGTTTTACCCTACACTGAGTCTCGGCGAGTGACTGGGGAACCGGGGAAAGTGTGTTGTCCCAGGCTAAGGGAGCACAAGACAGCGGAGGCAGTCGCTCGGACTAGCCAGCTCCGTGACAGGGGTTATATGCGCCATGATATGACTTTTTTGTTCTTTTTATTTCCTTCTATTTGCCAACTTGCCCCCCACTTATGCACATCTGTCCCCAGGCTTGCCACTCTTCACCCATAAATGCCTTATCCCCCTTATATGCCACTCTGCCTCCCTGATATGCCTTAAACCCTCCTATATGCCACTCTGCCCCATGATATGCCTTTTAACCCCCTATATGCCACTCTGCCTCGAGAAATGCCTTATACCCCCTATATGCCATTCTGCCTCCAGAAATGCCTTTTAACCCCCTATATGCCACTCTGCCTCCAGAAATGCCTTATACCCACCTCTGGAGGCAGAGTGGTATAGTACTAAAGTCCATATCTCCAGAAGTATATAGATACTTTGGAGAAAGTTCATAAAATGGTTTATGGATTCCAGGGAAAGATCTGAGAGGGGGGTATGATAGAAACATACAGTACATTTGTATCAATTACTTGCTAGTATTTTAACTAATTCTGCTACGAGCCTTTGTTTAACTTGGTAGCAATTTTATGTGTTTTTTTCCACACACTGCACTCCAGGTATGAATTTACAGCTCCTGCTATATGTCACTGTGAAACACCCCAATATATGTTTAGCAACATCTCCCGAGTGCAGTGATACTACCCTTGTATAGGTGTGTCAGGTTGTTTGGGGGCTAAAAGGCCTTATTTGGGACATGCACATGTGGTCACTCTACCCCTATGTCCTATTTGAGACATCTTTACATTACATTACATTTATTTATGAAGCGCCAGCCGATTCCGCAGCGCTGTTACATTCATTAGAACATTTTATAAACACATAATAACACATACAATAACAAACTGGTTCAAAGGAGAAAAGGGCCCTGCTCTTGCGAGCTTACAGCTGGCCAACTTAATTTACACCATAAATCAATACATTTATGAAAACAAGACACCACAGAGTATTTCAGATCCTAGTATTTGAACTCTCCATGCACTAATTCTACCACCTTTGTCAAAGTTTGTGGCAGTAATTTTTTGTGTATGTGATTTTTTTTACATATTGTACTCTAGGTGTGAATGTACAGCTCTTGGTATATGGCACTGACAATCAACACCCCAATATGAATTTAGCAACACCTAAACAGTGTACCGTGATACCTCTTATGCATAGGTTTCTCTTGGAATTTCGACATCTGATCACTCTGTGCCAATGTTCTATTTGGTTAAACAAATTCAAAAGATGCTCAGCAATGGGATGAATTAGTGCAGTTTTATTCCAAATGTGTGGCGATGTTTCAACCCAATCGTTTGTGGGGATTTGGTGGAATCCTGCTCGAGCAGTGGTGAGCTTTCATTGTTGGTGCGGTCTGCCCTCTTTGCCTGCTGTAATATTCTATTTGGGACATCTTTGAACCTGTCCAATTTACTCGATTAAATCATACATTTTTGAAAACTAGACACCGTATGGGTATTTCAAATGCCAATATTTTAACTCTTTCAATGACAGGTGCAGCACTAATTTTAGGACTTACTCATAAAAATAAACGTATTCTTTTTATATGTTTTTTGGACTTACGGTTAGTTGGAACAGGATGGTGACATCACGACATAATTTTTATTTATTCTTTTGGCCCATGACGTGCCAATCACGTCAATTATCATTAAGGGAATGCATTTCCGTGACGTGTCTGGCGCGTCAACTACCATCAAGTGGTTAATATACATTCTTTTTGATACATCAAAAATATATACAATACATAATAGATATTAATGCTAGCCATATTCTGTTCTATGTCAAGGTTATATTCCAAGGTTTACATACTGTAAATGTAATCCTACTCAAAGATATATTATATACTTTATCTCAATAAACTAACCTTCTTGCAAATAGGTTTTAAAATTGATTTTAAAAAGTTTGTTTCCAAGACCATAGGGTTATTTGAAGATGATAAACATTGACTGTCTCTATGTGAAGGAAAGGCTGTCCTTGAATCACATTATAAATATTCTTTTGATCACTACAGAAAAATACTAAACGTTTTACTAAAAAGACAGCTATCAGTTCTGTGGTCTTCAGATTATATAAAGTTTAAAAAAGCAAACACAGAAAAAAGTTTTCTCAAGTTGTAATCAAAAATTATTTTTCTGGACAAATACATTTTTATGTTAAATAAATAGCTGAAAGATACGTTAACAGAGATATCAAACAAACGTAATAATGGTTTAGTGCAGTCTTAAAACCATAAAAAATATATAACAGGTTTTACATACATGTATTTAGCAAGCTAGAAACCTAAGAAAATATTGACTTATCCCACAGAGTCTCCCTTCTGAACACTGTTGTCAAATTAATGTACTGAAAGTCACATTCCACCTGCACACCTTGCATACTTCTCTTTCCTATACTTCACACTAACACACCCTTACACAACCAGACACTCACACCAACACCTGTGCACGCAGACACTCAAATTAACTCACATACGAACATGCCTAGACACACTTACCTAGACACACACACACTAACATATCCACACATATAAACATAAACACACATTAACATACCCAGACACACTTACACAGTAACATACCCAATCACACACACTAAGCTACCTAGACACATACAAACACTAACATACCCAGATACGCATGCTAATATAATCAGACACACACATACCCAGAAACACACTAACATAACCAGATACAAACACAGACACACATGCTAACAGACCTACACACACACTAACATAACCAGACACACTTACCATGTCTTTATCTTGTCTTCATTGCCACTCGTACACATTGTGCAGGCTGCCGCTCTACTCCAACAAGATCCCACAATGCACCATTACTCAAGACTTACCTCTTGATCCCTACTCATGAAGCGTGCCGTCATCTTTCTCGGGGGGGGGGATTGCCTGTTTGGTTACCCCCCCCAGTTCTCTCAGGTATAATAACAGAGAAACCCCACCTCACCTACGCCCACACACACACATCTAGTCCTACAACCACATTTGTAATGTATTTGTACAAATTGAACTCCTGGTCTGGTGTTGAGATTGCAAAATAATTCTCTCCTTTTGAGGCTGACAAGTTAGTTGTCACTGACAACACAATTACACCCCCTCTAGCTTGAGGATATATTGAATAGCTCCTGCTTTGTAACAGACTATCATTTGGCATATTCTCAGAGAAGATGGTCATCATTATATGCTGGCAGGTTATATTTTTCTTCAGATAAAGGACTATGGCATAACTAAAACATTGAGCAATGATACTAAATCCTCATGAAAAATGGAACTATTCTGCCCAATAATGCTGTAGATGAGTTACAACCTTGTTTGCAGCACTAAAAACGGAATTACATCACACATTTTTTTATAACAACCACACACAAACTAGTAGGTACACGATGCAGTTATAAATGTGTTTATCATGTCAAATAAAAGATTCACTTACCTCTACATAATATAACTAATGCTCTAACATGAGAAGAATTAACATTTGTATATATGTGTATAGAAGCCCTTAATGGCCATCAGGCACACTGGGCAAATGGTCGACACTCCAGTAGCAGATCGGGTGCTGCAGTTTTTATGACTAAAACAATTGTGTTTTCTGTTAGAAAGGTTGATGGTCATGATCGTTCTGTTCCTGGAGTTGAAAGATAATTTATTTCAGCATTTAATGAGGTTGAAGGTTAAAAGAATGTTAAATTAAGTAGCAACAAATTTGGTTTCTTGACATGCTTGTACCACTAAGTATGTATTTTTATATAACTTAACCCAGAAGTACACAAGGTACTTATTTCTCACAAGTGTAATTTGTATACTTTTGTATTGCAATGTTACTCAGATCATAATAATTTCAATAATGTGCAAATTTTTGAAATACCATTTGTGGACTGTTTAACAAATCACATTCATAGTGGTGAAAAGTGGATTAAGTTCAGTAATATATATCTCATCTTGTGTTTATTCTAATTGTTAAATTAAATAGTACTTTGACAGGCAACACTGCACATAATTGCTTGGAAACAATTAACTATAACATATCTGTAATATTATGTAAACACATTTTAATTTATAGTGACAATAACATGGGAAATATTTTATTTGAACTTTAGAAAAGAACTGTTTCCACCTCAACTTTCTGTGTAAATATTTTACTTGTAGCGTGGGCTTTTTGTTTGCCAGTTAGAACTATTTAACGTCGGAAAGCTAGAATATTGATGCATTTTGTCCCCATTACCTCAGTTCTTAGGCAAGTGTGGCAGGTGTAACAAAGGTGCCTAGTGGGTCACATAAAGCATTTTAATATGGCTAAGCAATAGTAACACGGCAGCTTGTGAGGAAAGTGCCAGCTGCACTGAAGATAAGGAATATGGGGGAGGGAGGAAGAGCAGTATAAGCTGCACCAGTGATGGGAGAGGGGGAGGTGAATAAAGGGAGAGGAGAAGAGAGATTGTGTGCCTGTGTATATGTATTATATATGTATGCATACTGTGTTAAAGTGTGTATTTGTATGGTGTTAGTGTATGGTGTTAGAGTGTGTGTCTATGTTGTTAGAGGGTATGTTACTGTATCGTGTTTGAGTGTGTAAGTGTATGGTGTTAATGTGTGTGTTACTGCATGGTGTTATAATGTGTGTTACATTATGACCTTAGAGTGTTTGTGTTTAAGTATGGTGTTAGTGAGTGCTTTAGTTTGAGGAGGGGGTGCCAAAGAAATACTTTACCCAGGCACCACTACCTAGGCACCACAGGAACCTAGGCTCACCCAAGCCTCAGACAACCATCCCTTTTGGTAAATTAAACGATTCATACCAAGCCATAAAAAAGAGGCCAGACTCTCCATGAATCAAAGGAAAACAATCCAAAATGCGTGGGGGCACATTCACTCACATTCTTTCACACGCTCACTCACACTCTCACCTTTTCATTCATTCTCTCACACCCCTATAAATGTTTCCCTACATTTTCTCCCGTCTTCTTCTGCCTACCTCTTCTTCCTCATATTTTATATTTTATCTCTTTGCTTTTCTATCTTCAATCTGCAATCTTTAATCTTCCATCTTTGTCTGCATCTCCGCGGACATAACCCGGTAGGAACTTCCACCAAAATGGCGTCGATTTCACCTTAGGGCAAAATGACGATGTTTTCAGTGATGTCGTTCGGTGAAGAAAGAAGATAAAAGAGAAGATAAAAGATAGAAGAAGAAGCAGAAGTGGTCAACAGAAGTAGAACTGGTTGGAACAGAAGGTAGGAAAAAATGAGTGAGCATGGGAGAGAGAGTGAACGGGAATGAGAATGTAAGAGAGTGAAAGGGTGAGTGAGAGTGAATATGGGCGCTGAGCATCAAATTTTTCTCCGAATTTTCAACCAAACTTAATGGTCTGGGAACAAAATGAATGGGCCAAAAGAACCAAAACTACTACTTTTATACAATTAATAGTTAGAGAACAGGCACTCTTTATTTGTCCCACTTTTTTACAGTTTAACACACTTAATTGTGAGTTAAAAGGATATATAACACTTTGATGTTCATGCATAGGGAAACATTTATTTTTTGTCAAGAGATACTAGGGTAGGAGTTCCTTAGAGTTCCTAGCAGAAGGATTATCACTTCAAAAGAACAATACTTGGAAGACATAAATGATGGTGATAGAAAAGTGACACACAACTGGAGGTGGCACCATCCAGTGCAAATAGCAATGCTCTGCTATTGATACATGCTTTTATACATCTCTAGTAAGAATCACATGAAAAAATACTCTTCATCAAGCATGTAACAGCAGAATGCACAGCCACATGTAGATGATTTTACTATATTAAAACATGCAGAAGGTTAGCTATGTCACATTTGGCAGAAAATGTCCTGGAGGGAGTGAAGATTCAGAGAAAATTAGAGAAATGTATTTGATGAACAAAGGGAATCTCATAAAAAGCAATATAAAATCCCCTGAAGCCCATAGGCTTCCTAACCAACATTTTCTCAGTAAGCTGAAAAATGTTTATATGTTGAATAAATAAATCTTAATGATGCGCTTGGAAAAAAACTCTCTGTTCCCGGCTGAATTTGTAACTGTGAAACAACTTAATATATCTGCTGTTAGTGGCTTCTGATTATTACCACCCCTTGTTCACTCATGGACTGGCTGTCCTGTGTGAATGATATGATGTTTTGGCAAGGGGTATATAATGATTTTTTGTTAAGAATTTTGTTAAGTGCTAAATAATTTTAGTATGTATTAAATATTATTTTTATAAGGGCTGCATAAAAAGATATGCAGAGCTTAACAATATTTGCATATAACACAATGTAAACCAGCATTTTACAATCAAGTTGGGAGAATAAATCCACCCCTCTCCAAGTACGGGAACAAAATTAGTATATGTCAATTTTGTGATGCCTATGCCATGCGACAGCTCAAGACATACGGTATTTATGTATTTTACTTGGGTGCTGCACTAAGCCTAAAGCTACTGTGAAGCACAAGAATATGACATCATACTATTGACATAAAGTTGCACAATGCCTTGTAATGCATTCTATGCAGGCTATGCCAGCTGGGTTGTAACTGGTCCACTGAGCATCAGCACAGTGGAGGGCAGTTCACCCTAGAGGCAGGGGGGCTTCTGCCCCACTGGACCTGCCATCTTAAGCCCAGTTGGCCAAGGCCAGAATATGTCACTAGGTGAGTCCTAAGTGAAATACAGTTTCACTAAATGAAGACAAAATGGTTGCGCTTCCAAATGGAGTAGTGAAAATATGAGGTTGTCGCCCCCTTTGGTCCTCTTCCTCCTGAAAAGAAACCAAAGGAAAAGGTAAAAATGGCAAGGTCAAATACACACTGTCAGCTGAGTGTCCATTAGACCTGGCCCCTCTTACCACTATATTACCCTTAATAATACGGCAAGCTATGCAATTATCTGCAGCTACAGCACTACAAAATCTATGTATTAAACCAAAATGTAAGTATGATGTCTATCCATTGTAATTGTAATTGTAACTATATTATAAAACTCAAAAATTGTGTCATGCAGTGCTATAAGCAATAGTGTTGAAAGAAAATATAGATTGTAAACTGAAGAGTAATTCAACCTCGAGACAAATGTGATCCAATCACCCGCACTACATCAAAAAACATAACTTGTAATAAATAGCAAGAGCACTCATTTTCTTAAGCAAATGAAGGACAACAAAATGGAGCATCTTGTCTCCACAGTAGATAGCAAGTGTTGTATATTATACATTCAGTCACAGTCTTTGATGCTTTTTGTGCTTTGCATGAATTCATGTAAATTAATGTATTTAAGTGTCATTTGTGTCAGCAGATGGAAGTTTCTTAATTTCCTTATGACAATGATATGTTCAGATGTTTTGTTCTTTGGTGTTGAATTTTTCACCTTCCTTAGGGAGAAGAAGAAAAATCAACTGTACCCTTATGAAAAAAAAATGACATTTATATTTTGGAAAATAACGTAGATATTCCGAAGAGTCCAAAAGAGAAGGTACAGTGAAGCAAAACCTCATTACCAAAAGGGTATATGTCAGGCATTTATGTTAAGATATAAGATTAATTAAAGTATTTCTAAGTA
Source organism: Spea bombifrons (assembly GCF_027358695.1). Classification (NCBI taxonomy): domain Eukaryota; kingdom Metazoa; phylum Chordata; class Amphibia; order Anura; family Pelobatidae; genus Spea; species Spea bombifrons. Next base: position 72,246,381 of record NC_071089.1, on the reverse strand, counting down.
TAATGAAACAAAGAATATATAAATATTGGGCTTGAGTCAATTAGCAGTCCAAGATCCAGACTAACCAAAAAGAGTGAACACTAAAATCCATACTCACTTGTAAGCAATTCAATTTACAAGGCACGTAATCAAGTAACCAAGTGCTAACTATTCAAACAGAGATGAAATGGGAAGGATTAACACACATCCCGGTTTTACTGTCATGGCCATAGAATGAAAAGAGATCCTTCTCCTTTTGTGGGTTAGTACCAACATAAGTTACATTAACTGACCAATGCTTTATCTTTGTTTAGTTTAAAGTGAATCTAAGCATTTTAAGAGGGGGGGCAAGGGTGAGATTTATTTCTAGCACGGGCCCTGATTCAGTTTAAAATCATTGCTTCTTTAAGCAGACCAAGGGAAAACTATAGACAACCAATGGAGATGAAAAATCTATTGAACCAATCCCTACTTGCAGAATTCATACTTTTCCAAATATCCCTCCATTGCCCCCTTCCCATTCTCAGAGGGGTGAGGATTAAGGCAACACCCTTGCATCCCCTCACCCCCACTAAAGGACAAAGACTATAGTCCTTCCATTGACTTGAATGTGCATCAAGTCTATGGGCATCATTTAAATCTGTAGGACACATCCTTCCAAACACTGGGTGTACAGAAGTGCACTCCCTCAAAGCAGCGTCCATTATTGTTAATCTGTTGCCCTCAGAAGAAGATGTCGTTTGGAGGACTTTATGATAGCAGGGATAGGTAGGGTTTATTTAGTGAACTTTTAACATTTATTTTATTTTGTTACATCTTAGGTTTAACCCTCCATCCAACAGGGCAAAGATGGAGGGAGGGTACCGGGCAGGTGGTGAAGTCTGTGCAAGTGTTTTAACCTCACTCAGTTCAATGGGCTTGAATTAGGGGGGCAAAGATGCCCCATAAGTGCGTATGATAAGGATGTAATTAAAGAAATCTGTGGGAGGTGTATGATATAGAAGGTATAAAATGGAGATTGATACAGTATTTTATAACAGCTCTTGACTTAATCTATGTCATTACCTCTGCTTGAATATACAGTGTGTAGGCGATTGTGCTTTTTCTCAAATATACAATGCCTTGGAAGTGAAAAATGCTGTAAAGTACAAATGCATTACAAATAGACGTGTTAATTGTTTATTTTTACCATTTAACAAAATGCAAAGTGAGTGAACACAAGAAAAATCTGAATCAAATCAATATTTGGTGTGACAATACTTTGCCTTCAAAACAGCATCAATTGCTCTAGGTAGACCTGCACACAGTATTTTAAGGCACATACATTTAGGGCTGATCAGATGCTTCCCTTATGGTATGTAATGATGGATAAGTATCTGCCTATACTTCTCAAAAACCCCAACTCCATTTGCAGAAATGCAGACCCACTATTGCAAGAAACCTCCACATTGCTTAAGTGTTGCCTGCAAACACTCATTCTTGTACCACTTTCCAGCCCATCGGCAAACAATCTGCCTTCTGCTGTAGTCAAACATTTAACATTTTCACTCATCAGTCCAGAGCACCTGCAGCCATTTTTCTGCACCCCAGTTCCTGTATTTTTGTGAATAGTTGAGTCACTTAGCCTTGTTTCCATGTCAAAGGTATGGCTATTTGGCTGCAAGTCTGCTATGAAGACCACTTCTGACCAGACTTCGCAGTCAGTAGATGTGTACCATGGTCCCACTGTTTTCTGCCCATGCTGAACTAATGGCAATGATGAGCATCTTCCGATCTTGAAGGGAAATAAGCATGATGTGTCTTTCTGCTGCACTAAACTTCCTTGGCTGTCCACTGTCTCTATGGTCCTCAACATTTCCTGTTTCTTTGTGCTTCTTTAAAAGAGCTTGGACAGAAAATTTGCACACCACTGCCTTGGAATTTCTGCCTAGAAGAGACCTTGCTGATGCAGTACCTTGTGACTTGCTGCTGTTGTCATTCTTGCCATGGTGTATGACGTATGACATTAAACTGTCTTTAGCAACCTCACCTTGTTAGTGAGTTTGGCTGTTCCTCACCCCGTTTTATTCCTCCTACACAGTTGTTTCATTTTCATGCATACAAAATCCCTGAGTTTGTGCAAATCTACCAAGAATAATTGATGCTATTTTGAAGGCAAAATATTGACTTGATTCAGATTTTTCTTCTGTCCATTTACTTTGCATTTTGTTAAATGATAAAATAAACTATTAACATGTATATTTTAATTGCTACTCCTTTTTATTCTGCTTAAGTGAGGAAAATTACAAAATATTAGCACAAGATACCAACCATGGTAAGTATTTATTATGTACACCTGCTATCTTTAGCCTCATTATGTCAACAGTTTGTTATACTTCTCGTAATAGATTATTTAAAAGCATGTTTATGATCAAACTACTTAATTAGAAGACCTCTGTGTCTAGTTCACATTGCAGCTGGTATATATACAGGAAAACTATTATGAAGAGTCATTTATTTAATACATACTTTTCTTTATTTTCTAGAGGAGTCAAGTTACAGGGGATTTCAAGTCTGAATATTGAGGCAGCTACATTTTGAAGCAGCTTGACAGAGTCAGTTACTGTCATTTACAAATATATTTATTATTAAAAATTAAAAAAAATGTGTAATTACTTTTAATGGTCAAGAAAAAAAAACCAAATATATCAAGAGACCCTGATTTATTGATGTATTATTTATATTTTAGGCATTTGATTAACTTTAGAAGATATGATCTTCTCATTTCCTTATCTTTTAAATATTTGTGTTATTAAGGCTGATAACGATATATTACTTTCAATAGATTATCCAGACACAAAAAGCAGTTTTGATGTGTGTATTAATTACGCACATGGATGAGTGGTAGACACTAAGAGACTGACAGGTCAGTTCTCTATAATATGAGTGTATACAAATTTGCTGCAGCTCAAATATTCACTACAGGCAGGCTTGCATTTCCACTTGAAATATAGTTAAACTAATGTTATTAGGTAAAAAAAAGAGCAATTTATGGACTTATTAACCCACAAGATTTCAAATTTCACCTTTTATCTTTAGGGGATGCAAGATGAAATACATTTACTAAGAATAATTACAATGGCAGCAGATTGTGTGGTGATAATTGTCATGCACTGCATAGCAGAGTCAATCAGTCTCAGAAGAGTTCTTCATCCTCCAACTGGTTGAGACATTTAGGGTCAAACCGTTGTGGGACTTTGTCATGATCTTCCAAGACCTAGGACTAACTCCAAATGTGCACACCCAGGTAGAACAAACAGGTCTTAAGCCAGGAGTCTGGACCAGAGAATCCATGTAACAAGCTGGAGTCAGGGAGTTGGAGCTCAGAATAGTTGAGTAACAAACCGAGGTCATGACGCCGGAATTAAAGATAGTCAGGGTCAAACACAAGAGCACAGTAATAACAGAAGACATTGAGACGGGATACACTATGGTGAACATAGGTACAGAGGGCAAGGTCTAGTGGTTCTTCGATGGTTTTTATAGGAACAGGGAAGAGAAAAGGTGCCAATTTCCAAATTGCTGCCAAATTTGTTAACACAGATCCATAGCGGTTATATTGTGCCTGCAAGGCCATTATCCTGCATTCCACTGGACATAGAATGGGGGTGAGGGTGTATATATCAGTGTTAGCATGTGAGAACATGCATCCTCAGTCCAGATTGATCAGTCAAGTTAAACCATAAACTACTCAACTTTTCAGTGACCCAAAAATCTGTTTGATTAGTAATCATGGTCCCTATAATATTAAATTAAAACAGTAATAATATGGGATCCTCTAAATTGTATTGTACAAAAGTAAGTTTTTCAAATTATTGGTGTAAAGTATGCTGTCACATATCAACAACACAGACAGTGCATGACCTGGCTTTCTCTGACGTGGCTCCTGATTCCTGGCTTGTTCCTGATATCGCAGATCTCCGTATTCCTGATCCCAGCTTGTCTGAGTACCTGTCTTGGTTCCTGACCCCAGCTTGTCTTTTGGTTTACACTTCTGGGTCAGGATTTGGTTTGTTTGTTGTTATTACAAAGGTGTCTCTGACTGTACGTTTTGTGTCCGTCTGGTTTCTGGTCCTTAACACAAAGAACTGCCACTACCTCCTAGTACTGACCTTCTAAGTTATCAGGACCAGAAAGCTATTGTCTGACCAGGCCTCTCCTTAGTGGCCCAACAGTTGCTTTCATGCCCACTCATCTGTGTCCAAAGTGATAAGATTGAGTACAGGCAACATACTCAATCTGAGAGAAGACAGCTCTCCGCACACTTGGTGGATTGTGAAAGGCAACATACTCAATCTCAGAGAAGACAGCTCTCTCCACACTTGGTGGAGCAGATGGCTTTCTTGAAAGTCAGTCTTCCCAAATTAGGTTACCCAGCACTAAGTGCAGCTGTTCTATCACCTCCCTTTCTCTGGGGCATCAAATATTTGAATTTCAGTAATACTGGAGCAAGTAGGTCCTGCAAAAAGGGCCTGCATGTGTCTTTTATCTCACAGTGCCCGTCTGCCACAGCCCAGTGCCCTACTGCTGCTGTTGCTGCTCCTCTCGCCTTCCTTACTCTGGGGGATAATTTTAATTTCTGTGAAATTGGGAACATTCAGTCATGCACCAAGGGGCTGCAACTGGCAATGCCTGCCTACCCATTGCCCTACCACTGATGCTCCTCAATCTCCTTCCTTAACCTGGGGTGGTTATTGGTCAATTATTTTAAATTGTTTCAAATTGGGGAATTCAGTTCTGCACCAGGTAGCTTTATGTGTCTGCCTGCCAGTGCCTGTACCCTGCACTGCCACTGTGCCTCAATGTCCTTCCTTATTCTGGGGGATTAATTATTGTTCTTTTTTAAAATATGTTAGGGGATTCCGTCTGTCTGGCAGTGTCTGCCCCGTGCCCTGCCTCGCCTGCTGTGGCTCAATCTCCTTCCTCACTCTGAGGCATCAGTTTTTTTAAATATTTTTCCAATTTTGGGGAAAATTCAGTGTACTGTCCCCTTCAAACAAAGAAAAGGAATCCTAGCACTCCAAACAGCTTCCAATCTTTAGGATACTTTACTAAGCGAGAGCAAACAAAAGCAATGTTTCGGCCAAACAGGGCCTTTGTCAAGCCTTTGGAAGATTGGAAGCTGTTTGGAGTGCTGGGATTCCTTTTCTTTGTTTGTGTGCTTCAAGAGGGTTTATGCTGTCCCTTTTTTCCTGCTAGCACCCAGCTTCCTGGGAGTTGAGTGCAGGACCATTTTTTATTTTTACTGTACTGTCCCCTTCAGCATACCAAGACATTTTGGGCAATGCCATGCTTACAACTTTGTGGGAACATCTTAAGGAAGGCCCCTTTTCTATATCAGGTCCATAAAGACATGGTTGAATGAGTTTGGTGTGGAAGAATTTGACTGGCCTGCACAGAGCTCAGACCTCAACCCCATCCACTCGATGATTGGGTAAATATTCCAACAGAACCACTCCAAAAGTACCCAATATCGCTCTCTGTTTGGTGAAGTTTTTTTTTATACAAGGTGATTGTCTCACAATTTTCAAGAGCAATACACTGCTCTGGTGTTCACACATGGCTATACATGAGAATCTTGTTGGAGCAATTTGTGGCTTTTCACAAAAGGCAATATGGCTCAGCTCCAGATTGATCAGGTGGTAAAAAATATAGCCTTGTGTTGGATTTATTAATAAATAAGATAAAGATTAAGAACAAAGCAATATATGTGCAATATATAATAGAGTTTTTTTTTTATTAATACAATCATTTGTATAAACATATAAAATTGCATCATTTGATTTCAATTGCTGTAAAAAAACATATTGCATTTAATATATATAATTATTAGAATATATATAATCAATTGGATAAATACTAATAATTTAGCAATATACATTTAGGAATAGTACCAATCAATGTAATTATTAGGAGAAAGAAAGATCTAATATACCAATAAGAAAACCATTCTTTGAGGAGAGAGTTGATAATCTGAATATGATGCCACTGAAAAATGATGGCTCTAGCTAATCACACCGATGGGAAAAAGGGAATGATTTTTTAGGGCAATTTTCCTCTCAAAGAATAATATGGCAATAGACGTTCTCTCAGAAGAGATACATACATTTAGAAAAAGAGGTAGTAGAGCAGGAAAGAGGACATAACCCATATAGGCTGTTTTAATTTGAGAGAATAATTCTCACTGGAAGTGAGATCTCACTACTAAACAAAGACCTTACATTTCCCACCCAAAATAAGTTAGTTTTGTTTTAGTTTTTATGTTGAAATTTGAAGAATTCTACAACTTTTGAAAAAAACCCTCATTCTAAATATTTTTTTCTTAGGAGCCCTGTTATCAGGACATCAAATATTAGTACCCAATGCAAACATACCACATTAGCCCCCCCAAAAAATATATTATACATATATATATATCCCAAAATATCTTAAATATAAGAATAAAAATAATTTATCAAAAGAAGAAAAAATAGCTCTGCATTCATTCAGACATAGAAGAGGAATATGCAACAAACTCCTAGATAATACTAGGTATTCTGAACATTCAGATTCATATGAATTGCTAAATGATTGGAGGACCGTGGAGGACATTTTTGTAACGCCGTCATTTTGATGGAAGTTGCCGTCGTGTCATGTACGTGGAGATGCAGACAAAGAGAGAGAAAATAGCAGAATAAGGATTAAAGATAGAATATGGAAGAGAAGGTAGAAAATAGAAGATAGAAGCTGAAGAAGATGCGGAAGTGTCCCAAACTAATGGGCAGGGGACGGAATTTGTTATAAGCGAACAAGCGAACCAAAACATATGTCCAAATGTTTTTTGGTCCACATCTGGTAGGCCTCCCTGAATCACCCTGTATAGCAATATGTCCTTTTTAGTATTAAAACAGGGGACCAGGTAAGAAAATGTGTCAGCATTACCACATATGTCTGAAAAAATATGTAATATGTAAAATATCGTTTAAATAAATAAATAATTCTAAAAAACTGAAAGGCAAGATTCCTTAAAACAAGAATTAGGCCTAGAGAGACCACATAGAAACTGTAAGGAACAAGGGAAAAACAGCCTGAAACGACAAAAAGCAGGTACGGGAAAACCTGTTAGAGAGAAAAAATAAAAGGGAAAATAAAAGGGAAAATAAAGTGGGAGGCGCACAAGAAGAGGGTTTAGAGCCTAAAGAGAGGGCCCTAAAAGCAGAGTCTCTGCAGGGTGCAGAGATAGGGAAGAATAGGGAGCAAATAGAGGTGATATAACTGCAATAATAATATCAGCAAAATAAAGATAACAAAAATCTGACCTGTTGGTGGTAGCAGCAAAGAAGGGGAGGAGGAGCGGCTGTCTTCAGGCTTTATAGTCCCTGTATTATGTTGATTTGTTATATATTTTGATTTTCATGTTTGTCTCTTTGCTGCTATTGGTGGTAGAGTGAAGATGTTATGCAAATTATAAAGCCTTTCTTGCTATAAAATTACATTAAAGTAACAAAGGAGATCCTGCCTAGGATAGTATGGGGCTACTAAACTTACTAAAAAAAACTGAGTGGCACACAGACTCGTAACATGCAATGTAATCTCATTATACACTAATATTAAACATGATCGTGAATGTTAAGACACTAGATATTTTTTTGATAAAATTAGTATTCTTCCAGAGCTACCAAAATATTTTCTTCTACTGCTCCAATGTACAGCAGTGGGCACTAGGTTCGCTCCCAGTTATGCTAATCTATATTTTTTGTGTTTGTTCAGCATGACTAGAAGGCAAACTTGGTGTCCTATCATTGATATATTGCTTATATTTTGTTTATATGGAAAAGCCCTGATTCAGAATTTTAAAAATGTATTAACTACCCTAAATCTAATAATTGGACTGTGGAACAAAGAACTACTGAACAAAGAATAGAAAGAGTTGATTTTTTAGATCTTGAAATCTATATAGAAAATACAATAAAAATAAAAACCTTTTTCAAGAAGGCGGATGTAATTTGGTACATCAGGTATGACAGCAGACATCAATCTCAGTGGTTTTCTAACATTCCCAGAAACCAATTCCTGAGAATTAAAAGAAATTGTAGCTAAATAGAATGCTAAAATAAACATTACAAAAAACAAAGACAAAGGTTATCCAGAACCGTTAACACAACAGGTCCTGAATCAGGTATAGGTAAAGATATAAATAGAGATGATTTGTTGAAATATAAAATGAATAAGCAAGACAAAAATGGTGTAGCTTTAATTACAAATTTTTAATCAAGAAACGTAATATAAAACAATTGGTGTCTATTGTTGAAAGATCCTACAGATTGCTACAACAAGATTCTTATACACAGAGCTATGTGAACACCTGAGCAATGTATTGCTCTTGAAAATTGTACGTGAGATAACCACCAAGTTCACTATTTATATTTTTTTTCACCTGTCTAAATCACAATTGTGTTGTTTTGCGCTCCTTGTTTCTATATGCTTGTTTCTTTTAAAAGGGGGTAGGTGTGTACTAACTTCACAAAGTGAGGTGCATTCAATTATCCACACTTATTTTACTTAGCACCTAATCACCCTTTTCATTTATTCACATTTACATATAGACTCACTGCCCAGTTTATTAGGTACACCTGTTCAATAGCTTGTTAATACATATAGCTAATCAGCCAATCACATGGCAGCAACTCAATGCATTTAGGCATGTAGACGTGGGCAAGACAACTTACTGAAGTTCAAACCGAGCATCAAAATGGGGAAGAAAGGGAATTTAAGTGACTTTGAACGTGGTATGTTTGTTGGTGCCAAACGGACTGGTCTGAGTATTTCGGAAACTGCTGATTTTCACGCACACCCATCAACCATCTCTAAGGTTTACAGAAAATGGTACAAAAAAAGAGAAAATATACGGTGAGCGGCAGTTGTGTGGATGAAAATGCCTTGTTGATGTCAGAGGAGAATGGGCAGACTGGTTCCAGATCACAGAAAGGCAACAGTAACTCAAATAACCACTCGTTACAACCAAGGTATGCAGAATACCATCTCTGAATGCACAACACGTCGAACCTTGAAGCAGATGGGCTACAGCAGCAGAAGGCCATACCGGGTGCCACTCCTGTCAGCTAAGAACAGGAAACTGAGGCTACAATTCACACAGGCTCACCATTGGACAATGGAAGAACGTTGCCTTGTCTGATAAGTCTCGATTCCAGTTGCGACATCCAGAGGGCAGGATCAGACTTTGGCATACACAAGATGAAAGCATGGATCCATCCTGCCTTATATCAATGGTTTAGGCTTGTGGTGGTGGTGTAATGGTGTAAGGGACATTTTCTTGGCACACTTTGGACCTCTTAGTACTAATTGAGCATCATTTAAATGTGACAGCCTATTGTTGCTGACCATGTCCTACTGATGATGGCTACTTCCAGCAGAATAATGCCCTATGTCACAAAGCTCACATCACCTCAAACTGGTTTCTTTAACATGACAATGACTTCACTGTACTCCAATGGCCTCCACAGTCACCAGGTCTCAATCCAGGCAGGCTTTTTGGAGGCACTAGCAAGCTGATGGGTGAAAAAGATTAAACGTGCAGGCTTTAAAGTGTCCCTGACAAGCTGGTTGGAGGCAAAGATGGCACAGACAGGCTGTAGGAGACACAGACAGGATGTGGGGCAACGATGGCAAGGGTAGGCTGTTTGGGGCAAAGATGGTACAGATAAGCTGCTTGGGTCACTGAAAAGGTTTTTGGGGATAAGATGACACATGCAGGCTGCTTGGGGCAAAGATCGCAAGGACAGCCTGTTTGGGGCAAAGATGGGACTGGCAGGCTGTTTGGGGAACTGACAAGCTGTTTGGTAGCATTGTTGGCACAGACAAGCTGTTTTGGGGGCAAAGGTGGCGCCCAGAACTGTTTCAGGGCAAAGGTAACAGTGAGGGTTGTGAAGTCGGATGGGCTGTGGAAATTTTTGCACCGGGGCCCTGTGGTTTCCCCTGGTGAGAGTAAGTTGGGGACCCTCTTCGTTTTCAGACATTCGTACAAATTGACAATATTGAGCAAATTTGGTTAAAATTCAAATTTGTACAAAATGAATCTGAATGCTCTCAGGGAATTAGTGTTATGTTATGTAGGCTCACTACATCAGTCACAGTAAACAATCAATTTAGCAGTTTGGGTAAAAAAGTACATGGTTTATCAAATAAAAATACTCTCATGGTTTAATCTAATACGTTCTGATAAATTCTATCTTACAAATAGATGAAGGTTTACTCACAGAGCTAATATCATTTAGCGCAGCTGCCTTGCATAGTTAAATGGCAGAATAAACAGTGGCAGTACAAACGGTAAGTCTCGAGCGGTGGCCTGTTACATTTTGGTGACCTATGAGCCTGGAAATAGGCAAGTTACATAATGTGTTGCCTAAAAATTCCTGACCAAAGTACAGCGTTCCAATAGCTAAGGTGCAGAGATAAGTAACTGAGAACTGTAGCATGTGTCTGCAACGATGCCTGCCTGTGTTAAAACGAGAAAAATCACTTGCAGAGTGCATTTCAACATCAGCCAAAAGAATTTCACTGACATTTACTAGTAAGGCATGTGTGATATTTTAAGTGGCATTAAACAAAACTTGGAAGGAAGGCTATAGTACATTGCAGGTGGGATACATGACTCTTTCCAGTAATTATATGACTATTTTATTTATTTATGTATTTTAATGTCGTAACATTTATTCAGAAAGCTAGAAATATGTTTCATAAGGCATGCATGCCCTTGTTAATTCCTCTTGTTGGTCAAACATTTAGTCTATAAAAGAGATGATGTTACATATATTTTGTTTTAGTCTTGCTGTTTCTGAATCAGGCTTAGTCTTTTTTTGATCTTCTTTCACTCTGCTTGTTTTGGGTTGCATATTGGGGTGTATTTTTCTGCAGGTTGCCCGCTCCCCCAATATCTGCTCACACAAGTCTTCTCTCACACATACTAAGTACATGCCACAATAATAGCTGTCGTGCTGGGGTAGAATATCTTATTTTCGATAATCTACACAACCATAAATTCTTGGCAAAAAGTCTGGTGTGAGATGGACTGGTTCTAGGTGCCAAGCCATAAAGAAGAAAAGGATATGTCGAACACAGGCAAGAAGCCTCCAGGTTCTACCCCCTGTTTCTGACCCTGCATTATTATCGACTGGCAGCAGGATAAAGTCTTTACTGGGCAAGTCCAGTGGTTGTAGGAGGTCAGGTGAATTTAAACTCAGATGATTTGAATTCAATAATGCCTATGACTATTGTTTTAAAACCTGTAACATACATACAAATAATTCTTGTATGCAATCAATACTGCTTTGATAGTTATGACTAGGTATTTGTCAGGTGAAGGAATGTGTGTGTTGCACCATTTTGTTCTTAATTCCTTTTTCCATATCAATAGCATTCATAGTAACAAGATGTAGTAAACTAAATAAACATCTATAGCTGTAACCTCTGTGTATATTACATATTCACCATTGGCAGGTGAGTGAATAACACTGATAATCTTGTTATCATGGCACCTGTCAGTGGGTGGGATATATTAGGTAGCAAGTGAACATTTCATTCCTCAAAGTCGATCTGTTAGAATCAGGAAAAATGGGCAAGCATAAGGATCTGAGCGGCTGGATGGCTAGGTCAGGGCATCTCCAAAACTGCACTGCGGGGTCCAAGGAATTAAAAGCGGTGAACAGGCAACAGGGCCATGGACAGCCAAGGCTTATTGATGCACGTGGGGGGTAAAGGCTGGCCATTATGGTCAAAGCCAATAGACAAGGTCCTTTAGCTCAAATTACCGTATTTGCTCGATTATAAGACGAGGTTTTTTCCAGAGCAAATGCTCTGAAAAATACCCATCGTCTTATAATCAGGGTCGTCTTATAATCAGACCTCAAATAGGTCTGATTATGAGACTAACATCCAGATCCCCCGCAGCGATGCAGAGGACCTGGATCCTCCTGTGTTAACCCCCCCCCCAATTTACCGGTGCTTCTGAGTCCCCGGTGCTTAGTCCGGGCTGCGTGTAGAGCTCTACGCGATACAATCGCGTAGAGCTCTACACGATACAATCGCGTAGAGCTCTGCATGATACAATCGCGTAGAGCTCTACATGATACAATCGCGTAGAACTCTACACGCTTCCCGGACTAAGCACTGGGGACCCAGATGCAGGGGACCTGGATCCTCTTGTGTTAACCCCCGACCCGACTTACCGGTGCATCTGAGTCCCCGGTGCTTATTCCGGGCTGTGTGTAGAGCTCTACGCGATACAATCGCGTAGAGCTCTACACGATACAATCGCGTAGAGCTCTACACGATACAATCGCGTAGAGCTCTACACGATACAATCGCGTAGAACTCTACACGCTGCCCGGACTAAGCACCGGGGACTCAGATGCACCGGTAAGTTGGAGGGGGGGCATAACACAGGAGGATGCAGGGGACCTGCATCCTCCTGTGTTATGCCCCCCCCTCCAACTTACCGGTGCTTCTGAGTCCCCAGTGCTTAGTCTGGGCAGCGTGTAGAGCTCTACTCGATTATATCTCTACATGCTGCCCGGACTAAGCACCTGGGGTTCAGATGCAGGGGACCTTGACCCTCCTGTGTTATGCGCCCCCCCAACTCAGAAGCACCGGTAAGTTTGGAGGAGGGAGAGGGAGTGTTAAATGGGGGGTGTAAGGCATTTCTGGAGGCAGAGTGCTCTGTGAAATGCGTTTTAACCCCTTTAATGCCACTCTGCCTCCTGAAATGCCTTAAACCTCCCTATATGCCACTCTTCCCCATAATATGCCTTTTAACCCTCTAAGTGCCAGAGTGGCATACAGGGTTAAAAGGCATATCATGGGGCACAGTGGCATTTAGAGGGTTAAAAGGCATATCATGGGGCACAGTGGCATATAGGGGGTATAAGGCACTTCTGGGGCAGATGTGCATAACTGGGGGGCAGGTTGGAAAATAGAAGGAAATAAAACCAAAATATTCTTCTCAAGCATAGCTTTTATTAAAAAAAATTGTTTAAATGAATTAACATTTACTGGTAAAACTTTTTTTCCTATAGGGTCGTCTTATATTCAGGCTTTTTCTTTTTTTCCTAAATTAATATTAAGATTTGGGGGTCGTCTTATAATCAGGGTCGTCTTATAATCGAGCAAATACCGTATTGTATCAATATATACTGTAATAATAACTGCATGCCAGTCAGCCACCACTTCACCCAGAGGGACCACTCCATTGAAGTCAGAGTACTGAAGGGGAAATTTAAAAACACACAAGCCAGAACATCATTAGAAATGAAGATGATCAAGGATGATTAACCATTTCCACACTATAAACACTGGACTAAACATGGACATAGGATTCCTGTCGTCATACATTTATTGACCTTGCTCTAAAGTATGCATTCTACTCATTTAACAGACCTTGCTTTGTTTGTCTAAAGTTAAAAAAAATACCTACATTGTTCACCTTGAGCCCCTTACTGCTGCCCTCACTTAAATGTTAAGCACTCAGTATTGCTTTTGACTCGATAAACGGGGTGAATATTCTTGAAAGCTCATCTTTCAACTGAATGTTATTCTATTAAAAAGGTGTTATTCTATATTGCAGTACATATATACATATATATATATATATATATATATATATATATATATATATATATATATATATATATATATATTTATTTATTTATAAGCTATACACAGCTTCCCAGCGCGACTCAGGCTGCAGGGCTAATGCCAGGCACCATGCATTAGCCGGTGGCAGAGTCTAGTCATTCCAGGAAGGGGCCCACTTTTATACCATTTTAGTAATACAGGACATTCTATGTAAATATCTGTCCAGGTGATCATGCTGTGTACTCCCTATCCTGTCATTCTGGGACCTCCCAACATTCCTGGTTCAAGGACATATTCAACTGTGTTCAGCCATTTCACATAACATCATCTTGATTTAAAGTTCCTATTTTACTTTATACAGAAAAAAGACAACATATTAACCATTACATCGACATGCCTTCATCACACTATTAATCCTTTTGCTTTACATTTCTCCACGGTCACAACAAATGGTTGCCCCTCTGCTCCAATACCATGGGAAGATTATGCTGTTGGGTGATCAAATCCCTGGCGAGCTGCTGCTTAATGGTCGGTTAAAAGAGAGATCTCCAAGGATCTCCCATTAAATTGTATGCCTAGTAAGCACAGGCCCCATAGCATGCTGTACCCGGCACCAATCTTTAACGCAGGGTCATGGCATAAAGTGCAGCTAGGGAAGCAGCCCTGGGTCATTCCTAGGGCAGTGCCCAACATAAATACCTTGAATTTGTTTGTAAATATTTTATACTGCCTAAGTATAACAACTTTAATTAACCATTGAAATAGTTACAATGGCTTTCATTCATTTGATATAACCACAGAAACCCATCCACGTTTAAACAATTTACTTTCCATTTTCAGAATTTTAAAACTATTTCTATATTGTAGAACTAAAAGAAATTGCAATATTATCAGACATATCTCTGAGTTACTTAACCATACCTCTAATATAAACTAGTACGGTACATTATTATATTATTTGTATTATAAACAATAATAAATATATATATATGTATATATATATATATATATACACACACACAATTGGCAGCTATAGTATCCTGCTAGACCAACCTAAAGCTTAGATTTATTGCTTTTTTTTTCAAAAGACTCCTAGATAAATGTCCCAAAAAATATTAAGAAGAAAATAATTAAGAACATTGTGTGTTATTTGTCAAGCAGATACATTTTATTTTGCAAATGCATTTCTTATTATTGCAATCCATCACTTTGTTGACAAACATCATAGCTTTGCTGGCTATAAACTTTACATTGTTGAAATATAGAGCTCAGTTTCCCATAGTTTCAGTATTCAATTAATACCATCCAAGTGTGTGCAAGTAAAAAAAATCAGGCAGCCTTGAAATTAATTAACATGTGATTTGCAAATGTGAGTTCAGACTCAATTTTCCTTAAACATGCATGCCCCTGCCCAAAGTGCACAAAATGGAAAGTCGCATGACCTTGCAAACAGATCACAGATTAGTGAAAGTGTGACTTGTTTTGGGAGTGTTAGTATGCCAAGGCATGTGTCTTCAATTGGATTCCGGTCACTTAATAAGTTATAGGTTCTGATCACTTAACCCTTAACTTGACAGGCCACGTGATTTCTTAGTAAATAGAGTCCATAAGAAATTAGTTAATAGGTCCTAGGGTATACTTAATTGTTTCTTTTTGTCATTTTTCAGGTTTAATGTTTTGCTTGTCTGTAGAGCTGCTAATGTTCTATTAGGCAGGTCTTTAATAGAGCAAAAATGACACTGCTCTACATTCAAGCGCAATATATTTATATGGCTAAACATAACAAAACTACAGGATCTAAGTAATTGGTTTATGCTTTCTCGGCTCTTTGACTTGCTACATTAATATTATGCAAACAAATAGCTCCTTGTCTATTTTCTTGTATTCCTTGTATGTTCAAACACTCTGAAACACAGTAACAGACATATTCAGATTTTATATGTAGGACATCACCATTAACACAGTTTGTATTTATATTTTTATGCATTACCTAAGGTGATCACATTATCCAATATTTTTCCCCAAACAAAAGAAAAGCCATGCAATTAAACATTGATGAAAGGGCTACATGACTTACTGCGGGAAAAGCATTAAGTAGTCTACGATTTAAATGTTTAAGACTATGTATGAGTGGTAGTTTCATATTGCTCATTGTAGAAAAGTCGTAGGTAAAGGTAGTAAGCAGTCATAAAATGGTTTTATGGAGTAAAATAGTAATCATAATTATTATGCCGGGTAGTTGCATATTAAATAACAGCCTTGTCAGTAAACATTGATGAAATGATTGCTTTACAGAGTATAGAAAAGGTATTAACATACAAAATGCAGGTTTGGGTTCTTTAAAGTTGGGCTAAAGTCTTGCGGGGCAATTTAAAGCCAAGCTTAGGGCAATGCAGCCAGGAAAAAAAGATATAGTGCTCACCAAACCAGGGGTACTTTGATGTAGTGGCAGACTAAGTAACACATAGGCATATAATGTGACGGAATTCCCAATATTTATGCCTTAGATAGGTGTATTTTGAATGGTATTCGCTGAGTTCTTGCTTGGTTTTGTGTACTTATTGGTCATTTTTAGTCTAGCAGCAACCCCAGGTATCTGAATGTGTATGCCTTTTATGTTTTTTAGGTTGTGCAATCCTCTAGTTTGTATATTCTTATTGCGGTTGAATTCTTCCAGATTGGATGTACTTTAACCTGTGTGTAATCACCAAAGAGACTGAAAATATCACTTCATATTTCTTATTTCCAGCACGTATACACTGTATATGCTTTACCATTTGAACCCATGCTTTATTAATATATATATATATATATATATATATATATATACCAACTTAATTTCTTCAAAACTGAAAGTTTATGTTCATTGACCAATTGCATTATTGCAGAAAATGATCTGTTAAATAAATGTAAAACTGTGAATCTTGAAATCGCATGTACATTTGAGTGTGTAGCAATATGAAAATCATCATTACTTTGGAACTATGCACAAAATATGCATATTAAGCAATTTCCCAATATATGCTCTCCCTCTTTGCGTTTGCATCTTCACACAGGGAGAGGACTAGCTGAATGTAGGGACAGGGCAAGTCCCTGTAGTGGAAGGAAACTGTGTGGAAAAGTGGATGGGACTAAGTAGGTAGGCTCTGGGGCAGAGAGTTTCCAAATATGTAAATATGGTACAAGCAACTAAAAAGACAAAAAGATCTAATGTACCCTTTTAAATTATGATTCTTCCAGAAAATATAGTAGCTAGGATGACCACATGCCCAGGATTGCCCTGTCCCAGGAAGTATGCATTATCCTGGAATGAGAATTCTAAGTGAAAGAGGTCTCAGCCAATCAGAAGAGACTTCCTAACTGAGAGTTCAGAAGCTTCTCATGATGGACATGAATGTTTGTACATGTTTGTTTGTGTTACTGTGTGTGTAATGTCTTGTAATCAGGGAGTTAATTCCCAGAATCTGCTCATGTCTGGTAATAGAGGGGTTCATTATTTGAAACTGCTCATGTCTGGTAATGATTGTATGTATATTATAATATAAATATATAATTAAATTTGAAATCAACAGTCTCAAAGCTCCCTAATAATTAATATAAAATGCATTTTATGTGTATGCGACTGTGTATATGTGAATCAGTGTGTATTGTGTAAGGGCCAGGGAAATTATTTTCATAGTCATAATCAATTAAATCAAGGCATTTTTAATTGCACATCTATTTTTTCTAATCTTGTATAGTCTATTTATCAACTCATGTAAAATCCACTGTCTCATTATAGTTACTATATTTGATTTATAAATATGTTTTATGAATCCCTACTGTGTTCTAAATTGTAGATTATAATCCAGACAACCATTTTCAACACTATATGATTTACATTTATCAAGTGTTGTTGAAACAGAGCAGCCAGAAAATCCTACATTGCCTTACTGATGTTTATCATTGACTTGGTAGAATTTGCTTTGTAGCTTTAAATTATTAATAAAGAGATTTTTGTAGAATATCCCATTCAATTAACGGTGGGCTAAAGGATAGCAGGATCAACATTTCTTTAACACACAGCCTTCCATAAATAACTGCTCTATTTATGTTATGAATTTAGTATTAGTTCCCCACATACATTCATCTGGATGATACAGTACCATCCAAGTTGGTGAGTTGAAAAATATTAACTAGATACCAACACTTGCAGTTTAAAACCTATTATTATTCCCATTAATTAGTAAAATTGTGTTCTAGTCATGCTAGTGTAAAGCCTGTGTTCAAAATTGTTTCATGTTTCAACAAGCAGTGTCTAGATCAGAGGTGGAAAATTGGGATCCTACTGATATTTATTTAACATTTTCTCTTAGAGCATGAGTTTATGACTACCACATGAAAAAAAATTACTTAAGGATGCTGGAAAACATGCTACCAACAAAAAAACATTCAGAGGGGTGCATACCCCAGACCATGACCATCTCCATCACTGCCTTTTGGGATGGTGGGGGTTAAGTTAAATAAAATAATACAATTAATAATTAAAAAGAACCCCTAATTACCCTCCACTCATAAGTCTTCCTGGTTGGATGGGTGAGGTCCATAAAGGCATCCCTTAGGTGCCACCTGAAAAGAAAAAGGTTTACTCATGATTTTAAAGGTCATGATCCACGAAGCCCCTGCTTCTCAATTTTTGGCTCATGGAGGTGGGTCGTTTCTGCTCGCATTGAAAACAATAAAAAATAAATCTATTATTTATTAACCCTTCTCTGCGTCCATTGAACACATATCTACTTGAAGGAACTGGATCCAGGCAGAGAAGAATACAGCTACCCCAAGGGTCTCATTTCCACGCAAAACATATGAGCAGTATACCGCTCAACAAAGAGTAAGTTGCCACTGTCCACATTTAATTGAAATATTGGAGTTGTACATTTGGAATTTGTAAGGTACCTTTTTTAAACACTTGGGTGTAAGAAGCGCACTATCCTAAAGAGAGTGCACACAACACTAAAAAAAATTACAATAAAAAAGCGATGTCTAACGTATAGAAGAAGGACCCTTTTATGTAGCCAGTGATTGCGCAAATACTGAAAAATGCACTGGCAGATAAGTTTTCGCCAGTCTCAAGCATAACTTGAATGGCAGTCAGAAAATGATGTCACCCTAATAGCTATTCGTATCTCTGATTACAAAGCTTGGTTCTAAATTAATCAGGGATCTAATACTTCCTGGATGTTAAATTAATCTGTTACATTTATACCAAATACATATATAGTGTCACGTACAAGTGGTTTGGAGACACCGTAGTCAGGTAGGACTCCAGGACAGAACAAGGTCAAACAAGCCGAGGTCAGGATTCCGGAGAGCAGGATAGTCGTATAACGTAGCCGAGGTCAGGATTAAGGAGATCAGAATAAACAGTAAACGTAGCCGAGGTCAGGATTCAGGAAAACAACAAAGTCAGGAAAGGTAGGTAAGCCGGGGTCAAACACGAGGAAACAGTAATCAAACGCTATCTAGCACAGGGCATAGACAACCAACAGGGAATGTCTGGCTGAACTGAGGAGGTTTAAATAGGGACCTCAGGGGACCTCAGGGGAAGTTCGAATCTCCCGCCAAACTGTCATGACGTCACTTCTGGTGTCCGGGAATCGCGGCCATAGTGAGTGTGGGATAATCTCCCTTCATATAGACCTGCAGTTCGGGAGTTCGCCACTAGAGTGCGCCGAAGCAGGACGTCGTGTCCCAGGAGGTCTGCCTCTCCTGCGCGGCAGCTCAGAGAACGACGGCAGAAGCGGCACTGCGTTGGAGGGCGGTCTCCCCCTCCTGCGTGGCGGCTGCTGCGGCGGTGACCGTGCGTTGGAGGGAAGTCTCCCTCTCCTGCATGGCGGCTGCTGTTGCGGTGGCCGTGCGTTGGAGGGGGGTCTCCCTCTCCTGCGTGGCGGCTGCGGTTGCGGTGGTCATGCGTTGGAAGGGGGTCTCCCTCTCCTGTGTGGCGGCTGCAGTTGCGGTGGTCGTGCGTTGGAGGGGGGTCTCCCTCTCCTGCGTGGCGGCTGTGGTGGCAACGTGGGAGCCGGGGGCAGGTAAGTAACATATAGTAAAAGAAAAAAATCACAAAGAGAAAGAAAAGAAACAAAAGTTGTGTAATTCCATGTACATTGGCAGCATCTGGAATAAGTCACAATAAAAGCCCATTACTAGCAGCTTATTGAATAAAAAATGTTATAGCCCTTGGTGTTTATCACCATTAATTAATTTTTTAATTATAGTCCTTTATAATTACAAGCCCTTTACTAGTGGGAAATTATTTAACATGCATGACTAAGCCTAAAGACATTGGCATATTTGAGAAGCAAAAACACAAGGTCATTTTGGGGATGGAAAGACTGACATAGTATACTAAGAAAAGTAGTATACTATAAATTTGATATTTAACCTGAGAATAAGGTGCACTCAAATACATAAAAGAGCTATAAAAATGTTTTCATAGATATATATATATATATATATATATATATATATATATATATATATATATATATATATATATATATTTGGTATAAATATATATACCAAATACAGACTCAATTGTTGTCAGGCTCAGTTCTAGGGAAGAAGCAGTGTTAGCTGGAGCCAAGCTTCCCCTATCTGTAGGTGTTCTACACTGTCTGATTTCGGGACCTGTGCCTACCAAGGTGAAGGTCCATGGAGTCATGAGTGCTATTAGATTTCATTATTGAGTTTTACAATATAATTTAGTTTGATATCCCGAGCCATGCAGTTCCAATACAGAGTATACTGCTATCTAGAACAAATATGTCTATAAACATTTTTTAGGGTTGCATTCTAGGCTATTACTTTCTATTATATATATATATATATTCATGTACAGTACAGCCATGGCCTTGGCCTATATTTTGATTAAGTAAAGATGAATTTGCTACTACAGGGATCATAAATGTGATATAAAGGTTTGAGGCCTGTTCCTTGAACTGAAGACAAAAAAAAAAATGGACAACATAGGCAGCTTACATAACGTTCCAATATGGCCTTGGTCTAGTGAAAAACCAATATACATGGCTAGTACAAATCAGGTTATTGAATGTCATAAAATCAAAGAGAATAAGGCCATAAAAGGATTTTGTTATTAGTTCTCAAAATGCAACTGAAGTATAAAGTAAAAACTAAAAAGGGGAAATAACTTTTGATTTGAGCCAGCAGGGATTTGGAATTATATTATAATTATGAGCTTACGAAAAATCCAAAATGTTAGCTTACATTCTCCATAAACATTCAAAAGGTTTTTGACAAAATATTTGCTTACGAAATGATGCTATCTAATTACTTTCAATCAGATAGCATATACAGCAAATGTTTCGTATTTGATTTCTTCCTTTAATTACTATAGTGTCCATAAAGTGAAATGGAAAAAGTCCACAGCATGGAACTCATTATAGTCTTAAACATTAAGGCATTAGTGCTTAAGATAGAAGTGAACATGATGTTTTGTGCTTTTTAATATCTACCATAAATGCACCCTTTATTCACCACCAGAATGCACCAGAACAGTTAAAGAACACAATTTACACATACACCTTGTTTTTGGCCAGGAAGTGCCCAATCTTTGACTCCAACGTTCTTTTTGGCAAATAGCAAATACATTTAAAATTTCACAATGAAATAATGTTTACTTTTATTAAATGATATGCATTAAGGTCTGCATTATTTTTGTAAGATAGCAAAACAACAAAATGCCTTCTTTATTTCCCTTATACTAACAAACGTATAATATTATTACTTAAGATTTCAACTAACACTGCAGCAAAAACGATTTTTATAGCAACCCCTTTGCATAAAGAAGCGAGATTAAGAATTGCTGTGTACTTGTTGTTAGTAGGTGATCATGGTTAAAAAAAATCTTTCCAATTCTGCATAACCCATACAAGCAGATTTGGGCTATAAAATGAATTTAACTAAATGCCATGCATTTGATGCAGTATTAGTTTATTATTTCCTCATCAAAGCTAATCCAGGAATGTTTTTTCACATTTTTATCCATAGCAATCACAAGTACACACTCTCTTATCCAACGCTGATATGGTTTAATAATAAAGTTAATTAATCCTCCTGTGTGTCAAAATACTAAGAACTCTAAATGCAATCTTACATTTGTGGAAAAACATCTCTGAGATAAGACTAAAGGTAAAAGCTAATAATAACTGTAAACGTAATTGGTTATTTTTCACTTATTAAAGGTAGGCAAAACCAATTATATTTTTGGTTAAAAACAATACATTAGATGTGTTCTAGATGACCTTTGGGTGAATTACACATCCCTGCTGTGTGCATGATTATTATACCATAAGGTCCAGGGTGTTCGGTTTCAACCTTTATAATTAGAATGCCTTACCTGGTTCACAAAAGTGACATAATACCTTATTAGTTTTAGTCTTAGAAAGCCTGTAGGTTTTATTACATTTTAGTGGGTCAGTGTTTTATGCTTGTATAAGCGGTGTTCATTGTAGTCCAATAATTTCCTTATTAGAAAGGTTCATTAGACACATTTCTAATCCAACAATCTCAAGATTTTTTGTTATTAAAAATGTGTGCATTGCATATATTTCCATTATTTTACTTTTGTACAACTTCAGAGTTATATAAATTCATAGTTTATGAACAAATGAACATCCCTACTCATATTTTAGATTGTCTTCTTTAGAACATTCTGATTTTTGCTAAATAGTATAGAGACTTTAAGTAAGTTTTCATTTTTCAAGAAGGCTCTGAATACATTTGTGGCCTATGTTAAATGAAGGTCAGTAGTGTCTTTCCAATACTTACTGTTACTTTTTTTGTTTTATTCTAGGTTATCAAAAAAAAATAGGAAGACCTGATGAATGCCCAAATTGAAATTTTACGTCACCATTGATTTACTTCATTTCTAGGGCACATCAAAAAGATATGCCTTCAACAAAAATATACAGAGAAAAATAAATGTCAAAAGTAGAACCTCAAAGAACCCTACATACATGACAAGGGGACAAATACAGTGTTGGCTGGTCCAGAGAGATCCTTCCTCTTTTCCCACTCAGCACGTGGAAGGTGGGTATAATAATGTATGCCCTGGATGAGCATGAAGCCCATCATGAAGCCCATATATATGCTGCTAAACTTAATTTTGGCACTATACATTTATAAAGAACTATGACAATTTGGGTTGTTAAATATTCTGGATAATAGTTCAAAATACAAATATTTGAGCCACATTTGAATAAAAATAGTTTAGAAAGAAAGAAATGCAGTAACATAACTTTGAAACACTTTGAAGATACCACTCACAAACATCTCTTCTTGGTGGCCTAACATAAAAAAGGGCACACAAATTAGAGTAAAATTCAGGAAATATAGTGGAGCATATTTCCTTGGTTGACAAGAGCTTAAATTAACTCAGGAAACCTGAATATAAGTGGCCCAAGACGTGCATTGTTTATCACATTGTAAGTACAATGTACAATATACCGTATTTGCTCGATTATAAGACGAGGTTTTTTCCAGAAAAATAAGCCTCGTCTTATAATCAGGGTCGTCTTATAATCAGACCTCAAATAGGTCTGATTATGAGACTAAGATCCAGATCCCCCGCAGCGATGCAGGGGACCTGGATCCTCCTGTGTTAACCCCCCCCCAACTTACCGGTGCTTCTGAGTCCCCGGTGCTTAGTCCGGGCTGCGTGTAAAGCTCTACGTGATACAATCGCGTAGAGCTCTACACGCTTCCCGGACTAAGCACTGGGGACCCAGATGCAGGGGACCTGGATCCTCCTGTGTTAACCCCCGACCCAATTTACCGGTGCATCTGAGTCCCCGGTCCTTAGTCCGGGCTGTGTGTAGAGCTCTACACGATACAATCGCGTAGAACTCTACACGCTGCCCGGACTAAGCACCGGGGACTCAGATGCACCGGTAAGTTGGAGGGGGGCATAACACAGGAGGATGCAGGGGACCTGCATCCTCCTGTGTTATGCCCCCCCCTCCAATTTACCGGTGCTTCTGAGTCCCCAGTGCTTAGTCCGGGCAGCGTGTAGAGCTCTACGCGATTCGCGTGGAGCTCTACATGCTGCCCGGACTAAGCACCTGGGGCTCAGATGCAGGGGACCTGGACCCTCCTGTGTTATGCGCCCCCCCAACTCAGAAGCACCGGTAAGTTTGGAGGAGGGAGAGGGAGTGTTAAATGGGGGATGTAAGGCATTTCTGGAGGCAGAGTGCTCTGTGAAATGCCTTTTAACCCCTTTAATGCCACTCTGCCTCCTGAAATGCCTTAAACCTCCCTATATGCCTCTCTTCCCCATAATATGCCTTTTAACCCTCTAAGTGCCAGAGTGGCATATAGGGTTAAAAGGCATATCATGGGGCACAGTGGCATATAGGGTTAAAAGGCATATCATGGGGCACAGTGGCATTTAGAGGGTTAAAAGGCATATCATGGGGCACAGTGGCATATAGTGGGTATAAGGCACTTCTGGGGCAGATGTGCATAACTGGGGGGCAGGTTGGAAAATAGAAGGAAATAAAACCGAAATATTTTTCTCAATCATAGCTTTTATTAAAAAAAATAGTTTAAATGAATTAACATTTACTGGTAAAACTTTTTTCCTATAGGGTCGTCTTATATTCAGACTTTTTCTTTTTTTCCTAAATTAATATTAAGATTTGGGGGTCGTCTTATAATCAGGGTCGTCTTATAATCGAGCAAATACGGTACTTACGATTACATTACAGTTCAACGGGGTTACATTATGCTGCTCCAACATCCAATGTACACATTTCCAAGTATTCTTTATTCTAGGAAGGAAATAGATATTCAGATTTTGATTTGTAGCCTGTTACATGTGACTAATTATTTGCATATACCTACTTTTATACACAGTGCAGTGGTGTTTTCTAACCTAGGCTTACTAGGCCTATGGTGATGGGGGTGGGAGCAGAAGTCCCTAGGACACCACTTACTTAATGGGCCTGCTAGCAAGATCTCCCATGTAACTGGCCCATGGAAATCTTTCCATAGCATGTGGTATGTGTGTATATATATATATATGGTAAAGAATCACACAGCACACTCATTGATTTTGTATCTGTTAATAAAATCCTTTGTGGATTGACAATTTAAACACCCTGTGTGCGAAGACAGTGTGGAATTAAGTGCCAGGGGCATTTGGGGTGCTCCAACCCTAAATACACCATAGTATGGGATAAGTATTGTACAGAATGGAATTTCATGAGACTAGATCGAATCTGTATAAACAGAGATAGATTTTTGATGCATACATATGAATAGAAGAACAACTGTTTGGCACAGGAGCTCGATATCTGCAAATTATTTCTCATTGTACAGTTCTAGTTATATCTTTCAATGTGCAAAGTAAATCAATATTTTTACTATCTGTCAAACAAGGAATATACAATTACTTTTAATTACAGCAATTTCTCATGCAGTAAATCATCTCTTTTACATTTCACTGTTTGCACCAAGACTGTATGCGTTATGGAAAAAAAGACTCCATAGGTCAATATTTTGTTTCTTCAAATTCTAGAGCAGCTACTTAGAAATTATATATATATATATATATATATATATATATATATATATATATACAACATGTGCAAATAGGCTAAAAATATTTAGAGGGCTTTTTAAATTCAGAAAGAAAATTAGTTGTCTGACACCCACATTCACTCTCGCTCTCTTGCATTCTCATTCACGCTCGGGCTCATGCTCTCTGAATGTCTCCCTTCTCTGCCATCACCGTTTCTCGTGGCTTCTTTAGTATCCTCTTTATCCTCTTGTTTTTAATCTTGTTCTTCTCACTCTGTCCTCTTTCTTTGTCCACATCTCCACAAACATGACCCCCTGGTGAACTTTCGCACAATTGATGGTGTTTCTGGTGACATCCTCCACTTGGGAAGATGATGTCACTGGAAGCTCCGCCGTTTTTGGAATTCATGTCTGGGGAGATGCAGAAGAAGAGAGAAGACGGAAGACAAAAAGATAAAATATGCTAAAGGATAAGCAGAGCTGCAAGACATCGAAGCTGTCGTTGGAGAAGATAGGGAGACACTCAGAGATACTCAGAGATGGAGAGAGTGGTTGATGATCGTGTGAGAGAACGTGAATGAGAGTGTGAGAGAGTACGCATAAATGAGCCTATGAAATTCGAACAAAAATTCAGAGCTTTTTGCTTGGTTTATTTGTCCGAATTGACAAATACAAATTACATTTGCAATTGGTAAAAATCTTAATGCACAAATCTTATATAGATAGATACCGGTATTACTTGCAGAGTGGTAGAATTGAAGTCAGAAGGTTGTCTGAAAATCACTGCAAATTATTCAGTTAGGTCTATGGAGAGCTGAGAAAGAAGAAGAGAATTGGCAAATAAATGTAAACTTTTCTGACTACTCTATCTATCCTTTACTCTTGGAATACTAGAGGAATGGGATACAAGGCATTGATTATTTGGGCTCAGAGATGCTTAGAATGCAGAATGGTAATGAGCAAAATCCCTGGAAAAAGACTAAAATAAGTGATTCTTTATTTTTTAAAGTCACTTCAGATCAATTTTACATTCTAATTAAATTGACATTTCAGTATGATGAAATGATAATAAAAAAAAACCTGTGAATTGAGAAGGACATAAAATGTGCAAAAATGTTGGCAACTATGTAAAACAATGTTAAAGGTGCTGTTCTAACTAAAGTGAGTAATGAGCAGTGAGAGCTGCAGCATCTAATTTGTCTCTGTATTATATCTTCTGAAAACCTTAAAAACAAAATCTCAAATCAAAAGTCTGATTAATTTCCAACTATATGACGGCTGGTTTTAGTTGTTTAATTAGTGGGAGTTTGCTGCTGCAAACTCATACTTCTTGCCAATTTTCAAGCACCTTAGTGAGTGGTGTAGATCCCATCTTTATTCACTTTGGGCACTAGTGTCCATTTGTCATCATTTGGGGGTATTATTAGAATTGGGAGAGCGTTAATAACTGTGCAAAAGCCTACTGACCTTTACCCTCTGTCCCTTTTGCTGCATGATGGAGATCAATGATCCCTTATAATTTACTAATGCATTTGACCTCTCTAGGTGTTATCCCCTTTCCACTTTATTTAATAACAAAAAACTTTAATGAATATATACTTGTATGATCTCAGATCATTTTATATAATTCTACTAACTGATGTAACTTTGCACACAAAATTATTTCCCCTTTTCTCCTTTGTTACCTGCTCTCCTGGCTGTATTTGCAAAAATGTTCCATGGCGCTTCATTCTAATGTGCCGGGCACAATATTATATGTATCGATATCAGTGAGGTCATGTTTACAATAAACATACATTTATTGGGGCGAATTGATTCTTAGTACAGTATGTGAAATATTTGTGCCTGTGTAAAAACAACATTATATTAGCAACATTATTATATAGCAACATTATATACAATGTGCACAAAAGTATTGGGACAGCTGACCATTACACCAACAGGGACTTTGATGACATTGCATTGTATATACATAGACATTAATATTTAATTGCCCCCCCCTTTGCATCTACAACACCTCCCACTCTTCTTGGAAGGCTTTCTGTGGGAATTTGTGCCCATTCACCTAGTAGAGCATTTGTGAGGTCCGGCATTGATAATGGACTGGAAGGTATTCGATGGAGTTGATGTCAGGGCTCTATGCGGGCCAGTCAAGTTCTACCACACCAAACTCATTCAACCATGTATGGATTACTTGTACAGAAGGACAGAGCAACTTGGCGGACAGCCTCTCGTCTGTTCCTTTAATTGAGAGAGAGGGTGTACTTTTTATACCAAATGTATGTTGCTGCCAGCAACATTCCTACCACATGCTCAGTTTGTCATTTTGGTTAGGATATTTCCTTGATGTGTTCATGTTGCTCATTTACAAACAAACTCCCTAGAGCTGACAGCCTCGTATGCCTGCTCCCTGTCAGTCTTCCTCCAGTATGACAAAACTTTGCACAATGAGCATATAATAATCTTAAGGAACGTTAGCATCTCCACAATGCAGCTAGCAAGACACATTCATTGTACAACAACATGTTGCTGTCGGACAGACTCACAGTGAGGTGAACAACAGCCCCTTTTCCTCAGAGGTTGAGTCCCTGTACTTTGGAATTTTTTTTATTATTTTTTCATAAAGAAAACATTTAAATGAATAAATAATAAGTAGAAAAGACACAATAACCACTGAATACAATTGACTATGGAGGTTTATAAGAAATTACAAACAAATTCAAAAAAAAGAAAAACAAGATGCCCTAAGCTAGATGTTAACTGTAAAAAAAATATATTTAAATTGGGAGATTTACAATATTATGTTTAAATTTCTATTTTTAACCCAGGGCAGCCAAATTTTATCACAATTTTCAATTAAAGAATTTTGAATATAAAAACCATTTTCCATTTGGAATTGGAAGTCCAACTAGTATCTCTACTTAGTGGATCTATTGTCCTCCATCCTTTTTCGATATTAATTTTAACTGACATTAATAAAGAGTTAGAGTAAAGAAAGCTTTGGGGAGTCCACATGTAAAAGTACTAATTGTTGGTTAAATTCTGACTTAAAATCAATCGTTTGTTTTATCAATTCTTTAACCTGGTTCCATATATCTACAAGTTTTATTAATTCTAGTTGGGACCAAAATACTAGTTATGTGCAAATGGGCCAACAATGACTTGGACGCATTTTTTGGGGGGGGGTTTGTGCATTCAGTTTCAGGCACCAAATTTCATTCCCTGCCTATTCAGTTCACCAAAAATTCGGGGGCATTTTCACTCTCACACACTCTCATTTTTGTTCACTCTCTCTCTCTTTCATGCTCCATAAATGTTTTCCTACCTTTTCTGCTCACCACTTCTGCCGATCACTTGTACATGTTCCATATTTTCTCTTCTTTCTTCTTACTTCAATCTATTATCTTTGTCTGCATCTATGCGGACATAACCCTGTGGGAAAATAGAAGAGCTTGTGATGACATCTTCCCAATCCTCCAATCGGGGGAGAGGACGTCACTGGACATGACACCATATTGCCCTCAGTTCACATTAGGGCAAAATGCCTTCAATTTTGGTGGTGTCGTTTCCCCCTATTGGAGGATCGGGGAGAGGATGTTACCAGACAAGCCACCATATCTGTAACTACGAGGTACTTACCTCCCGTCCATCCGAACCACCGTTCCTCCGAAGTCCCTCGGTGCCAGCAGCCGCCGGCAGGATTCTACAACGCCAACCACATGCTCTCTGGCTCTGTTAGGGGCGTGAGCGCCACCGTGTGGCCAATGACGACTGTACGGAATCGCGCATCCTCTGAAAGGGGCCGCTCACTTACACGTTCCAAGCCTCCTTTTCATCCTGGGCGGGAGATTCAATTTAGAATGACTATTTAAACCTGGCTGTTATTCTAGATCAGTGTCTGTGTTAGTGCTTGGTGCATTTTGGCTGTGCTTTAATTGGAGGATTATGGAGAGGACATCACCGGACACGCTGCCATACTGTCCTAATGTGAACTGAGGACAATATGGCAACTCTTTCAATGACATTCTCTCCCCTGATCGGAGGATGCGAATGAGGATAGTAGATAGCAGATTGAAGATCAAAGAGAAGGTAGAAGATGAAGATGCGGAAGAAGATGAGGGAGTGGTCTACAGAAGCAAAAGTGGTCGGCAGAGAAGGTAGGAAAACATTTAGAGAGAGTAAGATTGTTGGCCCAGGAACGTCGGACAAAAAATCAGAGCTTTGTGGGGAGGGGGTCTGACCTCATTTTGGTGGCTTCATACAAATTACAGGATTTACAAAAAATGGTACATTTGCAATTCCTACAAATCTGAATGCACAAGTCTACCAAATACCATCTAAAAAAGTTCATAATAACATTCCTGTAAAGTTTCGCAATTAATTACTTTTCTAGTAAATTTAAGGTCTCTAGCCACTTTTTATCTCCATTGACCATGTTCTTAACACTCAAAAGATCTTATGCTGGACTTAACACTCTTAAATAGTTGGAAATTGTTTAATTTTCTGGGAGAAGCCTTTTTCTAAATCCCCTGGGGTTATAGGTTCCTTCCCTAAATAGTTTTTTATCTTAAAAAATGAAACCACTCCCTCTTAATAATTCAGAAAAGGAGATAAGTACATCTGAATTAACTATACCATATATATATATATATATCTATATATATCTATATATATATATATATATATATATATATATATATATATAGATATATATAGATATATATACAAAACCAATAATATGCTATTGCACTCCAAACCAATTCTGTTATAGCCTTGTGCTAGGTAACAAGGCAAAGTAATATACACAGTCTATGGATAGTTACCAGCACTCTAGGTCTTTTTCCAATAAATACAGATTCCTCTTTTGCAGGTCAACGTTTCAGTCTCTATTTGACTGGTGTCCTGATGAAAGTCAAATAAAGACTGAAATGTTGACCTGCAAAAGAGGAATCTGTATTTATTGGGAAAAGACCTAGAGTGCTGGTAACTATCCATAGACTGTGTATATATATATATATTGTTATGAAGCCATTCTGAAAGGAGGACAAAAATGAAATTCTATATAGGTGGAATATTTATTTGGATACCATTTTTAATAAAGAGTCTAATAAAATAACAGATATTCTCAACCACTCATCTACATGGTAATTCAAAAATAATTTTTTGACTGTCCAAAAATCATAGCCCAAGTTAACTATCATTTTCGAGTTAAAAGGTTTACATTTATTTAAACTTTTATTTATTTAAACTTGAACCATTATCAATGTATGGCAACGCATAATTGCTTCATGATATGTCAAAATATGAGCAAGGGATAAACCTCCATATTTCAGCTTTGAGTATAAGACCTTCTTATCAGTTCTATATTTTATCCCACTGCATACAAAATCATATTACTATATTTCGTATATAAATCAATACATTAGGGGGGACTTTAATAGCCTTACTTGAAAGGAGATAAATAATCTTTGGAAACAGTTATGTTCTGACAATGTTAGTTCTTCCTGTCCAAGAAATTATATATTTTTGACCATCATTAATTAGAACTTTTAATTTAAATTATGCTTATGTTAATTAATCAAGTTATTAGCTATATCGAGGATAAGTAATCACTTGTCTAGATTATTGGAAACCATATGTATTCACTCTAGGTTAACCTGGGTTAATCTTATTTGCAAAAATTGTGTTTTCTCACATTAATTTATAATTGGAAAAACAAGAATAAGATTGAATCGTATTCAATAGGATATGTATGGAATGTTCCACCTCATTGCAAATAATAAGTATATCATCTGTGTATAACAGGATCTAAAATTTTTCAGATCCAACCTTAATGCCATGAATGGCCCATGAGGTTCTAATCATAGTCACCAATGGTTCAATAGAAAGGACATATAAAAGAGGGAATAAAGGACAGCCCTGTGGCTTCTATCTGTAATTCTAAACGGCTCTAAAATAAAGCCTGGGCTGTTAACTATAGCTTGAGCTAACTGGTATAATCCTAAAGTAAATGTAACTATTGGGCCATTAAATCCATAAATCTTAAGAGCGGTTTCTAAATTTATCCAATTAACTCTGTCAAATGCCTTTTCTGTGTTTAATGTAAAAAAAAACAACCTGCTGGTATCCCTTTAGACTAATACAAACAATAACACACCGAAAACACCCTTCTATGTATATACTTCAGTGTGTGTTACATGGCTCCCTGTGCATGTTACACGATGTTCCTGTATACATTACCTTATGTCTTGTGCATGTTTAGCTGTCCTATGTGTTTTTCGGTATGCTATGTTTTGTCTGTGTTTATACTGGGTTTAGGGTCCTGTGTGTTGCTGGGTTTAGGGTCCTGTGTGTTGCTCTTCATACTCCTCTGAATGTCATACTGTGCATTGTACTTTCCGTACGGTCCCAGCTTTTAGTGGGATTCATGTATTGGGTGTATTCCTTCTGTATGTTATGTGTTCATGTTACATGTTACATGTTCTGTGATACACTTTTTCTGCTTGTCTCTATCCAACAACTTTAAAGTCAGGAGAGGTACACATTTGTAAGTGGATGTCTTGGTCTTGTTTAGCTGGTCGGGTTACCTTTGTTATCATCTCACTGCAGATACAAATCACTCTGGTTTACATCTGGTTTATGTACTTTTTTGTACTAGCCTTTGTTAATCTTATAAATTAGAGGCTATTTCTCCGTATGAGTCAACTCTCCTTGTTATTGGTTTTCACTTAGGGGAGTTGGTATTTGGTGTAGTTAGGTAGCAGACAACCTTCTCCATCTCAAATTTGTTATGCCATCTCATATAGCGTCGATATTTGATACTAATAGGGAAAATCAACATTTATTTTATACATTGGTATACATTTTGCACCAATAATCAAAGCTATATTAAAATAAACTAATTATTAAAATGGATACAATTTTGATAGGGGACCTAATTTTAGGTGGGGATTTGAATTGTATTCTACATCCTAAACTTGATAAATGTAATCCCTACCAGAGTCCAAATAAATAAAAGATATGTAGCATGTCACCTACCTGCGAAGAAGGGGAAGACATCTTGCCTCCAACACACAGCAGCCACAGCAGCTGCAAAGAAAGGGGAGACCTCCCGCCTCTAACACACAGCAGCCACAGCCGCTGCGAAGAAGGAGGAGACCCCCAGCTTCCGAGACACAGCAGCCACAGATGCTGCGAAAAAGAGGGAGACCTCCCACCACCAGATGGAACAGAAGTTACGTAACGGAACATTTGAAATCTGGCACCAAATTCAAACTAGGCTCCAAAACCTTCCTCGTTCTATTCTCCTCAGAATCCCTTGGACTTTGCCCTTGACATTTCTTGTCTGACCATGAGCCTATATCTTGCTGTCCTGCTTGATACTGGTGTATACTCCTACGCTGTGAGTGACATAGCAGAATCAATTAGATTCCAAAAAGGCATAGTCAAATAAAAAAAAAAGAGATGTTTTCATTCTGGCGAGGAGAATTAGGATGTAATATACAAAATATTATATGGTCAGATCATGCTTAGATTACATTGGAGATTTCACAAAATAAAGAATACTCTACTGTAAGGCAATGGAGGTTTAGATGAGGACTTATTGAGAACTTCAGTATTATTAACCAAGCAAGTACAGTGGGGCAAAAAACTATTTAGTCAGCCACCAATTGTGCAAGTTCTCCCACTTACAAAGATGAGAGAGATGTTCATGTACATGTTCTAAATGACAATAGCACCATAAAATGTATTTTGTTTGGTGTACTTTTAAGTGTGTAGTATGAGGTTACCTTATTAAATAAAAACTTCACCAAAACAAAACTAGAATTAAAAATTATCTGATTTATATATTAAATAGAATTGTTATTCTATTTATAAATAAATGTAATGTAATGAAAATAGAATTAAAACAAATCCAGAGATATCTCTGAAAAAAATGCAATCAGAAATTTTAAAAAGTCTGTCACAGGCTATTAAACACAAACTTTTAAAATGAAAACAAACTCTGCATGATTTGAATAATAAAATACTTATGAATAGGTTAGAAAATAAAAAAAATAAATCTAGGATAAATAAAATAATAGCAAACAATATCCCAAGGTATTTTCATTTAAAGATAGCTGACTCCTTTAGTTCTTCCTATAAAGCAAAAACCCTTCTAAGCATGGATCATGGATCTCCTTGGTAGCCTTAAGTTGCCTAAATTAGATTCAAATTCTTTAAATAAACTATTACAATCTAACCCTGAGGAGATTAGTTACACTATTAGAAATCTCAAGAATGAGAACTCTCATGGACCTGATGGACATTCGTCCACTTTTTATAAAAATCTTGAGTGTCTGATAGCTTTATATCAACCCTTATAATTTGATGAGGTAGACAGGTCATTCCCCAGCTAAGATGTTCTCCATATTCTAAAAGAAGGTAAATATCTGAACTCTATCTACAATGATATACATATATCATTGATAAATTGTGATACTAAGATTTTTTCAAAAATAATTGCTGAAAGATTGAGGATATGTATTGCCAATTTGATTTAATATGATAAGGATTTTGGATTTAATGGAGACTGCTTCAGTCCTTGGAGCATGACTGAATTTCCCCAATATTATAGATTTTTTTTAAAAAAAAAAGGTTCCTCCAGAAATGCTGGTTGTCCAGAGTGAAAAAAGGAAGGAAAAAAACCCCACCTATACACAGCCCCACACACTTTACCTCATTAGCGAGAGACAAAGTGCCACCAAAATGGCTTGTAATGGCACCAAGAATGCTTGTAATAGCAATGGCACTTTTGCAGTTTGTTTTCCTCAGTTTCATCTGAGATTGCCCTAATTTGCATTGATTTGTACGAATGCACAAAATACATTTTTATCGACAATGAATACAAAGTCTAATATCTATTTGTACGTATGTTGGGGAACTAAGGATTCCATAATGCAACATCTGGTGGATATACATTAGGAGTTATGTACAGAGATAGGTTCTAGTGCAACATTGTGGAGTACATTTTACTGGTTGCTATAGTGACTGCTCCACATCTGCCAATACAACAAACATAATTAAGAACATATAGGCCCTGCCTATGTGAGTTTACATGAGTAAAGTGTATTAGGGAGATACATGATTGAACTTTTATTTTTTTTAACAGTGCCACTTACAATGCACCACTATTGGTTAGAGTAATATAAATACAATGTCTTGTAAAAAAAAACAAAAAAAAAAAAAAACAGTAGCCATCATAAGGCACAATATACGATCCTTCATGTTTTCAACAAATCCTACTATCGTTCAACTCTCCCTGCTCTGGCAGATCACCCATCAATAATGCTCCTGCTGTTTCAGCTAAGCCCAAATAAACTTATCAGAGTCAGACGCTGCCAAGAAATGACTGTCACTCACAGTCAGAAACTAATAGCTGCTTCAAAGCGCTGCCAAATATAAATGTACAATTAAACACCCTATTGCATGGTGTATCGTAAAAAAAGAATTCTGGGATATTATTTTCATTTGTCAGCCAGGAAATACAGGACTGCTGCAGGGTTTGTAGGTCTATGGATATTGCTTGCCATAGCTGTAAAATCTTTAAATTTAAAATGCTCTCCTCAGGAATTGTCATTGCGCAGTGATAATGAGATATCAGATATTAGCCATCAGAAAAAAACATCAAAAAATCTTATAATTAGTAACAAACTAACCCAATAAAACATAACAATTATAGTGTGTTTATAGATGTTTACAGCTGATGTTCCACCTAGGGTACCTCATAAAATATCACAGAGCAGAGATGGGGGGGAGCATAGGAATATTTCTTAAACTAGGGAATCCCACAGAAATTTGGAAAGTGCTGTAGTTTTAATATTTTGTCTAGTGGTGTCTCCATTTAGGGGGGCACATGGGGGGACAGGGACCAAAGTAGGGGGGGCAATTATAAAATGCTACATATACACTCTATGTGTGTATATATGCTTTAGACATGCATTTTTAACTACATAATAAAAGCTGAACTGGCAGTTTCTTTAATATTAGCCCCTGCTACCAATATATATTAATATTAGCCCCTGCTACCAATAGATATTAATATTAGACCCTGCTGCCGATATATACTAATATTAGCCCCTGCTGCCTATATATATTAATATTAGCCCCTGCTGCCAATATATACTAATATTAGCCCCTGCTGCCAGTATATGTACTAATATTAGACCCTGCTGCCAATATATATTAGACCCTGCTGCCAATTTATAATATATATTAATATTAGACCCTTCTGCCAATATATATAAATATTAGACCCTGGTGCCAGTATATATAAATATTGGACCCTGTTGCCAATATATTTTATACTGAAAAAAATTGGACCCCCAGGAAAGCATTTCCTTGGGCCACGCTCCACACTCCCTAGCATGCAATCACTCCCTCTGCTCCCGCACTAAAAACAATATTTGCCACGCTGACTGCAGATTGGCTGCAAAAAAATGGCGTTTCAATTGGGGGGCACATGGTGGGGCACAGCATCATGAAGGGGGGGCATGGCCCCCTCTGCCCCCCCTGCTGATGCCACTGGTTTTGTCAAGACCTCTGTCCCTAATCAGCCATGAAGGGTAGACTGGTATTGTTTGTTTTCAAGAATTTACTAAGGTCACATATAGTATTTTGGCCCATGTACATCAGAGATCTTATATGCATGCCCATATAAACTGAATACCAGTTTAAAACATGTATATGTGGAGCTTACATATTGCTTGTGCTTCTTTCATTATGTTATTAATCCAGATCCATTACTTCAACTTGATATACTATATCCATTCTGCCACCATAAAACGATCGCACCTACAGTGTATTGCTCCATATAATTACTGCAAATTCCTTCTTCTCAGCCTTCAATCATAATTATAAATGACAGTCATTCACAGTACTATCATTTTGTTTCCAGGAATCAAACATCTGGTAGTAGAAAAAATCATCTTGGGCTTTTTAGGTGTGCCCATTTTCTAAAAGAAAATATATTCTTAAAGAGACAGAAAAAGTTTACTGATAACTGTATTTTACCTGTTTTGTTTTCATAAAGGTGGGCAAAATTGTGCTTAAAGACAAAAAGAAAAGCCTTCAGGAAAAGGATTTGACTGAAGGGCCATACGACTGAGGGGATGCCTTTTCACGTGGTGGCTAACTATCAAGATTCTGATTGACAGCCGGGGTCCCTGGTTAGAGACATCCCTGGGGGTTAGTGGGATATTTTAGGACATATAAGGAGTCACATGCTGACTCTTTGTCTGTGGACAGCATTTCCTCCCTCCTCGTGTTTCAGTGTTGTGGTTATTTGGCTGGCATGGTGCAAGGGTTATCTACCTAGAGGTCTGGTTGAACCTATGGTACACAAGCCTTAAGCTTAATTGCAGGACACTCCTTGGGCTTCTGCCTTTTACGACGATAGATGTGCGACGTCACTGAAAAATATCCCTTTGACGACAAATGACATGGCTGGCACGATAACTTTCTTCACTTAAACATTCCAGACGCTCCTGAGAACTCTGGGCTTAGGTACTGCATTCAACCATGCAAGTCAATGGAGCCCAGCTTACTAATCACAGTGTAAAATAAAAATGATAACAAAAAATAAAATGGAAACATGAAAAATAATTCCCCACTGATGTCACAATCAAAGGAAACTTCAAGTTCCAACAAAATGTAAAAAAGTCCAAAAATTGATTTTATTTTTATTTTCGTGACAATGGCTAGTTTAACATTTTTGCTGATGTTTAGCTGTAATTTTCTTCTCTCTCTCCTTTACTGAACTCACACAAGTTATATATTGTTTAATTTACTATAAAGAAAATAATAAAATATGATGAAAAATTGAAAAAGTACACTCGAAATGGGGTGCCTGGCACGTCAATTCTCCTCAAGTGTTTAAAGCCATTTTTGGTGTCCTGTTAACACTTGTCACGTGTTTATCCTATGTTTATGACATATGATGAAAAGTGACATTGCGGTTTGTGTCATGGTGCGGAATGCTAAGCTGAAGGCACCCTGGACATATTTATACATATCCTTGTTGTATGTGTTATTATTAAATGTGGGGTGGGATGGGTGCCGATATTGGCGCTACCTCAGTCAGGCATTGGTTGTTTTTTTAGTATTCTGGTTATTTGTTTATCTTAAAGAAGAATCTGGCACTTAGTTTTTCGCCTTACCCTATTACTTCATTAAAAATGTATACATTCAGAAAATCTTGCTCCGTGTGGGAACATTTTTGAAATCCCAAAATAGCAGCTTCAATCTAAATAGTGTAATGGAAAATGTCCATGCATTCTGCAATATATATCTAAACATCATGTATGTTTCAAATTACCTTCTTTCTCTGCTATTAGGACAACAAATGCTTCAAGAAATTGAAAGTAATCAATCATTTCTTTGTCAACCAGATACGTGCTTGTAAACAACAGATATTCTGAGCTTTTGCTTGAGAATTATTGAAAATGTGTATAATTCAGTGGCATTTTAGGATATCATCTTCAAATTAACTGATTATGGGAAAACATTACAAGTTCTATTGAGCTAATGCCCACAAGAAAAGCATCTACTGGACACACTTTGTGGCTTTTTCACCAAAAAGCAAGTGATCATTCATTTTAACTCGAAAGACCAACCACAACTAAACTTATTTTATTAATTTTGTAATAATCATTTATATGAATGCAAATGCAAGTAGGTAGTTGTGAATATGCTAATTAGATTGAAGTCCAATTTATGCATTGTAGAATACATAGAGTGCTATGGAAAAACATTGAAAAAATATACCATGACAAAATTATTATTATTAATGCATTCTTCATTTATTCTTCCTCATTAGTCTAGCCCGTACAAGCCATAACTTGGTTTCACCTTCCTAAGGCTTTCTTTTGATACCATACATATAAAAAAGCATAGATCAGGGCTAAAATGTAAAGAAAAATTGACACAATTTCTTACATACTTGTTAAAGTTTTGCTTATAGTTTCTTCCATCAGATAGATATCACTGCAGAAAAAAATGTTAGCAAAATCTAGTAAATGGAGTAATTCCCTACAACCGTCATCATTTTGGGGAGTATTTTATTTTGTATTTCGATTTGTAAATGGGATGTGATATTTCTACACTTGGAGCGTTGTTTTCTATTTTATCAGTTAAAGTCCTGTGAGTAGTGGGCAGGGTTGTAATAAAAGGAATTTTGGCAGATAGGGAAGATTAAGATTGCTAAAAATAACCTTTTTTAAGGCACAGACCCCATCCCATACCTCAATTGGAGGGAGGTTAAAGTTACCAAAAACACTTTCGAGAGGAACAGTCCAAACACCTCATCCCTATTAGCTCCCCTTTCGTCTCTGCCCTATGAAATGGGTATAGTGGTGACAAAAAACAATTAAAAATGTAACTTCTCCCCTATCTTTTGGTTGCCATAAGGCTGGACATCACTGTTCATCCCCCCTGGCACTTTAAGGGTGCAAAACCTATGGGTATAATGATAATCTCTTCAGCTGACTGTATCTCATACACTGGGGGTGAGATAAAATGCGATATGGGGAGGATTCTGCAGAATCCGTCCATGCATTTGCAATGGG
Organism: Spea bombifrons; assembly: GCF_027358695.1. Lineage (NCBI taxonomy): Eukaryota > Metazoa > Chordata > Amphibia > Anura > Pelobatidae > Spea > Spea bombifrons. The sequence continues at coordinate 72,207,553 of NC_071089.1, read as the reverse complement.
GACCAAACTTTAAAGGGCCCACTAAGCTACCACATGCATTAAAGTGAATATGATTGCTGGAATGCCCAAATACAAAGTGGAGCACAAGAAAATATCATTTTTACGAATTGTACAAGAAAAGCTAAAATTTCATATTTAGTATTTTAGGAATATTTAGTTTCGGAAATCTTACAGAAATGATGAAGATAAATAAAATCACACTAACCAATGGAGGGCTATTTTCTATTAATAAGTAATATTGCATATTTATGAACCACAATGAATACAACGCTGTCTAACTACATGGGCTTTATCAGTGCAGCACCAATAAAAATGGAAACGGTTTCCTCTTGCCTGATTTATAATGTTGATAGGTGTAACTCCATCAAGGTTACCAGTGCCATTTAAAGAGTAGGTCATGTTTTGCTTAAAAGGTTTCCCTGGGCCACTGGCATAATTCTTCATATAATTTCTGTTCAATGAGCCTTATAAGCATGATTATAAGATTGTATGGGAAATGTACCTATACTTAATTCCGTATATTTAGTTATCTATAAAAGTTATTGAATGTGTTTGAGCTGGTAGCGTTGTTTTTTGTGTTGTGTATACTGCAGTTTCTTTAAAACATACAATAACATTTTTGCTCCTGGCAGCATCCTTTTCTCTACTATATAAACAAAAAGCCAATAAGGCTTTACGACTGAACAGCTGTTCACTTTTCTGGCAGGTAAAAAGACATTGCAGATAACAGGTAGTCTCTTTGGACAGATTAGAAACCTAAACATAATACACTTTCCACCTAAAAATATAATAAAACATTGAGTAACATTGAAAGATGTGGGTCTAATTAACAAAGAAGTTGAGTGGTTAGTAGAGTTAATGATTATCTAAACTGAATATACTCAAATAAGAATTAATGTGAGGGCCAGAAACCTGTAATATTTTAACCCTGGCGTAAGGAGTGCACAGGAGTATATATACAGACCAATCAATGGCCATTTTCAATCCACTTTTACATGCTCCAAAATGGTCCTCTGGAGCAGATAGATTGTTTGATTTATTTTCCTTTGGCACTGGGCATCGTTGTTTTATTAATTTATGATTTGGATGGTCCCTTTTCTTGATGATGACCTTGCAGATCATTACTAGATGGGCCCTGAATGTGATGATGTTTTTTTTTTTTCACTACACAGGTTTGTCCCCTGTTGGTGCACCAATGAGGTGGACAATGATATTTAAAGAAAAGGACCTCTGCTCCCTGGGAAACTTGGAGGAAAGGAGGGGGTATGTAGGGGTTGTTTTTAATACTTTTTAGAATTATAGGAATTCCACGTTGCACAGGGCAGGAATGAGGGAGTAAGAGAGAAACTCCAAAGAGTTTTTAATACTTTTCAAACCCCGCACCCAATTGAGGGTGAGGCATATGCAAGGCTTGGGGTCTGTGCATCCCAAAGGGTAATTTTAGAATGGATTACCGTTTGAGCTAAGGGTTAGGGCTGGTTAGGTGTTTATATCACCCAGTTTGAATTAAGTATCTCTGGCCACTGCACACCATGTCCACAGCAAACAATGTTTAGCTTTTATGGCTATTTTAGTTATATCAATACTATAGTTGACAATGTTTGGTTTTCTTTCCATGTGTTTAGTGGCATTTAATTGCAGTAAATGCCAACTCTCTCCTGGTGGTATCGCAACTCATATGTATGCTGTGCATTTGATGGTCAGCATCGCAGGCAGTATAACTACTAATGTTTTATACATGGCCCAACTATCTTTTTTCAGTGGTTACAAAAAGTATCCCACAAAGATTGACTAGACTATATAGTCTAAGTAGGCTAGGTTGTTACACAAGCCACCATCAAAGCAACTTGCTGATATTCCATGTAATATTATTATATTTAAAAACTCCAAATAGCTCCAAATAGATGCCATGAAATGTCCGCACACTTTGCAACTAGAGTTACATCAAATATATTCAATGTTTATTGGTTTAAACAAAAAAGTATATTGTGTTGCAAAAGACAAGTGACAAAACAGAAGGCAAACAGCTGGCTAAAGCAGATGGTCACATGTTATAACATCTTTCACATCACACACAGTTTTCCATCAGGTCCAGCATCTCCTGTTCTGAGATAAAATCAGTCCTATAACATAAGCAAAAATAAAAAGGTTAATATCACAATACAAAAACAGTACATAAAATGTTACAAATACACTGAAATGTTCTGGGTCATTTAAGTGCATGTGTCAAGATAAAATACATAGAACGTTAACTCTATATTTAGCTAGACAAAATGCTACAAATTATATAAAAAAAATTATTACATTTTCATACATATTTCTGTATCATTATCATCATTCAATTACGTAACTATGAAATGTGATCACAAGAAGGGCTTCTCGCTTAACTATGAAGAAAATCTCAGGTAAATATATATTCCATAATGATATAATTTGATTTAACTTGAGACCATTGTATCTACACGTTTACTGAAAATGTCAGCACCATAATATTAATTAAAAGTAACCCACAATTTTAGGAAATATAGCCACTTTACATTTTATTTCAATTGTAAAACTTCTGGTGATTTTTAACTATAGGTCATAATCCATTTGGATTATCGCAATAATGCATTTCCCTTTTAAAGTGTATGGCATATTTTGTTTTATAAAAAGAGTAATTCTGCCGCAAAACCATTACAAGTGAAGTAATCAGCATGGATAGTCCATCCGTTGCTATGGAGGCTGCAGCATGGTTTGTATGGTTTGTATGGGCCTGGTATGTCATTTGTCCCAACCCTGCAAGTTCTTTCTAGAACACAATTTGAATGAATGAGTGGTTTGTCACCTTCAGATTCTAGCCACATCTTTCTGAAATGTAGTAACCATGATTTATAACATCTATGCCTCTGACCCTTTAGTTTTAGATTATGATTCTAACATGTCTCCTCTTTACTGATCCAATGCTAACTGTATGTCAATACATGAATCTGTATAGAATTGAAATTATATATATAGAAATTATTACAAAGGAGACACATTCATTTAAATTACAGTCCAATCAAAGTTGATAGGAAAAACTCTAAATAAAGACCAAGGGAAAAGAAAAAGAGAGTGTATTGTTAGTGTCTAATACAGGCAAAAATAAAATGTCAAGTAAAAAGGGAAAATGCTATTTTCAGAGGAAACACAAATTGTAGTTTATTTACGCAAGTCTTTCGGCTTTGAAAATTTGCCCTAATTTTACTCTTGTTTTATATGTTAAAAAAAAAACATTTTTTTAGGAAATCCGGATCTCACAATCTGTTGTAGTTTGGGTTTAAAAAATAATTATCTCTCCCTATGTATCACATGTGTGAAGGCATTTGAAATAAATGGAAATTGGATATACTGTGGACAGTTCCCACCACGCATATTGTACTTTCCATTTGCTGGCAAGACAATATTTCTTCTTTTTTTTTAAAAGTAAATGAGGGTGTTTTTTCTTAGACTATTACTAACCATTGTCCTCTGAAAATGAATGTATACTCCATGCCACACTGTTGTAACAATGAGATTTATTTCTGCTATGATTAAAATTCATCACTCATTGACAAATAGCATATGCTACTGAAAGCTGCTGCAGATAAGTTACTGATAGCTCAAATGCAATTGCATTTTAAATATTTAAATCCAATTTATTTCTAGAGTTCAGCAATAATGATGCATGCATTATGAGCCAATACCTGCTCTGATATTGCTCTCTTTCAAATCTGGGCTTAAATAAAATATTATTTTTTTATATTTTAGAGTTGGTTCTATATTGATCATATATGTTTGTGGACATCATTATTGATTGACTTTGCTACAATACACACATTTTAAAGCAAAAGAACGCTTGTAAAGAAGGCTTTGTTGGGAAATATTGTGTATGTGTAGGCAATTGTAGAGGTAGACAATAGACGTGTGTATTAATTTTCATACAATCTTTATTTTAACGAAAATTGCCTGTTTCATGCGTACTGATCAACACAAACAAGGGTGATCCCTAACAAAACTAACAAAAATGTGCCAAACATTTGTTAGGATTCGTCCATTTTCCACCACGTGTACAAGCCATTATCACATCATTACAAGCCGTTTTGGTGCTCATTGATGATGTGAAGTGGGAGGGACTGGGTGTATGAGGGTACATATCAATGACTGATAGGAACTAGACAAAAAAGCAGGGGGTGGTCACATTGATGGGTTTGGCTGTGATTGATGGGTCCAACAATCTTTGGGAGTTTTTCCTTACTTTTTTCACTTCACAAGAGGAAGGGACAAGCATTAGATATATAATTATGCCGACGCTATGTTAACTTGTCAGTAGCAGCAGTTACAGGCTGGTGGGAGTTGGAGTGTGAGACACTGACAGCTTAGCATTGATGCTCATTACTCATGTACAATACTGCAAGTTAATAGTTTATTTTGGTGAAGAACAATTACTGTTTTAGGGAGAAGCTGTAGTAACTACTGTAGTGTATTACAGGGACTGCAGCAGATATTTTTTCTCCTGTTCCTGAGTAGAGTTTAGTTGATTAAGACAGGTGCCCATTTATGCTACTAGACAAACCTCTAATTTGTAGACAAGTTATTTTTTATTATCTTATCATCTATTATTCTTTCACAGGGCTGGCGCCACCTATAGGCAAGGGAGGCGCTGCCCTAGAGTGCACTCAGCCTGAATGGTTGCTCCTCCGTGGCAGGCTAGTGTCTGAGTGGGTTAGTGTGCTCTTGTCTGGGTATGCTAGTGCATGAACATGTTTCATTGGGAATGTTTGTGAGTGTCACTGTGTAAATGTTTTTTGGGGTATGTTAGTGTGCATCTGGGTATGTTAGCATTTGTGTCTGGATATGTTAGTAAAAGTGTGTCTAGGTATGTCAGTGTGTGAACATGTGTCTTTGGGTATGTTAGTGTATGTGTGGGTATCTTAGTTAAATTGTGTGTCTTGGGATGTTAGTGTGTGAGCATGTGTTTTTGTGTGGGTAGGTTAGTGTGAGTGACTGGGTATGTTCATGTTTGCCTGGGTATTAATTCTTTGGAATATTGACTGGGTATGTTGGTGTGTGTTTCCGGGTATTTTAGTGTGTGAACATGTCTTTGGGTATGCTAGAGTGTGCATCTTGGTATGTAAGTATGTGTTTGTATGCAGGGCCGGCCCTACAATGGAGCCGACTGGGGCAATTGCCCCAGGCGGCACTTTAGAAGGGGCGGCACTTTGCCACCCCAAGCAGTTTTTTTTGTTTTTTTTGAAGCGGAGGAGAGAGAGAGGGGGGCACCGAGTGGTTTTCGCTTACCGGCTCGGCGCCACTCTCTCTCTCCTCTGCAGCGAGTCTCCCTGTTCGGTCTCGGTGCCGGCTTGTAATGCAGAGCGCCGGAAGTGACGTGAATTTCCGGCGCTCAGCATTACAAGCCGGCACCGTGGCAGAGCAGGGAGACTCGCCGCAGGACTGTTTAAAGGTAAGTACCGGGGGGGGTAGATAATGGCGTTGGCGAAGTTTAAAATGCCGCCGCCCCCCCCCCCGGCGTCGGCGGGAGCGGCATTTTAAACTTCGCCCCAGGCGGCGTTAAGTCTTCGGCCTGCCCTGTTTGTATGTCTGGGTATATATGTGATTGTATGAGGAGGAAGGAAGAAGCAGAGCTATGATAATGTAGACAGGGACACTGAAGTAGTCTGCAGGAAGGCAAGAAGACATTAAGTGAGTGAGAGAGTACGAGTGTGGTTTTGGTGTTTGTGGGGGGCAGCATTTCAGAAGGGCATGTGTAAGCCAGGATATGTATGTATAAGGGCAAGTGTCAATGTGCGTGTCTATGTATGTAAGGGCAGGTGTATATGCTTATTGGAAGGCATTTGTAAGAGTAGGGTATATGTGTGTATTGGGACAGTGTAATATGGATGCTGGGCAAGTTCTGTGGATGCAATCTGGGTGTTGGGGCATTCTTATTTGTGCACTCTGGGTGCTGGGCAAGTAAGGTGACGACATCTGCCATGGTTTTTCTGGGTATTTATAATATTTTCATATTGCTGACCAGCACAGGTAAAGTGCTGTTCTGCAGGTTGTGGACTGTATAGACTTGTGCAAGAGAACCAATTAGTCATCCAGTTATACATCCTCCATACTGCAGGACGGCACTTTTATCTGGGCTGGTCAGCAGTATGAAAACATGATGCATGTCCTGGAAAACATGGCTGATGTGGTCAACCTACAGGCAAATCATATGAGTACAATCTTGGCGCCAGGACTGGTCTCTTGATTGTATAAGAACTTGTGATCTGTGTCTGTAGTTCAGGATTTCCATACATTGTTTATTTGATCTATACCTTCAGTGCTGAGGTTGCTTGTGATTTTTCAGTTGATCTATGCCTGCACTAGTGTGATTCCATGTAGTGTTTATTTGCTCTATACCTGAACTACATGTAGGAGGGGAGAGAGGTCTAGCATAGTGAAGAAAAACAAAAAGGGTGCTGTCTTCATAGGGGGGGGAAATCATGTGTATGATGAACTCATGTGACTCCGCTCCCAAAGGGTAGGGCACAAAACAGACAGGCACAAAGGATTGGGGCCTAGGAGTGGCAAAACAAGGTTTATAAATAAATATTGGTGACAAAAGCAGGCATTCTACTGGGCTTGTGTATAATGTTCCTGTCTGTTTTGCCAGTGCCTGTCTGCCTGCCCGCCTGCCCAGGCCCAGTGCCCTACTACTACTACTGCTGCTGCTCCACCACTTTGACGGCCCTTACTATGGGGAAACCTGAAGGTCCAGAAGGTGTCAGGGACCGCCTTCTTTGCGAACTTCCCCTGAATGTCGTTTCCGAATAAAAAAAGGCTGCTGAATTTCCTGCAAGCAGAACTGCCCAAAAACGAAGACAGAAATTTTGTCCAAGCGATTTTGCTCACGGTGCACAGGTCTAGTGGACAAGCCAGGCCAAAAGAGGCTGGATTCAGTCCATTTTGACACCTGTTTTCCAATTTTAAAACACTCGTCCATCCCCCAGCACGTCCCTCCCTATGGAACTTCTCTGCCCTAGAGCTTTCTGCACATTTAAAAAATAGATAACACCAAGGATAACATACTCCTTGTGATGCCAATTACACTATACCTCAACCCTTCTCTTTGCCATCAGTCACCCATAACTGCTTCAGGTTTCTGATGTCCTCTTCTTTTTTTTCTACCCAACCATCTGCATATTTGACCCTGTTTCACCGCCCTGACACTTATCCTAACACATCTCTTTAACCTCTGTACTTTCATCACCCTTCAAACATGCCATTGTCTCTCACATTTTAAAGAAGCCTTTGTTTGATCCCACATCCCCATCCAACTCCCATCCTCTTTTTGTTCTCCTTTTGGCCTCTAAAGTGCTGGAACACCTAGCCTATAATCACTTAACTAATTTTCTTTTCTCTCTTCTTGGCCCTCAACAATCTGGTTTCTGCCTACAACACTTTACCAACACAACCCTCACCAAATTTACTAATGATCTCCTCGCCACTAAAACAAAAGGTCTCTTCTCCCTGAACTTCCATTAAGGGGTGGAGCCTCAGTGCACACCCTCTCCCGTATTCCTCCACCCTCAGTCTCAAAGTGATAGTGGCTCCTTCATGTAAATCAGTCCATTGCTCACCTCTTGAGGAAATGTGAATTTCCCTCTTTAGCGAAAAAAGCCCAAAGCTTTGAGGAGTGCCTGTATCATTAAAGGGTTAAGCAGCAGTAGGTTAATAAAGCACATTTCTCCCAAATGCTGTCCCCGTTTTGCATTTTAAGCAGAAGCATGAATTCCATCTACAAGTTTAAATTAAAGTGTTTCTGGTCTATTAAGTTTTCTCCCAGTAATGGCTGTACCATCTCGCTCCTGCTTCTGGACTGACTTCAAACGCTCTTCATCTGTGGAACAGCTACAGCAGTGAGGAAGATGACTGTGGGAAATAAGCTCAAATGCAATCCTGTTTATATAAAGTGAACTAACTCATGAAACAGAAGAAGTCAAAGCAGGCATGTCTTCATTTTATATGGTGCTATGTTTCAAGAGCAATGGACTGATATATATGAAAGAGCCACTATCAGTTTGAGGCGGCTTCATTCTTCTAAACTTTTGGGGGGGATGGGGGAGAGGGTATGTGTAGAAGCTCTGCCCTCTAGTGGAAGTTCACTGGGAGGCCAGAATAACGAAGACAAATTTTGTGGTTTCTGCATTTCTCTTTCTTCATGATTTTACCTGCATTATTCTGAGCTCTTGTGCACTTCCCTAAAATGGGGGGACAGCCTACAAAATATGCAGGCATGGAGAACTGGAAGCTTTGTGGATACACACCGCTGCATCAGCTTGGCTAAAATCAAGGTCTTTAGAACAGTTCTCCCTAATCTCTACCTGGCTTTGTCTTTTATGCTATTTTCTCTGCACAGAACCAGCCTGCTTACCTTGCCTCCTTAATCACCTACATGTAGCCTGTGAGAACCTCCCTCCATTTCACAAAATGTGTACATAAAGAGCAGATAACTAGTTTATAAATTTACTTGTGTATATAAAATATATTATACGTATTGTAAATGATTTTCTCATTTACGTAAATAATTATCAATGGGGCACAAAGACATAAAAAACTCAAGGTAAAGCTCTGTTCCCCAAGCTGCATTTCTGTCCACATCCAATAAAGCAAAGGTGCCTATCTATCTAGCTACCTTGCTATTTGGGAGGTATGGATAAGTGGACTGGGAAGACGTTGGTTGTTAAGTAGTATGATCTCTTATCTTGCCATTTCTCCACCTTTATGTTCCCACCATACCCACTTTCTATTTCCATTTTAATCTTTTCTGGTAATTCTATCCTGTAAATCATAGTGTATTGATAGTGATACCTATTCAGATTATCCATAACCTCTTGAAGATGGAGTCCCCAGTACTGTACATAATGCCTTAGTTTGCAGTGCAGGAGCCTTTAACACATAATTACTGTGCAAAAACTACTCTTTATGCTTGCTAAACAATGCTTCATTTGAAAACAAAACAGAATCTGAAACCTCTGAGGGTCCTTTTTGCAGAGATCGTATTCTGGGTATCCGGGAGACACAGCTGTCTCATAATTATACATTCTTATCCTACATGCAGATTCCCTATTTGTTTCTGACTACAAAATAAAATGTTATTTTCTATAAAAGTGCTTGAAAATATAATGGCAATACAAAAAGTACAGAAATTGTGATTAGATGTCAAATGGACTTTTTTGTTTATGATCTTCTACGACATCTTCACCCTAGGGCTGTATGGATGGGACAATCCATTTATTATGGATGGAAAGTTCAACTAAAATTTGATATACTACAAGATGCTCCAAGTCCCAATTGATTATACACAGCTGTTTGATAGTTAATGGTGAAGTGGAGCAAAACACAGACTCTGATTACAGAAAACATTCTACTGGAGAGAATATAGCTAAACAATGGGACTGTAATGGCCACACGCAGCATGTTTTTAGTATTATAAATGTATAATGTAAGCCCCTGCAGCTCTCATCACGCAGGGAAGAAGAGTCAATAGTATCTTAGCATTATAATGCTAGCACAGCCACTAATCATTACTTCATTGCCAGGAATTCCCAAACACCCGTCAATATTGGCACCAAACACTCTTCCTCATCCGTATATATACACACATACTGTACAGTAGGGTGCCAGGTGCTCTGTTTCTAAACAAAGTAGCAGTAATTTCATGAAAGGAAAGAAGAATGCTGTATAGAAATAGAGACTAGTGGTGGCAAGTCACATATTTCAGAGCCAAAGTAGAGGACTGCACTGGGAGGCGGGTCCCGCGGGACCCGCCAAAAAACTTGCGGGCGCTGGCGGGCTTGCTGGGGCTGCGGGCGGGAGCGGGCGCTCAGGCACTGTACCTGCGGGTCCCGGTAATCCCGCGCAGTCTCGCAAGGCTGCCTTCTTGCTGCTCCCTTACAGTGTCTCCTAGCTTGCTCCGCCCAGGAACAAAACGGAGTCACGTGATGTGACGTCACTTCCTGTGACCCTGCCTTGTTCCTGGGCGGAGCAAGAGAAGAGACGCCGTGAGGGAACAACTCGAGGGCAGCCGCGCGGGACTGCGCGGGAAATCAGGTAAGGAGGCGGGCATGATTGGCCACAAATGTGGCGGGAGTGGGCGGGATTGGCCACAAAAGTGGCGGGAGCGGGCCGGAGCGGGCCGGAGCGGGCGGGAGCGGAACACCCACATTGCGGGGGCGGGATTAAAAACCGCAGGAGCGGGATTAAAAAAGTAGTCCCGCGCAGGGCTCTATGCCAAAGCCAAATTTAGTCAGTGCACTTGACTTTGCCTCCAGTTTCCACCAATGCATGACTGTGTTGTCTGGCTTGGCTCTGGCTTAACATTAAATGCGAGGCCAAGAAAGAGATTTGGCTAAAGCCAGGCTTAATGCTTCACTGTCTTTCTCATTATGACATTATGATTATGGACCTCACTAAGATCATTAAAAATACCATACAATCACAAAATTGTCATCATCTTAAAATGCAGTAAATTGAGATTTTTTTTCAAATGGTGTTTTGAAATAGCCAATACAACAAGATTAAGGCTTTACCCGGTACAGTCTTTTTTGTCTGCCAAAGTGCAAATGTTCATTGCCCCTTTACAGTCCCAAACAATGGTTTGTGTATGGTGCAGAGTTCTTTGGTCAATGTGGAGTTGACATAACATATCCTCATTTTTTGTATTTGAAGTTGGTGGGAGGTTTCCATTTTGTATTCCGGCATCTTAATAAGGTCATAAGTAGTGCTTCGTGTTAGCTAAATTATTAATTGCAATAAACAGATTAGAGTCAACCACAAATGAAAGTGAAATACACTAAGGAAAAACAAAAGCCACTATGTGAAATCTGGTGCACAGTTCATAATTAATTTACATTTATTCAAAAGTTGCAGAACTCATTAACTTCTCCCCTTCTATCTCCACTTCACTACCCGGATTCTCTATCAACATTAACAACACGACAATCTCTCCTACTAACCAGACTCGATGCCCTGGGGTCATGCTTGACTCTAACCTCTCCTTCATCTCTCACATTCAGTCCCTCGCCAGATCCTGCCACCTGCACCTAAAAAACATTGCATCCGCCCCTTCCTCACCCAGGAATCCACAAAAACTCTGATTCAGTCACTTATCATTTCCTGCCTTGACTACTGCAACACTCTTCTGGTTGGCATTTCACTCTCTCGACTTTGTCCTCTACAGTCCGTCCTAAATGCTGCTGCTAGGCTTATCTTCCTTGCACGCCGCTTCTCTTCTGCTCCCTCACTCTGTCAAACCCTCCACTGGCTCCCTATTACCTTTAGAATTAAATTTAAAATCCTGGTGGTAACATACAGGGCCCTCCATAACACTACTCCTCCATTCATTTCTGCCCTCATAATCAAATACTCTCCTACTCGATCCTTACGTTCTTCCCATGGGCTAAGGCACTCCTCCTCACTTATCACCTCTTCCTGTCACCTCTCAGGACAGTTTCTTCATTCTCTGGAGAGGCGTTGGGTAGTGCAGAAGATAAATGCATCGCTGACTTAAGAAGATTATTTATTTCTTTACAAGAGGAATGTGATTGCATCAACAATATAATAGGTGAACCCTAAACAGCTGTTTTTCCTTTTCTAGTCAAAAACATTTTATTATTATTATTTTGATTGCATGTTAGAGTCCACTTTGCGTTGGCTATAATGTAAATGCTGTAATGCTACTTGGTGTATGCCTTCTTCAGTTACTGGAATAGGAATATCAGACTTCTATCATATTTAACTCCTCCTATGGCTGTCTTTACTGAAACCAGGCAGTATAAGCATCACATAAGTAGCATTTCTATTTAAGTCAATGGGATCTGAGCATCCAATCACATATATGCTAGCTAATAATTGGTGTTCAGCTAACATACATAACGTGAGCAATATTATCGGAAATAAAACAAGGAGTACATCAGTGCATTTTGGTTTATGCATTTAGTGCACACATGCAGGGGCATAACTAAAAACTAGAGGGCCTTTGCTCCAAGCAGCTTATCACATCATCCTAACCCCAAACAGCCTGCCTGTGCCTCCTCTCGAAATTTGAGATGCACCATAGGACAGGCTATGAAGCAACTGTCCATTCTTGGTGAGCATCTTAAATTTGTTTTGTATGGTATTGTGTTTATATTTATTTAAAACAAAATCTCAGTAATTTTACATTTTGAAGGGATAGATACTTGCCCATGCCTGAAAGTTAAACCGTCATTAAAGAGGCCAGGAATGATCCTAGAAAAGACTTCATAGGACCTGTGGCATTCAGGTCATGAGGCAACACATTTAAACTAAAAAAAATCTCTTTTAGCTGGTCAGCCTGAAAGCTTAAAGCACAAAATCAGTGAGTATGCATGTTTTTGTGTATCCGTGTATGTTATTGAACTGGAACATGTAACTATACCTAGTTCCAGTAAAGTTAATGCAAAAAATGCATAATCGTTCATCCTGCACAAATATTTTGAGCTTCATCACATAGAGGTTTTTATGACCATGCATTCCCACTGCATGCTGTGCTGACAATCTACGTTTAAAAAAGTAGATATGTGCAGACGACAGTCTGTTTTGATTTGTTTTGACTTTAACAGTTCACAGCAGGGACTTTACTTTTTCAATCATCTGGACAACATTTTCCTACCAACAGATTGTACTTTTGGTCAGCAAAAAATGTACAGTATACAATGCAAAATACAGAAAGCAATTCTTATACATACATATAAAAACAAAGTAATGAAAGAAAGGCTGTTAAATATAACTCTTGCACAAAATATAAAATCTATACATTTTCCAATGCAGTTTAAAAATCTACATGGGACATGAAAATGCTCTTTGCCCTTTTCTTTTTCATAGAATTAGGTTGTAAGAAGGTCCTCTTCTCTTTCTGTATCAGTATGCTTTAACATATGTTAAAGTTAATACCATTTTAAATTGTGTTTGTTGAATATTTTCACTGTCCCCTATTGTAACAGTTCTACGGACTCTGTTGACACTAAATAAATACATACTGGTTTGTCTTTGCCAAGTTCTTAAATCTTTCATTTGAAATCAAAGAAAATTCCTTCTGAGAAATTCTTCAAAAGCAAGCTTTTTGATTTCCTTTTCCACACTTTGCTTATTATCAAAGCTAAAATGATACAAAGTCAAGCGTTGCTCAGGTTCGATATATATAACCATACTAACAGTTTTGCACTGTTGTGTACTTTTGAGACATAAAAGTGAAGCAAATAGAAAAAGAGTGTCACGATCAGTCCACATTTTTGGGAACAGGCTAATAAGATTTCAGAAAACTACAAATAGTGAACAATGCTGTGGCACTCAATATGTACATGTGAAATTGTACAAATAAAACCAAATTATATGCATTTTTAAAAAGTTAGCCCTCAGTTGTGTGATTTTGGCAACATACAAATAAAATCAGGTTCAATTAAGGCAAGTCTTGGTTTATAACTTTGTAAAATACCAGTGACCTTTTCCAGTGCAGTTTACATGTTTTTCTCTTTCCCTTATTGTCCAGAGAAGGTTCTACACAAGACTGAATTACAGACAAAAACTTAAAATGTCATTTTCAGTAACATAATGTTATGTCTCTAAAACATGTCTCCTATAAAAAATGGAAAACAAAAATAAAACCCTAGGGAAAATCAATATGTAAATTATATAATAAACAACACAAAAATAGTCCCAATGAATAAAAGCCTAGCCTGTGAGAAACAATGATATAAAAATGTCCATAAAAGAAAAAAAAATGTAAAACAAAAAAAGCAAAATCTACTTTGTATTTCCTTATCCTTTCTAAGCAATAATAAAACTATTAGCTTAAGGGAACCACTAGTCCTTATAATAAACCTGTGGATATCTTCTATTAAAGATTTTAATCATAATGGTTTTAATAATTGCTAAGCGCAAGAATCCTAATAGAATATCTATCATTGTTCAATTCTATTTGGAGACATCCTTTTACTCACAAAAATAAAATCTTTTTGTCTTTTGATTAACCTATATACTTCTTTTTTTGAAATACCATACTTGTTCTCTTTTGATGTTTCGAATGCATTTATTTAAAATAAAGAATTTGTAATGAAAATGTTTAGAATTGTTTAATTGGTTGCAAACTGATATGAAAACTGATATATAATACATATTTATTAAATAAATGCTAACTGCATTGTATAGCAGGATGTAAGAAATCATTTTTATACTTTTATTTTGTTCTGCACATTTTAGGCCTGAATGCAACTTGAGTGCTAGGAACATATGGTATCAATTAAGTGACGTAGTTTAGAGGGTCTTCTGTGGAATGCCGGTGTATCATATTACTGTTCCAATAGGATTCCGTTACGTATACCCTAACCAAATGTTAAGGGGTATAAATTGGCATGACGACAAGGATAAGGTCTCTTTCCACGCTCTCATCTTCATCTCACCAAGATACTTAGCCTACAGTACCTTTTATCAACATTTGTTCCAGCATTGGTATTGTATGAATTGATAATTTGTCATCGAATAAAGCTAATTAATAAGACATAGAAGATGTGGTCTTGATTGCTGTTTGATCACTGGAGAAGCTTAGATATTCAAGACAAAGAATATTCTAACACAGGATAATACAAGTTTATTGTATTATCATTATTATTATTATTTTATTAATAACTTTTATTAATTAAATATGGACATTATGAGCGCTGTACAATATTATACATACAGATACAGCATGGGTTGATGAGGGCCAGGGCCTTGAGCTTGCCTTAAAGGACTTTCATAAATTCTTGATCAGAATGGTGTGATTATGAGGGACCTCCTCATGAGCGTTAAAACTAAAATTTATATATATATATATATATATATATATATATATACAGAAAATGATCTATCTTTTTTTTTATATTATACAATGCAGTCATTATTAAAATGAGTTAGACTTGCAAGTACTGCTGCCTTTAAGAAGCAGACACAAATATTTTGAAATGCATTGGAAATTAGTTTCCTGATCTATTCTTTGTAAAAATGTACTAAAAGCTAAGGAAAGGGAAGAATGAGCATGTCTGGGAACTTCCAATTGCTGTTCACACCAAGCATTCCTCAGTTTCACCAGATGAGAAGTGGGGGATGGGGTAAATCTGTGAAGGAGTAGCTTGCTGTGTGCAGGCGTAGGGCCAGCAATGTATTCCTATCAAGGCAAATTACAGTGTCCTGCCGGACCAGTTATTTTATTTATAAAGGGCCAAATATGTATGCAGCACTTCCTCAGTACACAAATTGAAAGGCAATGACAAAACTAGAATTGCCAGACTAAGATGAACCATAAATTAAAGTAAAGAGGGCCCTTATCACAAGCTTACATGACACTTCCTCCACACAGAGTTCAAATAATGTCTTGAGTGGGCTCAACCAAGGTGTTGTTAGTATAGTGATACGCTCCATACTCCACTTAAGATCAAGTAGTGCCTGAGGCCGATTAATCTGTTGACAGAACTCCCAAGTGTAAAAATCTACGCGTGTCCCTCTATAGCTAGAAATGTCTGTTGCTAAAAGGTATCACTACAACAGAAGACTGGTGGTTTTGAGACAACTACATACATACCATAACGTAGCAAAATACATCCCATAACAAAATAACATTGAATCTGAACTTTTATCCATGCATATGTTATAATGGTCATTTTTGGCTGTGTGAGGTTTTTTGGTAAGAGAATATGGCACATGATAAATGAAACCAGTGGCATAGTTATAACAAGTAATTAAACACGAGCCTTGATTTGATTTCATCAGCATGAATATTTTCCATCAGCACTCTTATTCCTTTGTAGAGCCTTTACAGATGAATGTATTGCAGGTTAAGTTGAGTCTGCCATTTACTTTCCACCGATAGCTATGTCTGCACTTTGTTGAGGATGCAGCTAGGCTTCAAGCTTCTAGGATGAGTCAGAACACAGCCTTGAAGTAGGAAGCCTCAATGCAGCCCCAATGGGCATCATGTACATGGTGGCTTGATGCTCTGTTAAAAAGGGATCTTCCAATATTTTTATAACTTAATATTAAAATGTGACCATAGAACATTAAATCTTTGTGATTGATTAATTATAAAAAAGATCCATGCAAGTTTATTAAACATAATTTATAATGTTTATAATTAATAATATGTTTAGAATATACTTACCAAGATACAATTAATCCATCAATAGTTATAGCTGTGGATTTCTATACTTTCAGGTTTTCTCATGCTGATCATACTGTTGTAATTGAGAACAAGGGGTTTCATGCTGAAAAAACTCAATTGATAAGAAAAGTTAAACATACAAATTATTTTATACATTTCTGAGAGTACCTCTTGTATTAACATATTATTTTAATTGGTCTACCACCAATTACATATTCTTCATCTTTTCTTTCAATACAAAAATAGGTGGGTTTTAAAATTTGCAACACAATATAAATTGAAAATTCTCAGTTACAGCATTGTATTTATTTAATTAGCATTTTTGTCAGGGAGGGAGTAATAAAAAAGAATTTCGCTTTTATAAGTAGATGAATTAACGTGTGATCAATGTATGAAATGTTCAATGTGGGGATATTTGTTTCTGCTAACGTTTGCAACTTCTTTTAAACCATTATAGGAAAATGTTCCATATGTAAGATATGAAAATGTTCACCTAGAAACGTATTTTTGAAATAGAAATGATCAGCAATATTCTGATACATTTTAATATTATGGAGAACAGTGAAATGAGTTGTAATATCTGTGTTAATGATGTAAAGATTGGTCTAGAATATTTATAGTCCTGCAAAGGACACAGCATCTCTTGCTGTAATGTCCCCTGTTTTGTATAATTTTCCTTTTAAGAGTTTATCATATTTTTAGGAAAGGAAGAATGCAATGGAAGAAGACCATAATCATAATTAATATGCTAGATTGTTAATAATAACCCTTAAGGGGTATTTGTTGCTTTCCAAATCCTGCATTATCCTATTGCTCAATACCTATATTATTATGTTTACAGATTTCAATCAGCAAAGTAACTGTATTAGAAGCAGGGCTAGGCATTTCTCATGGCGGATATTTACTGGGGTCTGTGGTAGACAATTAAATGATGTTCTATGGACCTTCACAAACATTGCCATGGACACTGGTGTCCTTGTACAGACACTTTGCCTATGGCTGATTTCAAGGTAGTCATCTTAATATACCTTCTCTGAGGTCTGCGCCTTACCTGTTGGTTCTTGTTGTCTAGGAGGAAAAAAAGAAGATATTACACAATATACACACATAGACTCTGACAGAGTAACAGTAATGAAGGCATAGAAGGGAAGTGAGATCCACACACTTCCTGCTCCAATAACCCTCCCTTCCACAGAACACCAGTAGCAGGTATTAGCGGGACACAGAATCAGTCAGACTCCCAGAGGACTAGTTGCAACTAGTCAATGGACAAGTTAATAGGGCCCGTCCACAATACCGCCACATCTTTTTAGAGGTTTTGAACACCATGGCTAGATGATTCGATGCTCCATTCTTAATTGTTCCTATTTTTTTTAACAAATCCACCGTACTTTTTCATTCTTTTTCATTCCACATTTCTTTCCTTGATTTTTGAAAAAAAAATAAATCTTAATTGCTCATATAAATTGATATTGTTCCACCTAGACAAAACATTTTATATAATTGAATCATTATTTCAGGGAAGGGTTTTGACATTCAATTGCACAGGGAATGAATTTAGTTACCAAAGTGTGAAATTCAATAGATAAGGTGGAACAGTATCTTTAATATAATATTGTTTATCTGCCAGACATATGCAAAAACAGAGATAGCATCCGTAGCTACTTGGAGCCTCATATAGCTTGTTTGGTTGAAGAGAATATTAAATCATGGAGACATTTTTCATTATTTTTTATCTGGACAAAATCCTTGAAATATTAGCAGCACTGTCTGCTTTCCTATCTTTATGAATAGAGGTCTTTGAAATGTAAGCCTGTTGCTAATTACAAAACAGCTGGACATTTTAAGCTGTTCCTGTAAAATATAAAACACCATTATAACGATCATAATTCAAACAGAGAGCATTTAACATATTTTTTTTAATAATACCCTGAACAAATCCTACAATCTTAGCACATCAGTCCTAATTGCTATACTACCCTGACTGAATTAAGGACATTTTACAAAGTTTCTAGAAATTCTATCAGCAGGTACTTAATTTACATGGTAGATTAAACAAGCATAGCATCAGAAAACCATAATAGCATCATACAGAACTTGTGAATGTATAGGTAAGTACAAATAGGCATATTATTTTTTTAAAAGCCCCTTATCCTTAACCAGGTCATTTCGCTATAGGGTTTGCTAACTCTGTCTCCTGCCTGCTGACTTCTGTAAAAGCATTTGTGACTGATGTTCCATGCTATCCTAGCTTTGTCTGATTTTCAATGAAAATGTACCCTTGTGGTACAAAAAGGGTTATATGTTTAAAACGTTGGATTTGATTTTTATGGTTTTATTCATTAGCACTAGATTTCTCTATAGGGCATCTGTTTAATATTGTTATGTCAACACTAAACGGACCCAAGTCTTTGTTTAGTATACATTCAGAAAAAAAGTACATCTGCTTACGTTTATCAGAAAGAGATAAGCTTAGCATGTTCAACAAATATGCACGCTACTGTATGTGGAATGGGATATTAGATCATTAAAATTATACCACAATAAAGATGCAGGAGCATGCTAGAGTTCAATGGCTAGATGGTTTTATTTTCAATTAAAAAAAAACATTCAACTTCTCAAACGTGTTTGCTTGAGCTTGCTAGGTCATGAGATCTTAATCATTGTTTTGGTTCCTAGGAACAGGGCCATCATCAGGAGGATACAACTCATGTGTAAACCCATGTTGGCAACAGGAGGAGTAATGCTGTTCAACAGGCTTTTCCTTCTATGGACCACTTCTATGGACCACTTTAGGTACTGACCACAGCAGACTGGGAATATCCCTACAAGAGCTGCGGTTTTGGAGATGCTCTGACCCAGTCGTCTATCCATCACAATTTGGTCCTTGTCAAAGTCGCTCAGATCCTTACACTAACTCCATTACCAGACATAAGTAGTCTCAAACGATTAACCCCCCTATTACCAGACATGATTAGTCTGAGACAATTAACCCACTCATTTGCTGTATAACAATGTTAAAAATGAAAACTTTAGCTAAGTGTTTCTTTGTAAACACAAATACTGTATATCAAATATTTTTAATTCAGCAGCTTCTAAATAAAACTGTGCATACTACTTTTTATGCAGCTCCTAATATACTTGTAAAAACAGAATATCACTTAGCTTGGCATCTGCAGGATAGCTCTATTTTTTAAGGCCACAATTCCCTATGCATTATAAAAGGCCAATACCACTCTTGCAAGAAGGACTAACGTTTTAGTCATCTCACTAGGCAGGACCAACTAAGCCCTTCTTGCAAGAGAAGTTTAGTGGACCTTGCAGGGTGACATCAGGAAGTTGAGATGTTCAAGTTCTCTGCATACTTCCTAGTTAGAGAATACTGTGCATTTTGTTAGATTGTTATATATTGTGCTAGGGTGATTTGGGGTAGTTGGCTGTTGACTCAAATTGCATTTCACTGTATTCTCTGTTTGCCAGAATATCTCAATACATGTCTTTAACTAAGAAATTCAATTTTTTTTGTTTTGCATGTTTTTTGTTTGACATTAAAAAAAAAAAACTTTTAACTAAAAGAAGACGTTGATCTGTTCAGCACAACTACTGCATATAGACAAGATGAGATCTTTCATATAAATATACCGGTAATAAAAACCTCGTAGAGTGTATTGAAAATATTTGTTATTTTTGTTTAATATCCATTCTATCTGGTTTTCAGGCTTACAATGCTTGAAAATCTTAGTGTGATCATTGTTCAAATTGTAGCGTGCTGTTTCAGCTTATTACTATCATCAGTATCTAATACTGTAATCAATCTAACATTGTTATAGCAAATATGGACCCTCTTCAGAACATTTGTATCCTAAATCACTCCCTCTTGGTTCCAGTATATGCCAGATTTGAGTCCAATATCCTGTTCATCCCAGCTTGTGAAGGAGTCATAAGAGCTTAAACTCTTCTCAATCAGGTTTCTAGTCCTCACATGCATTCGCACAGACGTCACAAGGATTTTCCTCCCTTTGTGCGTTCTAGGGTGTTGGTCTGCCCTAGCTCGGTTTGAACCAGCAGCGGCTGGCTGTGGACTGTAGAAACACGGGAAATTAGTTTAGAAATCCTGCTGCAAAGGGAAACGTTATTAATATTTATGCAACCTGCACGTTACGTTAAATTACTAAGCAGTCAGACAATGTAACAGCTGTCAGCACCAGTGTTCTGAATTATAATCTAACGAGGCAGCGTATGCCATTAAAATCAATATATTTGAATGTCATATCATTATGATACTCATAAAACAACACTAATGTAACTTTATTTTGTTTAATAAACATCCCATCGCACAGTAATATTACTTTGAAGCGCACAAGCTAATATAGAATAAATATATATAAATACCGGTATATGGTTACATGTAGAGATTTCTGTTTGTGCTCTAAGCACTTCTTTTAGCAATAAAACACCTATCTCATTTAAGTGTATCGTAAGGTAAAACATAATCAATCATTACTTGTGTAAAATCACTGCTGAATAATTCTGTTTTATTCTATGTCTCAGCTAGTAGTAATATTTTATTATTGTTATCTTTTTCCTACTAAATACGTGTATTTTTATGTTGTGGGCTTACATCCTCAGCACAGACTATTCATAAAAAATGTTGG
Organism: Spea bombifrons; assembly: GCF_027358695.1. Taxonomy (NCBI): domain Eukaryota; kingdom Metazoa; phylum Chordata; class Amphibia; order Anura; family Pelobatidae; genus Spea; species Spea bombifrons. The sequence continues at coordinate 72,186,697 of NC_071089.1, read as the reverse complement.
ACAGCTCAGAAGCAGAAACAAATTGCTAATTCTCACCTGTCACTGTCACAAATTAGCCAAAACATTTATAAAAGCAAAACAACTGCATTAATACATTTGAGTCAGGGGGTTGTGCTAACATAGAATGCATATGTTAAAAATCTGTCTATAGATTCTATGGTCTAAATTCTTAAAGGGGGACAATAGATTTTAAGATGTTTGGACATTACATGGAAATTTGCAGAGCATTGAAAAAATTGCTTTATATCTCAATATATTTTGTAATTGGTTAAAATTATTTTATCAAACGATGTACAATTGTATCATACTAGAATATCTACACAGTTTTCTTATATATGATTTTTTAAGCAAAAACGCTGATAAATCGGTATAATCATGTAATGATTATGTAATTGTGTATTTGAGTGCATTTATTTATCATCTTCAAGAGCTTCACAGAAATTTCAGAGAGACTTATTGAACATTTATAACAACCAACTACATGCCAAGGAAAGATTTCTTTTCACTAAATTGCGAGAGCTTGGGAGATGGCAAAATGAGGGATTGCAGCAGCAACTCACATCAACTGGACAAAAGTGCAACTCACAAATTCACTAAAACCTACTTCATCTTAAATAAAAAAAATATTTTTATATATTTTGTAACACCCTCAATTATATCTGGAATGGGATGGTAGGAGAGGGTAAGACATGGCTTGGGGTCCGTGCTTCCCATAGGGTATTTTTTTAATTATATTTAACCCTGAGCAGAGGATGGAGGTAAGGGTATATATTTGCTAATATCCCCCCCTGATTATTTTTTTTAACCCTGCCCAAATACTGCCCAAAGGAATGGAGAGATTGGAGGAAATCCCTTTCTTGATTGGCAGTCTTGTTCCTCATTTTATGTATTTATTATTATGTATCATGTTATCTCTTAGCTTGACTGACCACTTTGATTTCAAGAACAGATTTTTTTTTTCTAATCTCATTCTCTTACCTAGGAACTTTCTAATTGAAGAAACCATTAAAATCAAACATCATTTTGGAGATTTAACTATTCATAATGCAGATTCAGCTCACATCTTTTCACAGAATAAACTCAGAGTTGGTCCTTCCTAATGTAGTCAGTAAACCCTGATTTGTTTGTGTGGCTTCCTTAATGTACCAGGTAAGATGCAATGATTTGTATAGTTCCGACTGGGCCATGTAAGTAATATATGACTACAAACTCTATTTGTAGCTCACACAGTTAACACGCCATTATTTGTTCTATTCTAGGACATAAAACAGAATTTAATTAAATTGGTTGCCTGGTTGAGCCTGACTCAAGCTTTATACACTGAACTTTAATATGTTGTGATTTACAAGACTAATGAACAATATGATCTTTTTGCTGACAAGAGAGCTGGCAATAGCTTTGGTTAATTATAGGCAGTTTACAGTGATATAAATTGTTCATTTTAGTGACTCTTGCAGTATCTCAATCTCTAGTCATTTTAAATAATATTTTAAGCAATCAAAACAAAGAAAATAATTGCCTACAGTTTCACCTTAAACAGAAGTTTATTTTTTATAGCATCGCTGGCAAAATTATACTTTCAATGTTTTTGTTTTTTCTTTAACTCAACTTGCATTGCTCTAATTATGTGCAACAAACTCATACTTCCACTGATCCTTTTCTGTTTAAACTAATGCAATTCCTTATTAATCAGGCTTCTTGATCAATATTTAACTCAGATTATTCTTTCTTTCTATTCTTTTAATGAATTGTCTTCTTCATCTTCAGTACTCAGTCTTAGGGCTCGTCACCTTTAATCCCTCCTATATCTCTTATATTTCCCCATATACCTGCATGCACTCTATAACAAAAGATGCTGGGCTCCCTACATCTGTTGTGGGACTCCCACTCTCCATGTATGTATCCTTTTCAGATCTGCTATATATATATATATATATATATATATATATATATATAAATTATATTCATCTGACTGTGAAAGTATGACTGTATGCTAACTACAGAAAAAGTATAATTCTAGCAGGTTTGGTGCACATAAGGACGTACTGGACCTATGATTTACACTGGACTTGAGTTTTGTATTTAATTGTATCAAGTGAGTTATTGTTACATTCTCTCTTGAACTTCATTGTTGATTTCCCTTTCTCTGTAATGCCCCGATATAAACTTATCATTCTGTCATTACTAGCACATTTAGTCTTTTTTCATGGTCACTGTGAAACAGCCTTAATAATAAAGAAGGTTTGATGTTGTGATATTGCTCATCCAGAATCAGACCTCGCTACTCTTTTATATTATGATTGTTGGATTTGATTTAACAAACAAACTCTTAGGGAATAATTTCTCTTTGGAACCTGATGCTAGTGTGTGTTACATTTTAACCTTTTGGGCACCAATGTAAAAAAGGAAAATCTATCATGAACAGTGGCATGAGCTGGAGAGATGTTTGTGACAAAGAAATAGAAAACAAAAGTACCAAACATGTTATAGCTAACATGCAGACGAGAATGAAGGAGGTTAAGTTTAATACAAAAAAATAGTGTGGAGCCCTATGATTTAACACAAGCCCTTTTTTTAAACATATTTGTATGATCCTAATCTCCAAAGAAGAAACATTTCTCCATTTATATAGCTATATAGATATGTATAGATAACTGAATAGATTTATTTTAGATTTAGAATTTAGATTTCAATATAGAATTAGACTTGTGCTTTCGGACACATACAAATATTATCTTTAATGAAAATGTGCGTCTGTACAAAATTCTGATAACGGGGAGAGTCCCAGAGGAAACAACTGAAAACTAATGAAAAAGCACAGAAATTTTGATAAGATTCATCCATTTGTTTGACATGTTTAGCCTCCGCCATTACAAGCCATTACAAGCTGTCTAAAGTGGTAAAGTGGGAAGGGACTGTGTATAAGAGGGTACATAATAATCACTAATGTAGAAGTAACCCAAAAACGGGATTACCTCATTGATGGTTAATGTGGTGATGGGTCCAACAACCTGTGGGTTTTTCCCTTACTTTCTTTCACTCTGGCCAATCAGCATTTACAAGGGAAAGGGACAAGGGGTACATATATTAGTGCGCTGACGCCTTTTTAACTTATCAGGAGCAGTTACAGATTGATAAGAATTGTAGTGTGGGGAAGTCAGTAACAGTTAGTTAATTTAGCAGAGGATCAATCATTGCTCATCTTCCATACTGCAAGTTAACAAAATACTTTCATGCAGACAATTTACTGGTGTGGGGTTGATCAGAGAAGCTGTAGTTATAGGGACTGCAGCAGACATTTTACCCCCATTTGTTTTAGGGTCTTTTTTCTCTTTTTACCAGGGTAAAACCTCTAGTTTTTGGTGAACACAAAAAAAATATTTGTATCAAAATCAGACTAATGCCACTGAAATGGTCTAAGCCTACATTGAAGAACTGCCACTACCTCATACTACTGACCCTATAACCTATTTGGACCAGAAAACTTATCTGGCCAGGACTCTTCTTTGTGGCTCAGTAGCTGCTTTCATGCCCACCCACGAGTGTCCAAAGTGACATTCTCTCTTTTACAGGCAACATACTCCTAATAGTCCCAAATTAGGTTACACAGCGCTCAATATTCAGTATAAGTGATTGAGGTGCTAGTGCTGCTGCTCTATCTTCTTCCTTCCTCGGGGGATCATTTTTTAAATGTGTCTAATACAATGGGGGAATTCAGTCCTGCACCAAGGGGCTACATGTGCCAGTGCCCGTCTGCCCAAGCCCAGTGCCTTACTGCTGCTCCTTTGTTCTTAATTTACCAAATATTGGGGAAATACACCCCTGCACAAAGCTGAATGTGCCTGTATGGCAGTGCCTGCCTTGTGCCTCAATGCCCTTTTTTACACTGGGGGGGGTCAATTTTTGTTCCTTTCTGGTAATATGGATACAGTGTCATACACCTGGCCTATACCTTGCCCTGCCTCTGTGGCTCAATGTTTGACATTACTCTGGGAGTCAATTCTTATTTTTTCAAATATGGAAGGATCAGTATAGTTACTGGATGTGTCTGTCAGTCCCTGGCCACTACCCTGTCATCTCCCTGTGTCTCAATGCCCTACCTTACTCTGGGGAATAAATTCTTCTTTTTTCTAATATGGGGGCATTTCATCTCTCTGCCAGAGTCTTCCCTGTGCCCTGCCCTGTCTCTGCTGCGGCTCATTCTTACTCTGAGGAATCAATTCTTGAAATATTTCCCTAATTTTGGGGGAAATGTAGTGTCCTTCTGTACCATGGGGCTGGATGCGTCTACCTGCCAGTATATTCCCAGTGTCCTACTACTATTGCTGCTGCCATATCATCTTCGTTACTCTGAGGAATCAATTAATCAAAATAGTCCCATTTTTGGAGAAACTCAGTCCAATAGCATCCTGCTGTATTTATATATCCATTGGTACAGCGCTGCTGTTGCTGGTGGAGATCCCGCAGTGCAAAATCTATTCTGGATCTCTTCTTAACCTTGAGAAGGTTCTGCTGTAGATGTCAGGGACCTTTGGTAACACACAGAATGTTGTTTCTGAACCCAAAAAGGTCGAATTTTGTTCAAACTGAACGGTCAGAAAATGTGGTTTGCTGCCACGAAAACATGGACATTTCTATATTTAAATGCATTTTACATGTACACTTTATGTCCACTTTAATATGTAAGCCCATAGAGTGTGTGATTGTTTGTTTTTTTTCCCTTTAATTCCATTGTTAGTAAGATTGATTCTAATATACATTGTATAATCAGTGATAATCATTATAGCAAATGTGAAAGAGAACTGAAATTTGGAAAGCCCAAAATGAATTGACAAAAATAAACAAAACAGACTAATATAGGGCTACTCTGTAGTAGGATTCATCATAGATTGTGTCATATGTTTTCCGCTATAATCCACTTGATCAGCTTTAAAAAGAAATCTCAGTGGTTCCAATTACATGTGAGATCATGTCACTATGTCATTACAATAACAGTAAATCAATGTCACCACAAAATGTATACATGTTCTAATCAGCAATACTGAATAGTTTGATTTATGTTAGAAATGTTTTATTCCCCAACGGGATTCTCATTTTGTAGTCTGTTATAAATTCAATAAGTAAATATACTTTTGCGTAAAAGAATTGGCTTGAAAAGGAAACTGTTGTCAATGGCATTTCCAGGAGTTGTATCATAAAACATGCCCTAAACATGTATTATTTAGAAAATTGTCAAAACCTGCTTATGTTTGAGAAAGGACATGTTTAACAATTTATTAAACAACAAGAATCCTTAGCCATGGTTTCCTAGAAATAGAAAGTTTGGGGTCTACTCATTAAACGTTAACTTTAACCAATATTTTCGTTGAGTCAAGTTTCTGAGACCATCTTAAGAATTTTGGCTCATAAGGAGCACTTCACAGTCGCATTAACAACTTAAGTCAACACCTTAACTCATCTTACATTAAGTTGCAATGGGAAAGAGACAATTGAATTAAAAAAGCATTCCAACTTGACAAATCAGCCTGACTCTTCGGGGGGGATAAGTTCTCTTAAATCAGAAAAAACAAGAGGTTTATTTAATGAAACAAGATTTCAAGAGGTTCACTGTGTGTCACTAAAGGCCAACCTGGACAACTTTCATCTGCAAAATCAGCAAATCTTACTGCTTCATCTATGCATTACACAAAAAGCTCAAAGGGTTTGCCCTTTTTTCATCTATCAGATACAACATTCAATTTCACAGCTAACACGACTGCAAATACTGCTCCCAACCCAACAAACAATTCAAAAGTGCTCGACATAACGCAATAGAAACTCGAAATTTCAAACTCAGCATGACTTGACATAATGTAATAGCATCTGAAAGGTATTGTTCAACCTTTGCAGATCTGTAATGTTATTCTTTTCTATAAAGATTTAATTATATCAAAACATATTTTCAAGAAGCTTTTTACATTTTTATGGAAAAAACCAGTGCCTGCTTTTGTTATATATATAACAAAAATTCCCCGTAAAATTAGAAAAACTTTTATATGATAGTAGGAAAACTTTTCTATGATTAAGTAATTATTGCCGGAACAGGTTTCTGCTTTTGACGGTGCTGGAACTGTTTCTAATGTAATAGGTTGTAAAAGGATTTTTTTAAAAAAATGTAAAATTCTCATAAATAGGTTATTTTTCTCTTCAAGTCTGGTTTGCAATTGGTATAGGTAACTTAATTGACAACTCCGAATTTGGTAACCTAGACTTTTTAAGGTTGATATATACGATAAAACTCGAATTCTTCATACGTTTGGAAAGATTTGTGTGTTCTTACTTTTTTGTTATATTCTAGATAAGAAATTACATTTTATGTAGGGATTTACTACCATTTTAATAAAAACAAGTTCATGCTTTTATAGCTTTTCTGCATCTTGATGTCTCCTCTAGTTGCATCCCTAATCTACCTTAACTCCTCAATGTTTTCCTATGTGTCTCAAATCTAATCATGACAGTCTTCCTTCTTGCTGTTCTGAGCTCCTCTCAGCCTACTTTCTCCTTTTTTATTTTTACATTATATTGTTATGAACACTATATATTTATATAATATTTCATATAGATAATCCTACACTATTATATCCTTGAAAAATATGAGGATGTTCATTTTGTAGAGATCATTTTCTGTTGATCTCAAGGCTTCCCTCAAGGTTTTTGTAATGTTTTCTGTCAACCGATTTATGGTTAGAGTATGCAGTTCTGTGATGATTAAATCGCTTGAACATCATGGAAATCTGAAACCTTTTAAAACAAAGACTATGATTACTGAGGTTTGCACCAAAAAAAGCTTCATATAAGCCTGTTAATTTTCTTACAAGACAAATAACATTGTATTCTTATGGTGAGAAAATACGTAGAGGGATGTAGTAATGGGAAAAGTTGCAAAAAAAAAATGCTGCCACACTGTTATGACCCGCTACCGGCAGGCAGGCTCTTCCAGTCTTTAGTCATATGCTTACTTAATAGCGGCTTCTAGAGGCATGGCCATGGGGCAGACAAGGTGCCTGATATGCTGGTGTGGATGCTGGGGTGGATCTGCTTTGCTGCCTTTGCTGTTTGATTCCTGTGCTATTATTGTTATCCTCCTGCCTACCGATTATCCTGATCAAGAGTGGCAGATCGGGTGAGTATAGAGGCCTGTTGACCAGTAGCCCACTAGTCATTTTGCCCAGATGTCAAGTTCAGGCCTGTTTATAGATATTTTGCAGACCTATATTGAAATCTATGGCACAATCTACTTTATTAAAAAGATGACTTTAAATAGATCTGTTACACACAAAATCCTGACCCAAAATTGGGTTGTCTTCTAGTGATTTAGAAGCAGATTGCCCATCTTTTAACCACTGAGGATAGTGGAGAACACTTTTTTTGTCAAAAAGTCAATGCCAATCATTGGCTCCCTATACCCTTCAAATTCAAACTCCTGAACTACAGAGCCCTTAACAACTCCACACCCTCTTATATTTATACCATCTTATCAAAATACACCCCTATCCACCCCTTTGTTCTTCTCATGGCCTGCGTCCTTCTACGGTCATTACCTCTGGCATTCAGGATTTCACCTGTGCTGTACCCCTTTTCTGGAATTCCCTCCCTTGTTCTATCAGACTTTTCCCCCTTGTTCTATCAGACTTTTCCTCACTGAAAACCTTTTGTTCTAGGAACCTTTCTTCCTAAAACTCTCAGCCAACATCCTAATCAAGCCATCTGAATGACCAACAGCCTCTACAGATAATCCTGACTCGACCAATCCATCCTCATCTTCTCTTACTGTTTCATCTCTCCTCAACTACCAACTATATTGTAATTTTAATTGATTTTACTAACTCTGTTGTAACAGGGCTACTGAATCTGCTGGCCCTATATTAATAAATGTAATCTATGTAATGTAACACTATGTACTGAGCACATTGTTCATTGTAATTCCTTTAAATTTTCATGGAGGTGCTTTAGATATTTAAACATGTTTGATGAAAAAGTACTTTAATATACTTTTTTTGTGGGTGACACTACATAGGATACTGGACTGTTCTTTTAATGTATACATATGCTAACATTATATTTTATGAAACATAATATATTATTATTCAGGGTCAAATTAACAAAAGGGCTGATGAAGCTGAAGCACCAGATACATGTCACTTTAATAGGTTCCTTGGACCTACTGCTGCCACACAACCATTTTCTCAAATTAGCAATACTTCATGATTGTAGGCTGTTGTTGGACAAAGTTGGGGAAGCTCAAAGGGTCGACTGGAACGCCACAGTATTCCTCCTGGCCACTGCATATTGCTGTACAAACATAGCTGCTCGATACAGAGTGAGTTTTTTGCTAACGTCCACCTGCTTTTTTATTAAGTGTTCGCATGCTTTGCTTCTCTATAGTGCAATCAAAATTTCAGTCCAAATTCACAAATCCCTTAATCCAGCTCTGTTCTTATTTCCATTCATTTTAGATTATGGCAAACTACAGGCTTCACCAATGTAAATTATGGCATTCACCCTTGAGAAAGGCATCTAGCTAAAATCGTTGTAGATCTCCACAGTACAGCTCTCCTGACACTGAGACATTTTTTTATTATTTGTTTTATATTATTCTTATAGGTATCCTAGAGATACATTTTGGTACAATTTGTTTTAGTACCACTTTGAATAAAAATTGTGCATAATTTCTTTGTGTGTGCATCCTTCCTCTATATTTATATGAATATGTGGGCTTTCCTGTTGGGGTCAACTCTGGAGTTTTGCACTGTTTGTATAGGAAAAACTTCATTTTCCAACTGCCAATGGTTAGTGTAATTATTCACTGCACCCATCATGACAGGAGAGGACTATAATACCAACCAAACTGAATGGTGGGGTATTTCAAATATTTCTGGGTCCATCAACAACTTGAACAACTTGAACAACTTATGTTTACATTACTAGACAAGGTTAAGGGTGTCCAGAGGAGTTTTTCTGGATTATTCTTTAGGCGCCTGTACTAGCAGGGAGCAGGAGAAGTGAGACCTGTTCTCATGGAAACAGGCCCAGACAAGCCATCAGGCAAGTGCCCAGAGGGTTGATGCCCAATGGAATCTCCCATTTGTGTTGTAGAATTAGTGCAGGTGGTACAACACTGGGACCCATAAACGAATATACTTAGGAAAGTCTTCTTTTTCTGTCAGCTTCTCCATGGACAACAAATTATGATCTTCTGATTAACTTCCAGAAAAATGCCTGAAGCTCCGCATCCAGGCCCACCATCTTCCCCCTTCATCCAGTTGGAGGAGAGGATGTGCCTGAAAGCTCCGCTGTTTTGGGGAGGTTCATCGTTACTTTGAGTAAGAGGGCACAACCTCTTCAACGGTGCCACCAATCAAGAGACAGGAAGCTACTCCATTTTGCGGAAGTTCACTGTGAAGTTAGAAGCAGAACTGGCGACAGGGACCCGGAAGCAGTTGGTAGGGAAGGTGGAGAGACAGACTGAGAGAGCATAACAGAGAGTGTGAGTGAGCGTAAATGAGAGTGTGTGAGAGCGTGAAAGAGCAGAAAGAGCATGAGAGTGAATGAGGGTGAATTTTGTTTCCAAATGTAAATGTAAAAAGCCCCCTCATTTTTTAATCCAATAAGAAAGAGCAGGAAACTAAATTTGTTGTCCAAAAAGGAATGGACCAAAAAATGAAGGAAATGTTTTTGGTCCATTTGCACAAGTCTAGTAAGTACTCTTCAAAACACCAGTAAAGGGGAAGCTCTGAACAACTAAACCTGCGAAGCTCCTAGGTATTTGCACTAGTTCAGGTTGCTTTCCCTGTCACATCAATAGAAGCAGTAGCAGCAGTTAACATTCTGTTAAGTTAAGCAAAGCATAATTTCTTTAGGTTCACCTTGAAAAAAGGGTTTTGTTGCTATGAATGCATTATGAATGCTTAGTAGCCGCTGATTAGCATAAACTGAGTTAATTAATTGTGATTACAATGCTTTATGCTGCAAAACCTATGACAAATCTGGCATCTTCAATTACTGCAAATCTATAATTTTATGTAGATAATCCTACATATAATGCAACCACCATTCACACAATTTTGAGCAAATCAGTTTTAGTAAAATGCATTTCACTGATTTATATAGATATAATATAAATAAGTCCACATTATTTATTCCAATTGTTTTGAGGGCATTAAAAAAGAAAGAAGTGCAAATGGACTTTGAAAATCAAATGTGCATGTTACTGCCAATATTGAGTATTTATAGGCGTTCTCTTTCTTGTTATTCATGTTTTATTGAGTTTATGGGAAGTCAAACAAATCAGAAAATAAACAGTTTCTGTATCCACCACACTTGCAGTCATACAAAATAAACCCTTTGCCCCACTTGCTAATGACCATCCAATTGTTCAAGGTATACCTATGGCATCAATCCTGCATGCTCTCCAGTCCATAAAGGTAAGATCCATTAAAAAAACAACAAATATATATGCGTAGGGTAAAGGCATATACACATTCATTTTAACCAATTAAGGACAACGGATTCTCCTTAAACCCATTAAGGACAATGCATTGTAAGCCCGTTAATATGTTTATGCTACAGGTAAATAGGACTTTTTTAAAACTGTAATGTGAAAATCAAGCATTTCAGGTTTTATTTTTGCATGAATTACTTTCATGGAAATGTAGCCATAGATTGGAGGGGGCCTTGATGTAAAGTTTAGATGGGAGGAGGATGTAAGTGGGGTATATAAGGTTAAGTAAAGGGGTGTTCTGGGCTGTTTGTTGTGCCACCTTACCTCGTATTTTTGTCCCACCCTCCCTCCCCTTTATTTTTAGATGTTTTCCTGTTCCTGATTGGTGTTCATGTTTACTAATTTTCTCTGTTTTATTTTAGGCATTTTGTCACAGCAGGGGGGCCATGGCTTGCCAGGGAGCCAGGGGGGTTATGTGGTTATTGCCACTGGCGTTAAAGTGTTGGTGGGAGGTTCCCAGCTGGGTGTGTTTGCTGGAACCTCAGGTGGGGGCAAGGAATCACAGGATGCACTCTCATAGGTGATGCTTACAGTTTTGCCCGGGTGGGTCCTGGCAAGCCTAGGTGTGTTCGATTGTAATTGGTTTGGGTCCTTGTCGTGTCAACGCATCTTTTAATGTTCACAGGTTGTGTGGCAATGACGTTAATAAATCAGCTGTGGCCTTTTCATCCCACATTGGTGTCTGTGTTTTATTTGGGGGGTTAATTGGGCATGACATAGCCTGTGAGTCGATGGTAATAACTTCAGCTTTTCCTAAAATTTTTTGCACTAAAAAAATAATTAATTTACTTGCAGTATTGCATATGAGTAATGAGAATTAATCTCAGCCTCTGCTAAGCTAACTGTCACTGTCTCACACTATAGCTCTCATTAGTCTGTAACTGCTACTGGCAAGTTAAAATGGCGTCAGCAGACTTAAATATCTAATGCTTATCCCTTTCCCTTGTAAATGCTGACTGGCCAGAAAAAACTAAGGGGAAACAGGTTGTTGGGCCCTATCAGTCATTGATATGTGCCCTCCTATACACGGTCTTTCCCAATTTACCTCACTAAGCACCAAAACAGCTTGTAATGGTGCCGAAACGGCTTGTAATGGTGGCGGACAATTGGTGGAATCATGACAAATTTGTGGCACTTTTGCACTTCATTTTTGTCAGTTTAGAAGGAGATTGCCCTCGTTTTGATTGCAATGTTCAATAAAAATAAAGTTTGCATGAAAAAAAATGCACAAGTCTATTAATTGGCACATGCTGTTACATAGGCATGTCACAATTGATGGGCTTATCCAGAAAATATATACTTATTTATCTAGATTTTTGAGCTTTAAATGTGTGTGCTACGGCATTCAAAGCCTTCAAAGCTCTATTTTCACAATCTAAAACACATTTAGATGAAACTGTGACTATTGTTTATTTCAACATAATTAAATTAGCTAGTCTATTGTCTGTGTTAGTTTTATGTCAGTGAATTTCTAGATATGACTTAATAGTAAGAGAAAGTGCTTTGATCTCTAGCATGGCAGCATCCTGAATACCATCTGTATCTATCACATTGTGTATGCTAGGCACAAGCAGAGCTAATGATTCAGTACTGCAGTACTTAGGTGCAAATTCTCTATGAACAGAAAAGCAGATTGGACATTTTTTTTCTTTCTAATGGTTACAGCATAGCTACCCAAGAAGCTGAAACTGACAGACCTGCTTGTCTCTTTATCCAAAACAAGTCACTTGGAATACTGAGCAATGCTGTTATAAAATAATTTTCTTTTAAATCACTGTATTAAAGAGGGAAAGTAAGACATGGTAGATGGACTGAAATTCTTTATGATCTATGCCCTGATATAACCTGCCTTCAAGCTAATACATATGCTTTTTGATTTACCTAGCGTTTGGAACTATAGTAAAAGCCTTTGAGTATTGCAATATAATTGTTCCCTTTAATAATAGAAGAATAACTACACTAATTTTGAACTAGAATTTCAGTAAAATTTATGGTTATGATATTTACCCACTTCCTCTGATACGTAAACATTTTGATTACTAGGCAAGATCAGCATTATCTGTTTAAAACAAAATTTATTTTGTGCTTTGGCTAGCATATAACAAAATACTGGTTAACCCAGACTGAAACCTACGTAAAAAAAATAAATATTTCACTGCACAACTTGCTTGGCTAAAGAAAACTCAGACCAAATAGATTGAATATAACAAATAACATTTATTCTTGCTATATATATATATATATAATGATCGAGAAAAAACAAAGCCCATCTAGCATTCCTGAAGATCGAAAAAGGAAGGTTTAGTGGCAAGATTGCCTGCAAAACAAACTGCAAGCAAAGGAACGCAATAAAGAAATTCTAAAACAAAAAGTCCACAATGTATCCCAATCCCCTTGGGGAGACCAGCAGTGTGACAAGTCCACCTGTAGGGAACCAAAGGGTTTACAATACATTCCCTGGTCACACACAGGCTTTATTTAGATTTGTAACAGGTAATATTAATATTGCCTTCCTCAAAATGTTTTTTCCCAAAATTGTATGCTTTTTACTTGAATTAAATTATTGCATTCATATGATCTCTGTAACCCATCTATATTTTTTTTATAACCAGCATTTTAGGTATTGTCGTCGTTTTTTCGTGTAGTCTTAAAGCAACTTGCACTGTAGTTAATTTAATGTTGTATTGTTTCACTTACTGTGAAGTGGTTTGTTAATGTCACTTACATACATATGTACTCATGAAAAGCTGGTTTGATATAACTCACAGTGACATTTACAAGGATTTATGGGTTGAGCTCATCTAAGCATTGCCTTGTCTTCTCATTATTATGTACATTTTTCCTACCATAAAATGATTTTCATAATACATTTGGGTATTGATAAGCACCTGTGAGAATATTATATTCTATTGGGAAAATACAGATCTTGCATTCTATATTATGAAATTATTATGTAATGCAAATACGTTTTTTCTAACTTACCTAAAGATATCTATCTATCTATCCATCTATTATTATTATTATCATTATTATTTATTGTTTTATATAGCGCCATCAAAATCCGTAGCGCTGTACAATGGGTATCTATCTATCTATCATGGTAGTGATTTAACTGTATGCAATCAGTTTACATCTCATGTAATTGGAGTAAAACCATAGAAAAGTTTAACTAATGTTGTTACTGTATTTCAAAATTAAGTATCAATACACTTTGTCTCACTATGAAATAAAATTGAATACTACTGCCTATTTGAACGAAGGCTGCAAAAAATGTCTAAAAATATATCAATCAACAGTAAGTGTAGTAATATATTAAATATTACATTTGGAAACATTAAGTGATTGTATTGTGTTAGTAAAAGGTACCTTGGTAACACTATGGAATGATATCCCTAAAGAATATGGACAAAAAGGAATGTGTAAAGCAAGTTTCTATTTTCAGCCTAGATTTCTGTTTACTGATCATTACTATGTGTCTGATATAGTTTGACAATTAAATTTAATGTAACTCAAATTGTGAAGTCTAGTGACATCCTCCCCCCAATCCTCCATTTGGCGGAGATAACATCCCCAACAGAGCCGCAATTTTGCCCTAAAGCGAACTTCCCGCTAATTGCTGCGTTTTTGCTGATCTCCTCTACCTCTATCCTCCAATCGGGGAGAGGATGTCACTGGTAGTGCCACCATTTTGCCAGACATTTGAGCAAGGTTATGTCTGCGGTGAAACTGACGATAGAAGATAGAAGAGATAAGATAAACGATAAAGGAGAGAACATGAAAGACAAAATGAAGATCAAGAAGATGAGGAAGCAAGAGTGGTTGGCAGAAGCGGAAATGGTCGGCAGAGCAGGTAGGGAAACATTTAGAGGGCGTGAGAGACGAAGTGAATTGAAATGAAAATGTGAGAGAGTGCATGAGAGTCTGAGAGAGTGAGAATGAAGATGAACAAAAAGATGCAAGACGGTACCCCAAGGCTCAGGTTTAGGACTCCTTCTGTTCTCTCTTAACACTTCCTCCCTTGGCAAACTGATCTCATCCTTTGGCTGTCAATACCACCTGTACACTGATGACACCCAGATTTATCTATCCTCCCCTGATCTCTCTCCTTTTGTCTTAGATCATGTAACTAACTGCCTTGCATCTGTCTCTACCTGGATGTCTGCACGTTTCTTGAAACCTCTCCAAAACTGAACTCATCTTCCCTCCAATGCTAAGATTCCCCCATCTATCACCCTGAATTTTATTGGTGCTATCATCTCCCCATCCACTCTTGCACGCTGTCTTGGTGTCACCCTTGACTCTGACCTTTCGTTCACAATGATCTCCTTCTATCCTCTCCTCTGATTTCTTGCTCTCATGCACGCTTACAAGATTTCTCAAGGGCTGCCCCTATCCTCTGGAATGCTCTCCCCCGGCCTCTCCGTCTTTCTCCATACCTTTATTCCTTCAAAAAAACCCTCAAGATCCACTTCTTTAAGGACGCTTACAACATAACACATTAACGCCCTCCCATATTCATTTAGCTCACCTTTCCTAGTCCCTCTCCTGCAATACTTTTACTAGTGTGGCTGGTCTATCCCTAACAACAGCACTTTTACCTATTGTGTAATATACCCTAAATCCCTCTAGATTGTAAGCTTGTTTGAGCAGGGCACCTGTTGTCTCTGTTAGTCAATTTGATATGTTACATACTACTTGTTATGTCCTGTCTACCCAGTGTACAGCCCTAGGGAATTTGATGGTGCTATATAAAACAATAAATAATAATAATGTGGAGCTGTGGGGCAAGGAGACAGGGACATGGAAAAGGTTGGCGGAGACATTCAGAGAGAATGAATGAGAGTGTCAGAGAACATGAACGAGAGCTAGAGAGAGTGTAGAAGAGATAGCGGAGAGTGTGAGGGTGCTGACCAATAGGGGCGCCTAAGAAATCCTGCAGCCAGGCGCCAGTGACCCTAGGCTCACCCCTGAGTGGAAGCATCTAGGAGAAACAACACCCTAGAAAAACCAGTAGGACTCGCACACTCACAGGTGCTCATAGCATGTAGAAAATGCATGACCTCACTACATGAGTACCATAAAATCACTCACTACAGAGTACCAAACTATCTCTCCAACATGAGCATAAGCTTCATGAAATTGGTCTCCATGGTCGAGAAGCTGCACACAAGACAAAGGTCACTATGCACAATGCCAAGGGTTGGCTGGAATGGTGTAAAGCACACCACCACTGGACTGGAGCAGTGGAAATATTCTCTGGAACTCTGATAGAAGAATTTGGGTTTGTTGGATGTCAAGAAAACACTGCCTTGCCGAATACGTAGTGTCTATTGTTTGGTGGAGTTGGGATCATGGTCTGGGGCTGATTTTCAGGGTTTGGCCCCTTAGTTCCAGTAAAGGGTAATGTTAATACTACTGCATACAATGACATTTTAGACAATTGTATGTTTCTCACTTTGTGACACCAGTCTTATAATGGCCCTTTCCTGTTTCATCATAACTGTTCCTCATGCAAAAAGCAAGTTCCATTAAGGCATGATTTGATGAGATTGGTCGAGAAACTTGAGTGACTTGCACAGAACCCTGGCCATAACCCCACTGTATCAGCCAACATCAGTGCCTCACTTCACAAATGCTATTTTGGCTGAATTCACATTCCCACTGAGGGACGCCATATTTATGGCCGTGGTTTTGGAATGAGATGTCCAACAAACTCATATTGGTGCCAACATACTTTTGGTATATTTTCCAATCAAATGGAAAAAACAAGTACTAAGAGTATTAGTTATAAACTGGGTAGTAGGGCTCCATTTACCATTGGGCTTGGCTGATCCAGAGCCTAAGCAGGGGCACTCACACTAACACACACATTCAGACACTGACACAATCAGACATTCACGCTAACACAGACACACTAACACAAGCACACACTCACACTAGAACAACTAGACACACTAACACACACATATAGACACTCACATTAACATATCAAGACACTCAAATTACTACAACCACTCAAACACATACTATCTCACATACACTAACCCAGACAGGCACACATGTAACCACGTATGCCAATATACCCAGACACACACCTGTACCGACACACACAAATCCAGGCAGACACATACAAACATGCTAACATACCCAGACACACACACCCAGACATACAAGCTAACATACCCAGACATACAAAAATCCAGTCAGACACACATACTGGGTCAGACATATGTAACTCACTTAACCAGTTTTCAACTTTCCTCCTGGGTCACACAAAGGGACATTATGTGACCCCCCTCAATCCTGATCCTTTTTGAAACTAGGGGCATAAAGAGCAATTGCCCACACACACACACACTGCTTCTGCCCATGCCATTGGGTGGACTAGAAATTTGCCAAGGCTCCCTCTTTTAGGCATATCAAAAAGGCCAAAATTAGCATCACTTAAAATGACTGTATTTCACTCCCAGTTTGCATTCAGTGTATATCTAATGGCCAATAGAAAGAGAAAACACCAGACATTCACAGTAAAGGCTAACACTCGACTGACGGTGGTCACCAATATTGAGAATTCCTTTGCGGTGTAAAACTATTTGGTTTAAACAGGCAGTGGTGTCTCACCATAGATTGAGTTATCCAAAAGATTGTGTTTGCAGGAGATACACGTGGCATGGGGCCAGAGTCTTTGTGAGGTAATTCTCATAATTTTTAAGTACGTATTTTAAATTATAATTATTTTTTATAGAATCACTGCATATTATATTACTGGCCCTTTTAGATCTCTATATAAAAAGATCTTTGGTTATCATCAAATAACCAGATTTAAGATGTAGTCGCCCATCAAAAACTTTTAGAAACCATGTCCATCTACTAAACTACTCCATCTAACCAGTTTCCCTATGAATTATGCAAGGGTAACCCTTTCTCCTTAAATCATTGAAAAAAGAAATCTCTGAACATTATAAAACTACTTTAGAACTGATGCAGGCAGGATACATGTGAACAATACATAAACAAATTAGGGATTTGATAGAACTAAACATGTATACATTATATTCTTATTGTACTGTTATAATTGTATGTAAGGACCATATTTGCGAACAAGCTCAAGCTGGCTATAATAGACCTGGTAATAACAATCCTTTTAGTAATTTCATCACCTATGGGAGTCACTAATATATCCTAATTATGAATTTGGGCCAACTCAGGAACTAAACTGGATGGAAATCCCAGTTCTTAGTAGCTTGCTGTAGCCAATGCAAAAGGCTTTGTCAGCATCTCCATGTTCTTTGGGAATCTCCCAAAGTCATCCCTAAACAAAGTCCATGGGAATTTAGTTTATACTAGAAGGCTATAATATTTTGGAAATTATGGTTTGTCTGTAATAAATATTTAAAAATGAGTGGATGACACATACACCAGAATCTTCTTCCCAAACATGTCACCTGTCCTCCATCAATCAAAATGAATACTCTGCAAGCCAGCTGTAAGTGATATAAAAGGTATAATGAGGTCATAATAACCAAAGTAATGAGATCATAAAAAACAACAGGAAAATGTTTAATTCTCAGTTGGTTTTTGTAAAGTTTATGTTATTAGATTAATTTAAAAAGTGGGAAGGTGGCATTAGCTTATGTATCTTCAGTAAAAGGCTCTAAAAGGTTCTAATGAATAAAACTATTGGAAAATATAGTTTTGGTTGTTTTATTAGTGTTCTCAACATTCATAATATCTATATACTTTCTAGCTGATATTTGTTTGGATGTCAAACCCTATGGCTTATTCACTAAATGATCATTTTACAGTGGTCATGATTAGAAAATACAGTAAACCCCTGAGTGTAAGGACACACCATGCAATTTTTCACTCTGCTCCCTGACACACAAACGGTGTGCACTCACTGCAAATCACAGTTAACAAATATTTAGGGTTAAAACAAACACTGATCTCATTTAGAATTCTAGCAATTTATTTCTGAAATTGTGAGAAATCTGTTTTCTTAAACTATAAGTTCATTTGGAGGCTCCAACAGTGTACAATGAAATACATAGGCAGGTACTTCAAAAATGAAAATCCATACATACTCTGTGCTTAAAATAGTAGGGGTGTGCATTAGTCAACACTGACAAACCACTGTAAATGTACACTTCAGATTATTAACCCTTTGGTTTGCAGCAAAATGAAAAACCCTGCTGCCTTTGCTAGACATCACACAAACCATAGGCTGAGAAGATTGTATTCCCTGAATGTGCAGTAAAGAAATATTTATGTATAATGGATCCTAATGAAGTACAAGGTCATCCAAAAGATGATAGATCAGTACAAGAACTGTAATGATTCAATCTGCACTCTTGGTTAAGTTATTAAATACATCTGTAGCAGATTCATAACTCCGCTTGTCACCTTTACCAAAAAGTTGAGATGGATGGTTATTTTTCAGACATGACCTCTTTTTAAAATCATCTCAGCACCCTTAAACACACACATCTAAATCAATGAAAAGCATTTACAGAAATATTGATTCAAATCTTATTTGAGACAAAACATTTAGAGTGCTCTTGTGCACACCCCTACAGAGTGAAAGGAGGGAATTTCCACAAATGAATAATAATAATAATAATAATAATAATAAACATAAAACTAATTGCAAGAAGATTTGTGATTCAAAGCTGGGACAAGAGGTGAAACAAAAAAAACCAGTAGGAATAATAGTCTAAGGTTTTTCACTCCAAATGTCAATTGTAAGCATGGATTTGAAGTTGCCCTCTTTGCATTTCGCATGAGTGACTATTTAAGCAGCATCATTGAGAGCCAATATAGTGAAATGCAGAGCTGGACAGGAGGGTGGCAGTATGTATTGACGTTTTGCTCAGCGGCACGCAATGAGTCTGACAACTCAGGATGGGCACATTCAGGCAGTGTTTCTTTACAATATCGACTTGGTTCTGCAGACAAAAGGAAAACATTCAGAGAATTATTGAAAACTTGTTAAACTAGGATGTATATTAAAATATCTACGATACCATACCCATCTATATATTTTGATGGCTTATGCATGGGTAGCATTCATGCCAGATCAGCTATTGATATATTGATCATTAATTAGACCTACACAAATAGTTTAGGGCTTTGGGTAAACTGACTCTTCCAACAATTATTATTATTAAGAGTTTATAGTAACTATTTAAGCTTTACACTCCAGGAGACAGGCTAAGTTGTATATAATATATGGGCCCTGTAATTAATAAGTTTCCATTGGAAGTTTATAAACATGAAAAAAAATATGCGTAATGAGTACTGCTTGATTAGAATTGCGAAGAAAGAATTTGCAGGCTAGACAATGTATTGATCAATCACTGGTCCCACAATGCTGGCATGATGTTTTATATATAATATTGATCTGCTCCTTCTGGTTAAACTATTGCTTACAAAACGATTATGTAATAATAGGTGTCTGGACTGCCATACCCATCAGAGTCAGGTAGCTTGATTCCTTTAGTATGATGGGCATTGCAGTCCTAAGTATGTGTTCCTAATGTATTTTCCAAATATGACATTTCTGCTTGTAGGTCATTAAAATTACTTAAATCACAGTCATTTATCTATTGAGCCTCTTCAATTAGATGCCTCATCAGCAAATCAGTTTAGTTAACTCAGGTGGTTGAACTCTATTAACTGCAAACAAATCTATTAATCAATCCAATAAATTCAGGTATAGACATACGTACAACTCTTCTGCGCTCCAGCCCCTTATGTGAAAGTGCGCTGAATTGCAGCATTTTAAAATGGTAACACTAATCACTAATCCAACCCATAATTGGATGTCTCTTATTATTCAGGAAAAAAATACGCTTGTTTACTGTGGCAGATCATCCAAAGTCTAGAAGAGTAGCCTCCTAGCGAAACCCACTTCTTCTAGATTACAGTATCATGCAGCCATTGGGCTGTTTGGATGGCTAGTCTCTGCTCAAATTGGTCCTTTATTTTCAACTTAGCCTGAATACCAGAAAAAAATCTTTGAATGGATCATGCAGTACCGATTGATTAAACATGAACACACTTGACTTCTAGAAAGGTTATTTCCAATGCATGTCTAGAGGAAAAGGAATAATCTAGAAAACAATGAAACCACGACATTGCATTATTCTATCCCATCATCAACACAATCCTTTGCCTAAAATTAGTGAAGAGGTACCTACCTGTGACACCAGACCCATTCAAGTGCATTCATGTGGCACGAAGAAATACGAGAAACTTATACTCAGGATGGACATGTCAAACGATGTATCAGTTTATGGAAGGCTTGTTTGAAGTCCTCATTTGACATAGTGTATATTATTGGATTTATTAAAGAGTTGAGGTATCCTAGCCAATTAAAGAAGTCAAAAATGGCAGGGTGGAACCAACAAGCATCTTGGCAAATAGGCATGACCAGTGAGATGATGAAAAAAGGTAACCAGCAAACAATGTAGGCTCCAAGGATAACTCCCAAGGTCTTGGTAGCCTTTCTTTCTCGGGCAGCCATTATTTTCTTCTTCTCTAGCAGTGCATCTGATACTTTTACCTTGACCTGGTTCAAATATACTGGAGACCCTGTGTCACTTGACATATCTGGAGCCCTTGAATTTATGGAGGACACAGATGAAGATCCAGGGGAATCCGTGATTAGGTGAGCCCTTGTCAATCTTTTTCCTGTGCTCTTTGGCGATTGCTTCAGAATTCTAGATCTTGCTTCTACATAGATCCTTCCATAAAGAGCAATTAACAATAATGTGGGTAAATAAAATGCCCCAACGGTGGAATACACAGTATACAAAACATGATCCGTATTCACTGCACACTTAGTGAGCTCTTCGGCTTTTGACTGACGCCAAAAAAGAGGGGGCATTGAGATTGAAATGGAGAAGACCCATACAAGAGCTATCATCAAAACTGCCCTTTTCGGAGTCCTTTTCCTGGTATATTCAACCGCGTCAGTGATTGCCCAGTATCTGTCCAACGCTATTACACATAAATGAAGGATAGATGCAGTGCAACAGGTGATATCCGATGATAACCACATATCACATGTAATCAGCCCCAAAGTCCATTTACCGGTCACAGTATATAAGGTGCTAATTGGCAAAACAAGAATAGACACTAAAAGGTCTGTGAAAGCCAGGGAAGCTATGAGATAGTTAGCAGGTGTGTGTAATTTTCTGGTCTGGTAGACTGTAGCAATTACAAATGCATTCGACAACAAAGTGGCTAAAGTAATGAGAGCCAAGATAATAGTTAAAATGATCGTCCAGAAGGACATCCCAGGCTCCTGTCCATAGCTGTCCAAGCCTGGGATGCAACTTTCATTGGAGTAATTGGTTTGAGAGACATTCAAATTGTCATAAGCTGCTTGACATTCGGTTTGCTGCTCCATCACTGGTATCTGAGCACTAAACTAACTGAAAGCAGGAAATTAAATCTCAGGGGCATAACCATTACTACCTCAAGGCTGCAGGAATCTGGATATCTTGAGGCTTCCCCATATCAACAGGAGACGATTGAAAGCCCTAGGTAAAAGTACACATCTCTATGCAAGAAAAAAAAAGGTTTATGGCTAAACATATGTAAGTGACATGCATATTAATGTGCTCTATGATGGCTTATGGATCCAAGTGTTAAAGACTAAAAAAAATTATTTCATATATATTTTGTGCTTCTTTAACCTTTAAACTAAATTCATACAAGGCAGAAAATGTACTTCCTCATCAGCAGCAGGTGATAATCCTTGTAAGAGTTTATATTTTATCCATGCGATCACACCATGTGTATGATAATTTAAATATATCTATGGCTGAATTATTAAATAGATCAAATGTTGCAGTGAATATACACCATTCATTATCTATCAGTTATGAAAAGTAGATATAGTCCTATGTTATTGCTCGATCAATACAAATGTATATGTATATTTGAATATTCACCTGATTTGTTCTGCTGGTTAAATGCATTCCCAAGAACATCCATTGTTAACATTCACAAATTTCTTGGCTGTCTATGAAAAGTCCTTGCCTTCCAAAAAAAATCCTTTAGGGTAACACTGTTTCTTTTTGCTTCTTGAAGTTGCCTGGAGGGGCTGAGTTAACTGCAGGCTCCTTGCTATTTTCTGTTACATTTAAGGACAGTGTAGGTGTTGCAGTCCATGGTGCTAAAACTTGTGAGAGTGAGTACGAGAAGGTGGCAATCTCTCCCAGCCTTTATATATAGTATGCAGCTCATCGCAAGGGATACAGCTAGTGGGTGTGATATCAGTGTAGACGGTAGACCCCCAACTTTTAGATATCTTAAGATGTGCTTGTTCTCTTTAGGTTTTCTGCTGCAGACAAGTGGGCTTAGTAGCTCAGTGCAACTGAGATCATATTAGGAGATGCTGATCATTTCTCCCCTGCCTTGTCTGTGTTTCTTCCAGGCACTAGCAACAGTACTTCTCCTGGAGCTGCTGCTGCTGATGACACAGAGGCTGATGTGGGAGTGGGAAAATCGACAGAAGCTTTTAACACTGCATCTAAGAAGTGAACAGTGGGGGGAGGTAGCTATCTACAACCAAGGTAGTATCTCCAGCCCTCTGCCCTCCTACCCTTGCTTGAAATTATATGTGTGTCCTAGGACTTTTAGTGAAGGGTGATTGTATAATGCATGTCTTTTATGGTTCGCCATAGCAATATCACAGCCATGGATACACTGATTGATGATGAATTGTCAAAATATTGCTTTCACCTTGCAGGGTACTGACACATAGCTCTACCACTTTTTTATGTTTCTATAAAACTCTTATAGTTGAGTTTATTGGCTAAATTGCTACATATCTTAGCAGGTTAATGCAATTTTATTTTTATAGAATACATTCTGTTTTAAATTGAAAAATGCAAGGAAAAAATAAAATATACTAATACCACTATAATGTTTATCATTGGTAAAGTATTAATACTAAATATAATGTTTAACTGTAGCGCATATTTTATAACGAGTGCAATGGATTATAGAGCAGTTACTATATTTTCAGGCTTATCAATGATAATCTAGAGGCGAATTGTATCACTGGATGGCATTTTTAGCTGTCAGGGCATTAAGGGTTGGGTATAAACGGTGACCGTGGGGCAAAATCTTGCCACCATAGCAGACAGACAGCTATTCGTACTTACTGCAGAATTCTTTCGCTATGGTAATAAGACCACATCTTTAACTTTGTACTAATTTAATTTTTACACAAGTGTGCCAATATTTTTGTTTATTTTCTTTTTTTGCACTAATTGTACAGTGCCAGTACCCAGTATTCCCGGTAAATGTAGCCATATTACTGTTGATCGGTGGTAACGTGTCAGTGGTAGGCGTTGCAGTGGTAATGTTTGTCAAGAACACTGTATTAGTTAGTACATATGATGATTTATTTAATCACCTTATTTAATATGGTTTATGTGTAACAACATCAGCATTCATTTACAATGTAATCTTTTAATATTATCAGGACACATTCATATGGCATAGCCCTGTTCTATAATCACAAGCAGATCCATTAAATCTGTTGAGTCTGTTAAATGTACATCTGTAAATAAAATCTGAAACTTCCTATTAACACCAAGTTAAATGTATAGCACACATATTGTATACATAATGTATGATACCCATGATTGTAATCTTCTGAGATGGTGGTAGATAAATGGAACAGCCTCCCAGCAAAAGTGGTACAAGCAGGGCCGGCCCTACCATGGAGCAGAGTGGGGCAATTGCTCCAGGCGGCACTTTTGAAGGGGCGGCACTTTGCCACCCCAAACCCTTTTCTTTTTTTAAAGCGAAGGAGAGAGAGGGGCGCCGAGTGGTTTTCGCTTACCCACTCGGCGCCCCTCTCTCTCCTCTGCGAGGGTCTCGGTGCCGGCTTGTAATGCTGAGCGCCGGAAGATGACGTCATTTCCGGCGCTCATCATTACAAGCCCGTACCAAGCCCGAGCAGGGAGACTCGCCGCAGGACTTCTGAAAGGTAAGTACAAAGGGGGGGTAGGGTAGATAATGGGGGGGCGGCAGAGGAAGGGTAGATAATGGGGGGAGCATCACTTTAAACTTCGCCCCAGGCGGCATTATGCCTTGGGCCGGCCCTGGGTACAAGCTACACAAAAAAGCCTTCCAGCAGACGTGGTACACGGTAATGAACTATAAACATGCATGTGGCTATCCTGAATCTAACACACGATTAAGGTTTGAGTCTTTAAGACATACACATGGGCAGACTAGATGGTTCTTATCTGCCATCAAATTCTACTTTCTATGTTTCTGTACATACCACACTGAATTACAAGCCCAGCACATTCAGTATTTCTATTTATGTGCAACTACATTATGTCCTATAAAAGACTTACAAGCAAGGTGGTTCAAATAATGCTGACAGTGCAGTTTTAGATTTGACAACATGTATTCTGAACAATAGACGTCAGACCATTCAGTAGCGCAGATGATGGAAGGTCAATTCAATATCCAATACTGAACTACAAACTCATAAGTGGATCTGGCTGAAAAGCAACAATAATAAGCACTACATAGCATTTACTCCCACTCTCACAGACCTTCCAATTATCCAAGCTACCCCTGCTCTATCCTCACATTGATTCAAAGGAATCTGCCTCCTGTTTTCCTATTGAGCAAGTGTTAAATCCACTCCGTGAATTCTATACTGCTGTGCAACTTAAAAAAATAATTAGTTTTACATAATAATTGTCCCAATTACTGCAATATAGAAAACTCCTCTATATATATATATATATATATATATATATATATACACACACACACACGCATAGTGTTGTCCTTTAAAATATTAAAAACGCAATGCTTCCATCTTAATCAGGTTTGGAGAAACAGTTTTCCTTTGTGGCCCCAGCCCTCCTTGATTACTTTGTGAGAAGGAAGAAACTGTTAGACACAGCAGGAAGAGTATGTGTAAATGAATTCTGCTTCCCTCTGATGGCTGAAAAAAAGCACTCGTATTTTCATATACATTAAGCCCTGTAGGGAACAACTTTTACATATATAGCGATGAAGGTTATGTTTTGTTTGATTTTGGATTTATTTGTATTCCAATGTTGAATACGTATTTGTGGGTAGTATATATAAATAGACTAGATGGAATGTTGTAAATAAGTTAAAACAATGTAAACCTTTAAAGAAAAGTAAGCTTCCCTTCAGAAACGTTTTGAATGGAGCAATGCTATATAATAACAATATACAATCATAGGTAAACACTAAGGCTCAAACATTTGGATGAACAAAGTGTTTTCTTTAGCTTTAGCTGCATTACCAGTATACACAGATGTAACAAATATTCCAAAATACCCAATACCAACTTCTTGCCCCTAAATCAGAGTGTATTAAAATTCATATTAATAAAACCCTCCTCCCTATTAGCCTGAAGGCTAATTGGTCATTGAAATAAATGTACCCCTGCTACTAAGCTAGGCCACCCCAATAAAAGCCACCATTGCCCCCCCCTCGCAATTTAAACCAGACCGGGCAGGGTGTCCACCACAAGCCCTAATTATTTCTAAAAGTGGTGGTGTGAGAACCTAAAATCTGCTAACAAGCCGCTAGACTAGCACTGTACACCTGTTGCTGTTAACCCCTTCCTGCAGAGTGAGAAAAGCTACTAAAATGGTTTGCGGGATAAAAATCATCAGGGAATACTAAGATATTCCAATACATACAGCTTGGAGCAGAACAAAAGAGAAAGTCATTTAAATACACTAAGGGATTAAGCATAGTACAGGTGAGGTGTTTACTTCAAAGGAGGAGAAATTTTGGAACAAATTTAGAATCGAAGTGTCAGAGGCTTTAACACAAAGTGAGGATGTTTTATTTTACTGAGAGGGTGGTAGATAAACATTCATGTAATTGGCATAAACGTTATCCTGCATCTAAGACAAGATCAAGGACTGGTTAAGGTCTAGATCTTATTTTACATTAAATTCTGTTTCTATTTTTACCTCTTCATTGGCCATATGGTTAGTATCCTATCTTTACACAGTATACACAAGCTCATATCCTTAATGTTTCTTAATAGGCCTATTTATTAAAAATAAAGACACAGAGGCTGTATAAAGGAGTATGTGAGATTGAGTGAGTGAGTGAATTAATGAGTATCTGTGAAGTGAGTGAATTAATGTTTGTGAATGAGTATATGTAAATGAGTATCTGAATGAGGGAATTAATGAGTATCAATGTATGAATGAATATCTGAATGAATATCTGAATGAGTGAATGATTATCTGTGAATTAGTGAATAAATATTTGTGAACGAGTGAATGAATATGTGTGTGTGATAGCATGGATGTGTAAGGGGGCAAAGATGCCACAGGCAGGCTGTTTTGGGGCAAGGGTGCCACAGGCAGGCTGTTTTGGGGGCAAAGATGGCAAGTCCTATTTTTCCAATCTGGGTCCTAGGCAGGTCTTGGTGTGAGGGCATTAATTCACAAGCCGGTGCAGGCTGGGGCATCACATAAATCAATACTAAAGTGGGTCTGTCCACTGGGATAAATATACAATGTGGGGCTGGCTGGGGACATAAATACACAATGGGGGGCGCTCTGGTGTGCACAAATACACGTGGGGGCTGGCGGCATCAATACACAAGTGGGCCAGCTGCTGCCATCACATAAATCAAAACCAAAGGGAAACTGTCCGTGGAAACCCTGATGCGGGTGTCAGTGTGGCAGAGCCTGTCCTGGTGTTTGTGTTTGGGTGTCAGTGTGGCAGAGCCTGTCCTGGTGTTTGTGTTTGGGTGTCAGCGTGGCAGAGCCTGTCCTGGTGAGTGTGTGTCTGGGTGTCAGTGTGGCAGAGCCTGTCCTGGTGTATGTGTTTGGGGGGCTCTATGGAGTGCACAAATACACGTGGGGGCTGGTGGCATCAATACACAAGAGGTCCAGCTGCGGCCATCACATAAATCAATACCACTTTCTGAGTGCTGTATTCCAACCTTTGTTTCTGTGTATCCTGGTGTGTATTTAGTCTTCTGTTTTCTGGCCCTTTACTTTCTGTAGGAATAAATTGAACTATTGAATTTTTACGGATCCAGAGATAAAGGTATTGTGTTATTTACTCTATTTCAACCTATTTATCTTATTAAAAAGGATTAGTGGCTTCAGGGGTCCCGTGTATGATGACTTTTTTTTTAGTCACATTGCTCCGCCTAGAGGATTGGCTGAGCGCCGCAATTCAGTTGGGGTGCTCTGAGGTCTGAGTTTCTTACCTGCTTTGCTGTGAGTCTGTGACTGACTCGTTGTGAGGGTGATCTGACAAGACCCAAGGAGTGCCACACTGCCACTAGTTTTTTTTCTAAGTACCAACTAAATGGTCAAAGATTAGTTACTGTTTTAAATCGTTCATTAAAGATATAGCACTTTATAAATTGCACGATGTTATGATTAATTTATTATATATTTATGTAATGCTAATTGATTACAGTGATAAAAGCATGCTGAAATATAACTAATAGACAACAAGAAATGGTATATTACATTTGTCAGAATTTGGTTTAACAAAATAAATAAATTAATAAAAATGGGCTGCTCATTCTTAAATGCCTGGGACTATTTTTTGTCGCAGTCCGGGCCTGCCTTTTACTACAACCCAGTTATGGACTCTCAGTGTTCTAGCTATGGTGATCGCTACTATATCTCATGGGATATTCCATAGCATGTAGAAACCTTTGCATATTATAGGATAAGTAAAAAAAACCACTAAAGTGAGATAGATCACACCTCTCTGTACTATGATTTATTTTAATCATTTTAAAACAGAATGCTTGGTATGAGATCTAACTTCACATACCCCTTCAGATGCTCGTTTAGGCATTGGGCAACCCTCTTGGCATATGTGTGACGTGTACCTGGGCTTTACTGTAGAGGAGATCCTGTGTATTGTATGTGCTGGCATTTCCCTTCAGAAAGAAAAAAACTGTTCTTAATAACTAGACTTGTAAAGCTACCAGATATACAGTTTTCACAGTTCGAGGCTATCCAGAAAAAGCAGGTTCACCTTGGTAGGCATAGTGGGCTGTTTAGCAGCGCACAGTTTTTCTGACTGTTGTAGCTTCGATTCTCCGGGCTAGGCTTAACTCCCCATTCAAACCCCCCAATAAAGACACCACACCATAAATATGGATGAGAAAAGGCCACAGCCAATTTTATTTATTAGAGTCATTGTCACGCCAAAACCTGAAACAATAAACATAGGTGCGTTAACAAGGACAATGACTCAAACACCAACATGTAAATATATACAATAAACACCCAAGCTTGCCAAGCAATCCAGGTACCATAACCAAATGCCACTTAAGGAAGGGACATACCGAGATGCCCCCACCCTGACCTGAGGTTCCAGCACTGACAGCCAAGAACCTCGCACCAGATGTTACCAACCATTCACTTACCACCACATTAACCCCCTGGATACCTGGCAAGCTGCCGCCCCACAGACTGTGACAAACGACACAAACCTACAAACAAAAGAAAAAAGGGAGGGAGGGTGGGACACGCAACCAGGTAAGCTAACCACAAAAAATGGTTCCTGAGCCCGGGAAAGCAACCACTTATATAATCTACCCCCAACTCCACCCCCAAAATTCCCGCCAAAAAGCCTACCCCTCCTCCGCACAACAGTCAAGGCCCACTATAGCCCATGCTGGCCCCCCCGTGGGCATCATGACTGTTGTAGCTTCGATTCTCCGGGCTAGGCTTAACTCCCCATTCAAACCCCCCAATAAAGACACCACACCATAAATATGGATGAGAAAAGGCCACAGCCAATTTTATTTATTAGAGTCATTGTCACGCCAAAACCTGAAACAATAAACATAGGTGCGTTAACAAGGACAATGACTCAAACACCAACATGTAAATATATACAATAAACACCCAAGCTTGCCAAGCAATCCAGGTACCATAACCAAATGCCACTTAAGGAAGGGACATACCGAGATGCCCCCACCCTGACCTGAGGTTCCAGCACTGACAGCCAAGAACCTCCCACCAGATGTTACCAACCATTCACTTACCACCACATTAACCCCCTGGATACCTGGCAAGCTGCCGCCAAGAGCCCATCCCTTGACACCTTAAGCCGGATGGGCTCCCCCCCCAAGAAAAAACAAGGCCTTTTCTATCCCCTCCGTGAGAGCCAAATTAAAGAAATCAAGCCCTAAATCCGACAAATGCACCCCATCCCCACTAAACAAACTGGGGCAAAACTCCTCCAACGCAACATGGCGAACCACCACCCCGCCATGCCGGCGTACGAAACTCGCCATTAACTTATTAACCTTCCCACGGCTATGCTCCATAGCTGCCCTATCCCTCGCATGACGCCAGTTGCGTCTAGGAATCATCTCCGACCACACCAACAATAAGCCAGGCACCAATTCCAACAAACGTTCAACATCACGCCTCATCTTCCACACAAGCTCGCGCTGAGGCGTAGCCCCCATATCATTACCCCCAGCGTGGATAACCACCACCGAGGGCCGGAAACCCAACCTCAAATACTTCACCACCTCCAACAACACTCCATCCCACACCATGCCCCGTATCCCAAACCACCTCACATGCACCAAGTCCATGGGGAAGCCCAGCTGCAGGCCGTTGCGCCTAACTGCGGCTCTCCGTTGGGCCCAGTACACAAATGAGTGGCCGATGATCCACACGATGAAACGAGGCCCTGCAAAGCAAAACAGAAAAAACATAACGAGCAGAGGAAAGAAACAACCAAACCCACCAAACAAACCACAATTAACTCACCAACCGCAACGGCCTGATATACCTCCGAAAACAAGCCGACTCCCAACTACCAATTCTCCGGATGACGCCATCATCCAACCCCAAACGAGCC
The DNA here is from genome assembly GCF_027358695.1 of Spea bombifrons. NCBI lineage: Eukaryota > Metazoa > Chordata > Amphibia > Anura > Pelobatidae > Spea > Spea bombifrons. Next base: position 72,156,255 of record NC_071089.1, on the reverse strand, counting down.
GCCTCCGTAGCCGCCCCGATCCGGAACGAATGCGTCCCAAATTCAGCCGACGCCAACCCAAGCTTACCAAGCCCCAGCCTCATCACACGTAAAAACTGAAATCGAGACACTGGCGATAAATCCCGATGAACCAAAAACGACACCCCACCCGCCGGCCGAACATCCCAATAATGCTGCACGCACTGCACCGGGCAAATGACATCCCCAGGCAGAGCATACAACCTAACCTGCTTGCCGCGTCCCAACACATCAGTCTTAGAAGACCTCAACCAGATAACCACGGAATCGCCCTCACACATGACATCTCGCGAAGCCAAACCACCCTGAACCGACTTATTGGGACTCACCAATTCCGACACCCGAAAGGCACCAAAAAAGGCCAAAGCAAAAGCCGCCTGAAACAAAAGCACCTCAAAACCATCAAAACAAACACCCCCCAGCACCCCAAACAACCGACGAAGCAGCCCCGCAGACAACGGACGCCTAGCATCAGGCACCCGCCGCCCCCTCTTAATCCCCTTCAAGACCTGACGAACTACAAAATGCTTCGTCACATCAGCCCAACCCTGTAACTTAAACAGAAAGGCCAAAGCCGCCAACACCCTATCTACCTTAGAGGGGGAAGCACCCTCCAAAGCCAACCCAGTCAGATACCACAACAAAACATCCAAACGGGCGCCATCCCCTTCCACCAGACCCACACAACTCACCAGCCGGTCCCACTCCTGCCAAACCTTATCATAAGCTGCCCACGTCGCAGGCGCCAATGACGACCTCACCCATCCCGCAAGCAAGCGGTCCCGAGCTGCCACATCACCTCCGGGCACGGGAAGCCCACGGCGTCCGCCCCAGGAGCCTCCCGCCGAAACCGATCCCACTGAAAGCGAGAAAGAGAGTCAGCAATGACATTCAGATACCCAGGAACATGCTCAGCCTTAAACAACACGTTTAATTCCAAACACAACAAAACAAACCACCGCAGCAACCTAACCACCGGAACTGAAGCAGCCGACAACCTGTTAACCGAATGAACAACCGCCAAATTGTCAGAATAAAACACCACTCTGCGATTACGCATCCGCCACCCCCAGAGCGTCAGAGCCACCACCAGAGGAAACAATTCCAGAAAAGCCAGATTCCTGATTAGCGGACTATCATGCCAAGCCGCAGGCCACCGCTCAGCACACCACAGACCCCCAAAATAAGCTCCAAAACCCACACTACCCGAGGAATCCGTAAACAACTCCAAAGAATCGGCCGACACCAAGGCAGACTGGAAAAACACCGTCCCATTAAACCGGGCCAAAAACACTTCCCACACCGCCAAATCAGCCCGCATGGCCTTAGACACTCTAATCCTATGATGAGCGGCCCGAACCCCAGCCGTAGCCCTGGATAACGAACGAGAAAACACCCGACCAACCGGAATAACCCTACAAGTAAAATTAAGGCGCCCCAACAACGACTGCAGCACCCGCAAAGTAACTTTCTTAGCAGACCGCACCTCCCGCACCACCGCCGACAGTGCGGCCAGCTTATCAGCCGGAAGCCGGCACACACCACGGACAGAATCAATTTCCAGCCCCAGGAAACTCAAACAAGAAGTTGGGCCCTCAGTCTTATCCGGGGCCAAGGGAATGCCAAAAGAAGCAGCCACCACCTGCAACGTGCGCAACAAGCGCAAACACCTATCCGAATCCCCTGGCCCCACACACAGAAAGTCATCCAAATAATGAACTAAAGAACGACAACCTGCTTCCTCACGCACGACCCACTCCACAAAAGAACTAAATTTCTCAAAATAGGCGCAGGAAATGGAACAGCCCATCGGAAGGCACATATCAACATAAAACGCCCCATCAAACCAACAACCCAACAGATGATGGCATTCCGGATGAATCGGCAGCAGCCGGAAAGCGGACTCAATGTCCGCCTTCGCCATCAGCGCCCCGGGCCCCGCTTCCCGCACCAAATCCACCGCCCTATCGAACGAAGTGTACGAAACAGAGCACAGCTCCCTATCAATGTCATCATTGACAGACGCACCCTTCGGATACGAGAGATGGTGAATAAGGCGAAACTTGCCCACCTCCCGCTTCGGGACAACCCCCAAGGGAGACACCCGAAAACCAAGCAACGGCGGCTCCTCAAAAGGACCCGCCATACGGCCCAACTGGACCTCCTTGCCCAATTTCTCCCGCACCACCTCAGGATAAGCCGACACAGACTTCAAATTACGCCTCAATATACGCGAATCCCGAGGAACAAAAGGGATACGAAAACCCTGCGCAAAACCAGCGTCCAGAAACGCCGCATCCGCCCGCCTACCGTAACGGCTTAGCCACGGCAGCATCGCGTCGCGATTCACCGGCGTTCTCCCCCTTAGACCCAGACTGACCCGAGCTTGCCCCTGCCTTGGCGCGCTTAAAGCACTTGGACAGGCTGTGATTACCCCCACATCCGGAGCACTCATGCTTAAACCGGCACGAGGCACCCCACTTGCACTGGCTGTCGTTAAACAGCCAGCAGACACCTTTTTTATGTGCGGCCGACGAAGCTCCTTGGGAACCCCCGCCGGCCCCCCCAGGAAAGGGCGACGCCTTCTGCGCCATCATCAATTTCAACCACAGCGGGAGGTCCATCTGGTCCCACCGCATGCCAGGATTCGCTGCCAAGCGCTGACGAAACTGCTCGTCATAACGCCACCACGCCCAACCCCCGTACACCCTGTAAGCCTCCCATATGCCATCGACATAACAAAATAGAGAAGAGCACTTATCAGGGGATTTCTCCCCGATAACACTCGCCAAAATACAAAAGGCCCGCAGCCAATTTCCGAAGGTCTTCGGAATTTTCCGCCACTTCTTCCGCTTCTTCTCCTCCTCATCCTCCTTCTTACTATCCTTCTTTTCATCCTCTTTCGTGTCCAGAGACTCCTCCAGAGGAAGTAAAGAAAATAACTCAACATACTCCCCCTTCCAAATCTTCTCCTTCACCTCAGACTTTAAATGCACCCCCAACGGACCAGCGAAATAGACATACGCCGTCTGCCGCGCCGCATCCGGCACCGCACCGGCCAAGGACCCCTTATCACCCACAACCTCGCCGACCGCAACCTCAGCAGACCCGCCCGAGCCCCCTACGGCTGGCCCAGCAGGTGAGGGTACAGCACCAGCCAAACGCTCCCCAGCACCACCTGCCACTGGAGCCCCCGGCTCCCAAGCACCCTGGACCCCCGAGGCCGAACTGGCCCCTAGCCCACACGCCTCCACCAAAGCCTGAAGCCCCTGCAACAAACCCCGTACCGACCCACTACCCACCGGCGCCCCAGGCAACGCGCTGAACAACTGCAAAAGACACTCACCAACTGATCCCCCGGCTGCACCGAACCGCTGGGCCGTAGAATCCTGTGCGGACGTCGAGGGAACCTGTGGAGTGGCTGCCACCGAAGCCGCGTTCCCAGGCTGCAAATCCGGCTGCCGTCGATCCTCCACCGCCCGCTGACTCCTGGAAGTAGAAACACACCTGGAATGTGCAGCCGAAGATGACCTCCCACGCCGCCCCGACAAAACAACCCCCCGAGCCTGCACCACGGAAACCCTATCCCGAGAAGCCCGTCGACCCCCCCCGACGAACAGGAGAACGGCCCCGAACATCCCGACCAGAACAACGAGAACCCCCCCGAACCCGGGAAGAACGCCGAACAGACCGACTACGACGCGACGGGGAACGAGAACGCCTAACCCGCCGAGAACGGCCAGATAGACCGCTCGACCGACTACGGGAGCGACAGCGAACCGCAGCCCTCAACCCAACACCCGACGCCACACCAGACCGCACAGACCCCCGACTGCTAGCTACGGACCCAGGAGACCCACCCGCCGGCCCCACACCCCTGGCCCCCACTAAAACAGAAGGAGAACTCGACGCACCGCGAAGCTGGCAAGGCCCACCTACACTACCCACAGGGGAAACAGACCTACCCACCAACCCCCCACCGGAACCCACCCCCCCTAGTGACCCCAGGGAAAAGGGGGACCCCTCACGGGACCCCCCCTGCAATGGCACCCGGGCCCCCCCAACAGCGGAGCACAGACCAGCACCCCCTGCTGCCCCGGGTACTTGCCTGACAGCCGCCGATCCACTCCTCCCAGCACGCGTAGGCCGCAATCCAGGCTGCACCCGGTCATCCATCCGGCTCCTCTTCCTCCCTGCCTCCGGATCTGGGGACTCTGCTCCGGACGACACCCGGTCCAAGCCTCCGCTAGGCCCCGGAGGCCTAACGCGGCTGCTCCTCCTCCTGCCGCTCCGGCCGCCGGATCCTCCGTCTGGGGAGCGGGCTGGGTCCCTGCCCGGGCTCCGGCCGCGATCCTCACCCCCACCGGAACGTCCCTCCGTCGCCTGCCGACCTGATCCTGCCGTCCGCGGCGGACGCCGCCTCCTCCGCTCCGAATCCCGGCCGCCGTCCTGGGAAACACCGGTGCTCCGGCCTGGTCCGGCACCGGAGGCCGCACCACGGACGTCGCTGGGCCTCTCCTCCTCACCAGGGCTCAAACGACGCGGCGGACGGGTCCTCCTCACCGGCCTTCCAGACCCTCGAACCGGCTCCAGCGCAGATCCCAGCTGCTCCCTCAGCCATGCTGATCCACGCTCCAACGCAGCCTTCCTCACGCCGGCAAGCAGCTCCTCCATGTCCTGGTCCATCCGCCAACCTGCAGGGGTGGAAAAAAGACAACAGGGAGGGGGAGAGAGAAGAAAGCCAGAAAAAAGAACAGAAAAGCAAAGAGAGACAGACAGCTAAAGCCCAGCAGCGCACAGACACGCAACCAGGTAAGCTAACCACAAAAAATGGTTCCTGAGCCCGGTAAAGCAACCACTTATATAATCTACCCCCAACTCCACCCCCAAAATTCCCGCCAAAAAGCCTACCCCTCCTCCGCACAACAGTCAAGGCCCACTATAGCCCATGCTGGCCCCCCCGTGGGCATCAATTTAAAAAAAAATTATAACGCAATCCAAATTGTCCAGAACATACAATATAGGGTCTAAAGAACACTGTGCATATCGGGAACTCGAAATGCTAAATGCTCTGCTGACAAGAGTTTGTAGGATAAAGTGGGGTACAGTTTAATCAATCAAGGTTTAGTAAGAGATCCAGACTCAATTTGGAACTGCAGGACCACCAGCAACAGCAGCACTATGCCAATGGATACACATGTCCTGAATTTCTCCAATAAATTGACCATTTTGAGTAATTGATCCATCAGAGCAAAGAAGGTGATAGGGCAGGAGTAGAAGTAGGGCACTGGGAATACACTGGTAGGTAGATGTCCATCCCCATGGTACAGAAAGACACAGAAGTTCCCCCAAATATGAAAAATATGTAAGTAATCTATCCCTCAAAGTAAGCAAGGAAATTGAGGACTGCACATGTGTATATAGACAGGCAAGGGTTCACATGTTCAAGAATACAGAGATGATACTTTCACTCAACAGATTAAATCATACATATCTTTTATTAACAAAATCAAAATACGTACATGCATAATAATAAGCTAAAAGAAGAATGGAACGGATTACACATATATCCCTTCCTGCACTGGGAGACCATCAAAGCCAAACGCTGCTTCAAAGCATGAGACGGGCTACAGGGCTAGATGCTAGGCACCCAGAGTCTTGTCATTGCTGAAAGGGTCCATTTTTTATCTTTTAGAAATACATGAAAGTCTGTAAGTATCTGTATATGTCATCATGCTCATTAACTATTGTTTAGAAATGTTGTGGTTAGTTAAAAACAAGATTCTAAAGCTGTACTCCCTGGTTCTTAAGCTCCCAGCATCCCAGGTTCAAGGACATGTTCAACCGCGTTAAGCCACACATTCTACATTACATCATTTCGATTTAATGCTTTTTTACAGAAAATAACAGCATATTACCCCTTACAAAACATGCCTTAATTATATTACGGGCACTACAAAGAGCAGCAGCAGTAGTAGGGCATATGGTCTGGGCAGGCCCTGGTACACATCTATGTACTTGGTACAGGACTGAATCTCCACAATATAAGAAAAAGAAAAAATAGGATTCCTCAGCGTAAAGAAGGAGAAAGAGGAGGAGCAGCAGCAGCTACAGGACACTGGGCCAGAGCAAGCACTGCCAGACAGACACAGCCACCCACTTGGTACAGGACTGAACTTTCACAATATACAAAAAAATCATTTAATTTATTTCCCAAGGTAATGAAGGAGAAAGAGGAGCAGTTGCAGCAGCAGTGGTAGTTGTAAGGCATGTGGCCCGGCATGCACTGGCACTCCCAGCACTTTGGTGCTGGGCTGATTTAACCCAATATTTGACTGATAAAAATAACTTATCCACAAGTGTAAGGAAGAACAGAAGCACTAGAACCTTACTCGCTTTGAATAATTTGGCCAGATTGGCCATCAAGAAAATCATCTGTTCTGGTGATTGGGTATGTTGCCTGTCACAGAGAGAGCTCTCTCAATTTGGACACTGGTGGGTAGGCATGAAAGCAGCTGCTGGGCCACAAAGGAGAGGTCTGGCCAGATAACAGCTTTCTGGGTATTTCAGGGGCACTAGTTGGACTTTGGGGAGCTTGGGTGTACCCAAATGGCTGCTGCTTTGGTGGATCTAGTTCAGCTGCACTGCATGGGTGCAAGGGACTGGGAATTGGATATGCGGGCTCTACTGCAACTGCTGCTGGTAATTTCTGTTTACAACCACTGTATCTCTCCTTCGCTTAGTATACCCCTTTTGTGCTGCATCAATGTTTCAACCCCTATGTGTAATCTCATGTGTAATCAAAAGACGAAAGATCTCATTTTGTTCCATGAAGTCATACATTTTTTGTTTAAGGTAGGTTAGTATGGGATGACCAAAGTGGCTTACATTCTCAGTCACATTAATGCCCCTTCCCCCTTTGCCCGACAGGCTACATACCCCATTGTTCTGCACAGAGGATGGAGAGAAGAGCCCCCTGATGCTCTAGGATCCGCTCCATCATGTCCAAAGTGGAATTCCAGCGGGTGATTACATCCTGATATAGACGGTGCTAGGGTACACCTTCCTCCTCCTGCTCCTGTTTAGCTGCTGGCTTACCTTCACGCTGTGGTCAAATTGCCTGGCAATCTTACGACACTTTTCAATCAGTTTCACCAGCCTACCCTGCCCGATCTATGGAATAGCTGCCCAGTGTAATATATGTGCCACACAATGCAAGTCCACAAGTTGTCCACCTCTAACTGCTTTCACCATGTTTGTTGCTATGTCAGTGACCACCACTCCCAGTTCTACTGTTGTGCCTGCTTGTGATCTAATACACTGCATCAGCATCTTCCTAAAAGCTGACAAAATGTGACTTGATGTGTGCTGCTCACCCATAACATCATTATGAAGAAGAAAAGATCTATAATGCTGCTGCCTTTCTGCCCCAGTCCCACCCCTCCTGTTACCCCATGTGCTTACACCACTATAGTGGTATTGTGCTCCAAATATTTGGTTACCCACCAGTGTGCTGCCAGTGAAAGAAAACATAGTAACATAGTAACATAGTTCATAAGGTTGAAAAAAGACCAAAGTCCATCAAGTTCAACCTATACACATATTGTGTCCCTACTGTGTTGATCCAGAGGAAGGCAAAAAACCCTTATGAAGCAGATGCCAATTGCCCCATACCAGGGGAAAATTCCTTCCCGACTCCAAATATGGCAATCAGAATAAATCCCTGGATCAACGTTCTGTCCCTATTAATCTAATATCCATAACTTGTAATATTATTGCTTTCAATAAGCATTATTATTATCTGCTTCTCCATAGAATATCTTACAAGCTATCTCTCCCAGTACATGGACCCACATGCGTCCTTGATAGTAACTTAAATTGTGCCTTACTTTGGAATTTCACACACTCCAAAGCAAATTTTAAATTAAAAAAACAAACCTAAATTAAAAGTCTGCTGCGTTCCCTGTATATCAATGATACAGCTTCTCCAATCCACCCCACCCCAATACATTTTCTGCACTCCACTATTGACACTTGCAGTATGGTAGATGAGCAATAAGCATCAATCTCAGCGATCCCAACACTGTAACCAATCTCAAATTTCACCCAGGACAAAGTGGAGATATTGCAGACTGGTTACCATACTTGAAAAGAGAAGACAGTGGAGTTGATGCATCAAATCAAAGGTATTTAAGGTAATATGAATTTGGAGGGTTGGGTTAAGGACAAATTGCTATCCTCAGAAAACAGTAACTAACTAGAAAATTAATTAGGGTAATTGATAACATTAAACAGTCAAGCAGATAAGGAGAAGGTCATATGAGGAGAAGGACAAGCTGGACTATGTCTTAAGAAGAGAATTTCATCCAGCATCTAAATGAATGAAAGAATGCCTGCTAAGGATAACATTTGTGATCTAATTGAGAGGACATTGTAAGAAAATATTGACCCACAGATAAAGGACAATCACCTTAAGTAGACTTGAGTTTCTAAAAGGGATGACTCTCTTTCTTAGGCAGCTGTCATGAAACTAAACGGGGGAGGAAAACAGGTATCACAAAGGTCAAATCATTAGGTAACTACAAGGGAAAAAGCTTGTGAAATATCCCAGGGTGGGTGGCTGGAGCTGTTGCTAGGTGGCAATTGTTTTCCTCAGAACAGGTCATGGATTCCTATAATCTCTATAATGCTTTAGTTCATGAAGATATAGAAGTCTTTGTGTGTCCATTAAGAATGAGGTGGAACCCCCTTGGAGATAGAGTGAGCCGTATTACTCATATTATATATATATATATATCTCATATATATATATATATATCTCATATATATATATATATATATATATATATATATATATATATATATATATATATATGAATTTGAAAACATAGCAAAGAGAAATGGAAGAATCACACAACTGGGATTGGAAAGTAAGAAGAGGATCAATATCCCAAGTAGAGGAGTAACGAGGGACTACTGGTCTAGATAAAGGTAGAGATTATCTGTTGTTAGAGAAGTTAAAATAGAAGAAAGAGAAGAAGCAGAAGCCCTCAACATTGATGGAGCCAGACCAAAATGAAAGTTCAGGGCTAAAAAGTCTATAGTTGGTTGTATAACATGATCAGACTCTAAAGGAAAATGACCAGAGGATGATGCCCGGGTAGTAAATGCATCCACAATAGCCTGATACCGTCCGCAGGTAGGAGGCCAAAGGGTAGAGTTAATGAGGTTTAGAGCTGGGGAGCCTTAGTACAGATGTCCCTAGTTTGGCTTCGATCCACATGAATAGAGGGATAGAGGCAAGGAGATCCCATGGAATAGGGAAGCATTCCATGGTGTGCACCAGTGGAAACTTCAAGCCTTTGATTAGCTTCTGTAATAATTATGCCAAATTACGATCATATCCTTTACCCTGTCCCCCCGTACATCCTGACTAACTTTGGGGAGAAGAAGAGAAAAGGCATAAGGGCATTTAAGATGACTGCATGGGAAGGGAGGTTTCAGAATTGGCAAGGTTAAGGAAGTCATATGGGACCAGAGCTCAAGATCAGTTGTAGCCCAATGGCCTACCAGTCAGAATCCCAAGGCCTTGGAACAACTACTGCAGGACCTTTCAAAATGCCAGGGCCCTGGAGCAATTGTTCCGTGTGCTCCATTGTTAATCTGGTCACAGCATCCCGAGAACAGCCATTAAAATCTGCTAATTAACAGAACTGTGGCCCTTTTCTTTAAGGAGGAAACTACTTTTTCAAAATTAGACATTTGCTTCACCACATTCTTTTTTTAGAAATATAAATTTTAATAAAGATTAAAAACATACAGACAAAAAAAAGCCAAATACAGTATTTGTTTTTGGAAAATGAATGACTTTATATTGTGGCAAAATTTGTGTTGCAAAAAAATGTTTTTCCACCTGCTTTGCCTTATTTAAACTCTAAGCTAACTGAAAACAACAAAATGCCAGTCCAGGCAGCCTCAATCCGGGACAATGCATTGTCCTGGAATTGAAACGGTGTCTTTTTTTTTTACATGAGAGAGAGGGGTGCAGAGTGGTTGCTCATGAAGTTTTCAGCAACCGTCCGGCTCCCCTCAGTCTCTTCCACAAGGCCTCTAGCTCGGTCGCAGTGCCGGCATGTCATGCTGAGCATCGGAATATGACATCATATTCTGGCGCTCAGCAGTGAAGCAGCACGCACTGCGGTAGGGCAGGGAGACAGAGGCGTCCCATCTTGAGACTTCTGGAAGGTAAGTGAACTACAAAGGGGGAAGAGGATAGATAATGAGAAGGAAGGGAGAGGGGGTACATAGTGAGAAGGGGGAGAGGCGGTAGGTAGTGAGGAGGGAGGAAGAGGGTTTAGATAGTGAGAAAGAGGGAGAGGGGGCAGATAGTGAGGAAGGGGGGTAGATAGTGAGAAAGAGGTAGTGAGAATATTGAAATAAAGAGTTAGAATGAAAGAGGGAGTGAATGAATTAGTGTGTGGATGAATTGTGTGAATGAGTGGGAGTATGAAATAATGTGTGGATGAATTGTGTAAATGGGTGAGAGAATAAATTAATGTGTGGATGATTTGTCTGAATGAGTGAGAGAATTAATGAATTAATGCGTGGATGAATTGTCTGAATGAGTGAGAGTATGAATTAATGTGTGGATGAATTGTCTGAATGAGAGAGAGTATGAATTAATGTGTGGATGAATTGTCTGAGTGAGGAAGAGAATTAAGGAATTTGTGAGAATGCATTAATGAATATGTGTAAATGATTTGTGTGAATGAGTGAGAGAATAAATGATTGTGTGAATGAATTATATGAAGGAAAGTGTGAATTACTGAGTGACTGTAAAAGTGTTTGTGTGCATCATAGATGTATAATTGATTTGTGGAAAGGCAATGATGGGACAAGATGAGCCTTGAGGACCAAGATGACACAGGCAGGGTGTTTATGGGACAAAGATTATTATTATCATCTTTTATTTATATAGCGCCAACAATTTACGCAGCGCTTAATACAATACATATATTCAAGGGGTAAGACAAGACGAGAATTGACAGACTAAGACAAACCGATGCATTAGGTGGAGAGAGCCCTGCTCACAAGCTGGCATAGGACAGGCTGTTTGGGGACAAAGTTGACTCATGCTGGACTGTTTGGGGACAAAGATGGCAAGTCCTATGTGTGTTTCTGGGTGCTGGTCAGGTTCTACGTGGGCAGTGTGGACCCCAAGCTTTGGGGTTTGCAACCCATGATCTATGCCTGTAATTTAGGGGGTTTTATCTATACCTTTAATGCTGAGTTTTCATGCAAATTCCAATTGATCTATGCCTGCAAAGCTGGGTTTGTGTGTTATTCTGTTGATCCATATCTGCTATGCTATGTTTTCATACATTATTTATGTATACCAGCAAATACAGGGTTCGTATGACTTATTCAGTTGATCAATACCTGCAGTGCTGTTTCCATGTGTTTATTTGATCTATACCCTCAGTGCCGAGTTTACATGTGATTTCCAGTTGATCTATACCTGCAATGTTGGGCTTGTGTGTTCTGTTGCTCTATACCCAAATACTATGTTTCCATACATTATTATTGTATACCTGCAAATACAGGATTTGTATGTCTGATTCTATGCCTTCAGTGCTGAGTTTACATGTGAATTTCAATTGATCTATACATGCAAACCTGGGTTTTTGTGTTAATGTGTTGATCTATACCTACTATGGCTATGCTATGTTTCCATACATTATTTATGTATAGCTGCAAATATCAAGTTTGTATGTCTTATTCAGTTGATCTTTGCATGCAAGTGCTGTTTTATGTGCTGTTTATTTGATCTATATCTGTTTTTTGGAGCGGGAGCGGAAGGGTGTGATTGCATGCTAGGGAGTGTGGAGCGGGGCCCAAGGAAATGCTTGTGTAGGGTCCAATGTTTTCAATCTAAAATGTATTGGCAGCAGAGTCTAATATTGATTTATATTGGCAGCAGGGGCTAATATTAATATATATCAGCAGCAGGGGCTAAAATTAAATCATGGTTTATACTTCATGTGTGTGTGTGATCTCATGCGCTTCATAGTGTCTCCCTGAATGGTAGAAATAAAATGTGGTCACCCTAGTCAGCATGGATTTAGTGATGCCAGCTCTTGGTCAGTCTAGGCTATCTTTCGGTGGAACTCTCCCTTTCGGTTCCAAAACATAGTATGTACAACTACTTGTACATAGTACATCCACATGGCCATAACATTTTGACACATTAGTATTGTTTTATCGGTGCCATGTAAATGCTTTTTAAATGTTTCTGATGCAAGGATGAGTGATTGCGATGACAGAAGTTCCCTGAGAGAAGAACCAGCTCTATAACAACCATGTACCTGATTAATCCAATGCAAAGCCAGTTTTCTCTCCCAGTCTCCACCTGTACACAGGCAGGAAGAGTGGGAGGGCTTTAGGTCACAGAGGGATTTTTAGCTTCCCTCTGCTTCATTGCCCTCCCTTTGGTTTACCTTTGTGTCATATGTGCTTAGGAGCCCAGTTACAGGCTGTACAAGACCTTGTAGCCTGCTGGTAAAAGGATTGCAGCTCCCAGAAAACAGCTAATAGCAACTAGGTCGGTTTATAGGCACTTATGATCCTAGTTGTTTTCCTTGTTGTGAGGTAATATTATGTTGTGCCTTAGACTATGAGGGCATTTTAAGGAGACTATTATGCATTTTAATATAAACAACACTTGCCAATTTGTTAATTTATACGACTGTCCAAAAATGACAGTGATTGCATGCTAGGGAGTGTGGAGCGGGGCCCAAGGAAATGCTTGTGTAGGGTCCAATGTTTTCAATCTAAAATGTATTGGCAGCAGAGTCTAATATTGATTTATATTGGCAGCAGGGGCTAATATTAATATATATCAGCAGCAGGGGCTAAAATTAAATCAGGGTTTATACTTCATGTGTGTGTGTGATCTCATGCGCTTCATAGTGTGTCCCTGAATGGCAGAAATAAAATGTGGTCACCCTAGTCAGCATGGATTTAGTGATGCCAGCTCTTGGTCAGTCTAGGCTATCTTTCGGTGGAACTCTCCCTTTCGGTTCCAAAACATAGTATGTACAACTACTTGTACATAGTACATCCACATGGTCATAACATTTTGACACATTAGTATTGTTTTATCGGTGCCATGTAAATGCTTTTTAAATGTTTCTGATGCAAGGATGAGTGATTGCGATGACAGAAGTTCCCTGAGAGAAGAACCAGCTCTATAACAACCATGTACCTGATTAATCCAATGCAAAGCCAGTTTTCTCTCCCAGTCTCCACCTGTACACAGGCAGGAAGAGTGGGAGGGCTTTAGGTCACAGAGGGATTTTAGCTTCCCTCTGCTTCATTGCCCTCCCTTTGGTTTACCTTTGTGTCATATGTGCTTAGGAGCCCAGTTACAGGCTGTACAAGACCTTGTAGCCTGCTGGTAAAAGGATTGCAGCTCCCAGAAAACAGCTAATAGCAACTAGGTCGGTTTATAGGCACTTATGATCCTAGTTGTTTTCCTTGTTGTGAGGTAATATTATGTTGTGCCTTAGACTATGAGGGCATTATAAGGAGACTATTATGCATTTTAATATAAACAACATTTGCCAATTTGTTAATTTATACGACTGTCCAAAAATGAGGAGGGACCCCTTTTTTTGTTTGCGTTTTGTTTCTTTTGTTGCTCTTACATTCTTACTCACATTCTCTCATAGTATCTCCCTAACTTCTCAGCCAAACGCTTCCACGTCCCTGTCTTCTGTCTTCTTTCTAATGTCTTTGCCTGTTTCTCCCCAACATCAGCTCTGTTGTCTGGGTATTTCTGCACAAGGGCAAAGCCCGTTGGCAGAATAGGGAGAGGCTGTCCCCATGGTGTGTGCCTTGACTCCAGAAATATTCTGGCTTCTTGGAGTACTTTCGCAAAAGGAAGGAGCCATGACACGCACCAATGAGGGCAGCTTCTCCGTTGCCCCTCCAATCAGATGAGAGGGTGTTTGCGGAGGCTGGATAACGGAGCTGATACTGACACTGAGAAGAGTACAAAGAGTTGTGGAAAATGAGACAGGGACATGGAGTAGGTAGGGTGATACTTCTGGAAATATGTATTTTTCTCCCACAGTGCCGTGAAAATGTATTTGCTCCCTTCCCTATTTCTTCTATTTTTTCTTATTTGTCACATGTGTTTCAGATCATCCAACTACCTTTAATATAGGAGAAAGACAATGTGAGTAAACACAAAATGCAGCTTGTAAATGATAATTTCATTTATTGAATGAAAAGAGTTAATCCAAACCTATATCACCCATGCATGCCCCCCCAACTGTCCCGATTTAGGCGGGACAGTCCCGATTTTGGGTCTTTGTCCCGCCTATCCCTTCCTCTGTCCCGCTTTGCAGGGGCAGGGTGAGGCCAGGGCCGGGCTGGCCCACTGGGATACCGACGGCCGGAAGAGGCTTTCAATCCTGTTCACAGCCGCTCAGCAGCTGTTTTGAATGTTGGCCGGCAATTAAAGGGGCTGATGTGCACGCACCGCTCCGCCCAATGGCCGTGCCTCAGCTCTTCGTCCCACCCCTTGTAAGACGTGGGATGAAGTGCTGAGACACGGACATTGGGCGGTGCGGCACGTGCACACCGGGCCCTTTAATTTCATGAATGGCCTCCACCCGCTGCCCCCACCAAACATCAGGAAGCAGTGGTAAGGGGGGGGTAGTGTTAAATGGGGGGCATAAGGCTTTTCTGGAGGCAAGGCAGAGTGGGGTTAAAAGGCATATCATGGGGCAGGGCGGCATATAGGAGGGTATAAGGCGTATCAGGGAGGCAGAGTGGCATATAGGGGGGTATAAGGCATTTTTGGGGGCAGATGTGCATAACTGGGGGGGGCAGGTTGGCAAATAAAAGGAAATAAGAACAAAAATTTCTGAATCATAGCTTTTATTGAACATGAAAAAATAGTTTACATGAATTAATAAAGAAATAAAAGTTTCTTACAAGAATATCGTGAAGAATAATGTGATCACTGTTTTGTTCCACTGAATAAAATGGAACTTTTTCATCTAAAAAATTTTGCAGTAGTAAATGTTTTGATTCCAAAATTAAAGGAGGGAAGCTAACATTAGCCTTTTTAAATTAAAAAAAAGTCTCTGCTGCTGTAGACTACTCTTCCAATGATGCTCAGCCAGCATTATGATGGATACCTGGCTGGCTGAGAATCATAGGAATTTTAGTTCACAGCTAGTTCACAAAAATAAAGCGTGTTTTAAGTGGCGATGCAAGCACAACATTTTCAAGTGCAATTGCTTGTATTGTGAGTTCCGCAAGATTTTTTTTAAAAAAAAAGTGTCCCTCTTTAAAATTTTTAAATGTTGGGAGGTATGCCCATGTGAAGAAAATAATTGTCCGTAAATGTAATTTCTGATTGTGCCACCCTTGGTGCTAGCAACGGCAATCCAACTTTCCGGTAACTGACAATGAGTCATAGCTGTGGAGGTATGTTGTCCTACTCTTTTTGGTAAAATTGTTTTAATTTAGCCACATTGTAGTTTTTCAGCAGCTGCTTTTTAAGGTCATGCCACAGCATCCCAATCAAAACAGGACTTTCACTAGGCCACTCCAAAACCTTAATTGTGCTTCTTTTGAACCATTCAGAGATGGTTTTGCGTATGCCCTTCACAACCCAACTGCACTTGTGCTTTAGGTCACAACTGATGGTCAGACATTCTCCTTCATGATTTTCCTGTAGAGAGCAGAATTTATGGAACGGAAGCATTAAAGCACCACCAGACCATCACAACACCTCCACTGTGTTTGACTGTTGGTATGATGTTCATATTGTGGAATGCTGTGTTAGCTTTACACCAGATGCAACATGACTTATGTCTTCCAAGAAGGTCCATGTTACTCATGTTATTATCCCAAAAATATTTGGGATCATCAAGGTGTTTTCTGGCAAATGTGAGATGAGCCTTTGTGTCCCTTTTGGTCAGTAGTGCTTTTTGCCTTGAGTCTCTTTCTCATTGTAGAATTGTGAACACTGGCCTTAACTAAGGCAAGTGGGGCCTGCAGTTCTTTACATGTTAGTTTGGGTTCTTTTGTGATTTTGTGATCTCCTGGATGAGTCATCAATGCGCTTTTGAAGGAATTTTAGCAGGCCAACCGCTCCTGGGAAGAGTCACCACACTTGTCTCCATTTGGAAATAATAGCTCTCACCTTGGTTTGTTGGAGTCCCACAGCCTTACAAAAGGGTACAAACAAATACAGAAAGGGAAAAACACCCTAAAACACATCCACATTTTATTTCCAGGGCCTGCACTGATCTCTTGCTTTGTTGTGTTTGCATGTTCATTTCAGTAGCACCCTGAAATCTGCATGAGTATGCATTTGAGTTTTTTATTTGAAGGTTTTGACCAAACCTTACAGTTAGGCACCCTACCTACCACACAGTTGCTTTGTTAATGGTGACCAGAGAAGGCATTAAATTGCATGAGAGTGGGTTAATGCTAGTACATTGTGTGTGATCAGCTTTGCTTTCTCTGGACTGCATTCTCACCTCCACGAGTGGGGCTGGTCCAAGTTGGATTGGCCATTTTTTTAAAGAATTTTGCAGGGCTAGGGATCAATTCACCCCTGGGTCAGCCCACCCATGGATGGATGGCCTTAAGGCCAGCCCCAAGGCAGCCCACCAACTGGAAAATTCCCTGGTATCCCAATAGGCCAGTTTGACCCTGGTAAATTTGGTATATGGCTGTAATGCTATAGCACAACTACAAAAATTGGCCCTTCCTCCAACGTTGAAAAAGTGTCCCAATACTTACATTGCTAAACCTTCAGAAAAGATAATTCATTTACAAATCTGGAAACATTATTTTGGTAGTGTGCATCTATTTTTTGTCTAGATAGATCAGGCCCTATAGTAGCACAGTGTATATAAGGACCCGTGGAACCAGTGGCAGAAGGGGTTACATGACCCTGCCCGCATTAATGAAGGTGCTCTTGTTACTGCCCCCCTTTTCTTTTACATATAGTTTTTAGCCAGCAGGCGCATGATGTGTGGGTTAATGACCTCTGGGTGACCCCGGGTGCTGTAAGGACCAAGGGGGTGGGTCTGGTTAGATAGCAGGAAAAATTCCCACCAGAATTAAAGCGGGAAAAATTACCATATAAAGGGGATAGTGCTAAGGGACATCCTGTTCTCTACAACAATGACTAAGGAGTATGCTTACCTGCTGTATGAAGATAGCCGCCTGCCCGCCCTGTTTGGAAGTATTGAAGGTTTCCGTGTGCTGAAGGGTCCCTTATAAGTGCTAGTTGAGAAAACCCATGATGGGTTAATATCTGGATCTTGGCTAGATGCTAGAGTTAAAATTGGTTTTATGATGACGTCAGTAGTTGATACAGCTTAACCCGACCTGCTGTGTTGAGGAATGACCAGTGGTCATATTTGGAGTCGGGAAGGAATTTTCCCCCTGGTATGGGGGAATTGGCATCTGCTTCATAAGGGTTTTTTGCCTTCCTCTGGATCAAAACAGTAGGGACACAATATGTATATAGGTTGAACTTGATGGACTTTGGTCTTTTTTCAACCTTATCAACTATGTTACTATGTTACCTGGCGGGTGGTCTGCCACGGATACACCTTGTTACAACGTGTATAGTAGGATGATGGGACCCTACAGCAGACTTTATTGGTTAGGGGAATTATTGATGTTTATCTGCTTATTTTGTCTATGTTTTCTTAATAAAGTACGTTGCGGCTTTTATGTAAATGGATGGCGCGGCCATTTCAAAATCCAAGTTGGGCTGGTGTCATTTATTGTGTATGTGTGGGTATTTATTTAAGGTAATATCAAAACGTTGTCACCGCATTGTATAGGCAGTGGAAGGGTCAAGAAATTGTTTTGATCTAAATTAAACTTACAGCTTGGTTTATTGCCCTCCATTTTTTCAAATTTGCAGCAAGGATCAGAAGCCTTAAAGCTATTTTGGATCAGTGGACCATAAAATGTCTTCCAGCAGGAAAACTGATTAGCAAATATAGCTCTATGTATTAACCCTTTAAGGACAGAGGACATAACATTAAATCAAAGAACAACCAGCAGTAAAAATCAAATACGTAATATTAAACCAGAAGATTCAGCAGCAAAAAGGAAGTTAAGGTTGAAACAAATACAGCCTTAGATCTTAGGGGGCTTAAATGTTTGTTTCTATTGTAAAGCCAAAGTTTAAAAGAGCAAAATATATTCATTTAGAATTTACCACAAGCAGACGCGGACTGGGGAGGACAAGGCAGCCTAGGGACTTAAAGACCGTCAGCTAAATACCAAGGGCTGCACGCCACGTTTTTATGCTCACAGTATATATCCAGACGGTGGCTGCACATTGCTCTCGGCCAACTGCCCACCGGGAATTTGACTAGTGTGCCAGATGGCCAGTCCGGACCTGACTACAGATGTAAAATTAACACCAATTTTTTGTTATTAAAAAATTAAAAATAAAATTAGCATGTGTAACAAGACATGGTCCTGTTAATATGCAACTATCATGGATATATCTCTTTTAATATATTTTTCTGTTTCAATTAGGCTATTGATATGTTTTGTATTTATAAATGATTGTGCATTTGTTTAGTTAGTTATAGCTATAATGTTGGGCCCCTGTTTTTAGAATAGTATTGAGATTATAGCATTTTGTATTTTAACCCTCATTCATAAAGATGCAATCCACCAACTTTTTAGTATCTGTCTGATGTGACCAATGTACCTTCTGTCTTAAAGCATCCATTAATAGATGAATAGAATGCATCCATTTTTTTGTTCAACAGACAATTATATTGTTATTTTTTTTACATTTAATACATTATATAATTAAATATATTCTTAATTAATTTGCAGATCTGCTGTTATTTACTAGACAATGAGATCACTTATGTTGCTAACATATCAGTTTCACAGCTCAGCCAGTGACAGTAGTATTATTAGTTAATTTTATGAATGAACAAATCACATGTATACTCAATGTATGAATGTAGATGAATCAATAAAAATATTCTTGTCTCATTATTTATTAAATACTGGAATCTCATTAAATTAATAATACATCAGATCATCACAAGTCTACTGAAATCAGCACTATTCTTTACTTGTTGAAGTCCTCTTATGTAAGTTCACCTATATAGGTTAATAGCTGGAAATAAGCAATGGTGAATCCAATTTAGATCAATGGGGACTTAAGAAACTGACCCCAAGCAGGTTCAGCATCCATCATCACAGATTTACAGAATGCTGTTACAGATTAAATTATAGGAATGGAGTAAAATGTAATTATTCATTCATCCAACATGGAGTTAAAGTATTCAGTGTATACTGTATATCCAAAATATTTCGCTTTGAAGAAGTTGCCACCCCTTGTACTTGCTGTTATTAATGCAATGCCCATAAATGTCAAGCGTGTCTCATCATTGCTATGTTTCTCTCTAAACTGGCTAGCCACTGGGGTGTCAATATTTGGGCAGACGGTCCCTAGGTGTTCAAAGATCTTTATCTTTAATGGTCTAGTTGTTTTATCGACATATTGTAGATTGCACATACAGTTTATTAGATATACAACTCCTACAGTTGAGCCATTAAATAAAGATTGAATCCAGAATTCCCTCTGATTGCTACAAATTTTCTTGGAGAGTTTCAAATACTTACAGGCCTTATAGTGGCCACATCGATATATACCTTCAGTGTGAGGGGGTAACTATGTTGCTGGAAAGGCTTCCAGGTGTGAATGTACTAAAAGGTCTTAAATATTTTGTCCCCAAGTAATGTAACTGCTGTTTTTTCTTGTATTGTAGAGGCCAGTGTGGGGTCTGATCTTAATAGGTATCAATGCTTATCATTGTATTTTTGAGTAAATCCCTTTTAGAATTAGGGGCTTACTAGTAGGCTTTTTTTAAAACACTTGTTGGGATATCCCCTTTATACATAAAGTGTTGTTGCAGTCATTTGGCTTTATTACTGTAGTCTTGGATGTCATACCATTTCCTTCTTAGTCTGAGATATTGTCCAATTGGGATCTCTCCTTTGATTGACTCAGGCTGCCAACTAACAGTATGCAATAAACTGTTGGTGGCTGTAGGTTTACAAAACAAGGTTGTGTTTAAATCCCCCAAAGGGGTCTTATAAATCAATAGGACCAAGAAAGTTAATTAATTGGTGTATATTACATACGTCAGTTGTAAACCTAAGGAGATAACATTCAAACATTCCACTAATTTGATAAATAATTCCCCTAAACCACTCCAGACAAGGATAATATTATCAATATATCAACCTCAGTACAAAATATGTTTTGTTAACTTTTGTAGAGAGTGAATAAACGTAATAGTCTGTTCCTACCACCCTAGATATAAATTTGCGTAACTCGGTGAGGAGCAGAAAGTACTTACCTGTGAACAAGAAATAGTTATATGTTAATATAAATTGCATAGAGTATAAACTCATGAAACTGATTTAGGATATACCTTCTAGTCCCTTTTCATGAGGGATTTTACTGTATAACAAGACGACATTCAAGCTGCCCAAAAAGAGCCATTGGAGGGACCGAAGATGTATTAAAAATATTAGTAATTGTGTCACAATCAGAAAGAGAACCTCATTCACATTGCGACTTAGGTTTTTGGTCAGACTACCTATTCTGGAGTTGGTCGACCTGGTAATTCTTTCCTACTACTCTGCTCTCAACCTTGCTAAAGAAACCTACTACACCTCCCTCATCTCCTCCCTATCTCATAACCCTAAACAACTCTTTAACACTTTCAACTCCCTTCTTTGACCTATCCCTTCTACCCCTTCCGCTAACCTTAACACCTCTGACTTTGCCACATACTTCAATAATAAAATCGACACTATCAGATATGACATATCTGCACAGTCACCACCCTGTCCTCAACCTCCCTCTGACTTTGCACCCTCCTACCCACTGGCCTCTTCTCCCTTCACTACATTAAATAAATTCCCTGCTGTCAATAAAGAGGTGGTACATGCTCTTTTTCTTTCCTCTTGTCCGACCACATGCCCCCTTGACCTCATTCCTTCCCATCTCACCCAGTCTCTTTCATGTACTCTTGACCCTAGCTCATATCTTCAACCTCTCCCTCACTACTAGATCTGTCCCATCTTCCTTCAAGCATGCTACCATTACTCCAATCTTGAAAAAGCCCTCCGTTGACCCGGCTGACTTGTCTAATTACCGTGCCATCTGTCTACTTCTTCTCACCTTGAAGCTTCTTGAAAGAATTGTTTATACCCAATAAACTAAGTTTCTTGATTCCAACTCCCTACTTGACCCTCTTCAATCTGGTTTTTGCCCTCGACACTCCACTGAGACCGCCCTTACTAAAGCTACTAATGACCTACTCACTGCTAAATCCAAGGGCCACTACTCCATGCTAATCCTACTGGACCTTTCTGCTTCTTTCGACACTGTGGACCAACCTCTTCTCCTTCAAACTCTTCATGGTCTTGGTGTCTGCGACACTGTTCTCTCCTGGTTCATCTCCTACCTCTCTGGTCATACCTTCAACGTCTCTGTCTCCAATAACACTTCCCCTCCCCCTCTCAGTCGGGGTACCCCAAGGCTCAGTTCTAGGACCCCTTCTGTTCTCTATTTACACTTCCTCACTTGGCAAACTAATCTCATCCTTTGGCTTTCTATACCACCTGTATGCTGATGACACCCAGATCTATCTATCTACTCCTGATCTCTCTCCCTCTGTCTTAGATAGTGTAACTAACCATCTTACCCCTGTCTCTACCTGGATGTCTGCACGTTTCCTGAAACTCAAACTCTCCAAAACCGAACTTCTCATCTTCCCTCCCTCCGATGCTAAGACTCCCCCAATGTTAATGGTGCTATGATCTCCCCTTCGCCTCATGCTCGCTGTCTTGATGTCACCCTTGACCTTTCGTTCACCTTCCCGCATTCAGCCGTCTCCATCTTAAAAACATTGCCCTCATCCGTCCCTTCCTAACACAGGATGCCACTAAAGCTCTTGTTCATGCCCTTATCTCTCGCCTTGATTATTGTGTCTTAGCTGGTCTTCCTCTTAACCGTCTCACGCCTCTGCAATCCACCATGAATGCTGCTGCCAGACGTATCTTCCTCTCCCATCAGTTTACTAACACCTCTCCCCTCTGTCAATCTCTTCACTGGCTGCCTGTGGGCTTCAGGATTCATTTCAAGATCCTGACTCTTACTTTCAAAGCCCTTTACAGCGGTTGCCCTACCTACATCTCCTCAATCATCTCTAATTTGATGGGGCTATATAAAACAATAATAATAGTAATAATAATAATAATAATCACAGTTTGATTTCCTTTTTATGAATGGGGATTCTGATGGGATGTGGAATGCTAAGTAGAAATGTCCTCTGTGCCTAAATTGATGCTTGGCAAACTGTTCATCTGTGAATATAACCAGTTTAGGAAACTTATTTTACATAATAGGATACAATGTATCGTGTTCCAGTTTTTCCAATCACCGGTGTCCCATCTGAACGGAGATTACAACTGCCTACTCATTGGACAGCAGAATCACATGTTTATGTCGTCAGTGGCAAGAACCCACAGACACCAATAGAATGCCACATACACATTTAAATCTCACTATACCCCTGATGAAGCTGAGCTACACCTCCACGAAACATGCGTCTTTTTCATTTTTGATTCAATTTCTGTACCTCTGGGAAGGAAATTTAGCCAACCTAGACTGCACCTCAGAAAGGGTTATGACAGGAGCGTTGCGGGGGAGTACAAATACGGAGATATACAATATCCTACCAAGTCTCTTGAGGGAATAAGGCTAATACTCTTTGTATGGTAGATGACTATTTAGGTGGAGTTTGTATTCCCCACACTACTACGGTCTAATACATTGCAAAGTTTCCCCTTAGTATTTCCCAGCCAGGGTTATTAGACATACCCATCACTATGCTATACTTTTAAATGAACTTTAATAAAAATTAGTTATTTTCAGTGAACTAATTAAATTCCTGCTGTGTTACCTCTACATTTAGTGGTAGGAGGTCGTGGACATCTGGTGTAGATTAAAACGGTTATATAAACCATGTCCAGTCCCAATAAAGTGTTCACTTGTTGTGATTGGTAGCACGGTTCTTTGGGAGAATCTTTTTCTCCAGAAGATCGCCTTTACTCTGAGAACCAGAGGGGCTACCCATCTTGTAGCCCGTTTTCACTAAGAGGAAGGCTAGACTCGACTGCTAGACTCCCTGGTTCCTGTTACGCTGGTTTCTGTTTTGCCAATGCTGACATAAGGGGTTTTTTTGCGGTAAACAAAGAATAGGAAAATGGTTGAGCCTCATGGATGCAAGTCTTTTCTCAACCTAACCAACTATTATAAAAATATTTTTTCCATAAACTAGGATGGCCAATTTTAGATATATTTTCATTCATTATCCCTGTAGAAGTAATGATTATGGCTAGGCCAAATAATTGATGCTCTGAAGATTCTTTAGTGTGATGTTATTTGAAGCTCTCAATAGAAGATGAAAGTAGTATGAAAAAGCAAAGACGGATAGAAATAATAAAAAGGAAACATAACTAAACTCTTAATGACTATGCTATTTATGATTTTTACATTTTCCTCATCATTTTCAGCAAATACAAAAAATGTATCACAACAATAACCATATTTTACAGGTATAATACAACAACAGGTACAGGTATTTAGAACTTATTTCCGTTCATTTGAGATCTTTTTCTATTTAAAGCCTCATAGGCACAGTGTAACAATGGGCTCTATTGAAGTTTGTTATCGTGTGTATAGCACAGATGGTGTCTTCATGGAGAGACGGGAAATATGACCAGATAGACAAGCTTTACTTAGAAATAAAAGTGCTCATACCCTTAAATGATTACCAATTCATTGTAGCATACAATGGGGTATTATAAAGAGCAATTCTCGTGGTCTATTTTAATTAAACCACTTTCAAAAAGGACATTTTTTAGGGAAAATTCTAAATATACAGCAATAGCCCTATGAAGGTTTTGTGTCCTATGGATAATAAAATTACTATGAGTACCATTTTACGGCAGATTTGATCAATATGAAATAAATATTATAGCTACAGATAAGGAAACACAACAGAATTCCGGAAACAATACATAATGATGGCATGGCGGGTTGGAATGGATACCTGTCTGAAATGGGAAAACATGAGAAGTAAAGTTATTGGACCATCATTTAACGAACAATGTTGACAAAAGTTGTGGATAGTCACTAGAAAAAAAAGTGGATAGTAACGGAATGGAATAGTGATAATGTAAGGGATTTAGATTATATTACATTATATAACAAATAATAAGAGGATACGGAAGGTAATAAAATGTTGATTGGTTAGTTAATAATGTTCTAGTAAATGGAGATAATGGCGTCATAGATTTACTGAAATATGAGATGATATTACAAAATTATTTGGGTACAAATGGAATAAATTATATATGAATAAGATCATAAGAAAGGTGATTCCTGAAAATAATATAATCAAAATGAAAGTAATAAGTTTACCTACTATGGGTAGGTATGGTGGATGTTCCTCTTTAACTGTAAGTATTGTAAAAAAAAAAATATATATATTTTTTTTTTCATTAGTAAAACAACATTTTGGTAATGTCAGCATAAAATAAGTTATTCATTTAAATGTTAGTTATAAATGCAGAGTTTGTGTAGTGTGGGGCCAGCATATTCAGCCACAAGCCGCACACTGCAGCACACAGTCTCCTACTGGAATGGCAGATCTGGTGAGTATGTGGGTACTGTTGGCCTTTTTGCCAGTCTGGGCCTCAATATAAAGTGTGTTTGTAAATTTTATTGAACTTCACTTATCTTAAGACTACAGTTTTCAACAGCTTTCTGAGGTTTGAAATATTGTGAATTATACCAATTTCCCCTACTCTTCAGTGACAAGAACGCTATATGCAATTATTATTATTGTTGTTTGTTTAGGTTGATAATGCAGTGTTTTGTAAGCATTACAGTATCAGTGGCGAGAAGGTTTTTATTGTTCAAATGTATTTTGATAATGTAAACAGACTGGAAGTTTCCCTGATGGTAACATATTTTTGCTTCAGGAGAAACCTTTTCCTTTCCTTCAAATAAAAATAACCACAATAGCAAGAAATTGTTGCTTTTTATGCCATTTACATTCTGTTCAAGAGAAGGAAGTTTTATGCAGTTTGAACGAGATGTTATTGTTAGCATTCATTACATTACTTTTCAAGGTGAGGCAAATGTGTCAGAAGGAGTTAAATTATTCAGGAATAATAGCATGTTCGTGGCAGTTACTAATTAATCATACTGAATAATTATTGGCTCATGAATGACAATAAGAATGCATATAGAAATCTCACAGTAAAACTTTGTAATATTTGTATTCTGGAGATTTGCATTAATACTAGGGTTATTGATGGCCATTCAGGGGCATTAGACATCTTTTAAATAGAGGATGGCAAAGAATGAGAAGTTATCAGGTGATTATCAAGAGTATTTAGCACCTAGGGCAGATCTTATATTTGGCACATCCAGTACCACACACTTTAAAATATAAAAACACACACTCTCAGTCACTCTTATTCATGCTCTCTCACATTCACCCTCAATAATTTTTACTCACGCTCACTCTTGCACGCTATCTCTCTCAATGTCTTCGTACCTTCCCTGTTGACTGCTTCAGACATGTCCATGTCTCCTTTCCAGCAACTTAATTTCTTCGCTTGCTCTTCTTCTTCTGTCTTACTTCTTTATTCTTTGTCTCCTTCTCTCTGGGTCTTCGTTCTTCATCTGGTTCTCTGTGAACCAGGCCTCCCAGAGCACTTCTGCAAAAGGACAGAGCTTCCAGGCATACCCTCTCTCCTAAGGGGAGTGCATGTCCTTGTGGCTCTGCCCTTTCACAGAAGTGCTCCATGAGCCCAGAATAATCAAAATGGATTTGAGGAAGAGAAGCCTTTCTGCAGCTCTCTTTTTAAGCAAATTAGTATGGTTCTGGCCTCTCAGACTACTTCTGCAAAAAGGGCAGGCCACTGAGAATTCCCCTAATGAGGGATAAGGTGTGCCTGGAAGTGGATGAAGAAAGAACACACGAGGTTGAAGCGGAAGAAGACAGAAGAACAGGAAGAAGCAGAGCTGCCAAAAAAGTAACAGGGGCAAGGAAGCTTTTGGTGGAGAAGGTAAGGAGACATTGGGAGAAAAGGAAATTCCAGGAGACCTGACACCTCTGTGTGCCGGTGTGGCACCCTCTGATGAATGGCGTCCGGGGTTGACCAACTGGGTTTTATTATCTGTTTTTCTGTTACTAGTAAATAGCTGTTTTCTTTTCACCTCTATGGTAATGTCTGTAACTATTTTTGGTAAATATCACATTTTCTGTCACAATTGCCTGTGTACAACTAAATTCTTGCTGCAAATAATACATAGGTTTCTGTCAAGATTAATACAGTGGATATGGTAGTTAGTTTAATGGACTGGTCTGGTATTTTTCAGAAGGTGTCTGGCCCATTCCTAAACTTATTTCTAAGCATATACATTTCTGGGCTATCCCAATAAATGTAATTGGGAAGAAAACACTATGTACTTCTCAGTTGCCAGCTTTTTTTTACACTCTGTTCCCTCTTACAAAATTAATCTGGAATTTTTATCAAACTTCCCACACATGATAAAGTAGTATTTATGTATGTCTTATGGCAATTACTTAGAAGTATTGTAGATTAAATATATTTTGAACATGTGGATATTGGAGACATAACAAACAAAATGACAAAATATTGAAAGACTAAACCAAATTTGAATATTTTCATGGTCTATTTAGAAGATTTGTTTTGACACAAAAATAAATGCAGAATAATTTAAAAAAAAAGAATGCTATTCCTTGCTAGTTTCGGAAACGCATGCCATCCTGAGCATACAAATCATTATATTGCTGACTTAATGATAATTACTAATTAATTTGTGAGCTTATTCAGTGATCCAAATAAAATCCATGAAATCAAAAGCTATGTCTGTAGTTTGATCACTTTAAATGATTGACATTATGGCTAATAGAACGTGATAATACCTTTATTAAAATATTTTTTCTAAAATATAAATGCATTCCCATTTAATTTTCTATTTTTCTTTTATTCAACGTATATTTTGCCCTAAACACATAACTACAAAAATGCAATATTAATGGTAATTTGGAAATTTGCACTATGCAAGTGGCAATTTAGTTTCATATTATTTTTCAGTATTTGCAATCATTTGTAATCACACTGACCCTGCACATCAGCCATATATAAGTTAAATGCAGTGTGTCATGAATGGTGTCATTTTTAGTTAGGGATATCAGGGACACTGACCAGCTTTTTTCATCGTATTCATTAAGATGGGTAGTCCAGCGATATAACTATAAATGTCTCTCTCCACCTAATGTATCGGTTTGTCTTAGTCTGTCAATTCTTGTCTTGTCATACCCCTTGAACTTATGTATTGTATTAAGCGTTGCGTAAATTGTTGGCGCTATATAAATAAAAGATAATAATAATAATAATAATAATAATAATAATGTCTCCATATAGCAGATGCCCATTAGGATACTCATATCAAAAAGAAGTATAATTGATGACACTGGGAAACGTCCAATAAGCCTATTGTTTGTAGATGTATGCCACTTTCTGTACGTGTATTGTTATACCTGATCGATACTGGGGCCCTAATGACAAGTAGTCATGGAAAGGCAGTGATGTTCTTTTACTGTCTAATGAGAAGGTGTGATAGCAAACAGAAAAGGTGGGTAAGGTGTAAGAGGGAAAGAATGTGAAGGTGAGTGAAAGAGAAGAAGGTAGAGGAAGAGAGGGGTAAGAGAGGGTGGAGGAGAGAGGTAGAGGAGGTGAAGCTGTAAGAGGAAGGGTGAGAGAGAGGATGAAAAGGTATGAAAGAGGAAGAAAATAAAGTATTAGAGGGAGAGGAGTAGATGGTTAGCGAGAAAGGAAGAAGAGGGGAGGGTGAAAGAAGAAAAGGGGGAAAGGGTAATAGAGTAAGCGAGTGTGTGTGTAAATGTGTAAGTGTATGGTCTTAGAGTGTGTGTCTGTAAGTGCATGGTTTTAGCACAAGTGTGGCAAGTCAGTATATGGTGTCAGGGGTGAGCCTGGAGTTAGTAAAGAGGGAGAGAGGAAGTGTGTGTATGTATGTGTAAATGTATTATATTACATTGAGTGTGTGTTATTTACTGGGAGGCAGCAAGGAAATACTGCATCCAGGCCCTACCAACACTAGTGCCCCCCCCCTCTATCACAATGCTCAAGTACATAAGCCTTCTAGAGGGGAGTGTTAAGAAATGATCAGCACTGGGTGTCAAACGCACTAGGTATGCCACTGCTGTTAATCATGCCTTTGAGAGCTGAATATTTTGCTAGCTTTCTGAAGCAATGTAGCTAATAAATCACTTTCCTTCTAGTTATAATCTAAATCCCAATTTCATAGAGTTTCTGTAGCAGAAAATAAAGCTGTGCTGTCTGAAAGCGTTTAGAGGGAAAACAAAGTGACATGGTGAATAACATTGCCCTAGACACTGTACAATACAACCTCTAGGCGACGGTAGGATCTTATTGCACGGTTCTGTGCAAAATCACACTTTTGAGTTGCGAGCACTCCCACTTTATTGAAGAGAAGCAAGAAAGGGATACAAAATGTAAGAGTAAGGAAATGAAAAGAAAGAGGGAAAGAAATAAAGGAACAATATTTGTCTCACCAAGCTGTAACCCCCGTCATATAAGTTAAGCAGCCCTTTAATTGTTTACAGTGTGACCAGACTATTCAATGTCTCTATGGCAACATAGTATTGCTAAAATCCCAGGTAGGCTTACTGTGGATGGATGCAGTTTTCATTATTTTATTTTAGCATTTTTAGAACTTTCCTAAATTCAAGTCATGAATAATCTCATTCTGCTACTGATTTAAAAATAAGGAAAATTGAATGCTTAAATGAAATTAACAAAATAAATAAAATAAAAAGAATAAAAATACAAACAAAATGCTTGTAAATCTTTTCGTATATATAAAGTAAAAAATACCTTGCATTTCCGAGGACAACTGTGTGAGACGTCTAATTAATTACATGATTTTGCTATTTACATGACGAAAAGTCATGATTTTATTAAAGGCACGGAGGCGAGTATTGCTTAACTATTTCTCAACTGGACAAAATAGCAGCAAGAAAAATCAATAAACATATACAGGGGAAAAATACAACATGTGACCCCAACAGCCAATCCCTCAACAGGATACTCTATAAATCCAGACTCCTCCTCCGAAACATCCTCTTTCTTTGACCAGCGAACTTGAAAAACCAAAAGGAAAAACCCCAACAGGTATCCGGAAACAAACTTCGTATCCAAATCTTGATTCAAACGGTGAACATGAAAAATGTCTTGTGACCACCCTAGGCTGTAGAAAGACAAGCAATAATAGGAAATCTATGGATTAATCTCAGTGAATTATACATATGCAAATCATGTAGTCAATGGGGATATAAATAAAATAATGTACAATAAGGAAAAACGAAACTAAGACATGGTAAAATTTTGTAAAAATAAACCAAAGATCTAACAATGGATAACACACAAAAAACCTGAAGTAAGGTTCGTGGAATCATGGAAAATGATGGAAACGCATAGTGGAAACGCATAGTGGATGTCTCCGGTCCAATCCTGTGCGAACGCATCCACTGCCAATGCCTCCGGGCACCAGCTGAAGTACTTCGGGAGTTAAGCGTTGAATCTGGAGGCAAACAGATCTGTACATAACAGACCCCAAAGAGAATGTATAGAGAGGAACACCGTCGGATCCAATCTCCAGTCGCTGTAGTCCTGTAGATACCTTGAATGCCAATCGGCTACCACATTGTGTAGACTCAGTAAGTATTCCGCCTGTATAATGTAGCGGGGCTGGAAATATCGTTTCGATCGATGATGCTAACAACCCCTCGATTCTGGCAAGGAAGCGAAGAGAAATGAGTGGGCGATTGAGAGCCCGAGATAGTTTCTTGCGAATAGCCCGAATCTTGGCAGTGGGCAGACTGAGTGACTCTGACTCCGCGTCTACCAAGAAACCCAGAAATTCCATCTTGTGGGATGGTTCCATGCATTTCTCCTTGTTTATGAGAAAACCCAAATCCAGAAGAAGGGAAATTGTCAATTGTAGGTGTAATAACAACGTTTGCCGATCCTGGGCCATGAGCAGGAGATCGTCTATGTAGATGATAAGTCTCACTCCTTGCGTACGAAGCCAAGTTACCACTGGACGTAGCAACTTGGTGATACACCATGGGGCTGACGAGAGCCCAAGCGGAAGACAAGTAAATCGCCACTTCTGACTCTTCCAATAGAACTGAAGAAGATCTCGCAACTCTTCTGCCATAGGACCCAAACGTCCGCCGTGAGATTTTCCCAAACGTGGAAAAAATGACGAAGACGACCTCCCACCTGAAGACGGGAAAAAGGGATGGTTATAAGTGTACTCACCATATGGTCATCTATGTGCTCTTCCTGATCCCCGTGAACGCCAAGGTCTGGCTCTTGAAGGGAAGAAAGGTGCGGCTGGATTGTATTGCCTGATATTGTCCATCCTGCTTGGAGGGAATTGAGTTCGGGAGTCTCTGAAAGTTCGTGAGGAACTGAAGGCGTTACGGCCGGCCAGACGGCCCCTGAATCTGCCGGCCCTGGTGGAAACCCGGTTCATAAAAACACGTCTCATGGATGATTTGGCTTTATCTAAAGCTTGGAATGCACCAAGCTCCTTAATGAAGGATTCCCCAAATAAAAGACCCTGAGCATCTTTGTCTGGTTCCATCAGAGCAAGATTGACCAATTTAGGTTCCACCTTTAGAAGAATGGCTTTACGCCGTTCTATACAAAATATGACCACCTAAACATATAAAGAACAATCCCCTGCCTGGGAGATAATAAAAGAAAGAAAAGCAAAAAACGCTGCGCTGGCAAGAAACAAAAAACTGACAGGTTCACCAGGGTACCGAGAGATGTGGAGAGGGCGAGAAAAAACGAGGCAGGCGATGTAAAGATCCAATACGAATTTCCTGTATGCAAACGGCGCGATGAAAAAAAACTGCCAGCGTGGAAACGGGGACCCTGTCATCGGATCTCTGCTTCAAGCACAGACAGACTCGGCACGAAGGAGCAGAGATGTACACCCAGATCCCCCCAACAGACCAAAACGAGCACAGGAAACTAGTGCTACGATGAAATGTATACAGGGGGAAATAAATGTCTCATGGATGATTTGGGTAATATGAGGGAATAAATCGAACAATTACACTAGGAAAATATAAAAAATATAAAAACAAGACATTTTGAGAAAATCACTGGATGCTACTTTTCTGATCCAGTGAGCAGCAAAGAAAGAGGATGTTTCGGAGGAGGAGTCTGGACTTAAAGAGTATCCTGTTGAGGGATTGGCTGTTGGGGTCACATGTCGTATTTTTTTCCTCTGTATATCTTTATTGATTTTTCTTGCTGCGTTTTTGTCCAGTAGAGAAAGAGTTAAGCAATACTTGCCTCCATGTCTTGTCATAAAATTCTCTACTTGCACATACATTCTACTTACACTCTACTTACACATCATAATTTATTATTATCAATTTAGTTGAGGTACAGCTGGGATTTATTTGCAGTATGTGCTCTTATGTATTAGATGTAGAAAAAAACTTTCTTATTTGAAAGTGTTTAGTTTACTTGCATCTAGTACATATGGGAACTTTCCAGTTATGTTGAATTGATGAAGTGGTACAATTGTTATTTTAGATCCGAAGCACAAACAGGTAGCTTCCAAGACCCTATCCAGCACAAAGCCATTGTGATTTAGTATTAAAATTAAAAACCAAGCAGCTGCTCATCACATGATGCAGAGATATACTAGCAACATGGCGGTTGTGACTGCGTTGCAGCAAGGCTGCCAGTTGCTAGAAGGTGAGTGCATCTCCCTGGTTTCAGCAGGCTTGGTGTTTATGGGGGCCCCCTCCAGTTCGGTGGCAGGGGATTTTTTTTTGCAAGGGTTGCAGGGTGAGGCAGCACTGCCTGTGGAGGGGCAGTCATGACAGAGAAGGTGGTTTTGTCTCGGGAGGCATCGGGAAGCCCTGGGACAGCCACCATTGGGGCAGCCATGTGTGAGCTGCTGGTTGAGCCTGGCATGGCCTAGGGGTGGCTTATGTGTGCTGGTCGGGCCTGTTGGGCCTAAATTTGAAGAAATAAACCAAAAAGAAGATTTGAAAGGGTTTTTTCGGGGGATCTTATGCATTCTTCTAGAGCAGGAGGCACCTCCTCCACCTAAGCAGCGGTCAGTAGAAAAAAGAGAGGGAACAGTATAGGTATAGGAGACCTGTTGGAACTGGATACGGGCGTTCTCAATATTAGCAAGTGTGATAAGGGAGAAGAGCCCTGAGAAGTGTTCAGCTGGCGGTGCAACCATCCATTCGGTGTGACCAGATGGACATAGGTCTGCAGCGGTCCATTATGACCTGCTCAGCCACCCCTTAAGGGGGTTCTTGTCCTTCCTTGGGGAGCCCAGGGGGGACCAACAATCCCCTGCCAGGCTGTCCACACTAGCTTCATACATGTTTTTATATTTTATTCAGCCCCACCCAAACGGTTTTTTCAAGTTGTATGCCTCATAGTGAATAGACAAAAATAATTATTCGCAATCTTATATACATTTTATAAAGGGTTATATGCTGTAAATTCACAAAACATAGCCAAAGGTAAATAGAAAATTGCTTATCTGGGACTGATGGAGTTGCCCCTAAGCACATTTGCTCTGTATGCCGAGGAACAACTAAAGTAGGGTTGCAAATGTAGAGATAATTTACATGATGGAAAATCAGCCCCTAAAAAGCATTTCTGAGTAAAATATGATTGAAATTAAATGCAGAATATGGAAGACAACATTCCATAGGTGCGGTTAAAGAAGTTATTTCATACTATATGCCGGAGAGAAAGTGGGTACAATTAATTATTGTATTTAAATGCAAATGTTTTTGCAATGCATGGCACAGGCAGGGTTAAACAATCTGCAAAGAGTCTGGTATTCGGTACTAGTACATTGCTGCAGTACTTACTGTAATAATTAGTGTCAAATGTTCCATGACATTGAGTACGGGCCGAATTATTGGCCCTTTGTTGCCTATTCATCTCCTGAATGCTGTAGATCTAAAGCAGGTGTGGGATTCAGAGACAGATCTCATTTGCGGTTTATTAATGGAAAAAAACATTTTTCCAAAAATGTTTGGAAAAGGAAAACTTTCTTACTGTTACTGTTATGTTTAGAACAAAGCATAGCGCATTATTTATAAGACAACAACCATGAAAAAGCCAAGGATAGGTCAGCTATAGTATCTTTTCAATGATCTATTCTACACTGAGTCGACATCACTGGGTTTTCTGCTTAAGCCAGCAATACACAAAACAGCTTGACTGGGAGCTGCATCAAATTCTGACACAAATTAACCTGAGAGTCACTGTCAAGCCTCCGCATATTGCTAGAACAGAGTACAAACAGAAGGCAACATATATTAATTATGTTTTTCTCACCTATTACGTGTACTCAGATACATAAACATGTAACCTGCTGTTAACCTTAAGGACACGTTCAACATTAACAGTTTTTGTGGATAGCATTAGGTGACTGGAGTTATTAGTCAATAGGCTTATATTTACCTATTAAAATGAGAGCAGAATGATTTGATTCCAGGTGTTGAATTATGCGCAATATAACCAAAATTCTAAAGTACTAGGTAACATGAAACCTGTGAAACGCCACTGAACGACAACTCTCATGACAAACAACAACTATTTGTCTTGTAGAGCATGATGACAGTTTTAGTTTAAAAACAGCTTTAAGGATATATCTTGCCCGGACCTCCCCCAAGAAAATAAAAGAATACATCCAATATACAAATCTGAATAATTCCAGTTATAATAACTAATAACTTTACAGAACCATCCAGATATCTAGGGCCATCTTTAACATAGATTGGACCCTGGGCAGGCATTTTCACCCCCGAGTCCCCTTGTCCCCTCCTTCACTATACCACACCTCTTTTCCTCCCTCAAATTTCCGGTATAGATTAAATAAACAACACATGAAAACAAAGCTTTGCAGGTATAGATCAAATCCTGTATCTTTCATGAAACTTGTCATTGAAGGTATATATCAAAAAATTAATCCATGGAAATCCTAAATTGCAGACATAGGTGACAGGTTGCAGTGCTGGCACTTAGATTGCACACATGGGACTTGCCACAGCACAAGATTGCATCCACAGGAACTGCCCAGAACCCAGACTGGACGCATATGACTTGCTATTCTTGCCCCAAACAGCATGTATGTGCCATCTTTTTGCCCAAACAGCATGTATGTGCCATATTTGCCCCAGTCAGCCTGCCTGTGCCATCCTTGCCCCCAATCAGCCTACCTGTGCAATCTTTGCCCAAATCAGTCTCCCTGTGCAATCTTTGGCCAAATCAGCCTCCCTGTGCAATCTTTGCCCCCACTTACACATGCATGCTATCACATACATACTCATTCAGTCACTCATTCACACATAGTTGTTCACCCCTGTTACCGAGGTTGCAGCGGGATCAAGGGGCAGCTGCTGTGGGCCCCGCAGGAATGACTGGGCCCAGGGCACCTGCTCATTTTGCCCCGTGTTAAAGATGACCCTGTAGATATCATACTCAAGAACAAGCATATTACTGATAATATTGTAATATTTATTTTTAATACTACAACTACTTATTATAAATTATACAGAGGAGTTAATTACTGTAGCAGTTCTGGAAATGTGTGTATGCTTAAAATCAAAAGAGTGATATTGAGGTGCCAAAGTACTGACATTAACCCAAAAAGTGCTGCTTGGTTAATTACAATATTTAGAAAAAAGAGGAACTTAAGACCTATAACCAGGTCCTAATTGATAAGATTTAATTCTACAGAAAGTTGTTATATTTAAACTCTAGTGTAAAACTTGATGAAGCAAGAAAACATAGTCTTAAACTACAACCAAATGTTTAAAAGTAATATCGGGAAATAGCACTTTACTGACAGGGTAGTGAATGTGTGAAACAGCCTTCCAGCAGAAGTAGTAGAGATTAATATATTAAAGGAGTTAAGCAAATATGGCATAGGCATTAAGGCTAACCTATGTATTGAGCCATGTATTGAGTCTAAAGTCTTCAGAAATTGGGCAGACTAGATGGCCGAATTCTGTGTTTCTGATGAGACAGAGAGTGATGGATGTATTTTTGTCCAATAGACATACAAGAGTATTTGTGCAGTTATGTCTGTTTCTTTAAAGGGGAGGAACTATAGAATGATATTCTTTGAACAACATAAGACAATGTCTAGGTTTCTTTTTTCTGATAATGTTTTGCAAATGTTTTGCATAATGAAATCACAGATTTTTGAAGTGAGGCATACATTTTGTAATACACTCACCACATATCCTGTTTTGTCTTGTTAAAAATTCATTACGGTTTCAGTTATTTTTAAAAGCTTACATAAACAGAGTCAATAATGATTTATGTTTAATTTGATAACAGCAACACCAACAAAAATATAACTAATAACCACAGTATGTATAATGTCAGTATTGGAGGATGTAGTCTACCAGCTTAACAGTGGGTGGCAGCTTTGAAACAATTTCCGAATGCTTGTTTCTCAATGCATGCAGAAAATTTTAGAGCCATTTATTTTCCTATGTACAAAGCCATTACATCTCAAAGTGAATAGGTGTTATATGAATGATATAGTGCTGGCATTAATGTTATCACTTATTTAGAAGAAGAATAAGGCTTATTTGGCCTATTTAGATAATCATATATCCCTGATAAGGCAACTATGTAGACTAGGTATATACTAAAAGAAAATACTGGACATCCTGAATTTGTAATATTAAAACCTTGAAAACACTCTTTTGTGACAGATGACGTACCAGATTTTTCACAAAAAATGGTCCTACCTGGTATGTTATAGCTTAAAATTGCCCCTGTATTGCATGGACATCTGGAACAACAGGCGGGAAGGCTGTTGCTTACTGCTCCACGACTAGAGCAGTCTGTCTGCAACCAATCCCCTCTATTTTCACGTGTGTGATCCTTTCTGTGATTCACATCATCACAGGAATAATCTCTGATCAAAGACAATGTTTTTAAACACTGCCACTGTCTCTCTTCTTTGCCTCTCTTCTGCCACTATGATCCTAAATTGGGAAGAGATAGAGGACTATGGTACATTTTTTTTAAAACCACTGTTGTGTATTTGTTTTTTTTTAACAGTGAACGGACGCTTGTACTTGACCCTTTTAATTGGTGTTAATTAGTGTGGATAATTAGTGGGGAATTTGTTACATCGAATTAGGTAGGGGAAAAAAAAAAAGGAAAAAAAACAGCTGCATTTATTGCTAGAGTGGAGAGGTTGTATTATTTTAAACAATAAATGAGTGAAGTATATATATCAAATTAAAATTAAATTTTCTAACTAGTTTATTGCCCCTTAAGGCGAGCAAAATACAATAACCAATTATTACTATTACTTGGATTCAATCATTGGCACAATAGGCTACCATTAATGAAAACATGCTGTATTAATTTAAGCTAACAATATCAAGAGACAGGAACTTACATCCCTCAGAGTTGAAACTAAATCAATAGAAGTGTGTTATATAGAGAGAAAATGGCAAAAACCATAAATGCGCGTATGAAAAAATGGTGCACTAATTGGGAAAAAACGGAAAATTACAGTTAAAGAAATTGCTCTCGCCCTGTAGTGTAAAATATCCCTGGTCCTAACAATAAACCCCATTTGCAATACACCATGAACATGTAAAGTGACCATTCAGCTATCATATGAGCTATAGTGTCATATGATTTTATGAATTCTGGCATGCTTGTATGATAAAACACCCAGTTTGTCTACTGCTAATGTGTGAATCTTCAGCCTCGGGGGGGAAATAGGAAAGCTGAGGTTGTGAAAAGAAAAGCTACAATGTACAGTCTCTATCAGGTTATTGATTCTCCTTTACACCATGGTAAGGTCAGCAAAGCAGTTACCTAATACCGATGACATGAATGAATGATACACTTCAAAAAACAAAATCAAACGCCTATGTATTTCATCAGTTGTTATGGATTTATAGATTGCTTCTAGGGCTGCAACAACTAATCGATAAAATCGATAATAATCGATAATGAAAATCGTTGCCAACGAATTTCATTATCGATTAGTTGAATCGATTTTTATCGACTCACAGCAGCAGCTCCTACTTACCAGTCCCTCCCTGTAATCACTGTGACAAATGGCCCCGCCCCTTCCTTCTTCCAGAAGGCCAGAACCACATGGCTGTGACACTCATCTAACTGTAAGTATAAAATTAGTATTTGGGCTGCTGAAAGTTAGGGGAGGTGGGGGTTAATTTAGGGGCAGTTATGGTTAATGGGGTGTTTAGGGGCAGCTATGGTTAATGGGGTGTTTAGGGTTAATTTAGGGGCAGCTATGGTTAATGGGGTGTTTAGGGTTACTAGGGTGTTTAGGGTTAATTTAGGGGCAGCTATGGTTAATGGGGTGTTTAGGGTTAATATAGGAGCAGCTGTGGTTAATGGGGTGTTTAGGGTTAATTTAGGGGCTGTTGTGTTTGATGGGGTATTTAGAGTTAATTTAGGGGTAGTTATGGTTAATGGGGTGTGTAGGGTTAATTTAATGATGAGGACTGAGGGTTAATTTAATTAATTTAATAAAGTTAACTTAAGGTGCAGTTAGAGGTAAAGGGGGACAGACTAAAGGGAATCTAAATCCTGGGGGCAGTGAAGATTAACCCAGTACTTATTTATAAAAGTATGGTGTCAGTGTGCTGTGA
Organism: Spea bombifrons; assembly: GCF_027358695.1. Classification (NCBI taxonomy): domain Eukaryota; kingdom Metazoa; phylum Chordata; class Amphibia; order Anura; family Pelobatidae; genus Spea; species Spea bombifrons. Next base: position 72,118,267 of record NC_071089.1, on the reverse strand, counting down.
ACAGGTCTGTGACTCTATGAGGGGGACTATGAGATATCTGGGGAGTATAAGGCATATCTGGAGAGGATGGAGTGACATATCTGGGGGTATAAGGCATATACGGTATATAAGGCATATGTGGGGAGGGTAGCGTGGCATGTCTGGGGAGGATGGAGTGGTGTATCAGGGGGTATAAGGCATATCAGGCACAGTGGCATATGTGGGGGTAGAGTGGAGTGGTATATGTGGGAGGCAGCGTGGAGTGGAATATGTGGGAGGCAGCGTGGCATATGTGGGAGGCAGCGTGGAGTGGTATATGTGGGAGGCAGTGTGGAGGGGTATATGTGGGAGGCAGCGTGGAGTGGTATATGTGGGAGGCAGCGTAGAGTGGTATATGTGGGAGGCAGCGTGGAGTGGTATATATGGGCGGCAGCGTGGAGTGGTATATGTGGGAGGCAGCGTGGAGTGGTATATGTGGGAGGCAGCGTGGAGTGGTATATGTGGGAGGCAGCGTGGAGTGGTATATATGGGAGGCATCGTGGAGTGGTATATGTGGGAGGCAGCGTGGAGTGGCATGTCTGGGAGGCAGCGTGGCAAGCCTGGGCTCAAATGTGCATAAATTGGGGGGGCTGGTTGGGAAATAAAGACAAGAAATGAATTTTATCAAAGTTTTTTTACTCTGCTGTTTGTATTTAACATCATTTGTTTATTAAATTATTTTAAATAAATGAAAAATGTACATTCATTTTTTTTTATCCGATTAATCGATTAATCGAAAAAATAATCGGCCAACTAATCGATTATGAAAATAATTGTTAGTTGCAGCCCTAATTGCTTCTATAAAGGCTTTGTATTTGGCAGAAACACAGCTTGATCATTTGTTTCTAAACACCTCATGTAAGCACTAAGATGTGAGAGCAGTGCTGTATTTTGTCTAGATTTCAAAAATATATGGTTTGACAAGGTAAATTTAATTGGTTGGGTTCAAAGATGCCCCAAATAGGGAATGGACACATGATGACCTAATGGCAAAATTCAAAAGATAAAAAAGCAGGCCTTTTACCCCTTGGACAACCTGACAAACCCATGCATGGGTTGCTGAACACATATTGGGGTGTTGTTTGTACCAGGAGTACAATACCAGACAAATACCAGGAGTACAATTTGTGTGAAAAAACCCACAAAACAATAACTACCACAAACTTTGATAAAGGCAGAGGTAAAATTAGTGCATGAAAAGTGTTAAAATACCACCATTTGAAATATCCTTGGGTGTTTCAAAAATATATGGTTTGATGGGGGTAAATTGAATTGCTTCAAATATACCCCAAATAGGACATGGGTGCATGATTACAGGTTTAAAAATATTTTGAAACAGCAATACTTATTTCCCATAACGTGAAAAAAAGCAAAAAAAAAAGAAACCTTGGGTATTTCTACATTTCTAAATGTTTTGATCATTAGCTTTTGTAGATGCGTTAAATATCAAATAGAAAAAGTGTTTTTTTTATTTTTCACCACATTACACAAACAGTATAAAACTTCTGTGGTTATACTAAATAAGAGAGAAAAAATAAAGCTTAACAGACTGGGTCACGAAGGCTACAAAAAGAAAAGAAAAACAGCCCTGTCCTTAAGTGCTTAAAACAGTCGAACATTTATGCTACCAGCGAAACCTCTAGTTTGTGGACAACACAAAACATGGCAAAGGAGAGGCCAGGGAGTTTTTTTCTGTCTTTGCTAAATAGCCTGGATGTACTTATATGTCCTAAGGGAAATTAATTGGTTTGTATTATTTTAATTTATTTTTTAACATTTCAAAATATTCTACAAAAGAGTCTGTATTGACAAATGGAACAAGTATTACTGAAAAAAATATTAAAATAAATAACCAGTTCACCAATGTTGTAAAGACAAAAATGTACACAATTAAGCTACAGGAGACATGGTATAGGGAGAGTAAGAGAATTGCAGAGTTATGCGTCAGATTACGTTTTATATATCACCAAGTTTTCTGTTACTGGTTATTGACTTGCATTAACCAAAGGTAATGGTCAATTGCTAGACTGTTCTTTAAATCTTTAACATTTCTCTGTTTTGTGTCTTGATTTTCTAGTTGATTTGCTCTTGGGATGTCTCCACTGAGACCCCAAAGATGAGGCCCCTGATATACCACTCTACACTTGCAGAAAAGCAGGTTTCAAATAAGTGCCAATGTGATGGCAACTAAATCTCTCAACATCATGTGAAAGTTCTGTAATACTGCCAGTGGTGCACTCAGGCTTCTCTCTGAGGTGCAGTATTTCAGGTATTAAGTAGTGCAGACCTGTACACTGATAACATCTGACAACTAAGCCCAGATGCATGTCTTGAGATAATTTTAGAATAAAACACAGCACAATGAGTGGTAAATTAAGTTTTGTTGCTACTGTAAAATAAACATGAAATTGTATTTTAATTAAACTGTAATGAATTTGATTATATATATATATATATATATATATATATATATATATATATATATATATATATAATAACAAATAGCCCTGCACCCCTACCTAAACATAAATAAGGTGACAAATACTAGATTCCAAAAAACATGGTGCCCGGTGCTTGGCTGATAGCAAAGTAACAATAATCTAAAAGTTGTGAAGCCAGCACTCACGGTCTTCAATAATGCTTCATTTTTATTTGCAAGATGCCAAGATGTCAACGTTTCAGTCAGGCGGTGATCCGTGGTCACCTTATTAAAATGGGTGCCCATGTTAAACGTTTAGCTCTTGGTGAAATGTTACAATTTACTAATCAGATAGCGACGCTGGAGCGGTCCCATAAGTTAACTCTAGCTCCTCATATTCTATCCCAACTCACGGTACTTCGGGATCGACTGGCCTCCCTTACCAACAGTCACACTAAACGGCAATTTCTCCTGACACGGAGTTATTTTTATGAATTGGGTGATAAGTCAGGTAAATTATTGGCCAGAGCTCTGCACGCTAAGAGAGCGGTCACCTTTATTCCCAAAATCCCGGAGATTGTTTCTTGTTTTCAAGAGTACTCTACACCTCCTGATATAACTTGCCTCCCGCCTCGGGGCTTCTGCCTTCCTCTAGTCCTTCTTTACAAGATTATCTGAACAGGCATTTGACTGCCCGTCTCTCCCTAGAGGATTCCTCGCTGTTAGAGAACCCCATTGATTTGGCCGAGGTTGAGGCAGCCGTTAAGTCTCTACCTAACGGGAAATGCCCTGGCCCGGATGGGCTGACCAAAGCTTATTACCTGAAGCTTCTGCCTGTCTTGGGGCCACACTTGACAACCTTGTTTAACGGCCTTTCTAGAGGTGACGGTTTCGACCACCACACCAACATGGCCCATATAACTGTGATACCAAAACCGGGCAAAGACAAGGAACAATGTGGCAGTTATCGCCCTATCTCCCTCCTTAATACGGACATTAAGTTACTTGCAAAAATTCTTGATGCTCGTCTTAAGCCCCTGCTCCCCTCCCTTGTTAATCCAGATCAGGTGGGCTTTTTTCCGGGGCAGGAGGTGAGGGATAATACAATCAGAGTATTAGATGTCATTTCACACGCCTGCATATCTTCCACCCCAATGGCCCTTGTCTCTACAGATGCAGAAAAAGCCTTTGACAGGGTGGCTTGGGCCTATTTATTTCAGGTGCTCCGCTGTGTGGGCTTAGGTTCAACGTTTCGAAGTTGGATTGCTGCACTTTATTCCAACCCTTCAGCCTGCGTTATGGTTAATGGCTCTTTATCCCACCCAGTCACCCTGTCAAATGGTACGAGACAGGGTTGCCCCTTATCGCCACTTCTATTTATCTTGAGCATGGAACCACTCGCCAATGCCATTAGACACAATTCGGCTATTAAAGGGGTCTCCATCGCAAATAGGGAACACAAACTATCATTATTTGCTGATGATATGCTGTGTCTTTTGACGGATCCGGTTCATTCTTTGCCTCCTGTTATACAGGAATTAGCTACCTTTCAGTCTCTTTCCAATTATAAAATTAACATGGAGAAATCTGAGATCCTTGGAATTAATTTGTTGGATCAGACTAGGCGATATTTACAAGCCCATTTCCTGTTCCGCTGGTGTTCTTCTTCCATTAAATACCTAGGGCTGCAAATCACCTGGGATCTGCCTTCATTGTATGAATTGAATTTCTTACCTTTGCTGCGTCAGGTCTCTGAGGACCTTCGTAAGTGGGCATATCCCCACGGTTCGGTCGGGTTTCAGTAATCAAAATGAATGTCTTGCCGCGATTTCTCTACCTTTTCCAGACCCTCCCTATTTTTTTTAAGAAGTGCCGTCGTATTTTCACTACCTATATCTGGGCGTCGGGCGCAGATCGCTTGGCGTTTTCACACCTTATCCGCCCCAAGGCTAGGGGGGACTGCTGGACTTAGAGCTTTATTATCATGCTGCTCACCTACGCAGGGTTGTGGAGTGGTCGCTCCGCACTCCTAAGCAGTGGGTACTGTTGGAGGAGGCCTCCGTGCCTCATCCGATACACTCGCTCCTATGGCTCCTAGACGTCCAGAAGCTTGTCATCAAGCACCCAACGATTTCCCCTACGCTCAAGATATTTAAAAGATATGTTGCTCAGGGTCACCTGACTTCGTTTCCCAACCCTCTCCTACCGCTGGCGGATAATCCTGCCTTTCTGCCAGGATATCTCTCTGGCAGGATTAAAAAAAATTCTCCGCTGCCCTTCGGCGTTTTGCGTATATGCCATGTCACTACTCCTGACGCGGTGAAGCCAATGAGGGCATTGGTGGATGCCTCTGCCCCTCCGCCAAGAGACCCTATTATTCAGCCCTTTTGGAAGGTGATTGAGCGAGTCCTTAGGGAGGTTGGAGAACTATGTTTTGACTCCTGCGGCTGCCCTTTTACACTATTGCAAGATACCTCCGCATGTCTATAAACACTCCGTCACTTATCATGTCCTTAGTGCGGCTAAGGCGGTCATACCGCGGTTCTGGAAGAAATCGTGTACTCCTCCGATTCAGGCTTGGCTTCGTCAGATGCATTTTATTTCCCACATGGAAGACTTAGTCTGGTCCTCTAGGGGGCAATCCCACTTATATGAGAAGAGATGGTTTTGGTTGAAGACCCTTATTACATCGCCGACCTTTGCTACTTTTTTGGGTTCTGCCACTTAAGTAGTGTATGATTGTGTATAGGCTCCCTGACAACTTGGCTCTTGGTTTCCCTTTGCTGACACACATGTGATTGTTCGTAACACACTCCTGCGTTCACCCAATATCATGTACTGATATTTTCTATTTGTTTTACAACCTTTTTTTTTTTCCTCTTATACGACCAACAGGTGACGGCGCGGCACACGCCACTGGTTTTCATGTTACACTCTTCATTGTTACATTTTTTGTTTATGTTGCACTTATTGCGCGATATGCTCTTTTGTATCTACATATTATTGGCTACCACTCATACCAGGCCGCTTCGATTGGCGTCACACATCATTATGTCGTATATTTGATGCTTTATCAGTTCTCAAGACTATTCGTCTCGGTCTACTGTATTGTGATATCATACTCATTATTATACAATGTGCACCTGTTGCATCTTTGGCTGCCTCTTTGGCAGTTTGTATTTTTCTTTTTTCGTGATATGCTCCCATTGTAACTGGATGATATTCATGCTGTTCTATTTTGTATGGTCAATAAACGTTGCACAAAATAAAAATAAAACGTTTCAGTCCACCTCGTGGACTTTCCTCAGGACAGGCTGGAAAAAAAACATATTTGAGTGGGGTGTCATAAATGATGGGCCTGGAGATGAAAAATGCAGAGTGGTTAAGAGATAACCAAAGGACAGAACAATTAAACATAGGGGAACTAATAAACACATCAGAGACAATAATAACAATTAGACATTAAAATGAATGTTCATATGAATGTTTTCCTTTCCTGTGAGTCTTTAAATTTCCCTTTGAGTACTTTAATTTTCAGGTTTTGAATGGAGTGATTATGCTGGGTGAAGTGATGTCCTAGCGGGTTGCAATATTTGTCTTCCTCAAGGTTTTTTATAGAGCTTCTGTGCATGTTCTTTCTGAGATGCAGCTTAAGGCCCGTTTCCCCAATGTATACACACACTAACATATAAGCCCCTCATGAAAATAACATGCAAATAATTTTAGCCTCTTTATCTCTTTTCTTCTTCCGTATGACCAAGCACTCCATGCATGTTACATGCTATTGCTCTATATACACAGTCCTGACCAGCATGTTACTTGTCACCTAACCTGCAACTCGTTTTTATTTTTGGACCCTGAGTAAACAATACCACTGTCTCACATTGTCCCACATTCTAGAGTAAACTGAATGATATCAGTTTTACTTGCTGCAGACACGCATCAAATACTTAACCACCCCAGACCTGCCTCACCCAAGACATGATATTAGTGAACATGATGCTGCAACACAATCTGATGTTGCAACACAATCATACTAATTTTCTAATCTCATTCTAAACCACCCAGACCACTATCACGAGATAAACAATATAAGTGCCTTGGGCATGTCACCCTGTGAATTACTACATGACAAGCATTTTATATGTATTCAGAACTCACATTTAGTAAGACATAAAAACCCATTGTAGGTGATGTCGTAAAGCAGAGGTGCCCTCAGTGGTCAAGTAAAGCCACGTTATGTGACCTAACTGTAGTGGTGCGGCAGCTTGCTTTCAGGCTTGTCATATCTCAGCCCTTACTGGATGTTGTAGTCCAGACAGCAGGAGAGTACAAACACACAGTGACAGAAACACACTTCACAAATGAGATAAAAGCTGAATGTTTGAATATCTCTATATTAAACAAAACAGATACATCTCACCATAAGTAGCAGAGTAGGAAGTGTATCAAGTATAAAAACTGCTGGGGAGTATGAAGTAATAATAGTCCAGGTAACAATCCAAAATGGTTTGGGACTGGTAGCAGAAAAAAGGGTAGATCCAATAAGCACACCTGGCAGTTTTCAGTGCTGGGGCCGAATCCAGACACTTGCGCAGAAAGTGTGAGCTACACTGAAGACAGGATGAACACAAAGTAAGTAAGAGAGATGTATGTGTATCTGTGTGTGTTAGTGTACTGTGTTAGAGTGTGTATGGTTTCAGTGTGCATATGTGTGAGCATTTGTTAGTGTGTGTGCTTATGGTGTGAGTGTATAATGTTACAGTGAATGCATGTTAATGTATGATGTACACTGTGAACAAGCCTCCTGGAGAACGTTCTCACTTAGCCTTTCCCCGAATTGGAGAAATGAGAGAGGAGCTGTTTCTGTGGGATGCACATCATTGCTCCGCCCTTTTGCAGAAGTACTCCAAGAAGCCAGAATAATGCAAATGAATTTGCAGAGAATAATAGGTGTAGAAATGCTTCTATTTCTCCACAAATTAATTTTCACTATTCTGGCCTCTTGGAGTAGTAGGCCTGGTTAACGAAGGTGATACTGAGGAGAACCAGACAAAGAAAGAAGACAGTAAAACGAGAAAAGGCAAGAGAAGAAGCGGAGTTGTGGAAAGACTGTGACAAAGAAGTTGTCGGCAGAGAAGGCAGGGTGACATTAAGAGAGCGTGGGAGAGAGAGAATGAGAATGTGAGAGAGCCAAAAGGGCAGAAAATGAAATTCGGTGTCAGAAAAATAATGGACCAAAGACATAGTAACATACATAGTTCATAAGGTTGAAAAAAGACCAAAGTCCATCAAGTTCAACCTATATACATATTTTGTCCCTACTGTGTTGATCCAGAGGAAGGCAAAAAACCCTTATGAAGCAGATGCCAATTGCCCCATACCAGGGGGAAAATTCCTTCCCGACTCCAAATATGGCAATCAGAATAAATCCCTGGATCAACGTTCTGTCCCTATTAATCTAATATCCATAACTTGTAATATTATTGCTTTCAAGAAACACATCCAGGCTCCTTTTAAACTCTTTTATTGAGTTTACCATTACCACTTCCTCTGGCAGAGAGTTCCATAGTCTCACCGCTCTTACTGTAAAGAACCCCCGTCTGTGCTTCTTTCCTCCAGCCGTAGAGGATGTCCCCTTGTTATAGATACAGTCCTGGGTATAAATAGGTCCTGGGAGTGATCTCTGTACTGCCCCCTTATATATTTATACATAGTTATTAAAGCCCCCCCAAAGCCGTCTTTTTTCCAAACTAAATAACCCTAATTCTGATAATCTTTCTGGGTACTGCAGTCCTTCCATTCCCCTTATTACTCTGGTTGCCCGTCTTTGAACCCTCTCCAGCTCCACTATATCTTTCTTGTACACTGGTGCCCAGTACTGTACACAGTATTCCATGTGTGGTCTGACTAGTGACTTGTACAATGGTAGAATTATTTCCTTGTCTTGGGCATCTATGCCCCTTTTGATGCACCCCATGATTTTATTTGCCTTAGCAGCAGCTGCCTGACACTGGTCGCTACAGGTAAATTTACTGTTAACCAAGACTCCTAAGTCCTTTTCCATGTCAGTCGTCCCCAGTGTTTTCCCATTTAATACATATTCCCAGCCTGGATTTTTCTTCCCCATGTGCATAACCTTACATTTATCTGTGTTGAACCTCATCTGCCACATCCCAGCCCAAGCCTCCAACCTATGCAGATCCATTTGTAATCGTGCACTGTCCTCTGTTGTGTTAACCACGTTACAGAGCTTAGTATCATCTGCAAAGATTGATACTTTACTATACAATCCCTCTACAAGGTCATTAATAAATATATTAAAAAGAATAGGACCCAAAACTGACCCCTGTGGTACCCCACTAGTAACAGTCACCCACTCAGAGTATGTACCATTAATAACCACCCTCTGTTTCCTATCACTGAGCCAGTTACTTACCCACATACACACATTCTCCCCCAGCCCAAGCATTCTCATTTTATGTACCAGCCTTTTATGTGGCACCGTATCAAATGCTTTGGAAAAATCAAGATATATGACATCCAGCGATTCACCCCGATCCAGTCCTGAGCTCACCTCCTCATAAAAGCTGATCAGGTTAGTTTGACAGGACCGATCCCTTGTAAACCCATGCTGATATGGAGTCATACATTTATTTTCATTGAGATTCTCCAAAATAGCATCTCTTAGGAAAGACTCAAACAGTTTACACACAACAGAAGTTAAACTAACAGGCCTATAATTCCCCGGGTCACTTTTTGTCCCCTTTTTGAATATTGGCACAACATTTGCTATACGCCAGTCCTGGGGAACAGACCCTGTCACTATAGAGTCCTTGAATATTAGAAATAGGGGTCTGTCTATTACATTACTTAACTCCCTTAGAACGCGGGGGTGAATGCCATCTGGACCTGGTGATTTGTCTATTTTGATTTTTTTTAGGCGGCACTGCACTTCTTCCTGGGTTAGACAGGCGACATGTACTGGGGCATTTATCTCATCCTGCTGTATATTACCTGGCATTTCATTTTCCTCTGTGAATACAGCAGAGAAGAATATATTTAATAGATTAGCTTTTTCCTGATCCCCGTCTATAACTTCTCCCTCATTACTTTTTAAGGGGCCAACGCTTTCATTTTTAACCTTTTTACTATTTATATAGTTGAAGAACATTTTGGGGTTTGTTTTACTCTCTTTGGCAATGAGTCTTTCTGTCTCCACTTTTGCTGCTTTTATCTGATTTTTACATATTTTATTTTTTTCCCGATAGCTTCTTAGTGCTTCCTCACTGCCTTCCTGTTTTAGTAGCTTAAATGCCTTTTTTTTTTGCCCTTTTTTTGCCACCTTTACATTTTTATTTATCCACATTGGTTTTCTCTTGTTCCTGAGTCTTGTATTCCCATACGGTATGTACTTTTCACAGTGAGAAATTAAGATATTTTTAAAAATCTCCCATTTAGTGTCTGTGCTTTTGTTTTTGAGGACATTTTCCCAGTTTACAGTGTTAAGGGCTTCTCTTAGTTGATCAAACTTTGCCTTCCTAAAGTTCATAGTTCTTGTGGCTCCTCTTAGAGTTCTCTTATTGAACGACATGTTATAATGTATTATATTGTGATCACTATTTCCTAGGTGCCCTCTGACCTGCACATTAGTTACTCTGTCAGGTCTGTTGGTTAATATTAAGTCCAGTAGAGCCCCCTCTGGTTGGGTCCTGTACCATTTGGGACAGATAATTATCTTTACTTATAGTCAGAAACCGGTTTCCTTTATGAGATTCACAGGTCTCGGTTTCCCAGTTTATGTCGGGATAGTTAAAGTCCCCCATAATAACCACCTCATTGTGATTTGCTGCCTTGTTTATTTGCTTTAATAAGCAAACATTTTTGCTACAAGTCTAATAAGTAAAATAACTGTAGTAATTTGCATTTGATTCTTAATAGTAATGCAATAAATTCAAAATGCAAACAAATTTAAAACAGATTTTTCTTGAAATGTACATTTGCTTGCTATTGTTTAAGCACAACCTATAGATGACTTTTCATGCTTTATACTACTGCTACTAAACTGTTGTAGCACTTTAATGATATTACATAAATTGGTAAGCAAAAACATAACCCCCCTTTCTTTTTCATAATTTTATATAATTTAGCCATTTATCATGTGCAATTTAACTGTTTGTTAATTTATTCTGTGTTCATTTGTTATAGGACCATGCTCAATAACATCAAATAACACACGATACAATTATTTTATATTAAAAAGTAGAAAAGTAAACCTGCAATCTGACTAGGATGGAACAAAATTTAACAGACTGTTACTGTGAGGTATTTACAACCTCAATACTTTAATGAAGCTGGTCCTTAAGGTCAATTTAATAAAACTGAAGAGATGAAAGAGAGGATCTTTCTGACAATTCACTGGCAAATGATGACAGATTTACTTTATGTACATTAAATATTCCAGTATCCCACACACTACATTATCAACTGTCCTATTTGATATTCTTCGTGTGTGTTGTTTCTGTATATGTAGCCTTTAATTTAACAGCACTGATTGCTTGTTGTGAATGCATACATGAGACATTAGTTCTGTACTGTCTCCTATAGATTTTACATCAGTTATCACGTTTGAAATACTTTTTCTAGAATGTAAGAATATTTTTTTTAGCTAAACAAACACAGACATACATTTAAAGTTGATCTGTGTGCATATCGTAATAATGTTAAGTAATTTCAAGAATTTACTATATAATTGCTAATAAAACATTAATGAAATCTGAAACTAAATGAGATCATTTCATATCGGGTCAACTTTAAAGCCATCTGATCTACAGTACCATAACAAAGCTTCTGAATCTGTTCATTACTTGTTCTGGAGATGCTTAAAAATACACAGACGTGACTTGAATGACGTTGCATGCCTTTACTCACAAAGTAAATTGCATATACACTAAAACATGTATTCTTTTCGAGTTGACCTGAGCAGTTAAGTCCAAGACAAATTGGAATTACTTTGTTGCTATAACTTGGGTTGTTAGCATTAACAGCATGACATGGATGTAAGAATGGGGGAGGCACAAGAGGACACATGCTTTCCCAATGGGTTACTTGTACTTTTATCACATAGAACATTATATAGTGGGTGAGGTACTGTTGGTTCTGTGTCTACTTATGCGTTATTTAACACTGAGTCTGCCTATTCAGCCAAAAGAATAGTTGGGGGTCAGGCAAAGGCTTGGCTCTTGATTGGCATTCCAATCCATCCCTAAGGTGTTCAATGGGGTTAAGGTCAGAGCTTTGTTCTCTGATCTCTGACAGCCGGGGAATGTCTGCGCGATGCACGCAGACAACCCCCGCTGCTAGCCACGCCTCCTTCCGCCTACACGCTGCCCCAGCTACATGACAGGAGTCTCAGAAGTACCGGTAAGTGGGGCGGGGGGGGGAGTGTTAAATGGGGGGGGCAAAAGGCATTTCTGGAGGCAGAGTGCTCTGTGAAATGCCTTTTAACCCCCTTAATGCCACTCTGCCTCCAGAAATGCCTTAAACTTCCCTATATGCCACTCTTCCCCATAATATGCCTTTTAACCCTCTAAGTGCCAGAGTGGCATATAGGGTTAAAAGGCATATCATGGGACACAGTGGCATTTAGAGGGTTAAAAGGCATATCATGGGGCACAGTGGCATATAAGGGGTAGGTGCCCCTCTCCTCCGCGTACAAAAAAAAAGTGACGAAGCTGACGGGACATGTGGTCACCCTAGCCGTTGCACCCCCCTGATGAGTGGCACCCGGGGCGGACCGCCCCCTGCTAGGTACGCTACTCCCTGAAATGAAGTTAGAAAACACCAAAAAATTATTTCACATTTCACCTGAGCACATAGATGCCATATATGTGTGGAATGTCAGCATTTACAGTTGAACCAGGAAAGTGGACCTCAAGCTTTTGGGGGTAAATCTACACCTAAACATCAAAAGCTTGTGAACTATATATTCCCCGAAGGCACATCACCTATGGATTTTAAAGACACCCCACTTACCTTTTCATGTGAACCATCACAAACACAGATGTGTGTTTTTTATTACCTTAAATGACCCATCTCTCTTTCTAGGGAATAGTCATCCAGTGGCTGTCATAATGATTAGTGCTTACCGGCACTTTTGCTGGAGCTTCTATGACTGGCCCCCGGAAGGTCATGTGATGCTATGTGAAGGCATATTGTGGGGGCACAGTGGCATATAGGGGGTATAAGGCATATCAGGGGGCATAGAGGCATATAGGGGGTATAAGGCATATCTGGGGGCAGAGTGGCAATAGTAAAAAAATAACAAAAATTGTTGCAACATTTAAAAATGGTTATGCAGTGATGTCACCATCAGGGGAACCCTCCAGTTCCAACAAAATAAAATAAGTTCTAAAATTGACTCTGTATCTTCCCAAAAATCCTGGCGTGAAAAGAGTTTAAATACTAGCATTTGGAATACCCATGGGGTGCCTTGTTTTAAAAAAGTATAGTTTGATGTATGTTAGGGACCAGGAACCAGACGGACACAAAACGTAAAATGCAATCACCTTTATTTTAATAACAGTAGTAGACAAAGACAAATCGTGATCCAAGAGCATATACCAAAAGACAAGCCGGGGTCAGGAACCAAGACGGGTACTCAGACGAGCCGGGGTCAGGAATACGGAGATCAACGAAATCAGGATCAAGCCAGGAATCAGGAGCCGAAAGGGACGTCAGAGAAAGCCAGGTCATGCACAGGAATTCAGGAACACAGAAGTAGCACTTGCAGCCAGAAACAACACAAGGGCAAGGACAAAGTGAAGTTTAGCTGCTTAAAAAGCCAAAAGGGGCTGGCTGTGGTCTGGACAATGGGCTGAGTCACAGGAGTGTAGCTTTGGCAACCCAGCCAGGCTGAATGCAATGCAGCAGAAAAGCAGCTAGACCATGTTCCAAATAGGACATGGGCAGACTGATCAGATGTCAAAATGAAAAGAAAAAATGCGCACCTTCCAAATGTGGCTTTTTAGCCCCTAAACAACCTATGCATGTGTGGTATCACTGTACTCAGGAGATGTTGCTGAACACATATTGGGAGTGACAAATACCATGAGCTGTAAAACTGAACTTCAATGTCTGGGAATGTCTGTGAAAAAAAACACAAACATTGACAAAGGCTGTGGTAGAATTAGTTCATGGAAAGAGTTAAAATACCACCATTTAAAAAAAAACTGGGGTGTCTAGTTTAAAAAACAAAAATATGGGTTGATGGGGTAAATTGAATTGGCCAGCTTCAAATATGTCCCAAATAGGAGATGAGACAGGATTAAAATTCTAAATTGAAAAATGCACAAGTACCAAATGTGGCCTTTTAACCCATCCATGGGTGGTATCATCATTGTACTTGGGAGATGTTGTGAACACATATTGAGGTGTTTGACATATACCAAGAGCTGTAAATTCATACCTGATGTACAATTTGTGTGTAAAAAAACAAAAACATTACCACAATGACAAAAGCTGGTAGTAGAATTAGTGCATAGAAAGTGTTAAAAACCAGCATTTGAAATATCAATATCTTGGGGTGTATAATCTTCAAAAATATATGGTCTGATGGGGTTAAGCCTGTATGACCTCTCCTGTGGCTTCATGTGGTGGTCTTTATTGTTGTTTCTGACCCATCCAGTACAGTAGTAGCTGTATCCCATACAAAATGGTTGTTAACCCCCTAATGATGCACTGTTCCCCTTCCCTGAAGCTGCCTGAGCCTGTATAATTGCTCCTGTAGGAGCAATCAAAGGCTCTAGGTTGGTGTTTGGACACCTGGGTCGACAGCAACAGCAGTGCCCATGCAATCGCCCATCAATTATGCCAATTTTTTAGGCATGACGTACAAGGTACGTCACTAGACCTATGAGCCCAGGTTGGCATGATATAGCTGGTACGTAACTTGATGCGAAGGGGATAAGGTACTACTGTTATGTTTACTTCAGTGAGTGTAGACTATGAAAACCACTAAAAGACATTTGTTGAATATGTAAGTTTGGTTATTAGTTTCTCACTTTTACCTTCACATTCCATATTGGCATATGCAAACATTTTTGAACATCACTGGTAAATAATTTAATTTGCACTTATACAATTGTTTGGGTATTGATGTGTTAGCAGCTAGCTCCCTTATTATATTCAACAAACACCTTTAGTCTAGATAAACAAAATGCCATCAACATACCAAATTGTATCTGTGGTTTCATTCTGAGAAATTATATATATACAAGTGAATATACTATCTACATACAGGATATTTATAGTGAGGTCAGTGACTTTGGCACTTCTGTATTAAAAATGGATTGGTACACTGTACTTTGATCTGTACTCTTTACTAAATGCTAACTAGAATTTTCATTGTATTCCTGCTAAATGATCTTCATCATGGAAATGATTTTTTTAATTAGCTTCTTGCTAGATGATTTTTTCAATAATAGCACACCTTAGTGCCCTATTCCTTATACATATTTTAATTATCCTTATTAATAGTCTATGTCTCCTTTCATTTACACCTGCTGAGCTGGAATTGCTTTTGTGTTTTTGTATTACATGTCAGCACTATAAGATGTTACATCATACAAACATAGAGAGCATCAGTCTTTGTTTACAGAAGGACACTCATTCTACAAATTGATATTTTAACATTTGCCTAGAACAGCTTATTCTTAGAGTGTCAAACCAGGGTGTCAAACCGGAGTGTCAGGTGGTCCTCTCCCAGCCTGGATAAGTAAAAGTTAGCATTAAGCGTACCAAACACATTTCCCATTTGAGGTTGGGAAAGAGGGTCTAGGCGGCCAATCATGTATATCATACAAGGTGGCACTACAGACCTTCCCTTGCAATTGCTCAAAATATCTTGTATGGAATTAAGAATGCTACTAATATGCCAATGGCCTTTCAGCAGTATTTCTCAGAAGTAAAATCAATGCCAGGGAGCAGGGATTTGATAGATAAATAGGCAGGTGAGTGTAGTTGGCAGTTTTCATAGTAATAATGATCTACATTTTATATAAGGTTCTCCTAAATATTACTATAGCAAAACTCCCAGGTTAATACCCAAAGAGGATAAGACTCAAGGTAGCGTCATCACTTAATAGGCTAGTTAAAAGGCTGATCAATCATCCTCCCATCTGCACTATTAATATCATGGAAAACTGTGCTGAGTTGGCACAATCTCCACTTTACTTCGGCCCAGGTCCATACATCCTTAAAAAGATAAGGCTGGAGATTAATACAACTTTGTACCCCTCTAATATAGCTGTTCTTGTTCCTAATACTACATTACATGGAGAGCTGAGTGAATTGCTTTAGTTTTTAAAAGCTAGATAATGACATTTCAGACTGACTCCTTAATCTGCTGCAGCACAATACTACTACTAAACTACTTATATGTTTGTTTACTTAGTATTCAGCTTTAATGTCCACCATATGCATTTCTGACAAGACATACCTGGGGTTAAACTTTGACTAAAAAAGTAAAATACAGTACATCACCTTTATTGGAGTGATTTTTTTATCACCTCACTTTCCATGTGTAATTGAGCCATGCAGTGATATATCTCTAAGCTCAAGTGAATATTTATTCAATAAACCCAGTAGTAAAATAGTTTCCTTGGAATGATAGCCTCAAAAGAGCAACACAATGTGACTAGAACATGACATGAGTAAAATGGGACTTGACAGTTAACATTAAACATGAGTGTTTAGTGCTTGAATAGATTAGACATGTACTTTGTGTTTTAGACAGTTATTACTGCTATCATCCAAACCACACTTTGCTCATGGATTAAGAATAAGGTTTCCACTAGGACTGATTTTGACTGGACAGTCCCACATTTCAGTACCCTGTAATACAGACAATTCATCTGTCCCAGCAAAAAGGGCAAACAGCTACTCATGCTACTCATCACAATTTGTGGGACCATCCCTTCTTTATGGAGTCTGTTCCACTTCCCAATAGCTTGTAATAGCACCAATTCATTTGTTCTACCATGCAGGGTGAAAACCCAGAAAGAGTAGCGGCTGCATTGTCAATCATCCAGACAAGAGCAGCTCTTCTCAGTAATACATGTGTGTTTGGAATGTGTGTGTGTGTGTGCAGAGTGGGTACTGTATGTGTACCTTTTGGGTGCGGCAGGAGGTATGCATTTATGTCTTTTATTCAAACCGGGCATCTGAATGGGGAAGAAAGGGGATTTAAGTGACTTTGAATGTGGCATGGTTGCTGGTGCCAGACGAGCTGGTCTGAGTATTTCAGAAACTGCTGATCTACTGAGATTTTCACGCATAACCATCTCTAGGGTTTACAGAGAATTGTTTGAAAAAGAGTGACCGGAAGTTGTGTGGATGAAAATGCCTTGTTGATGGCAGAGGTCAGAGGAGAATGGGCAGACTGGTTCGAGATGACAGAAAGGCAACAGTAATTGAACTAACCACTCGTTTCAACCAACGTATGCAGAACGCACAACACGTCGAACCTTGAAGCACATGGGATGCAGCAGAAGACCACAAAATTGGACAATGGAAGACTGGAAGAACATTGCCTGGTCTCATGAGTCTCGATTCCAGTTGCCACATTCAAGTGTCAGGGTCAGACTTTGGTGTTAACAACATGAAAGCATGGATCCATCCTTGCCTTGGATCAACGGTTCAGGCTGGTGGTGGTGTAATGGTGTGTGGGACATTTTCTTTGCACACTTTGGGCCCCTTAGTACCAATTGAGCATTGTTTAAACATGGCAGCCTACCTGAGTATTGTTCCTGACCATGTCCATCCCTTTATGACCACAGTGTACCCATCTTCTGATGGCTACTTCCAGAAGCATAATGCACAAAACTCACATCATCTCAAAATGGTTTCTTGAACATGACAATGAGGTCACTGTACTTCAATGGTCTCCACAGTCACCAGATCTCAATCCAATAGAGCACCGTTGGGATGTGGTGAAACAGGAGATTTGCAGCAGAATCTGCAGCAACTGCATGATGCCATCATGTCCATATGGACCAAAATCTCTGAGGAATATATCCAGCACCTTGTAGAAAGTATGCCACAAAGAATGAAGTTCTGAAGTATGTGTAAATGCATACTATGTGTGCACCTTGCATGTATTTGTGCTCTGTGTATGTACATGTGTACTGTGTGCATGTGTACCAGATATATCTACTATTTGGGTATGCTGTGTGTTTGTGTTGTGTGATTGTAGAGTGTACAGTGTGTGTAAACGTGTACCATGCATATGTAATGTTTGGGTACATGTGAACTGTGTGTGTATGTGTACTGTTTGTATATGCTTTACCATGTGTGTCTAACATGTGTATGTGTGTACTGTAAGTGTATATATGTATAAGTGTACTGTGTGTATATGTATACTCAGGACCGGCCTTTTACATGTTCAGACACCAAGTTGTCCCTTTGTCCCCTCTTTCACTGTGCCACACTTCTATTCCCCCATGTAGTTCAGGTATAGATCAAATAAACAACACATGGAAAAACTGAATTCTAGGTATAGATCAACTGAATAAGACATACCAATCCTGTATTTGCGTGTATAGATCAACTGAAAACCACATGTGAACTCAACATAGATTTTAAAAAAAATAACACATTGAAACCTTTAATTACAGGCATAGGTCACAGGTCACACTCTCTGTGCCAACTGCCGAACTACTACCACAGGGTCATGTATTTTCATTTCTATATGTGACTCTGATGGGCACCTCAATTTAGCGTGCACAGTTTGTATATGTGTACCGTGTGTGTATATGCAGTGTCTGTGTGTAGTGTATGCAGATATGCCTGCTGTTTGCATATGTGTGCCATTTGTATGTATGTGTACTGTCCCTGTGTGTATGTGTAATATACCACACACACCACTTTAAGCCACATAAATCATAATCTACCATGCATACCTTCTCAACTATACTCACCATTCTCAACCACACAAACCACCCTCTAGCACACCACACTCAATCACACACACACAACTATCAACTATACAGATCGTATCCCACACCACACTCAGCCCCACAGATCACACTCAACCACACTAGACACTACACTCCTCTAACACACAGAGACACTCCTCTCACACACAGATCATGCTCCACCACACACACACCACCCTCAATAACAAATATCACAGTAAGCCATACACATCACTCTCAGCCACACAAATTATAATCTGTTTCAGTGGAGGCTCCTTCATAGGAGCACATGCGCACGTGAACCCCCAAGCGCAAAAGGAAAACATTTGCGAAATCCATTTTAATCAAAATTAAATAGAAACAATACGTGTATTATAATGTTTATTATTATTATGTTTTTATGTTTATATATGAAGCCTCCTGTCCCCTGATGTAGCCTGCCTGCCTATGAAAGAAAGAGCTATGAACAGGCAGCCTAGTTCTTTCTTCTATCACACTGCTACAGCCCACATGCGATAGAAAAAAGACCCTATTTGCTCAATTGCTGCCGCGCTTGCTAAAGCGCAGGCTGAGCCGTCCACTTGAGGAGCTCCCAGCCGTCACCTCACAGCCAACACACTCATCGCCCAGCCTGGAGTCTCCCCGCCCTCCCCAGTGACTGACGCGAGCAGGGAGACGGGGCTAACAATGCAAGGCGTGAACCCCCATTGGAATAACCCACCAGTCGCCACCGTTTTACACATCCCTCCAATATAGATCCTACATTTACAGACACACCTCTCACAGTGCTCACATACAAGCACTTACAAATAACTCAAAGCATACCCAAACATGTATACACATAGACAAGGACACTCACAAAACTACACAACTCTACTAAAGACTGTACTTACAAAGTACACATGGAAGAACACAGCTCACAACACTTACAGGCATACATCCACATCTAAAATATACAAAACAAGAGCAGCGCACAACCTAAAAAGCATAAAAGGCATAAAAATTCAGATTCCGGTGTTGCTGCTAGAATAATAACGTCTGATAAGTACACAAAACAAAGCAAGTATTCACAGTATACTATTGAATTCTATTCAAAAAAAACACCTAAAAACATCTAAGCCCAAATATTGGAGATTCACTGGGTATGCACTGAATTCTTGCTTTGTTTTGTTATTAGTCTTTGTTTTGTTATTAGTCATATACATATTTTTCCAAGTAATAAATTATGGTTTTAATAGAAGGTCCCACTTGTGAATAAAACGTATAATTTGTATGGGTATACTAAACATGGAAAAGGGTAATGATAAAATGGCAAAACATAGTTAAATTGAAATGAAAGCTTTGGACTATAGTGTAGAAAAAAATATTTTCCTTATGCAGAGGTTAATTGGCATTGATGTTTAAGGCTGAGATTCTGATAGATTCTATAGCCCTCATAATTTATTTTGTTTTCCCTTTTTTTACCTTGCATTGAAAAACAAGTCAAAATAAACATATCCTGGTACCCCTAAGACCTGAGGATATGGGCACTTACATAATTTCTCTGAATTTAATTATGACAGCTTTCAAGTCAATTTTATGCATTGACCGCAGTTAATTAAATAGTAGTTACAGTGTTTCCAGAAATAAATACACGAACGGAACTGCACATTAAGTTAAATCATTTCATTTAAAAGTATATGTATGTAATGTACAGACAATAAGATACATGGATAGATAGATGATAGATAGATAGATAGATAGATAGATAGATAGACAGACAGACAGACAGACATACACATAGGGGGAAGGGGGATTTTTCAGGGAACTAGCACACATTATGTTGTATCACTGATCACTCATACAGTTTCTGTACAACTTTTATTTTTTTTATATTTTTTTCAATTAATTTGTGGGGCATTGGAAATTTAGTTGGTAGGTAGAGGGAAAAATAAAAAAAGCTCTTAAAAAAATAGGGAATTAGACATTTGATGGGAATTGTATGGTGCTTTAGTTAGGGAGAATTCTTTGTACAAGCTCTTTTTTGCTCTCCAGAGCGGTCACAGTGTGTCCTGGGGTGGGTGCTCGGTGTTGGTGAAGGCCTCGCTATCAAGGCATTTTAGCGACACCATTAAAGCTTAGGAGGCTAGTTGCCTTCTATAGTCTTTTAAAATGGGCGTCCGCCGCCAGTGTGTGGCGGACGTTGACCCCTGATGCGAATCTCAGTGTTGCTGAATGCCCAGACATCGAGGAATTACAGCAACACTCTTTAAGCAAAGAAAGCAATCGTAAAACGCTTTCTAAGCTTGTTTAATGACATGCCTGGTACATTGTTCGTTAAGGGGTTAATCATACACCTAAGAATGTGCCTACAATATCCCTTAGTTTGTGCAGGTGTAACTAAAGGAATTGATGTTGTGTTGTAAGGCAAAGGGTGGTCACACCAAATATTGATTTGATTTAGATTTTTATTCTGTTCACTTACTTTGCATTTTGTTAAATGGTTAAAATAAATTGCCATGTCTATTTTTTAAAACATTCTTGGTTACAGTATATTTTTACACCTGCCTAAACATCACCGTACATATTATACACACACACTGGGGTCCTATGGGAGTTAAATAGACACAATATAACAGCCCATCCACTAGAAAAATGTATATATTACATAACCATAGATCAGGGATAAGGGTAAAACTGACAGCTGTTTTGTAGGACAATCTTCTTTGTCAAGAGATAATGTCATTTTGAATGAAACAATAAATTGAATTGTATTACTTCACCTTGGAGTGCAAAAAGTTTGAGTTTTCTACTGTTTTCATTGTTCAATAAATGTGTTCCCTGCAATAAATCATTGAAATCTATTTATAAATCTAATTCGGTCTAAGATTTTCTGCCCCAGGGAGAAAATGTTAACATTACAAAAACACCATACAAATTACATATTTTTTTACAACATTGTAGGATAATATTAGTTGAAACAATATTACAGTACTGGAATTTAGCCTGTTGCCAATGATGCAGATATACAAGTAAACTAGTGTGAAATAAAGTACGGTATATGATTATATCAGAAATCATCATATACATCTGCTTTCTACATCTTCCCCATCCTCTTTATCTGCATTGAAGTTTTTGTAGCTAAAGCTTAGGCTTCAATGTTTGTGTAGTCTGTGTATACTGCTAGATTGGCAATAAAAGACCTGAGGATATTGAACCGATACTATCTGCCAACCTGTGTTTTTATACGTCCTTAGAAACAATAGTGGGTTTCTTTCTTTTTTGTATGTTGTGTAAGATTACCACATGATTTATACACCGAGAGCAGTCTTTAAATTGCAGCCTCCAGGGGTTAACAGGCAGTGCAGACCGACTGATTAAAATTCATTGTGATTGCAACACATCCATGTTAGGGATAGGACTCGCCAAAATTCAGGTAGTTTGACGTAGTGGTGGAATAAGCAATATACCGTATGGCTATATAGTATGACAGATTCCATAATGCTTATGCGTCACATAGGTTCTTGTAAGTAGCATTTACTCGGTGTGCAATGATTTCTTGCTTTGTTGTATGTACAAACTAGTAATTTCAGCACCAGCAACACCCCTACTTTGAAAAATTCCTTTCAGCATTTGATTCATTTATTTGTATTTTTCTGCAATTGAGATTGGATTGTGTGTCTCACTGTGAACTGTGTGACTGAACTGTGTTGCTGAGAATGGTGTGTGTGGTTTGGTATACATACACACAGAGACAGTACACATTTAAGCAAACATTGCACATACATAGTACACATGTACATAGACAGTACACAAACACACTCCATACGCAAACACAGTGCACATGGATAGTGTGCACAGACACACAGTGTTCACACAGTACACATACACTCACTGGCCACTTTATTAGGTACACCTTGCTAGTACCGGGTTGGACCCCCTTTTGCCTTCAGAACTGCCTTTATTCTTCATGGCAAACTTTCTACAAGGTGCTGCAAACATTCCTCAGAGACTGTCCAATTTCGGTGAGCCTGTGCGAATTGTAGCCTCGGTTTCCTGTTCTTGGCTGACAGGAGTGGCCCTCGGTGTGGTCTTCTGCTGCTGTAGCCCATCTGCTTCAAGGTTCGGCGTGTTGAGCGTTCAGAGATGGTATTCTGCATACCTTGGTTGTAACGAGTGGTTATTTGAGTTACTGTTGCCTTTCTGTAATCTCGAACCAGTCTGCCCATTCTCCTCTGATCTCATCAGCAAGGCATTTTCATCCACACAACTGCCGCTCACTGGATATTTTCTCTTTTTCAGACCATTCTCCGTTAATCCTAGACATGATTGTGCGTGAAAATCTTGAACTTCAGCAAGTTGTCTTGATCACGTTCTAAATGGATTAAGTTGCTGCCATGTGATTGGCTGACTAGCTATTTGTGTCAACAAGCAAATTGAACAGGTGTACCTAATAAAGTGGCCAGTGAGTGTATAGTACACACAGATGATGTAACATTGGCATGCATGGTACACATATACATACAGTATACTTACACACATGCAGTACACATATACACACTCAGTAAACACATGTTGCACATACATACACATACACACAGTGTAAGCAGCATCTGGGTAGGATAAATTAGGGTGACCTTGAAAAATCAAGTGGACATGTATTGTGGCATGTCTACTCAAATGCATAAGGTATTCAAATTTGATCCAACAAGAGGGGTATGCCAAGTGCCCCATTAGAATGAAAAATAGCCCTGGCACCAAACCGCCAATTTACTCCCTCTAGATTGTAAACTCAATTTGGATGATGGCTATTTTGTTTTTTGGGGCAATGTATGCAAGGGCCCTTGATGCAATCAGACACCAAAGAAAGCATCCCCAATCCTCTAGCCCCTGAAAACACCAGACACCAGAAATATACACTACATATCTAGAACATTTTATTAGGAAAGCAAATGTACAGGATTTTCTTTGTGTTGTATTTTGATAACACCATGTCTTATTTTCTCTTGATTAACCCCCTTCTGGTGTATTTGGCTATTATATCCTCTATTCCTTCATTTACAATCCCACTTTGCTTTCCCATGTGTCCCTCAGTATTAATTACTTTCCATGAGACAGTCCTACTTATCTGTACTGCAGCAATCAACTTGATCACCTCTACAGAGCTTCTCTGAATTTAACCACAGGCTGCCTCAATAGGTCTTTTTCCCAGAACTCTTTGGTCATTGAGTAGAATAGAAGCGCTACTGAGCATGTGCAACAGGTGTGTATAAGAATATAGCGCTAGCAGGGAGGAGAGCTAGTGAGGTGAAGTCTCATTTTCTAATATCAGTAACTAAAGAATGCCTACGCTGATTTGCATGCAGTAAAATGCATTGAAAACCATCTACAAGGGTAATTAAATATGAAAATAAGGAGTGGACCTTTTATAAACGCAAAAGGTTAACAATTTTATGAGTTACTTGATCCTGGTTTATTATGGTTAAAAATTTAAAGGGGCCTATGAATATGGAAGGGTTTTGCATCTTGTATCAGTGTATATATTTATTTACATTTGTAAAGAAAACACTGTATACACATAAAAAACAGAATCATTTCAGATAATTTTATGGTAAAATGTGACATTTATGTGACATGCATAGTTTTGGTGTCAGACTTCACCTCACTATAAGAAATTCCCTTCAAATTCTTATTGAATGGTGAACTGGATGGGTAATTTATACAGTTTCAGCAGCACAACTCTATATATAAATGATTACTAACTGATTGGGTAAATAAACAGGAGCCATAACATGTAGTAACTATCTATTGTATTGTAGTATGTATTTTTCATTTTCTTTGGTACTCAGTTTTCTGTCATCTTCCTGTCAGGTCAGATCATTATCAGACAATACATTGTGCAGAGAGTAAGGACTCCCATTGTGCGAAAACATTGAAGTGTAAAATTTAGTTGAAATGTCCTGCGGCTACTGGAGTCTCCACCTCCAGGACCTAGTAGTGATGTCTTATGGTGTTCTATCAATAATATATCAATACATGTTGCCCACTATATTTAGGTGTTTCTCTGTATTGAGAAGAACTATTTAAAGGTAACTAAGTATTTAAATCCATGTATGTTTTCTCATGTCAATCATTTTTGTATTGTGTTTATTTCAAGATCGATCATGAACAAGTACATTGAATGCCCCAGATTTAAGCATGGGCAAACTGAATTAAATCGGTACCATATGGTACAATGGAGCTATCATATGCGGAGAAAGTGGAAAATGACACAAAAACCCACAGAAGCAGATCTTAATGCCATTTCCCTTTTCAACGGGGGAGTTTCACTACAATGTCAGCAGGAACGCCCACTGAGGTTGACGGGAACGATGGGAACCCCCACTAACGTCCAGCAAGGGTAGGCTCCGGGTAGCCAGAGCCCACAAGTTCCCAGGTACAATGGTTATTGTAGCTGAAAATGAAATACCTTTATAGGTGTACAGAGGCCCCTTATGACTCCAACTGTTTTAATTAATTTTAGATTAGCTTTGCACAAATCCCAAGCATTCTTAAGTATTTCTTTACTATGTAAGCTCATACTACTTCAATATGAAAGTTATTCCAGGTGTCTACTGCATTGTAAGCTACTTTACAGTTACACTGATCATTAGGATTCATGTCTCATACATCTTATACATCTAAATTGTGTCTCTCTGGTGGTAAATGCCTAATTCAAATATGTATTGAACCATTGACCATACACTTGAACCCAGCAGTCAAAGAACAAGTACAAACATTTTAAGGTTTACTTTTTTAGTTACTTGCAGCTGGTCCTTTTATTGCAAGGCACAATTTTACTGTTTTATCTTTCTGTCCTTTAAAAAGGGCACTGCTGCCTTGACAAATTACATGGGTAAGGAAAATTGTAGCTTCTATGTGATGTTCCACAGAAAAAACTAGTAACCATTATTTTCTATATGCAGTGGAAATGTTATACAGCGAAACCCACTTTAATCTAAATTAAAGAGCATTCATGGTCTATCTTACAGTTATTTCATTTTTGGTGCTTTGGTTTTGAATTACCTGATTAGAAATTTTAATGCTCAGCTGTCACAGAAGGAAACATTTAAGCCCCTCTGTTTTACAGTGAAATGTAATATAATGATCTATGAAAAGTTAAGAGAACAAAATCCACTGGTTTTCATTATTCTGCTAAGAGAAACACTTTAAGTATGTGTTCTTAATTTAGGAATTAGTTCATTCTAAAATAATCTCACAATCTATATACCGCTAGCCACAATATTAATCAGTAATGCACTGCATGGACAGAAGAGTTATTATAACAGAGGATATGAAGTTAATTTCATACATTTTAGCTAAATCTCTCTACAATTCAATCACATTTCACAAAACCCCATATTTAATAAACCACTGTATATACTTTCTAGTAAAAAGTTACAAGTGCAAGCATATGATATTGGTGTGTGTGTTCATAACTATATGTCATTAGCATGTGTCTGTGTTAGTGTATGGTGTTAGCATGAGTGTGTAAGCATATGCTGTTAGAGTGAGTGTTCGTCCATGCGGGGGTGATACAGCAAATTTGCATATTAGTTCTGCATGTTTTTGTCTGTGTTTTGTTTATTTGGGTTTGCAAAGAAATACTGCACCCAGGCACCACAGACGCAAGGCTCACCCTTGGCATTATTAGATGTGCTCATTGTCCCCTCAGAAGGCATGCCATGGGACTAGGAATAAAGAGGTAAGTCCCAATTTCCAGAGGTGGTATTCAGCAGGGTCACATAACTTTACATTGTGTCATTTTGCGATAGTAGCATTGAAGACAGGTTAAGGCTTCACAGGATTGCATGTGTGTGTCTGGGTTTGTTAGTGCACGTCTGATTATATGGGCATGTGTGTATGGTTACATTAGTGTGTCTTTCTGGGTATATTACTGTGTGCGTCTGATTATGTTAGTGTGTGTGTGTGTATGTTAGTGGGTATGTGTGGGTATGTGTGTGTGTCTGGGTAATTTGGTGTGTATGTGTGTGAATATGTTAGTGTGTGTTTGTTAGTATGGTTGTCTGGATATGCTAGTGTTAGTATCTGTGTGTGTGCATGTGTGTTAGCGTTAATTGTGTATGTGTGCGTTAGTGTATCTGATTGTGTTAGTGGTTGTGTGTGAGTGTTTGCATGTGTGAGTGTCTGGGTATGTTAGTGGGTGTCTGGGTGTGTGTTAGTGTGAGTGTCTGCATGTGTTAATGTCTGGGCATGTGTGTTAGTGTTGAGTGTCTGGTTGTGTTACTAGAAATATCTGGATGTGTGTGTTAGTCTGATCATCTACGTGTGTGTATTAGTGTAAGTCTGTGGGTGTGTGCCTTAGTGTAAGTGTGTGCGTGTGTGTTACTGTGAGTGACAGTACAGAGCTCTCCCTCTGTCCCACTTTTCAGGACAGATTGTCAAATGTGTCATACTATTCTTGCACAGCATTGTCAAATGTACGGTAGAGCTGCCACAGGGGTTGGCAGATACATGGAGAAGGTTTAAGACGGTAGTATAGGATAACATACCTCCCGATTTCTATCTCCAGCAATTCGAGATACCGGGAAGGAGGAACTTAAGAGGTAGAGTGTCATTGGAACTGGCAGCTCTACCATACATTTGACAATGCTGTGCAAGCATAGTATGCAGTCCCTAGTAGCTGGACCACAATCTGTCCTGAAAAGTGGGACAGAGGGAGAGCTTGATGTGACAGCGGGATAGAGTGGTCAAATCGGGACTGTCCTGCAGAAACACAAAGGACAGTTGGGAGGCATGGGATAGGCAAAAGACTGAGGAAGATATAAGCTTAGAGCTCTTCAGAGCATAAACAATGGTTAGGTTAGACAAGAAACAAATGCAGTCAAATTATTTGATTCCCTATGACCAAAATCCCATAGTGCAATCAAATAACTAAAACTACAACTCAAAATGCAAAAAGTCCGCACATAGGGGATTCCAAATTTGTTAAAATTTTTTAAGACATCAATATTCTCTTGCAATAGTGGAGGTTGTGATATATAAAAGATGAAAATTTAAAAACTTTTTAGAAATCGATCAAACACGAGAGAGAACGAGGGGTGGGCATTGGTAGATAACTACCTGAAAACGTTAAGGTATCTGTTTTTAAAAATCTAAAATGAACTGATTTGCTGTGTCCCATACATAAGACATTGTTATGCTTTGTACAATATAAAGTTTTCAGTAGACTTTAATCGTGCAGGTTTGCTATAAATTTGGTCTACTAGATTAGTCCTTAGGCTTGCAGCCTCCAGCATCACAATCAGGGGCGTAACTAGAAACCTCAGGGCCCCGGTGCGAGAATCTGTTAAGGGCCCCCCCACCCCAACCCATCTATCCCTTTCTCACGATCTACCCTCTCCCTCCCTACCCTTCTCACGATCTACCCTCTCCCTCCCTACCCCCCTTCTCACGATCTACCCACTCCCTCCCTACCCCCCTCTTCTCACGATCTACCCACTCCCTCCCTACCCCCCCTCTCACGATCTACCCACTCCCTCCCTACCCCCTTCTCACGATCTACCCACTCCCTCCCTACCCCCCCTATGTAGGTCACTTACCGTCAACTCCTGTGTTGGGAGCGTGAGGCATTTGTCTCGGGTGCCGGCGCTTCACTGCTGAGCGCCAGCATATGACGTTATATGCCGGCGCTCAGCGTGAAGCGCCGACACCCGAGACAAACGCCTCACGCTCCCAACACTGCACTCTGGGCAGCGCTGAGGCAGGTGGCGGCGGCAGCAGCAGCGGCGGCAGCAGCAGCAGCAGCAGCGGCAGCAGCGACGGCGGCAGAAGCGACAGCGGCAGCAGCGACGGCGGCAGAAGCGACAGCGGCAACAGCGACGGCGGCAGAAGCGACAGCGGCAGCAGCGACGGCGGCAGCAGCGGCGGGGAGCGGAGGCATCCTGGATTTCTGTCAGTCAGGGGGGCCCAAGAGTTGCCGAGCAGTCGTTTTCAGCAACCGATCGGCACCCCTTGGGCCCCCCTGACTGGCAGAACTCCAGGGCCCGGTCGCAGTCGCGACCCCTGCGACCTCGGTAGTTCCGCCACTGATCACAATGATATCCTCTTGCTGTAGAATTTGTATTCTTTTCATCTACATCACCACCTCTAGCACCAACATCCACACATTGATCAAAATCAAACAACCAGTTCTCAGTCCTAAAGGTCTTCGAATAAATGTACATTTTTAAACTAGTTCCCTTCTTTTCTACACACATCATTTTGATCTTTTTTTTATGGAACTAAAAATGAATAAAACTGGCATGTGTTCACTAAAAACTATTCCCTCAAACGTTTCTATTCATATCAGATGAGATAATCAATAATCAATACAGCAATATTAGTGTATCAAATAAATTATAAGCCTATTTCTATTCAAATATGTCAGGTAATAGCAAAAAAAGTGATTGCACCAAAAATCCTTAGTGTCCAACACTGTCTTTGCAAAGCTATGCCCAGCACTATGTAGGATGCATATAGAACAGACAATTCAATTCATTAATTCATTAACAGAAACAAATTAACAGATATAGGAAAGGCTGAACTTGATGGACGCATGTCTTTTTTCAGCCTATATAACTATGTAACTAATCATGGCACGTCTTATGAGATCTCAACACTAATTAATGAGTGTACGTGTATTCTACATACTGGCAGGCTATACTTGGCATGCTCTTCCTACACGATGTGGAACACATGTCCCTGGAAACATGTTCCATGCATGAAACAGTAAAAATTTACAAAAACACTTTTATAAATTTCAACTTTTCACAGTCAACTACATTTCACTCAATTTTCCATAAGTACATATCCAACTGCACAAGTCTATTACAGTATCTCATAAAAGTGAGTACACCCCTCCCATTTTGTAAATATTTTATTATATTTTGACAAGACTGAAGAAATGTCACTCTGCTACAATGTAAAGTAGTGAGTGTACAGCCTTATAACAGTGTAAATTGGTTTCCCCATCAAAATAACTCACGACATGTACATATGCATAATACAAACAATATACACATATATAAAATGTAATACAAGTGTGAGGTACGTCTTACCAGAAGGAATCCAACATGCAGGAATAGAACACACTTGCTCAATACTGAACACGCACAAGGGGCCTGGAGAGGATAACAGGGCGCTTGGCGGTGTAACCGTAAGCACAGGTGGTCGAGACAGAGCCGGGGTCAGGATACCAGAAGTTCACAGGAGCCATTTAGTAGACCAGGGTTGGGATGCCAGAGGTACACAGGAGCCGTTGAGAAAGCCGGGGTCAGGATGACAGAAGTACACAGGAGCCGTTTAGAAAGCCGGGGTCAGGATGCCAGAAGTACACAGGAGAGGATATACTAAATACGCAGGGGCTCACGAGATACAGGAAGCACCAGTATAACTGAGCACCGGTAGAAGGTCCTTTAAATAGCCCGGGGGGGCGTTCCTTGACAACTGGGACGTAACCGCGTCCTCCGTCCCAATAGCGACGCAGTGGAATCCAGCAGGCGGTCCGCCTCATAAATATTCATGAAGCGGCTGCTTCATGCCGTGGTGAGTGGTGCCGGCATCTCTGCCGGGATGAAGAGGCGGGCGTCTGGCGTCCATCTAAGGTGGGTGCCTTACAACCAGCGTTACAACTTTTTTTTGTGAAAGATGAGTTTTAGATGTTTGGACAGGGACGCAATTTCAGTGCTTGCCATTGGCACTATTTTCTTCTAAATGTAATGGGTGTCGTGCGTGTATTACCATTTTACATTTCCAGCTTTATTATAAACAGATTGATAAAAACATGATAGATACTTGATGGACCCTTAGATAGAGGCATTCATTGATAGACAGTGTCCACCCTCTTGGGACTCAATGGATACAAACTATGGGGGGGAACAGTTACCTTTTAGGGCCCAGCCAGCATTGTGAGCAATTGTCCTGATATTCAGCCCTTGGACTAAACAAACCTTTTATTGATTTATTTGGGACACAGACTCCACTAGCATGTTTTGATAGTTTTCAGGAAAAACGTTTTACATTGCCCTATAAATACCCTATCTCTTAAAGGTTTACCATTTTCATATGATTTGGGGCCCCTTACCAGGAAGCACATCCTCATAAGGGTCCTTTACATGCTACATCATGTGAAAACATGAAAATACCTGTATAAATACATACAGGTATACTCGCAAAGATGGAGTGGGTAGATTATGCTTCTAGAGAAAGAAGAAACTGACCTAGAGACTCAGGTTTAAATCCTGAGAGTCCCCTAGAATGACAATGACAAACGGTAAAACTTTCAACTGTTTCAAGGTTTAGCTTCCCTTGCTTTTTGTTTTCTCTCTCAACCACCCGATTCCTTTCTTCCATCTGTTACTTGGCATAATAGAGATGGACTTTGACGATATTATAAGTGTTTATTTATAGCATGGATCTGTGGTTGATGCTGACTTTTTCTACCCCACTGTTTTGTCTTATCTAGTTTCCTCAGTGACATAAGCAATGTGCAATGCAAAACATGTTGTCTTGGAATGGGCCATGAACAAAAAAATGCCTTTTATACAGATTTTTGTCAAACATGATACAGAAGTTGAATGACAAGTCACATACGATCTCTGTGTCTGTTTACTTGTTTGGTTTTTTGCCCAGACACCCCTGCCTTTGTAAAGGTGGGGGGATTGAACTGAGCTTCTGCTTTATTGTTTAAGCTTCTGGAAAGTCATAAGATAAAACTTCTGCACCCATGTTCCAGGCCCCTCTCGTACTTCCTTTATGCACAACCGCAGCATGAAGTCTAGTAAAGACTAGTCTAGTAAAAAGTATTTACTGCTACTTAAAATTCTTTTCTTACTTAATACTATGGCTAAAAAACAAAATGTAGGCATGCTATAATTAAAAAAAAAACTCTTACATGTCCTGTATATTGCCTAAAATGGGAAGTTCCATAATCTAATAGGATTCCAGATTCTTTAAACTAATCTATAAAAATACAAAACTAGTCTAATAATTCATATTGCTTATTAAAAAAAAGAAAAAATAGAAATGTGCCACTATATTTTTGTCAGTTTACACATGGTGACTGCATTGCTTTGTACCTCGACTACCGGTAATAAAGAATACAATTTAAACAATGTAAAGTAAACAGAATGATAAAATAGTTCTATAAAATGACTAGATGGAGTTTCAATTACCTATACCTAGATCTGTGTTCTTATCTTTTATTCTGCCCCTCTGTTCCTTTGTTCTATATAGATAATGAGATTTTTATAATTTCTCAATGCTACCTCCTTTTGTACAGCCAGTAAAGTACAGTGATGCGAAACAATGTCTGTATCATCAATGCAAATAATTTTTTCACATTTGTCTATCTGAATTGTATTGCATTTTATTGTTTAGGCCTTTTTGCATTTTATGGATGCTTGACTATGCACATAAAACTTTTGTTATTAACTTTATTCCTTCAATGTGCTACAGTAGAGCAATACTGAACATATCTAAAGCAAAACAAATTAGGGTACATTTTGGCTTTTTTACTCAAATTATTTTTCATCCTTTGTTCCATTAGAGCTGTCATCCGTCAGCAATTTTGCGATGCCACAGGCTTGCAAAGTCCATTTAATTCACTTATCTCTCCATGCCAGGAAAAAGCATTTCTCATGAAGTCGGAATTCCCTTATCCCCAGGGATTTAACTTTGCTGGAAAGCCTAACACTCATCTCCCAGGGACACTTCCAATTTTTCAATCTACAGTTCTCTGGTAACCCTTGACATACATATATCATACATATCATCATTATATACTGTAGGTAACATTTCAGTTAAGTTTTGAATGAGCTGCTCCATTATTTTAAACTTGGACCATTAAATATATATTTCTTTCAAGGTTTAATTAGTTATAGGCATTATAGGAACCCATTTTTCTCTTCTGTGTTATGTAGTTATTAAAGAAATTGCATCTTTTGGATTGTTTCTTTAAACAGAGTTCATGTCCCACAGTTAAATAGTAAATATTAAAAGAAAATAGTGCACTAAATTCAACCCTTTCAAGGCATATCCAATTAGACTGATTTAGAGGAAGGCACAAAACAATCTATTTTTAAGCATATGCAAATTTGGCTCATGAAAGAAGGCAAAAATCCTTCATGACTCCATAGGTTGTTATTATGGTGTAAAGATTTCCCCTTGAAGGGCCTTATACAAAGACTTTAAAATTATTTGTACATTGTATTTTTTACCAAATTTCTTCAGTACATAAATCAAATGTAACTTAAGGTTCTTGTAGCAATTTTTCTCCAATCATCTTTTTCGTAGCACTTCTTAGAGTGCAATCACGGCTTTCTACTTAATTGGCAAAAACTGAAGTGCATTTTCAGGTCTAACTAAAATGTTGTGTAGATGCATAGCTATATTTTCAGATTGATAACCTCTTTAATGCTTTGCTAATAATTTTTTAGTCTTAACAGAAGCTACTAGGCATTGTGTCAAGTTATGATTTACAATATCTGACCCTTGCAGTGTGTAGCATGTGTGTTTTTATTACCCAAATATTGCTTTACCTTTAATAAAATAGAATCATTCTGAAGCACGAATACACCATGATCCGAAATTATACAATTTGATGTTATCTGCATAAATAGTAATTTTACTATGAATACTCAATTAAAAAGTAAAGAATCCCATTTGTTTTATTCCAGTCACCAAATAAAAATAACAAAAGTAGCAAGGGTGCATCACACACATTTCGTCTATATGAAATCATAGGTCTAGCAG
Source organism: Spea bombifrons (assembly GCF_027358695.1). NCBI lineage: Eukaryota > Metazoa > Chordata > Amphibia > Anura > Pelobatidae > Spea > Spea bombifrons. The sequence goes on along the minus strand of NC_071089.1, from coordinate 72,085,084 downwards.
CAAAAATATAAGAACTAAACAAAAAAAATGCATTTTTAAACCATAGTCAATTTTTGACATATTAAAGTTGCAAAGCTGAGAGATGAGCTCAAACTTTCCATGCAAGCCATCAGGGACACCCCAGAGTACATGCTGGCAAGCGAGTAAAATTGATTCAGACTAAATTTTTGTCTTGTTTTTGCCGCATTTGTTTTTGGCTAACACATTTTTTTTCCTGGCCGTTCGGAGATCCTTTTTGATTCAGAGCAGAAAAAAAAAGATGTTCAAAGAGGTGCAACAGTAAAAGCAGCAGTAGAGCACCAGGCCTAGGCAGTCAGACACTGGGGCATTATAGGCACATGCAGCCACGTGGAGCAGGACAGGATTTCCCCAATATTATAGAAATGTGTAAAAAATGCTCCCCCATGCAGAGTAAGAACAGTGAAAGGGGTGCAGCAGCAATAGTAGTAGAGCACTGGGCCTGGGCAGGCAGAGACCTGCACATCATAGGCACATGTTGCCCCTTGGAGCAGGACTGGATTTCCTTATTATTATAGAATTTAATTTAAAAAAAGCGGTAACCCTAGAGTAAGGACAGCTAAAGAGGTACAGTAGCAACAGTATTAGTAGAGCACTGAGCCTGGGCAGGCAGACACTGACAAATGATAGGCACATGCAGTCCCGTGGAGCAGGACTGAATTTCCATTAAAATATTATAATTCCGGGTTTTGGCACCAATCTATGATAGAAAGTTAAAAAAATATTAACTTTTCCACAAATTACATGTTTGGCTAGTTGCAGAAACGGGTGACTGACTTAATTAACTAAACTCTACTCAACTACAGGGGAAAATGTCCGCTGCAGACCCTGTAATACACTACAGTAGTACATTACAGCTTATCCAATCCACCCTACAACAGTACGTAGTCTGCACTAAAATAAACTATTAAATAAACTGTCATTGTCTCCTGCTCAACCCAGTCTCAATCTATCAGTCTGTAGCTACTGCTTCTGATAAGTAAAAATGGCATCAGCACATTTATGTATCTAATGCTGGTCCCTTCCCCTTGTAAATGTTATATGTAGTTATATAGGCTGAAAAAGAAATGCGTCTATCAAGTTCAGCCTTTCCTATTTCTGTAAATTTTTTGTTGATCCAAAAGAAGGCAAAAAACCCCAGTTTGGTTCTTTCCAATTTTGCACTAGCCAGGGAAAAAATTCCTTCTTGACCCCAAAATGGCATTCAGATTTCTCCCTAAATATTATGTTTTTCCAAGTATTCATCCAGTTGCTGTTTAAACATCTGTGTAGACTCCGATAAAACTACCTCTGCAGGCAAAGAATTCCACATCCCTATTGTCCTAACTGTTAAAAAACCCTTTCCTCTGCCTTGGACTAAATCTCCTTTCTTCCAGTCTAAACACATGAACACGTGTCCTATGCATAGTCCTGTTTATGAATAGGTTTCCACACAATGGTTTGTATTGGCCCTGAATATATTTGTATAATGCTATCATATCCCCTCTGAGGCGTTGTTGTTAAATTTGTTAACCTTTCTTCCTAACTATAGTGCTCCATTCCTTTTATTAATTTTGTAGCCCGCCTCTGCACCCTTCTAGTGCTACGATATCCTTCTTTAGAATAGGTGCCCAAAATTGCACAGAATATTCAAGGTGTGGCCTTAACATTGGTTTATACAGAGGCAAAATTATATTTTTATTCTGCAAATTAATGCCCCTTTTTATACACAACAATACCTTACTGGCCTTAGCAACTGCTGACGTGCATTGCTCATTTTTGCCTAGTTTGTTATCTATAACAATTCCCAATCTTTCTCATTTGTCGTTATCCCTAATTCACTACCGTTTAGGGTGTAGGTTGCTTGTGCATTCGCTACCCCAAAGTGCATAACTTTACATTTATCTACATTAAATTTCATCTGCCATTTGTGTGCTCAGTCCCCCAGTCTATCTAGATCCCTCTGCAGCACAGTAATATCCTGCTTGCACTGTATTACTTTACCTAGTTTAGCGTCATCTGCAAACACAGAAACATGACTTTCAACGCCTATTGCCAGGTCAGTTATAAATATGTTAAATAAAATTGGTCCCAGAACAGAACCTAAAACTAATTATCCACGTCACTCGGGCAGAATGTACATAATGTTTAAAATTGGTAAAAAAAGGTATGTGAATGGTAAAGATTATTCTAGTTTCCTGTTCTTTTCACTAAGCTGTGAGTGCTTGCGTGTTGGCAAAAATTGTGAATTTGCAGCATCTGTAGTGCAGTCCATCATCTTCCAAATAAATGGAAACGTGTTTTCTGCCAGCAGGCCATTCCAGGCTACTGCACCTCTTTAGTTTTGTCTAAAAGCTGTCTTGTACAGTGGGCAATTACTTTGAAGGGATCCATGTATAAAGTGGATATAGAGGCAAAAGGTGATCATTGTTGACATGATTTGCATGCACCTACCAATAATCCCTTGTGGTTGTGGCAGCACCATGAGATTTCTCATCTCACTGGAAGCAGTCAAACAGCAATCTTGGAAAGAGCCTGTTGGTGAAACACTGGCTCAAGTGTATATGCCCGATCGTGAGTGTATATATCACCAATCACATATTATTTGTGAAATATATTGCACTATTGTGTTGTGTTATATTTTTATTTTAGAGCATTACCCATATGAGGGCGTGATTACCATAAGGGAAAAATAAAAAGTACTTGGAGAGGTCCAGACTGCTTAGTGTACTTACTAACTGGGTAGAACATGTCATGTGTAACCCACATATTTCAACTTATTGTGACAGACAACCAGACTCGTACCTTAGTCTGGGGGCTCCAAGCAAACTAGGGGCTTCAAGCTAACTGAGCCTTAAAGCCAGAGGACCAAGTTTTCACATGTACTCATTTGGTGTTAGTCAAAATGCAGAGAAAATGAATTATGCTTAAACATAAGAAATTGCACAATAAAACACTGTGGACGATTTTCCACTTTCTTATGTAGAATACTTGCTGGTGGAGTACGTTAGGGGTACCACCACTCTCTCTTGCCTGCTCTTTCCCACCCCCCTTTCACCTTGTTTCATTTCAAACCTCCACTCACCTGGAGACACCACAGGAGATCCTGTCCATCTATTAGCTGGATACAATCTGACGACAAGGCAGATAGCTCAGTAACACTTCAGCCAACCATGTATATCACTCATAGACAAACACATTTCATTTTGGTAACATATGGCTCTGAAAATAGTGTTGTTTAATGTTAAAGGTCTTAATTTACTCCACAAAAGAAGAATGCTATTAGAAGAAGCTACCAAAACAAAAGCTACTATTCTTTTTGAGCAGGAGACATATTTTGAAACTAACAGGATACCCAAGATATACACAAAACATTTTCATTTCGTATACCATGCAACAGCAATAAAAGTCTGTGGAGGCTTGCATTGAGATCACAGTGTGATTGGTGCTTCTCACTCTCCTCCCATGCTGAAACACAAAACGAAGAAAAAGAAGGTTAGTGATTTAAAAATAAATAAATCACCAAAATAATACAATAAATAATAATAATAAAAAACAATAAAGTGAGCTAAGTGATGTCATTGTGACATCACTGGCATTAATAACGTGTTCAAGAGTTCCTAAGAGGACCTCTAACCATTTAAAATATATATATATATATATATATATATATATATAAAACACAAACAATTAAATAAAATAAAAAAGATAATAATAAAAAATAGAAAAAAAAACCTTACATCCCATTGCCCTAACACAACATCTACCCAGTATAACCCTCCTGCCCCTGTTCACAACCCCCAAACACGTTAAGCCATAAGCATAAAAATTCTATGAATAATGTACACCTTATAGCAGGGGTGTCCAAGTTTTTTCTGCAGTGGGCCACTTCATCAGAATTGTAAACGTGCGAGGGCCGCACTCATTTTTTACTGTGAGAAAATATGGCCTTTAATAAGATATGCAGATTAAAATACAGTAAACAACACAAAACCTTTACTTTTCCTCTCACTGATCTCTGGGCCTACAAAGTTTTGTGACTCCAGGATTCGTGATAAGTAAAAATGAAATAGTTCTATTTATTCTAGGGATGCACCGAAATAAAAATTCTGGACCAAAACAGAAAATTCAGTGTTCATTTAGCCGAAACCAAAAATGACCCCCTTACCTTTTAAAATAATAAAAAAAAATCCCACACTTTTAATAAAAGTAAGTTACAAAACAAAATTGTAAAAAAAACCCAATGTTGGACAATTGGACAAAAAAAGGAACAAAATGAGTTGGCATGATAGGAGTGTGATTTCTAACAGCAATCACACTCCTATCACACCCAGGCAACCAGTAGATGCTGGAACCTAGGCATGATGGGACTGTGATTGCTGTTAGCAATCACACTCCTATCATGCCAAGTCAGCCAGTACATGCAGAAACCTGGCTAGCTGCCCCCCTTGTGTATTGATGCTGCCAGCAGTATGGGGTCTGCACATCACTTACAGCCACCCTGTACCATCTCCCCCCACACATCCATGCTATCACACACACTCATTTATTTAGAATTTATTTAGCAGGTTTTTTCTTTAGCTTTTATAGATGACTAAAAGATTTAAAAAAATAAAAGTGAGAAAAGGTGCCTTTTTTCAAATGTTCACAATATTTTATTATTTTTCTTTATAGGAAATTATATGAGATAATTAAAATAATTGTATCTAAAAAAGACCTTCTTGTTCTGGAAAAAAAAACCAATATATAACTTGCGTGGGAGTTAAGGACCAGGCTGTTTTTGTACCGTTTGTGGCCGTGTTTAGCCAGAATTTTCTTCTCTTTCATTTAGTCCACTCCTCGCATTGCACCTTAGTTAATCTCCCCTGTTTTTACTCTGGCTGGGTATCCTGTGCCTGTGCCAGTTTTCTCACAACAGTTGAGAAGCCAATATAATAAAGAAGGGCCACTATGAAAGGATTTACCTCTTTCCATTAAATCTGGTGTGTGAACAATGGAAGACAAATATCTAACCAGGGGTAATCCTTAAAACCATTCATTTATTAGAGTACTTTGGACTTCACCCTTAATAAATTGGAGCCATATGATAAGTAGTTATACAAAGTACAAAGGAGTAGTGTAGCGACGCCTATTCTCTGTGTTAGTACGTGTCAAATCTGACCACGCTAACATGAAAAACGTACATAATTCCGCCGGGTATTTAATGGAGATTATTCCAGTAGATTTATGGCACAGAACACTCCTCTACACAAACTCGGTTCACGGTTACTTTGAACGGGGCAGATGAAAAGCGAGGGAACCAATTTGCTGGGTGTGTGCAACCAGGAATCAAAGAGCACCCGACACTGCGCAACAGTCACTGCTGTCCCCATACTGTTGGCGAGACAAAGGAGGTGATAAGAAGTCATTAGTACCTCTATAGCTTTTTCAGGAAAATACTTGTGGAAACCATATTTTCCGGTACGATTTGTTTAATCGTTTTCTTTAGTGTGAAAAATAAGGTCTACTGGCACTGTAAGGCAAACCTGCACCCTGTGCTACAGATTACCGCGGGTAATCTGTAATGAAAGCCAATACTCCTATTATGCAATATGGCTCCAGCAAGAGGCACAACCTGCGTTTATGTATTTACAGCATGAGTTTAGGAAACAGTAGTGATGAGGTGACAAACACTCCTCGCTATTTAACTAGGGGTTGGGAACACATTAAATCATTATCATCCCTCTCTCTCCATACCTCCGGCTGCCATCTATGACTTTGAACATCTGTGAAGTAGGTGATAATAAATTACCCTGTAGCCATATTGCCTTCAGTTGACAATCCACTCGTGTTGGCCTGTCCCGTAGCCGAGTTCACAGGAAACTCTTCCTGCTTCCTCCCTCTTCTCCATCTCAGGGCCTGCGGTACGGTTTGTTACAGGAACGTGACTGGGCTTAGGAGAAACATTTTCACCTAAGCTAAGGAAAGGTAATAGAGGAAATATGATGTATTAATAAGTGGAGGGAAAATGTAAGGGGTTATCAATGGCTAATATATTATGAATGTAATGTGGGAAAACTCACTGCATTCAAATATATTCACTTATACACCTCTCATCACTTGCAGACAATCACAGCCATCACTAAAATGTATAATATATATCTATATATATATACGCTATATGGACACCTGACCATTACACCAGGTAGGATTTTTATGGCATCACATTATAAGTACATAGACATTACTGCATTTGCTCGATGACACCCCACAATTTTCTTTTATTTGCCAACCTGCCCGCAGTTATGCACATCTGCCCCCAGGCTTGCCACTCCCCCCCCAGATATGCCTTATACCCCCCTATATGCCACTGCCCCCCAGAAATGCCTTATACCCCGCTATATGCCACTCTGCCTCCTTGATATGCCACTCTGCCCCCAGATATGCGCTATACCCCCTATATGCCACTCTGCCTCCCTGATATGCAACTCTGCCTCCAGATATGCTGTATACCTCACTATATGGCACTCTGCCTCCAGAAATGCCTTATACCCCCATATGCCTCTCTGGCCCCCCATCCCCGACTTACCAATGCATTCCTGGTCTTGTCCCCCGTATTTCAGACTCCCTGGTGTCTAGTGGGGGCAGCCGGTGCACTGCGAGATGTGCGTAGAAAACCTCCGCTGCCGTCGGGGCTTCTATGACTGAGCATTGTAAGGTCACGCCGGTGCTCCGTCATGGAAGCCCTGAAAGAAGTGCCAGCAGCAGCAGAGGTTGTCTGCGCACAGGGAGAAGGATCCAGGTTCCCTGCAGCGCTGCAGTCGGTGAACGTCTGTGCAATGCGCGCAGACAACCTCTGCTGCTGCCGGCACTTTCGCCGGCGCTTCTATGATGGTGCAACGGAAGGTCATGTCACGCCGGTGCTCTGTCATAGAAGCCCCCAGAGGAAGTGTCGGCAGCAGCGGAGGTTGCCAGAGAGGGGGATCCAGGTCCCCTGAAGCTCAGCGGATAATCTGGATCTTAGTTTTATTGATTGTAAGACAACCTTGAATATAAAACGATGGGTATTTTTTAGAGCTTTTGCTCTGGAAAAAAAACTTGTCTTATAATCAAGCAAATACGTTAATATGTAGTTGGCCCCCTTGCAGCTGTAACGGCCTGGCTCGCAATCTCCGTTCCACTTCATCCCAAAGGTGTTCAATAGGGTTGAGGTCAGGGCTCTATGCTGACCAGAATAGCCATAAATAAAAAGTAAAAATCAGTGCACTCGTTTGTTGGATCGCTATGTCCATACAGTGGGCAGTTGAAGCACCTGGGCATTTTTATTACTTGTTTTGAGCAGAGTCCAGGAGTATCAGATTGAGAGATATATATCAACAGGAATACATGTATTTTAACATTTTTGGTATCTATTATGCAGTTAGTCAGCATATGCTATATAGCCATTTTAGGGCCCCCCTCTTAATTCATAATGCAACTAAGTTATAGATATGCCACTCTGCCCCTAGATATTATTACTATTATTATTATTTATTGTTTTATATAGCGCCATCAAATTCCATAGCGCTGTACAATGGGTAGACAGGACATAACAAGTAGTATGTAATATAACAAATTGACTAACAGAGACAAAAGGTGAGGAGAGCCCTGCTCAAATGAGCTTCCAGATATGCCACTCTGCCCCCCCAGACTTACCAATGCATCCCCAGACTCCCTGGTGTCTAGCGGGGGCAGCCTGTGGACGTCTGCGCAATGCGTGTAGACAACCTCTGCTGTTGCTCGCTCCGCCATAGAAGACTCGGCAGAAGTGCCGGCAGCAGAGGAGGATGTCTAAGCACATTACACAGATGTTCGCCGGCTGCAAAGAGTTTTCAAGTAAAAGTCAGCAAAAGTCCCCTTTTCCCAATTTTTCACCATATTTTATACATTTTATAGTAAATTATATGACACAATCAAAATAATGACATCCAAAGAAAGCCCTTCTTGTCATGAAAAAAACAATATTTAACTTTTGTGGGTTCAGTAAATGGGAAAATATTAAAACAAAGGGGTTAATTACCCAAAGCAGGTAGAGATCTTTTCACACACATCAAGGCATAAAACATTTTCTGTGGTTACTCAGTGCACAAAATTTGCCAGACCCTTAATGACTGCAATTTGGATGGGTCATGAAGCACCTGCACCTGGAATAAACGCAGGGCCACATATTGTGACAGCTCACGTGTTGATATCATCTCCTGTTTTATTCTTAAATGCCCTACAATCGCTAGTTGCTTGTTTCAGTATCAGTGGCTTACCAGTCCCCATCTAGATTATTATGACCTTGTCCACAGAAATGGTACTGAAGCACAAGACCAACTTTTCTCTTATGTCAGTGAGGTATTCACCCACCTGAAGTGTTTACTGTAGTGTGTGCCTTAGTTAAAGTGAAATTTCAGACATGCACTGTAAAGAACACTCTTGGCATAATATGTACTTAAACTAAATCTATTTACTCTTCCCTATCTCGGTTGCTTTCATGTTTCCTATAGAATATTTATAACTGTGCATGCATTCAGGATTACACATTAATAGTTCCATGCATGTAATTAGAACTTAAATATAATCAATATATGCTTTTTTCTCAGGATATTCAAAAAATGAAAAAAAAATAGAACTGGACTCATAGGTTTGCAAAACTGGCTGTAGCATTATCAACCGAATCAGAATGAAAAAGTAGCAGATAGTATAAGGAACACCACACAAAACTTGTTTCTACTGGGGATATCATCTGCAAGAAGTGCTTGAACCGGAAGCCAACGTTCTCCACCTGCATCAGCAACTTCCTCTGCACGAATATTTTTGCAAAAAGGTACAAACACAATAGGCATTGACAAATGGGTTTGCAAGAGAGCTGTAGTTTGAACTCCCTCATCCTTGCTGCGCATTAAGAAGGGTCAATGTAATTAAAACAGAGTCACTAAATTATCGTCTATACAAATATAAATCCAGAACTCAGTAGCAGTAGCCAGATTCTGGGACAAATCCAGGGTAACTTCAGCCCTCACACATAGGGATCAGCACTGATCTCCTATTGCTGCACAATCACTCTTTGAGATGGAGTGTGCATTATTAACCCGTTAAATGCTGCAATTGTGTGTCATCGGTCCTCACAGACTTCTGGAGACCATGTCACAATCAATGTTGTAAATAAATAAAATCTTTAGCAACAAGAAGTCAAAGGTGCTTCTAGGTCAGCTGCTGCCATCAGGTCACCCCTATTACAAGACTGGCTGACCCCCTACCCCTCACATCAGTGACGCCTTGGTCATGTCCTCTCCCCCGAAGATCGTCAATTTATGTCCACTAGAGAGCGTGAGAGAGTATACGAGAGTGAACGAGAATGAGAGAGTGTGACGGAATGTGGACACATGAATTTTGGATGGAAATTCAGAGCTTTTTGCTTTGTTTTCCTCTGATTAGTGATGGCCTTAATTTCATGGCAAAATTGGGTACATTTGCAAGTAGTACCAATCTGTAACAGTAGTACCAGAATTTTCACAGGCCTATAGATACTATTAGATAACATAGGTACAAAGAAGTAATAGCCCAAAGGTAGCCTAAGACACATTACAAAGCAGGGAGTTAGAGGGTATCCCCCACAAAGGGGAAGGCTCTGCCTTTGAGGTAGGTACAGGAGATAAACCCAGAAAGCATCAACCCTAATGAGTACGAAATATGTTTAAAGTCGATTCTGAACTACAGGAGACCAGAAAAGAGGTGACAGAAACAAAGGGGGTTAATGAGAGCAAAGGCCAAAAGGAAAGAAGAAACACGGTAGACCTTACAGAGAAAAGGTCGGCCATGGGGACCAGACTTTTTGGAAGGACCTATGGGTGTTGTGGAACTATGCTGTTAGTCGATCTATCTAAACGAGTTCCACAACCCTTCCAGCAGGCTGGTGATGCGGAGATCCTAATATGGTATAGCTTTGATGATATTAAACTGCATCATCATCTTGTAAGTCCACTCCTTATGGGAGGTGCAGATGGAGACCTTTCCTTTAGATTCCCAAATGTCTTACTAATCTCTCCCTTCTATGATCCCCCAATCTCTTCTTCCCACGTCTTGGTTTTTTTAAGGTCTCTGTTCGCCTTGCCAAGTAGGAGATAAAAAATACTTTTTGTGAGATGAATCCTTGAGTTAACTGTGCCAAGAAGCAACTAAATGGGGGTTAGTTGTAAAAAATGAAAGAAGTCTGAGGTCTCTAAGGAGAAGGTGGTTTTGAGTTCGTCAAAGATCAACAACTATTGTTATGAATCCTGACCAAGTCAGCTCTAAGATAGTTGTAGAAAATCTGTGGCGTCAAGCCAGAAGGGGAGAGTTTGTTTTTAAAAAGAGGCATCAGTGGAGAGGTGAGCCCAGTAAGTGAGAACTTCAAAGCATATTGATACTAGGTACCCACAGAGTGACAGATCGTTGGGCACACAATGCGCAGGAGAGGTCTGGCTGCTTTAGGTAACCAGAGAAATTCGGATAGCAGGTCTTACCTGCATCCTTAAGTTCTACCCATCTGGGCTGGGCTAAAAAACCATGCATTGTGATGGTCTGGGCAAACTGCATAGCCAGGAAATATTTGTGTAGGTCTGGTAGTCCAAGACCACCAAGCCAAGTTGGTAGAGACCTGGGTCACTAATTCTGCCAAATGAATATGGTACTGGAGGGATTTAGTGTCAGTTGTGCGGAATTGGTAACTCTTGACAGAGATACAGCAGCTGAGGTAACAGGTTCATCTTGATAGAGCATAGATGCCCAAGTCAGGAGACAGTAAGCGGCTTGTTAGGCTTGTTAGTTCAAATTATAGAGATTCTGGTAGTTCAGGGACAATTTCAGGCCTAGGTGAGAAAGTCGTTTGGTAAAGATTTGTAAAAGATCTGTAGTAATTTAATGGTTGGAATATTAAGGTTGATGTAGAGAGTTTAAGACGTATCCACATTTATCTTGTACCCAGAGAGCTCTTGGAACTGATTAAGTTCTGAGAATAAGTTTGGGAGTGAGGTTTTTGTGAGCGATAACAGACGTATTGCATGGATGCTATCTCCACTTCTGAGGTGTTTACATTATGATGGACATGTTGGAGTAAAGGTTCAATTGAGATGACAAATAATAGAGGGGACAAGGGACAGCCCTGTCTTGTGCCATTATGGATCTGTACTTGCAGAGGAGTTGTACCCAGGATGGAGATACATGATAGAAGTCTCTTAGATTGTGGCCATGTAGTTCTGAAAGGTGGAGGGAAAGTTCATTTTACGCAGGAAGGACCACTTAATTCTATCCAACGCCTTATCTGCGTCCAGAGAAGGCATTAAGGTGATGGAATCGGAGCAGAGTAAATCTCCTCTCTGTATCCTTAATAAAGGCCTGGAGGTCCTCGTAGGTCTGGAGAATCTTCTAAGAACCATCCTGAGTTACCATAAGCTTGAAGGGAAACCCACAAGCATAATGAAGGCCCAAAGAGTCAAATTTGCTAGTAAGCGGCTTCCATTGTCTCCTCTTGGAAAGAGTAGATGGCTCCAGGTCCTGGTACAATTGTAAGGTAATAGCCATATATCGTGGAGGAGCATGGCTTAACAACCTCCTTCGTGGAGAAAAAAATGAAATCTCACGACAATGTCCTTTCTAATGGAGGCCGCTTACCAGCAAAGTTACAATTTATTGTTTTATGTTGTGCACAAACTAGAGGTTTTGCTGGTAGCGTAAAGGTGCCGCTGTCTAAATTCAGAAATGGCATTTCAAGAACTAAAACACTACATGCACGCACAGTCCATTGCCTAATTTTGCTACCAATATTTATTTGGTATCTTGTTTTGTGCTGTTCACAAACTACATATTTTGCCTAAATTATTTTTTTAAACTGAAAAGCATCCCAAAATTGCTTAAATTCACATTTCTTTGCACATATTCACTGCTAATATTTTGTTATTGTTATTGCTATAGTTTCACGTTTGGTATTTTGAGGCTTTACCTTCAATAGGGCTCAAAGATCTCAAAACTGCTGCATGAATGTATATGTTACTAAAAAATGTAAATCCCTATAATGCATTTTGGCCCCATCTAGCAGTGGGAGGAACAGGCTGTCAATAGCTGTATAAAGCACCAAGATGCAATTGTACGTCCTATGGCATCAACTGCAAAGGGGTTAATTGTTTTCTTGTGTCCTCTGTTTTTTATGTTTTTCGTAAATTTGTTGTAGTTTCACTTTTATTTTTGTAATTAATTTCCTTTTTCCATTATCTCATTTATACATTACTTATCAAGATGTAAATCGCATCAGGAGTATATATTGCAATTTGTTTCATTGGGGCTACAACACTTCAAGTCTGAACAACCATATGCAACTCCATCATACTTGACATCTTCTTCAAATCTTTTCCCAATCGTGAAACATTGCCCAGTTAGTGAAAAACAACTCTTTGATCAAATGCATTTTCTTAATCATAAATTCTATGCAGTCTATAAAAAGTATATGTATATAAGTTGATTAAAAAGGATTAAGTTAAAGGACTTTATGGTCTTCATTTGAATGTTTACACTGCTCTAGGTGTTACATTTTTAAATACCATGACTGGAGATTCTGGCAACGTCTTATGTCTTTTCACCTTAAAACCACTTTTTGAACCTTTAAAATGTATATGTATCAGCAGACTTATTAGGAGGGGCCACCATTCAGAACTTAATACACGCAATCCATTACAGCTAAGTTAACAATGTAGTAGTTTGGTGCCTTGTGTAGCTAATGTATTGTGTCTGGGTCGTAAGGGCAAATGTTTCCTTTCTATTTAATGATGAGTACAGAATCATTCTCTCAAATGCCACAACTCAAATATTTATTATTATTGATGGTGATCTATTGTTTGTGCAAGTATTTGTTGTCGACATGAACAGATGATATACAAAAAGAATGAAAAATTATGTCTGTTTTTGAATTTCTTATATTTGATTTTTTATTATGTATCATTAATCATTAATTTCTTGTTTTACCGCACTTGGGATTGCATTTCATTAAAACTATTACAGCATTTCTGCTTTATGGGCCTTAACGGTTTAAAGTATATGTTGTTAAAGTCCACCTTAAAAATAAGGTAACATTTAACAAAAGGCTTTTAAATATGGCTGGCTAGTGGTCTTTGTGTGTGTCTGATCAAATATGTACAGTTCTTAAAAACATTTAATTTTCATTGGAAACTTGATGTGTATATTAGACTGTATGCATGAACCAACAATGATTCAGACAAATGTTTTGTTTTTGTTCCATTTGTTTTCCAACAACAAATTTTGTATTCTGCCATTTCAGTTCAGACAAAATTCGAAAGGGCGTCTTTTTCTATTCAGGAATGAAATTTGTTATCACTCACCCCAGTAACTCTCTCTTACATTCTCTAATGCTCTCTATTAAACTCTCACACTCTTTTTCAATGTTTCAAGTTCTCTGCTGACTGCTTCCGTGTCTCTGTTTCCTTTCGAGCAACCCCGCTTCTTCTAGTGCCTCTTCTTATTCTTCTGTTTCCTTTGTCCTGTAGCAATGATCAAAATGTTAAACACAAGACTAGCCTTCGAAAAAATACACAAAGGAATCAATTAACGAAAGCAAATACCGTATTGGCTCGGATATAGGCCGCCCCCGTATATAGGCCGCACCCTAAAAGTTTGGTGCTTTTTTAAAGAAAAAGTTTTTTTCTTTAAAAAAGCACCAAAAAAAACATGCTGCCACTCTGTCCCCCCCCCGAGATATGCTGCCACTGTCCTCCCTCCCCGAGATACGCTGCCACTGTCCTCCCTCCCCGAGATCCGCTGCCGCTGTCCTCCCTCCCCGCGATACGCTGCCGCTGTCCTCCCTCCCCGCGATACGCTGCCGCTGTCCTCCCTCCCCGAGATCCGCTGCCGCTGTCCTCCCTCCCCGCGATACGCTGCCGCTGTCCTCCCTCCCCGCGATACGCTGCCGCTGTCGCTGTCCTCCTCTGCCCCCCCCTCCTCGACTTACCGGAGCAGACTCCCGGGTGTCTTGCGGGGCCGGCGAGGGACATCTACGCAATACGCGTATGCAACTTCCGGTACCGGAAGTTGCATGCGCGTATTGCGTAAATGTCTCCCGCCGGCCCCGCAAGACACCCGGGAGTCTGCTCCGGTAAGTCGGGGGTGGGCAGAGGTAAAACGCTTAGATAACCTCCCGTGCCGGCACCCCCCCCCCGTGGGAAGTGCTGGCAGGGGAGGCTGTCTGAGCGTATCGGGGAGAAGGATGCAGGTCCCCTGCACCGCTGCGGGGGATCTGTATCTTAACCCTGCTGCCTGCCCGGCGCCCGGGACTGCATGTCCCGGGCGTCGGGCGCTAGAGCCCGAATATAGGCCGCACCCCCACTTTAAAAACTTAAAGTGGGGGAAAAAAGTGCGGCCTATATTCGAGCCAATACGGTATATATAGTGTAAAGTTTAGGATTTGGCATAATATAATAACATAATATAAGATTGTTGCTGTTCCTCAATAATGATACTTTGCCATCTGTTTGCTATAAGTATGTGATATAAGAGTTACTAGTCAGTGTTTGGTTTTTGTTTATTTGATCTGAGCTTGGTACTTTTTTAAAATATAAAATCCCTATGAAAATGTTATGTTATGAAAAAAACCCAGCAGTCTAATCATTATTTAATTTCTAAATATTTCTTGCCACAGCTAACAGTCCCAATAAACAATATTTCTTTCACTGTTTTTTCCACATACACATTTAGAACCTTCTTATACAGTATAGACTTGCTTAGTTATCTTAGGTTAGTAGGTAACTGGAAATGTACAATCTAGTGTACTGGTATAAAGGTACGTTGGATGTTGGCTTTTTAATACACTGTATTGTGTGAGAAAAATATAGGCATACTATTTATAAGTTTCCTTTGAGCAGCAGGCCTTTTTGTGTGTTCTAAATACTGCAAAATATGTGTAGAACTGTTGCCAATGTGAAGCCTCTATAGCACTCTTGGCCTGTGCTACACATCCTTCAGAGGTACAATGTCATGTCCCAGGACTCATGAGATGGCATCTGGGGGCTAGGCAAATACCACCGGAGTATGTATTTCTGTGTGGAATCCTCTTTTAGGTATATTCTTCTTAACTCACTAGATAAGTAAATTCAACTATAATGACATATAGTTCTTTAGTAAAAGCAGATGTTATTTTATATGCCAAATGTATACAAAATCATTAGTTTTGTACACATACATTTGTTGTAATGAGCTGTGGAGCTATAATCTGCTACTCCCTAAAATGTTTTGGCTAACCATGTGTTTTTGTGAGTGGAGAAGAGAATACCAATTAGTATGTGGTTGTGGGCAAAGATGACTTTAAACTTTACAGCCAATGAATGCCTTAGTGCTTCCAGATCTAAGGATCTCCTTTGCAGGGGAAACTATCATGATGTAACCGTTTCTCTCTGTCTTTTTAGCGTAATCATTCAGAACTGAATCTAAACCTTTTGCATATCAACCACAGAGGTAGTTATTCAGGGACGCCTTGATTTTGCATTTAAGAATGGTTGAGAGGTTGAGAGGTACACTTTTTTTTGTGATCGCTGCACTTTAATCGGAATTAGGTGCCGACTCATTCTTTGACATAGTTTTAGAAAAATATGCTTGGCTATTGAAATACTTTTCAAAAAATTAATTTGTGGCAAACTTACAGTTTGCAAATAGATCACTTACCTCCTGTGTTTATTTTCTTTTACACTGAAAAGAGAATGAGTTTCTGTTGCGGAACAGGTTGTTAGGTACCAGTACACTTTTTAATTACTCGATCCATATTCTGAGAGACTCACAAGTTGCTTGCTGATAAGAGGAACAAATTACGTGTCCTTTGTGAGCCTTGCTAAACATTTACAGTATGATCAACTGTAACAAAAAGATAACAGGGATTTTTAATCATCTGTTCTCATTTCTTCCATCTGTATTTGTTGTCCAGACAAACAAAAGTCAAGGTCTGCTATGGCTACAATTCAGGTGGAATCCTTGTTAAATAAATAGCTTTCCTTGTGATAACTCTTTTATTACAAGGGAAGATGTGATGTATGATTTGGATCAGTTGTAACTCTTTCTCTTCTTTTAAGGACCAGGCTGTTTTTTATTTTTTGTACCCTCTGGGACTGAGGCTGTTTTAACACTTTTGCGGTGTAAGTGTTTAGCAGTAATGTTCTCCTCTCCTACACAAGTTATATATTGTTGACAAGAAGGTCTTTCTTCAGATCCCATTTTTTGATAAAAAAAAATATGATGAAAAACTAAATAAAAAACACTTTTTCTCACTTTTATTTGAAAAATCTTTTACTCATCCAAAAAAAGCTAATCAAAAAACATACTAAATAGATTCTACTATTTGTCTTGAGTTAAAAAAAATACCCAATGTTTTTATGTTTTTTTGCTTTTTTTCTGCAAGTTATTGGGCAATAACTACAAGTAGTGTTTTGCTATTTCAAAACCATTTTTAAAAATCTGGTCATTCTTCCCCCATGTGCTATTTCGGGTATCTTTAAAGCCGGCAAATGCAATTTACCCCATCAAACCATATATTTTGGAAAACTAGACACCTCAAGGTATTTCAAATGCTAGTATATTAACCCTTTCCATGCACTAATTCTACTGCCACCCTTTGTCAAACTTTGTGGTAGTGATTTATTTTGTATTTTTTTTTATCACAAAAATTACACTTCAGGTATGGATTTACAGCTCCTGGTATACGACACTTTCAAACACTTGATTACAGTGATTCCTATACATGCATGGTTGTTTGGAGTAGGGCTGCAACAACTAATCGATAAAATCGATAATACACAATAATGAAAATCATTGCCAACGAATTTTGTTATCGATTAGTTGAATCGATTTTGTACGATTATCAAATGAGGGTTTTTTTCAGAGCAAATGCTCTGAAAAATACCCTCCATTTTATAATCCATTTTGTTCAGTGTGACTCACAGCAGCAGTTATTACTACTTACAGTCCCTCCCTGCGGTCACTCTGATGACTGGCCCCGTCCCATCCTTTCTCCCAGTCCCTCCCTGCAGTCACACTGACAATTGGCCCCGCCTATTTCCTATAGCGTCCACACTCATCTAACTGTGAGTATAAAATTAATATTTGGGCTGCTGAAAGTTAGGGGAGGTGTGGTTAATTTAGGGGCAGTTATGGTTAATGGGGTGTTTAGGGTTAACTTAGGGGCAGTTATGGTTAATGGGGTGTTTAGGTTAATTTAGGGACAGCTATAGTTAATGAGGTGTTTAGGATTGATTTAGGGGCAGTTGTGGTTAATGAGGGTTTAGGGTTAATTTAGTGGCAGTTGTAGTTGATGGGGTCTTTAGGGTTAATTTAAGGGCAGTTGTGGTTGATGGGGTCTTTAGGGTTAATTTAGGGACAGTTGTGGTTAATGAGGTGTTTAGGGTTAATTTAGGGGCAGTTGTGTTTGATGGGGTCTTCTCTTCAGGATTAATTTAATGCTGAGGACTGAGGGTTAATTTAATTAATTTAATAAAGTTAATTTAAGGTGAAGTTAGAGGTAAAGGGGGGCAAACTGAGGGGAATCTAAATCCTGGGGGCATTGAAGATTATTAATGTATTTTTTTATTTATAAAACTATTGTGTCTGTGAACGAGTCCGCAAATCTATGAGTGCACTATGGCATATCAGGGGGGTATACGGCATACCTGGGGAGGACGGAGTGACATATCTGGGGGTATAAGGCATATAGGGTATATAAGGCATATGTGGGGAGGGTGGAGTGGCATGTCTGGGAGGCAGTGTGGCATGTCTGGGAGGCAGTATGGCATATCTGGGGGGCATTGTGGCATGTCTGGGGGGCAGGTTGGGAACTCCAATTTTGGAGTATTTCTGCCGATAGAAAAACAAGATAAAAATACATTAATCCCGTACATTGAAAAAATAATTAGAATTACAGGAGTTACATAACGGAGAAACCTTTGAATAAATTCATTCTGTATTTTTATTGATAAATAATTGTTAGATGGTAGAATATAGCTGGAGACAGTCAGGTGTGGCAGACCTTTAAGGCATCAAATCTGGACTTGCAAAGGACAGGCCAAACAAGAAATGGCCATTCGATAAACAAGACGTGTCCTGGGCGATCTTCAGACTTGAGGAAGCCTGTTGTACACCCTTGGGGTGGAGATTGCTCGTTCCAGAGTGCTGGTGTGGAGGAGCTATACGTCTGTTTTCTATTTCTGTCCAGTTGATGGGAAGAAAGAACGGGTGCTGCCTGATATCACCGGTCACCCCGAGGCGGTGCTGTGGATTTTTATGTAAGAGATCAGTCAAAATATCCACAGCTTGGGGGCCGAGTGGTCTTATGTATTTAGGGTTTTCGTGAATAATGGAATATGCCACAGCTTTTCTGGAGCTCTTGTGATAAAAGGGATATTCTCCAGCGTTCAGCATGCGGAACAACATCACCCCTAATGACCACCAGTCCACTGCAGCACCGTATTCTTCCCTTAAATGTATCTCTGGGGCCATGTAGCGAAAAGTCCCGCAACGTTCTGAAGTTAGTGTGTTTCCACAAATGTTCTCTGCCACAAGACCGAAGTCACAGATTTTGGCGTGTCCTTCACCGTCTAGCAGCACGTTGCCTGGCTTCAGGTCCCGATGAATAATGCCACGTGAGTGGAGGTACTGAATGCCACAGACTATTTCAGCAGAATAAAACCTGGCTGTGGTCTCTGTCATGCAGCCCTCTCTGGCCATGAACATCTGCAGGCTCCCTCCAGGCATATACTCCATGAGGAAGAATACGGAGGTTTGTGTCTGGAAGGCAGCATATCCACGGCACAGAAATGGGCTGTTCCTGGCCAACTCGAGTGTCCTCTTCTCTTTTAAGATGTTCATGATCCTTGTGTGTTTTTTTCGAATCATTTTGACTGCCACCGGGGAATTCCTGCCAACGCAGGAAGCCAACATCACTTTCCCAAAACCTCCCTGTCCCAGCACAGAATGAAACTTGAAAGAAGACAGCGACAGTGATATTTCTGCATTTCTTCCTCGCCCAACTTGCTCCTCGTATCTACGTCTCTTTTCCTCGTAGTCACAGCTGCTTGTGCTGCTTCTGGGGCGTTTCTCTATCAGCTGCCGAGGTTCTTTCACTGGCTCCTTTGTAGTCTCTATCAGGCAGTGGAAATTCTCATCGCCTTCTTTAGCAGTGCGTGTGCTCCTTTTCTTTCCTCGCCTCCTCTGTTTTTCTGCACTGCTTCCCTCCTTTATCACTTTGCTGGGAAAACTCTCCATTTGTTGACCTTCCCTCCTCCTTCTGAAGGCATTCAACACTGCATTGTTTGCCCTGTTTAAAAACCTACAGAGTTTTCTGGGGCAACATTTTTTTATTCTCCACCCTAGTCCACACCAGCAGCTACACCTTTCCACGGTGCTCTGGGAGTTCTTGCTCATTTTCTGCTCACGCTCCAACAAACATTTATTGTAAGAGAGAAAATAGTTCAAGATCACAGTTAAGATCACTATTAAATAGCACCTTGTGAATGTCTTGACACAGTGAGGAGAAAGGGCTGTAGCTGCAGCTTTATAAGAGTGATGATGTCACTGGTGCTTATGATGTCACAATGCAATAACCGGTTGGATTCTAGAATGGTGAAAGCGATCACCTAATTTGCATACATATACACACATTTAGGATATTCCGCATAAGCTAACCTTATGGTTATGGTACAAGAATTTCAAAGTATTTTAAGATTCCTGTAATTTCTTAGCCCTCTCCATAAAGCATATATTTTTATTCTGACACTACAACACAGCCCTGTTAGAAATAATAAAACATTTTTCACGAGGCTATGCTTGGATGGTCTTTCCCCCTCTCACTTGATTAGCAAGGGTGTGGATATCGAAGATATTGAAGGGTATACGTATTGCAATGGACAGTGTATAAAAATGATAATACAAATCCATCATTGCTCCATTAGCACAAAAAGAGACAACATGTAAAGTTGCTTTTGTATTGTGTGTTCATGTTTTTAAATTTCCCATCTGGATACATTGTTGTTTTTTCAGTTTGCATTTATGATTTGATACTCATGCTGTACTTCCTTTTGAAAGGCTTGTGACTGCCATGCATTATTGTATGATCAGCAAACAAAATAAAAAAAGTGACCAAGACCTTATGGATACTAGTTTGTGCATTCATGCTTCTACCTTGTGAAGCAGAGGGTTACCACAAAGGGGATTTTTTCTGACATTGTGAGAGTAAAGATGCTGTACACCAGAGGTGTATTGTAGGCCCCATGTCTTTTCATTTGTATATTAAAGGGCTGATAAAGTGTGTATAAAAAAATCTTGTATTTTACATGTGACACCAGTTGATACAGGCTCATCGTTTTGACTAAGAATGCTTCGGGTTTCAACATTGGCAATTGATGTAATGTGGTACACTAGGTTAATGGCCAAAACCTGCACCCCAAAAGAAGCGTTTAATGTTTTATTTATTTATTAATTTGTTTTTGTTTGCTTAATGTAAAGCTTAGACCAGCGGACTAGCGGCCTTTTCCACAAAAAAAGGTGCCCCATTAATGGTGTCCTGGTGAATTTAAGTAGTAAAAGGCGACTCGGTTGTACAGTAAACAGCACAGACTCATATATCAATGTACATGGCTATATTGCTTAATACAGAGCTGACTCGCCAAACTGGGGTACTTTGGTGTAGTGGCTGGCTAAAGAGGTATATGGCCACACCAATATTTATGCTTCAGATAGGTGCTTTTAAATAGTATTTGCTGGGTGTTATCTAAATTCTTGTTTGGCTGTACTTGTTGTTCAAGTTGGTAGAACCCTGGAATCTGTACTTATATGATTTTTTGATGTGCTCCTATTTCTGTATTTATTGTGTGCGTGTGTATGTGTTTGAAGCTATAACATAAACATATGCAAAGTCTCTTAAAGGGTTCCAAATGATTGAAATTGAGAATTTTAAGGCAGGATAGGAGGCTCAAATAGTACACAATCTAAACCTATCAATAAAGATTCAACAGAATATAGCTGTGTGCAGCTCCTCCTTCCTTCTGTTTCTTTGCTGCTCACCATGGCTCAGGTCAGCTCAATTAGCTTATTGGTAGTTCTTGGTCAATCATATCGGTTTGTTCATTATCTATTTAACCTTTAATTTATTTTTTTCCCCTCACATTTATTGTTATTTTTTCATTGTTGTTTTATCTGTGATTCTCTATTTAATGTTTTATATTTGTTGTTGCTCTGTCCTTTAGGTTCCTATATGCGTGGGCACTTTTTTTTCCTTTATGCTATCTTTCCTTATAGCAGGTTTAGACTTTCGTTTGTCTATTTCTTCTTCTTCTTCCCCTTTGTTGCTGCGACCATCTTGAAGGGTGGCGTGACGTTGTATTGTGATTAAACGCTCGCTTCTCGTGAGAGTTCACCGCCATCTTGGTTTCCTTTATTATCTTATCCGTTGTGACGGCCATCTTGGGTGGCCGTTCCAACACTCTGTGGGAGTTGAACTCTCGTTTCTCGCGAGAGTTCACCGCCATTTTGAGTTTCTCTGACACCGCGCAGTAAAGTTGCCACGCAGTGTCGGGTGATAGAGATTAGGAGCAGACGTATCGTGCCGTCTTTTCTGTATTTTACTAGTTATTCTGCCTTTTCCCCACCAATGTGTTAGGGTGAGCCCCTGTTTCTTCGGTGGGACATCAGTTTAATCCTTTTGTGGAAAATTAAAAAAAAATCTAATTCATTTTTTTAATATACAGAGTGAGCCTCTGTATTTATTATATTATTTTACAATAAAAACATAAAAACAATCTAAAAAACATTGGTCTAAGATTTGTCCTTGATGACAATGTGAGCCCCTGTTTATTATATATGTATATATATATATATATATATATATATATATATATATATATTACCCTGGTTGACAAGGTGAGTCCTGACTTCATGGTCGAAGGCAAAGTCATCCATGCGGAAAGTTTTCAAACAGATACCCGTTCTAATTATTAAGAGCCAGAATTTAACAATTTTGTAAGGGCCAAAAAATTACTAATTTTGGAATATTTGTCCCGATGAAAAAAGAGGCTAAAATATATTAATCCCATATGTTGAAAAAATAATTAGTATTACAGGAGTTACATAACGGAGAAACCTTTGAATAAATTCATTCTGTATTTTTATTGATAAATAATTGTTAGATGGTAGAATATAGCTGGAGACAGTCAGGTGTGGCAGACCTTTAAGGCATCAAATCTGGACTTGCAAAGGACAGGCCAAACAAGAAATGGCCATTCGATAAACAAGACGTGTCCTGGGCGATCTTCAGACTTGAGGAAGCCTGTTGTACACCCTTGGGGTGGAGATTGCTCGTTCCAGAGTGCTGGTGTGGAGGAGCTATACGTCTGTTTTCTATTTCTGTCCAGTTGATGGGAAGAAAGAACGGGTGCTGCCTGATATCACCGGTCACCCCGAGGCGGTGCTGTGGATTTTTATGTAAGAGATCAGTCAAAATATCCACAGCTTGGGGGCCGAGTGGTCTTATGTATTTAGGGTTTTCGTGAATAATGGAATATGCCACAGCTTTTCTGGAGCTCTTGTGATAAAAGGGATATTCTCCAGCGTTCAGCATGCGGAACAACATCACCCCTAATGACCACCAGTCCACTGCAGCACCGTATTCTTCCCTTAAATGTATCTCTGGGGCCATGTAGCGAAAAGTCCCGCAACGTTCTGAAGTTAGTGTGTTTCCACAAATGTTCTCTGCCACAAGACCGAAGTCACAGATTTTGGCGTGTCCTTCACCGTCTAGCAGCACGTTGCCTGGCTTCAGGTCCCGATGAATAATGCCACGTGAGTGGAGGTACTGAATGCCACAGACTATTTCAGCAGAATAAAACCTGGCTGTGGTCTCTGTCATGCAGCCCTCTCTGGCCATGAACATCTGCAGGCTCCCTCCAGGCATATACTCCATGAGGAAGAATACGGAGGTTTGTGTCTGGAAGGCAGCATATCCACGGCACAGAAATGGGCTGTTCCTGGCCAACTCGAGTGTCCTCTTCTCTTTTAAGATGTTCATGATCCTTGTGTGTTTTTTTCGAATCATTTTGACTGCCACCGGGGAATTCCTGCCAACGCAGGAAGCCAACATCACTTTCCCAAAACCTCCCTGTCCCAGCACAGAATGAAACTTGAAAGAAGACAGCGACAGTGATATTTCTGCATTTCTTCCTCGCCCAACTTGCTCCTCGTATCTACGTCTCTTTTCCTCGTAGTCACAGCTGCTTGTGCTGCTTCTGGGGCGTTTCTCTATCAGCTGCCGAGGTTCTTTCACTGGCTCCTTTGTAGTCTCTATCAGGCAGTGGAAATTCTCATCGCCTTCTTTAGCAGTGCGTGTGCTCCTTTTCTTTCCTCGCCTCCTCTGTTTTTCTGCACTGCTTCCCTCCTTTATCACTTTGCTGGGAAAACTCTCCATTTGTTGACCTTCCCTCCTCCTTCTGAAGGCATTCAACACTGCATTGTTTGCCCTGTTTAAAAACCTACAGAGTTTTCTGGGGCAACATTTTTTTATTCTCCACCCTAGTCCACACCAGCAGCTACACCTTTCCACGGTGCTCTGGGAGTTCTTGCTCATTTTCTGCTCACGCTCCAACAAACATTTATTGTAAGAGAGAAAATAGTTCAAGATCACAGTTAAGATCACTATTAAATAGCACCTTGTGAATGTCTTGACACAGTGAGGAGAAAGGGCTGTAGCTGCAGCTTTATAAGAGTGATGATGTCACTGGTGCTTATGATGTCACAATGCAATAACTGGTTGGATTCTAGAATGGTGAAAGCGATCACCTAATTTGCATACATATACACACATTTAGGATATTCCGCATAAGCTAACCTTATGGTTATGGTACAAGAATTTCAAAGTATTTTAAGATTCCTGTAATTTCTTAGCCCTCTCCATAAAGCATATATTTTTATTCTGACACTACAACACAGCCCTGTTAGAAATAATAAAACATTTTTCACGAGGCTATGCTTGGATGGTCTTTCCCCCTCTCACTTGATTAGCAAGGGTGTGGATATCGAAGATATTGAAGGGTATACGTATTGCAATGGACAGTGTATAAAAATGATAATACAAATCCATCATTGCTCCATTAGCACAAAAAGAGACAACATGTAAAGTTGCTTTTGTATTGTGTGTTCATGTTTTTAAATTTCCCATCTGGATACATTGTTGTTTTTTCAGTTTGCATTTATGATTTGATACTCATGCTGTACTTCCTTTTGAAAGGCTTGTGACTGCCATGCATTATTGTATGATCAGCAAACAAAATAAAAAAAGTGACCAAGACCTTATGGATACTAGTTTGTGCATTCATGCTTCTACCTTGTGAAGCAGAGGGTTACCACAAAGGGGATTTTTTCTGACATTGTGAGAGTAAAGATGCTGTACACCAGAGGTGTATTGTAGGCCCCATGTCTTTTCATTTGTATATTAAAGGGCTGATAAAGTGTGTATAAAAAAATCTTGTATTTTACATGTGACACCAGTTGATACAGGCTCATCGTTTTGACTAAGAATGCTTCGGGTTTCAACATTGGCAATTGATGTAATGTGGTACACTAGGTTAATGGCCAAAACCTGCACCCCAAAAGAAGCGTTTAATGTTTTATTTATTTATTAATTTGTTTTTGTTTGCTTAATGTAAAGCTTAGACCAGCGGACTAGCGGCCTTTTCCACAAAAAAAGGTGCCCCATTAATGGTGTCCTGGTGAATTTAAGTAGTAAAAGGCGACTCGGTTGTACAGTAAACAGCACAGACTCATATATCAATGTACATGGCTATATTGCTTAATACAGAGCTGACTCGCCAAACTGGGGTACTTTGGTGTAGTGGCTGGCTAAAGAGGTATATGGCCACACCAATATTTATGCTTCAGATAGGTGCTTTTAAATAGTATTTGCTGGGTGTTATCTAAATTCTTGTTTGGCTGTACTTGTTGTTCAAGTTGGTAGAACCCTGGAATCTGTACTTATATGATTTTTTGATGTGCTCCTATTTCTGTATTTATTGTGTGCGTGTGTATGTGTTTGAAGCTATAACATAAACATATGCAAAGTCTCTTAAAGGGTTCCAAATGATTGAAATTGAGAATTTTAAGGCAGGATAGGAGGCTCAAATAGTACACAATCTAAACCTATCAATAAAGATTCAACAGAATATAGCTGTGTGCAGCTCCTCCTTCCTTCTCTTTCTTTGCTGCTCACCATGGCTCAGGTCAGCTCAATTAGCTTATTGGTAGTTCTTGGTCAATCATATCGGTTTGTTCATTATCTATTTAACCTTTAATTTATTTTTTTCCCCTCACATTTATTGTTATTTTTTCATTGTTGTTTTATCTGTGATTCTCTATTTAATGTTTTATATTTGTTGTTGCTCTGTCCTTTAGGTTCCTATATGCGTGGGCACTTTTTTTTCCTTTATGCTATCTTTCCTTATAGCAGGTTTAGACTTTCGTTTGTCTATTTCTTCTTCTTCTTCCCCTTTGTTGCTGCGACCATCTTGAAGGGTGGCGTGACGTTGTATTGTGATTAAACGCTCGCTTCTCGTGAGAGTTCACCGCCATCTTGGTTTCCTTTATTATCTTATCCGTTGTGACGGCCATCTTGGGTGGCCGTTCCAACACTCTGTGGGAGTTGAACTCTCATTTCTCGCGAGAGTTCACCGCCATTTTGAGTTTCTCTGACACCGCGCAGTAAAGTTGCCACGCAGTGTCGGGTGATAGAGATTAGGAGCAGACGTATCGTGCCGTCTTTTCTGTATTTTACTAGTTATTCTGCCTTTTCCCCACCAATGTGTTAGGGTGAGCCCCTGTTTCTTCGGTGGGACATCAGTTTAATCCTTTTGTGGAAAATTAAAAAAAAATCTAATTCATTTTTTTAATATACAGAGTGAGCCTCTGTATTTATTATATTATTTTACAATAAAAACATAAAAACAATCTAAAAAACATTGGTCTAAGATTTGTCCTTGATGACAATGTGAGCCCCTGTTTATTATATATGTATATATATATATATATATATATATATATATATATATTACCCTGGTTGACAAGGTGAGTCCTGACTTCATGGTCGAAGGCAAAGTCATCCATGCGGAAAGTTTTCAAACAGATACCCGTTCTAATTATTAAGAGCCAGAATTTAACAATTTTGTAAGGGCCAAAAAATTACTAATTTTGGAATATTTGTCCCGATGAAAAAAGAGGCTAAAATATATTAATCCCATATGTTGAAAAAATAATTAGTATTACAGGAGTTACATAACGGAGAAACCTTTGAATAAATTCATTCTGTATTTTTATTGATAAATAATTGTTAGATGGTAGAATATAGCTGGAGACAGTCAGGTGTGGCAGACCTTTAAGGCATCAAATCTGGACTTGCAAAGGACAGGCCAAACAAGAAATGGCCATTCGATAAACAAGATGTGTCCTGGGCGATCTTCAGACTTGAGGAAGCCTGTTGTACACCCTTGGGGTGGAGATTGCTCGTTCCAGAGTGCTGGTGTGGAGGAGCTATACGTCTGTTTTCTATTTCTGTCCAGTTGATGGGAAGAAAGAACGGGTGCTGTCTGATATCACCGGTCACCCCGAGGCGGTGCTGTGGATTTTTATGTAAGAGATCAGTCAAAATATCCACAGCTTGGGGGCCGAGTGGTCTTATGTATTTAGGGTTTTCGTGAATAATGGAATATGCCACAGCTTTTCTGGAGCTCTTGTGATAAAAGGGATATTCTCCAGCGTTCAGCATGCGGAACAACATCACCCCTAATGACCACCAGTCCACTGCAGCACCGTATTCTTCCCTTAAATGTATCTCTGGGGCCATGTAGCGAAAAGTCCCGCAACGTTCTGAAGTTAGTGTGTTTCCACAAATGTTCTCTGCCACAAGACCGAAGTCACAGATTTTGGCGTGTCCTTCACCGTCTAGCAGCACGTTGCCTGGCTTCAGGTCCCGATGAATAATGCCACGTGAGTGGAGGTACTGAATGCCACAGACTATTTCAGCAGAATAAAACCTGGCTGTGGTCTCTGTCATGCAGCCCTCTCTGGCCATGAACATCTGCAGGCTCCCTCCAGGCATATACTCCATGAGGAAGAATACGGAGGTTTGTGTCTGGAAGGCAGCATATCCACGGCACAGAAATGGGCTGTTCCTGGCCAACTCGAGTGTCCTCTTCTCTTTTAAGATGTTCATGATCCTTGTGTGTTTTTTTCGAATCATTTTGACTGCCACCGGGGAATTCCTGCCAACGCAGGAAGCCAACATCACTTTCCCAAAACCTCCCTGTCCCAGCACAGAATGAAACTTGAAAGAAGACAGCGACAGTGATATTTCTGCATTTCTTCCTCGCCCAACTTGCTCCTCGTATCTATGTCTCTTTTCCTCGTAGTCACAGCTGCTTGTGCTGCTTCTGGGGCGTTTCTCTATCAGCTGCCGAGGTTCTTTCACTGGCTCCTTTGTAGTCTCTATCAGGCAGTGGAAATTCTCATCGCCTTCTTTAGCAGTGCGTGTGCTCCTTTTCTTTCCTCGCCTCCTCTGTTTTTCTGCACTGCTTCCCTCCTTTATCACTTTGCTGGGAAAACTCTCCATTTGTTGACCTTCCCTCCTCCTTCTGAAGGCATTCAACACTGCATTGTTTGCCCTGTTTAAAAACCTACAGAGTTTTCTGGGGCAACATTTTTTTATTCTCCACCCTAGTCCACACCAGCAGCTACACCTTTCCACGGTGCTCTGGGAGTTCTTGCTCATTTTCTGCTCACGCTCCAACAAACATTTATTGTAAGAGAGAAAATAGTTCAAGATCACAGTTAAGATCACTATTAAATAGCACCTTGTGAATGTCTTGACACAATGAGGAGAAAGGGCTGTAGCTGCAGCTTTATAAGAGTGATGATGTCACTGGTGCTTATGATGTCACAATGCAATAACCGGTTGGATTCTAGAATGGTGAAAGCGATCACCTAATTTGCATACATATACACACATTTAGGATATTCCGCATAAGCTAACCTTATGGTTATGGTACAAGAATTTCAAAGTATTTTAAGATTCCTGTAATTTCTTAGCCCTCTCCATAAAGCATATATTTTTATTCTGACACTACAACACAGCCCTGTTAGAAATAATAAAACATTTTTCACGAGGCTATGCTTGGATGGTCTTTCCCCCTCTCACTTGATTAGCAAGGGTGTGGATATCGAAGATATTGAAGGGTATACGTATTGCAATGGACAGTGTATAAAAATGATAATACAAATCCATCATTGCTCCATTAGCACAAAAAGAGACAACATGTAAAGTTGCTTTTGTATTGTGTGTTCATGTTTTTAAATTTCCCATCTGGATACATTGTTGTTTTTTCAGTTTGCATTTATGATTTGATACTCATGCTGTACTTCCTTTTGAAAGGCTTGTGACTGCCATGCATTATTGTATGATCAGCAAACAAAATAAAAAAAGTGACCAAGACCTTATGGATACTAGTTTGTGCATTCATGCTTCTACCTTGTGAAGCAGAGGGTTACCACAAAGGGGATTTTTTCTGACATTGTGAGAGTAAAGATGCTGTACACCAGAGGTGTATTGTAGGCCCCATGTCTTTTCATTTGTATATTAAAGGGCTGATAAAGTGTGTATAAAAAAATCTTGTATTTTACATGTGACACCAGTTGATACAGGCTCATCGTTTTGACTAAGAATGCTTCGGGTTTCAACATTGGTAATTGATGTAATGTGGTACACTAGGTTAATGGCCAAAACCTGCACCCCAAAAGAAGCGTTTAATGTTTTATTTATTTATTAATTTGTTTTTGTTTGCTTAATGTAAAGCTTAGACCAGCGGACTAGCGGCCTTTTCCACAAAAAAAGGTGCCCCATTAATGGTGTCCTGGTGAATTTAAGTAGTAAAAGGCGACTCGGTTGTACAGTAAACAGCACAGACTCATATATCAATGTACATGGCTATATTGCTTAATACAGAGCTGACTCGCCAAACTGGGGTACTTTGGTGTAGTGGCTGGCTAAAGAGGTATATGGCCACACCAATATTTATGCTTCAGATAGGTGCTTTTAAATAGTATTTGCTGGGTGTTATCTAAATTCTTGTTTGGCTGTACTTGTTGTTCAAGTTGGTAGAACCCTGGAATCTGTACTTATATGATTTTTTGATGTGCTCCTATTTCTGTATTTATTGTGTGCGTGTGTATGTGTTTGAAGTAGGGCTGCAACTAACGATTATTTTAATAATCGATTAATCGGCCGATTATTTTTTCGATTAATCGATTAATCGGATAAAAAAAACAATATGCAAATTTTTCGTTTATTTAAAAGAATTTAATGAACTGGATGTTAAAAAACAACTTAAAATTTACATTAACATTCTTATTTTGTTATGATGTAATAAAAAACAATATTTTCAAAGTACAAGAACCCAAACACAATATTTATGAAACAAAATAACCCCAAACATTCTGAAAAGAGGTGGACTATTACTGTTCAAGAAACTTTGCCCCAGCACTTTGCACCCAGCACTTTGCACCCAGCAGTTTGCACCCAGCCCTGGCACTTTGCACCCAGCACTTTGCCCCCAGCACTTTGCCCCAGCCCTGGCACTTTGCATCCAGCACTTTGCACCCAGCATTCAGCACTTTGCACCAGCACTTTGCACTTTGCACCCAGCCCTGGCACTTTGCACCCAGCACTTTGTACCCAGCACTTTGTACCCAGCACTCAGCACTTTGCGCCCAGCACTTTGCCCCAGCCCTGGCACTTTGCACCCAGCACTTTGCACCCAGCCCTGGCACTTTGCACCCAGCACTGGCACTTTGCACCCAGCACTTTGCACTGTGCCCCTGCACCCAGTCTCCAACTCTGCCCTGCACCCAGCCCTGCCCCCACATTCTGCCCTGCCCCCACACTCACACTCTGCCCTGCACCCACTCTGCCCTGCACCCACTCTGCCCTGCACCCAGTCTCACAGCCTGCCCTGCATCCCCACTCTGCTCTGCACCCAGTCTCACACCCTGCCCTGCCCCCCCACCCCCACTCTACTCTGCACCCAGTCTCACACCCTGCCCTGTATCCCAACCCCCACTCTGCTCTGCACCCAGTCTGCCACCCTGCCCTCCCACCCCCACTCTGACCTGCATCCAGTCTCCTGGCCCCACTCTGCCCTGCACTCACATCCTGCCCTGCATCCCCTGCCCCCCCACCCCCTGTGCCGCGGACCCCCCACCCCCTGTGCCGCGGACCCCCCACTGTGCAGCGCACCCCCCCCCACTCACTGTGCAGCGCACCCCCCCACTCACTCTGCCGCGCGCACACACGCACACACGCACACACACACACACACACACACACACACACACACACACACTCTGCCGCGCACCCAGTCTCGCACATAAACATTCGCACAGACAATAGACATAAAGAGTACTTACCTCCGCTACGAACTTGTTCCACTTCCAACTTCATAGTAGACGCGCGTCACATCCGTCGTCACGTAGCTTGAAGAAGGCGGAGACTGCAGAGCGTGGAGCAGAAGCGGGGAACGCTGGCGGAGGTAAGTAAAAGGAGCCTAGTGCTCCAACGACGAATCGATCACTCGATTCATCGATAACGGAAATCGTTATCGATGATTTCCGTTATCGATTATTATCGATTTTATCGATTCGTTGTTTCAGCTCTAGTTTGAAGTAGGGCTGCAACTAACGATTATTTTAATAATCGATTAGTTGGCCGATTATTTTGTCGATTAATCGATTAATCGGATAAAAAAATACATTATTTTAAATTGAAGAAAAATTGCAATAAAAAACGTACAATTTACACTTTCATCTCTTTATTGCAATGGCCTCTCTCTATTCACCTTCTTATTTTACTGACATAATACAAGCTACAAGAACCCAAACACAGTGCTTCTCAAACTAGGTTTTAATACAAAGTTATTAGTAAATATTAATTCATATGTTAACTATTTTTCATATTTAATAAAAACTGAGAAAAAAGCCTTGTTTAATTTTTTTTATTTACCAAACTGCCCCCAGTTATGCACATCTGACCCCCAGCTTGCCACTCTGCCCCCATATATGCCTTATACCTCTTATATGCCAGATTCCACTGTGCCCCCTGATATGCCACTGTGCCCCTGATATGCCTTATACTCCTTATATGCCAGTGATATGCAACTGAGCCCCCGATATACCTTTTAGCCCCAGATTTGTTTTATGCCCCCCTGATACCCCCTATATGCCACTGAGCCCCCTGATATACCTTTTACCCCCAGATATGTTTATGCCCCCCTGATATGCCTAATATCCATATGCCTTATACCCCCTATATGCCCTAAAAATTCATAATACCCCCCATACACCACTATAACTCACCCATACACCACTCTGGCTCCTCCCCCTCCCATACACCACTCTGGCTCCTCCCCCTCCCATACACCACTCTGGTTCCTCCCCTCCCATACACCACTCTGGCTCCTCCCCCTCCCATACACCACTCTGGCTCCTCCCCCTCTCATACTCCACTCTGCCTCCTCCCCCCTCCCATACACCACTCTGCCTCCTCCCCTCCCATACATCACTTTGCCTCCTCCCCCTCCCATATACCACTCTGCCTCCTCCCCTCCCATACATCACTTTGGCTCCTCCCCCTCCCATACTCCACTCTGCCTCCTCCCATACACCACTCTGGCTCCTCCCCTCCCATACATCACGTTGGCTCCTCCCCCTCCCATACATCACTTTGCCTCCTCCCCCCTCCCATACTTCACTCTGCCTCCTGTGAACCTCCGTTTCTGACAAGACACCAGGGAGCCGGGTAGAGAGGCAGAGTGGCGTATGAGAGGGGGAGGAGCCCGAGTGGTGTATTGGAGGGTGGCTCCCATACACCCCTCTGACTCCTCCCCCCTCCCATACACCGCTCTGCCTCTCTACCCGGCTCCGTTACTGAAGGCACTTTCATTGCAGCTTCATAGAAGCCACAGTGTAAGGGAAGGGCAGTAACGGAGTCTGTCTGTGCGATGCAGAGAGGATGATTCTCTGTCAGCCGGTGGGGGTCTGCATCGCACAGACAGACTCCGTTACTCACCTTCACTCACACTGAGGCTTCTATGAAGCTGCAGGGAAAGTGCATGTCAGTAACGGTGCCGGGTAGAGAGGCAGAGTGATGTATGGGAGGGGGGAGGAGGCAGATGGGAGGGGGAGAGAGACGGAAGTGAGAGACCGGCCGACAGTGAGAGGAATCCAGGTCCCCTGCAGCGTAGCGGGGGATCTGGATTCCGGTGTTATAATCCGATCTCTGTTTGAGATCGGATTATATAAGGAGAGGAGTTTTTCAGAGCATTTGCTCTGAAAAAACCTCTTTTTATAATCAATAAAAATCGATCCGATTAATCGATGATGAAATTCGTTGACAACGATTTTCATTATCGATTATTATCGATTTTATCGATTAGTTGTTTCAGCCCTAGTTTGAAGCTATAACATAAACATATGCAAAGTCTCTTAAAGGGTTCCAAATGATTGAAATTGAGAATTTTAAGGCAGGATAGGAGGCTCAAATAGTACACAATCTAAACCTATCAATAAAGATTCAACAGAATATAGCTGTGTGCAGCTCCTCCTTCCTTCTCTTTCTTTGCTGCTCACCATGGCTCAGGTCAGCTCAATTAGCTTATTGGTAGTTCTTGGTCAATCATATCGGTTTGTTCATTATCTATTTAACCTTTAATTTATTTTTTTCCCCTCACATTTATTGTTATTTTTTCATTGTTGTTTTATCTGTGATTCTCTATTTAATGTTTTATATTTGTTGTTGCTCTGTCCTTTAGGTTCCTATATGCGTGGGCACTTTTTTTTCCTTTATGCTATCTTTCCTTATAGCAGGTTTAGACTTTCGTTTGTCTATTTCTTCTTCTTCTTCCCCTTTGTTGCTGCGACCATCTTGAAGGGTGGCGTGACGTTGTATTGTGATTAAACGCTCGCTTCTCGTGAGAGTTCACCGCCATCTTGGTTTCCTTTATTATCTTATCCGTTGTGACGGCCATCTTGGGTGGCCGTTCCAACACTCTGTGGGAGTTGAACTCTCGTTTCTCGCGAGAGTTCACCGCCATTTTGAGTTTCTCTGACACCGCGCAGTAAAGTTGCCACGCAGTGTCGGGTGATAGAGATTAGGAGCAGACGTATCGTGCCGTCTTTTCTGTATTTTACTAGTTATTCTGCCTTTTCCCCACCAATGTGTTAGGGTGAGCCCCTGTTTCTTCGGTGGGACATCAGTTTAATCCTTTTGTGGAAAATTAAAAAAAAATCTAATTCATTTTTTTAATATACAGAGTGAGCCTCTGTATTTATTATATTATTTTACAATAAAAACATAAAAACAATCTAAAAAACATTGGTCTAAGATTTGTCCTTGATGACAATGTGAGCCCCTGTTTATTATATATGTATATATATATATATATATATATATTACCCTGGTTGACAAGGTGAGTCCTGACTTCATGGTCGAAGGCAAAGTCATCCATGCGGAAAGTTTTCAAACAGATACCCGTTCTAATTATTAAGAGCCAGAATTTAACAATTTTGTGAGGGCCAAAAAATTACTAATTTTGGAATATTTGTCCCGATGAAAAAAGAGGCTAAAATATATTAATCCCATATGTTGAAAAAATAATTAGTATTACAGGAGTTACATAACGGAGAAACCTTTGAATAAATTCATTCTGTATTTTTATTGATAAATAATTGTTAGATGGTAGAATATAGCTGGAGACAGTCAGGTGTGGCAGACCTTTAAGGCATCAAATCTGGACTTGCAAAGGACAGGCCAAACAAGAAATGGCCATTCGATAAACAAGACGTGTCCTGGGCGATCTTCAGACTTGAGGAAGCCTGTTGTACACCCTTGGGGTGGAGATTGCTCGTTCCAGAGTGCTGGTGTGGAGGAGCTATACGTCTGTTTTCTATTTCTGTCCAGTTGATGGGAAGAAAGAACGGGTGCTGCCTGATATCACCGGTCACCCCGAGGCGGTGCTGTGGATTTTTATGTAAGAGATCAGTCAAAATATCCACAGCTTGGGGGCCGAGTGGTCTTATGTATTTAGGGTTTTCGTGAATAATGGAATATGCCACAGCTTTTCTGGAGCTCTTGTGATAAAAGGGATATTCTCCAGCGTTCAGCATGCGGAACAACATCACCCCTAATGACCACCAGTCCACTGCAGCACCGTATTCTTCCCTTAAATGTATCTCTGGGGCCATGTAGCGAAAAGTCCCGCAACGTTCTGAAGTTAGTGTGTTTCCACAAATGTTCTCTGCCACAAGACCGAAGTCACAGATTTTGGCGTGTCCTTCACCGTCTAGCAGCACGTTGCCTGGCTTCAGGTCCCGATGAATAATGCCACGTGAGTGGAGGTACTGAATGCCACAGACTATTTCAGCAGAATAAAACCTGGCTGTGGTCTCTGTCATGCAGCCCTCTCTGGCCATGAACATCTGCAGGCTCCCTCCAGGCATATACTCCATGAGGAAGAATACGGAGGTTTGTGTCTGGAAGGCAGCATATCCACGGCACAGAAATGGGCTGTTCCTGGCCAACTCGAGTGTCCTCTTCTCTTTTAAGATGTTCATGATCCTTGTGTGTTTTTTTCGAATCATTTTGACTGCCACCGGGGAATTCCTGCCAACGCAGGAAGCCAACATCACTTTCCCAAAACCTCCCTGTCCCAGCACAGAATGAAACTTGAAAGAAGACAGCGACAGTGATATTTCTGCATTTCTTCCTCGCCCAACTTGCTCCTCGTATCTACGTCTCTTTTCCTCGTAGTCACAGCTGCTTGTGCTGCTTCTGGGGCGTTTCTCTATCAGCTGCCGAGGTTCTTTCACTGGCTCCTTTGTAGTCTCTATCAGGCAGTGGAAATTCTCATCGCCTTCTTTAGCAGTGCGTGTGCTCCTTTTCTTTCCTCGCCTCCTCTGTTTTTCTGCACTGCTTCCCTCCTTTATCACTTTGCTGGGAAAACTCTCCATTTGTTGACCTTCCCTCCTCCTTCTGAAGGCATTCAACACTGCATTGTTTGCCCTGTTTAAAAACCTACAGAGTTTTCTGGGGCAACATTTTTTTATTCTCCACCCTAGTCCACACCAGCAGCTACACCTTTCCACGGTGCTCTGGGAGTTCTTGCTCATTTTCTGCTCACGCTCCAACAAACATTTATTGTAAGAGAGAAAATAGTTCAAGATCACAGTTAAGATCACTATTAAATAGCACCTTGTGAATGTCTTGACACAGTGAGGAGAAAGGGCTGTAGCTGCAGCTTTATAAGAGTGATGATGTCACTGGTGCTTATGATGTCACAATGCAATAACCGGTTGGATTCTAGAATGGTGAAAGCGATCACCTAATTTGCATACATATACACACATTTAGGATATTCCGCATAAGCTAACCTTATGGTTATGGTACAAGAATTTCAAAGTATTTTAAGATTCCTGTAATTTCTTAGCCCTCTCCATAAAGCATATATTTTTATTCTGACACTACAACACAGCCCTGTTAGAAATAATAAAACATTTTTCACGAGGCTATGCTTGGATGGTCTTTCCCCCTCTCACTTGATTAGCAAGGGTGTGGATATCGAAGATATTGAAGGGTATACGTATTGCAATGGACAGTGTATAAAAATGATAATACAAATCCATCATTGCTCCATTAGCACAAAAAGAGACAACATGTAAAGTTGCTTTTGTATTGTGTGTTCATGTTTTTAAATTTCCCATCTGGATACATTGTTGTTTTTTCAGTTTGCATTTATGATTTGATACTCATGCTGTACTTCCTTTTGAAAGGCTTGTGACTGCCATGCATTATTGTATGATCAGCAAACAAAATAAAAAAAGTGACCAAGACCTTATGGATACTAGTTTGTGCATTCATGCTTCTACCTTGTGAAGCAGAGGGTTACCACAAAGGGGATTTTTTCTGACATTGTGAGAGTAAAGATGCTGTACACCAGAGGTGTATTGTAGGCCCCATGTCTTTTCATTTGTATATTAAAGGGCTGATAAAGTGTGTATAAAAAAATCTTGTATTTTACATGTGACACCAGTTGATACAGGCTCATCGTTTTGACTAAGAATGCTTCGGGTTTCAACATTGGCAATTGATGTAATGTGGTACACTAGGTTAATGGCCAAAACCTGCACCCCAAAAGAAGCGTTTAATGTTTTATTTATTTATTAATTTGTTTTTGTTTGCTTAATGTAAAGCTTAGACCAGCGGACTAGCGGCCTTTTCCACAAAAAAAGGTGCCCCATTAATGGTGTCCTGGTGAATTTAAGTAGTAAAAGGCGACTCGGTTGTACAGTAAACAGCACAGACTCATATATCAATGTACATGGCTATATTGCTTAATACAGAGCTGACTCGCCAAACTGGGGTACTTTGGTGTAGTGGCTGGCTAAAGAGGTATATGGCCACACCAATATTTATGCTTCAGATAGGTGCTTTTAAATAGTATTTGCTGGGTGTTATCTAAATTCTTGTTTGGCTGTACTTGTTGTTCAAGTTGGTAGAACCCTGGAATCTGTACTTATATGATTTTTTGATGTGCTCCTATTTCTGTATTTATTGTGTGCGTGTGTATGTGTTTGAAGTAGGGCTGCAACTAACGATTATTTTAATAATCGATTAATCGGCCGATTATTTTTTCGATTAATCGATTAATCGGATAAAAAAAACAATATGCAAATTTTTCGTTTATTTAAAAGAATTTAATGAACTGGATGTTAAAAAACAACTTAAAATTTACATTAACATTCTTATTTTGTTATGATGTAATAAAAAACAATATTTTCAAAGTACAAGAACCCAAACACAATATTTATGAAACAAAATAACCCCAAACATTCTGAAAAGAGGTGGACTATTACTGTTCAAGAAACTTTGCCCCAGCACTTTGCACCCAGCACTTTGCACCCAGCACTTTGCACCCAGCCCTGGCACTTTGCACCCAGCACTTTGCCCCCAGCACTTTGCCCCAGCCCTGGCACTTTGCATCCAGCACTTTGCACCCAGCATTCAGCACTTTGCACCAGCACTTTGCACTTTGCACCCAGCCCTGGCACTTTGCACCCAGCACTTTGTACCCAGCACTTTGTACCCAGCACTCAGCACTTTGCGCCCAGCACTTTGCCCCAGCCCTGGCACTTTGCACCCAGCACTTTGCACCCAGCCCTGGCACTTTGCACCCAGCACTGGCACTTTGCACCCAGCACTTTGCACTGTGCCCCTGCACCCAGTCTCCAACTCTGCCCTGCACCCAGCCCTGCCCCCACATTCTGCCCTGCCCCCACACTCACACTCTGCCCTGCACCCACTCTGCCCTGCACCCACTCTGCCCTGCACCCAGTCTCACAGCCTGCCCTGCATCCCCACTCTGCTCTGCACCCAGTCTCACACCCTGCCCTGCCCCCCCACCCCCACTCTACTCTGCACCCAGTCTCACACCCTGCCCTGTATCCCAACCCCCACTCTGCTCTGCACCCAGTCTGCCACCCTGCCCTCCCACCCCCACTCTGACCTGCATCCAGTCTCCTGGCCCCACTCTGCCCTGCACTCACATCCTGCCCTGCATCCCCTGCCCCCCCACCCCCTGTGCCGCGGACCCCCCACCCCCTGTGCCGCGGACCCCCCACTGTGCAGCGCACCCCCCCCCACTCACTGTGCAGCGCACCCCCCCACTCACTCTGCCGCGCACCCACACACACACTCTGCCGCGCGCACACACGCACACACGCACACACACACACACACACACACACACACACACACACACTCTGCCGCGCACCCAGTCTCGCACATAAACATTCGCACAGACAATAGACATAAAGAGTACTTACCTCCGCTACGAACTTGTTCCACTTCCAACTTCATAGTAGACGCGCGTCACATCCGTCGTCACGTAGCTTGAAGAAGGCGGAGACTGCAGAGCGTGGAGCAGAAGCGGGGAACGCTGGCGGAGGTAAGTAAAAGGAGCCTAGTGCTCCAACGACGAATCGATCACTCGATTCATCGATAACGGAAATCGTTATCGATGATTTCCGTTATCGATTATTATCGATTTTATCGATTCGTTGTTTCAGCTCTAGTTTGAAGTAGGGCTGCAACTAACGATTATTTTAATAATCGATTAGTTGGCCGATTATTTTGTCGATTAATCGATTAATCGGATAAAAAAATACATTATTTTAAATTGAAGAAAAATTGCAATAAAAAACGTACAATTTACACTTTCATCTCTTTATTGCAATGGCCTCTCTCTATTCACCTTCTTATTTTACTGACATAATACAAGCTACAAGAACCCAAACACAGTGCTTCTCAAACTAGGTTTTAATACAAAGTTATTAGTAAATATTAATTCATATGTTAACTATTTTTCATATTTAATAAAAACTGAGAAAAAAGCCTTGTTTAATTTTTTTTATTTACCAAACTGCCCCCAGTTATGCACATCTGACCCCCAGCTTGCCACTCTGCCCCCATATATGCCTTATACCTCTTATATGCCAGATTCCACTGTGCCCCCTGATATGCCACTGTGCCCCTGATATGCCTTATACTCCTTATATGCCAGTGATATGCAACTGAGCCCCCGATATACCTTTTAGCCCCAGATTTGTTTTATGCCCCCCTGATACCCCCTATATGCCACTGAGCCCCCTGATATACCTTTTACCCCCAGATATGTTTATGCCCCCCTGATATGCCTAATATCCATATGCCTTATACCCCCTATATGCCCTAAAAATTCATAATACCCCCCATACACCACTATAACTCACCCATACACCACTCTGGCTCCTCCCCCTCCCATACACCACTCTGGCTCCTCCCCCTCCCATACACCACTCTGGTTCCTCCCCTCCCATACACCACTCTGGCTCCTCCCCCTCCCATACACCACTCTGGCTCCTCCCCCTCTCATACTCCACTCTGCCTCCTCCCCCCTCCCATACACCACTCTGCCTCCTCCCCTCCCATACATCACTTTGCCTCCTCCCCCTCCCATATACCACTCTGCCTCCTCCCCTCCCATACATCACTTTGGCTCCTCCCCCTCCCATACTCCACTCTGCCTCCTCCCATACACCACTCTGGCTCCTCCCCTCCCATACATCACGTTGGCTCCTCCCCCTCCCATACATCACTTTGCCTCCTCCCCCCTCCCATACTTCACTCTGCCTCCTGTGAACCTCCGTTTCTGACAAGACACCAGGGAGCCGGGTAGAGAGGCAGAGTGGCGTATGAGAGGGGGAGGAGCCCGAGTGGTGTATTGGAGGGTGGCTCCCATACACCCCTCTGACTCCTCCCCCCTCCCATACACCGCTCTGCCTCTCTACCCGGCTCCGTTACTGAAGGCACTTTCATTGCAGCTTCATAGAAGCCACAGTGTAAGGGAAGGGCAGTAACGGAGTCTGTCTGTGCGATGCAGAGAGGATGATTCTCTGTCAGCCGGTGGGGGTCTGCATCGCACAGACAGACTCCGTTACTCACCTTCACTCACACTGAGGCTTCTATGAAGCTGCAGGGAAAGTGCATGTCAGTAACGGTGCCGGGTAGAGAGGCAGAGTGATGTATGGGAGGGGGGAGGAGGCAGATGGGAGGGGGAGAGAGACGGAAGTGAGAGACCGGCCGACAGTGAGAGGAATCCAGGTCCCCTGCAGCGTAGCGGGGGATCTGGATTCCGGTGTTATAATCCGATCTCTGTTTGAGATCGGATTATATAAGGAGAGGAGTTTTTCAGAGCATTTGCTCTGAAAAAACCTCTTTTTATAATCAATAAAAATCGATCCGATTAATCGATGATGAAATTCGTTGACAACGATTTTCATTATCGATTATTATCGATTTTATCGATTAGTTGTTTCAGCCCTAGTTTGAAGCTATAACATAAACATATGCAAAGTCTCTTAAAGGGTTCCAAATGATTGAAATTGAGAATTTTAAGGCAGGATAGGAGGCTCAAATAGTACACAATCTAAACCTATCAATAAAGATTCAACAGAATATAGCTGTGTGCAGCTCCTCCTTCCTTCTCTTTCTTTGCTGCTCACCATGGCTCAGGTCAGCTCAATTAGCTTATTGGTAGTTCTTGGTCAATCATATCGGTTTGTTCATTATCTATTTAACCTTTAATTTATTTTTTTCCCCTCACATTTATTGTTATTTTTTCATTGTTGTTTTATCTGTGATTCTCTATTTAATGTTTTATATTTGTTGTTGCTCTGTCCTTTAGGTTCCTATATGCGTGGGCACTTTTTTTTCCTTTATGCTATCTTTCCTTATAGCAGGTTTAGACTTTCGTTTGTCTATTTCTTCTTCTTCTTCCCCTTTGTTGCTGCGACCATCTTGAAGGGTGGCGTGACGTTGTATTGTGATTAAACGCTCGCTTCTCGTGAGAGTTCACCGCCATCTTGGTTTC
The DNA here is from genome assembly GCF_027358695.1 of Spea bombifrons. Classification (NCBI taxonomy): domain Eukaryota; kingdom Metazoa; phylum Chordata; class Amphibia; order Anura; family Pelobatidae; genus Spea; species Spea bombifrons. The sequence continues at coordinate 72,044,519 of NC_071089.1, read as the reverse complement.
CTTTATTATCTTATCCGTTGTGACGGCCATCTTGGGTGGCCGTTCCAACACTCTGTGGGAGTTGAACTCTCGTTTCTCGCGAGAGTTCACCGCCATTTTGAGTTTCTCTGACACCGCGCAGTAAAGTTGCCACGCAGTGTCGGGTGATAGAGATTAGGAGCAGACGTATCGTGCCGTCTTTTCTGTATTTTACTAGTTATTCTGCCTTTTCCCCACCAATGTGTTAGGGTGAGCCCCTGTTTCTTCGGTGGGACATCAGTTTAATCCTTTTGTGGAAAATTAAAAAAAAATCTAATTCATTTTTTTAATATACAGAGTGAGCCTCTGTATTTATTATATTATTTTACAATAAAAACATAAAAACAATCTAAAAAACATTGGTCTAAGATTTGTCCTTGATGACAATGTGAGCCCCTGTTTATTATATATGTATATATATATATATATATATATATATTACCCTGGTTGACAAGGTGAGTCCTGACTTCATGGTCGAAGGCAAAGTCATCCATGCGGAAAGTTTTCAAACAGATACCCGTTCTAATTATTAAGAGCCAGAATTTAACAATTTTGTGAGGGCCAAAAAATTACTAATTTTGGAATATTTGTCCCGATGAAAAAAGAGGCTAAAATATATTAATCCCATATGTTGAAAAAATAATTAGTATTACAGGAGTTACATAACGGAGAAACCTTTGAATAAATTCATTCTGTATTTTTATTGATAAATAATTGTTAGATGGTAGAATATAGCTGGAGACAGTCAGGTGTGGCAGACCTTTAAGGCATCAAATCTGGACTTGCAAAGGACAGGCCAAACAAGAAATGGCCATTCGATAAACAAGACGTGTCCTGGGCGATCTTCAGACTTGAGGAAGCCTGTTGTACACCCTTGGGGTGGAGATTGCTCGTTCCAGAGTGCTGGTGTGGAGGAGCTATACGTCTGTTTTCTATTTCTGTCCAGTTGATGGGAAGAAAGAACGGGTGCTGCCTGATATCACCGGTCACCCCGAGGCGGTGCTGTGGATTTTTATGTAAGAGATCAGTCAAAATATCCACAGCTTGGGGGCCGAGTGGTCTTATGTATTTAGGGTTTTCGTGAATAATGGAATATGCCACAGCTTTTCTGGAGCTCTTGTGATAAAAGGGATATTCTCCAGCGTTCAGCATGCGGAACAACATCACCCCTAATGACCACCAGTCCACTGCAGCACCGTATTCTTCCCTTAAATGTATCTCTGGGGCCATGTAGCGAAAAGTCCCGCAACGTTCTGAAGTTAGTGTGTTTCCACAAATGTTCTCTGCCACAAGACCGAAGTCACAGATTTTGGCGTGTCCTTCACCGTCTAGCAGCACGTTGCCTGGCTTCAGGTCCCGATGAATAATGCCACGTGAGTGGAGGTACTGAATGCCACAGACTATTTCAGCAGAATAAAACCTGGCTGTGGTCTCTGTCATGCAGCCCTCTCTGGCCATGAACATCTGCAGGCTCCCTCCAGGCATATACTCCATGAGGAAGAATACGGAGGTTTGTGTCTGGAAGGCAGCATATCCACGGCACAGAAATGGGCTGTTCCTGGCCAACTCGAGTGTCCTCTTCTCTTTTAAGATGTTCATGATCCTTGTGTGTTTTTTTCGAATCATTTTGACTGCCACCGGGGAATTCCTGCCAACGCAGGAAGCCAACATCACTTTCCCAAAACCTCCCTGTCCCAGCACAGAATGAAACTTGAAAGAAGACAGCGACAGTGATATTTCTGCATTTCTTCCTCGCCCAACTTGCTCCTCGTATCTACGTCTCTTTTCCTCGTAGTCACAGCTGCTTGTGCTGCTTCTGGGGCGTTTCTCTATCAGCTGCCGAGGTTCTTTCACTGGCTCCTTTGTAGTCTCTATCAGGCAGTGGAAATTCTCATCGCCTTCTTTAGCAGTGCGTGTGCTCCTTTTCTTTCCTCGCCTCCTCTGTTTTTCTGCACTGCTTCCCTCCTTTATCACTTTGCTGGGAAAACTCTCCATTTGTTGACCTTCCCTCCTCCTTCTGAAGGCATTCAACACTGCATTGTTTGCCCTGTTTAAAAACCTACAGAGTTTTCTGGGGCAACATTTTTTTATTCTCCACCCTAGTCCACACCAGCAGCTACACCTTTCCACGGTGCTCTGGGAGTTCTTGCTCATTTTCTGCTCACGCTCCAACAAACATTTATTGTAAGAGAGAAAATAGTTCAAGATCACAGTTAAGATCACTATTAAATAGCACCTTGTGAATGTCTTGACACAGTGAGGAGAAAGGGCTGTAGCTGCAGCTTTATAAGAGTGATGATGTCACTGGTGCTTATGATGTCACAATGCAATAACCGGTTGGATTCTAGAATGGTGAAAGCGATCACCTAATTTGCATACATATACACACATTTAGGATATTCCGCATAAGCTAACCTTATGGTTATGGTACAAGAATTTCAAAGTATTTTAAGATTCCTGTAATTTCTTAGCCCTCTCCATAAAGCATATATTTTTATTCTGACACTACAACACAGCCCTGTTAGAAATAATAAAACATTTTTCACGAGGCTATGCTTGGATGGTCTTTCCCCCTCTCACTTGATTAGCAAGGGTGTGGATATCGAAGATATTGAAGGGTATACGTATTGCAATGGACAGTGTATAAAAATGATAATACAAATCCATCATTGCTCCATTAGCACAAAAAGAGACAACATGTAAAGTTGCTTTTGTATTGTGTGTTCATGTTTTTAAATTTCCCATCTGGATACATTGTTGTTTTTTCAGTTTGCATTTATGATTTGATACTCATGCTGTACTTCCTTTTGAAAGGCTTGTGACTGCCATGCATTATTGTATGATCAGCAAACAAAATAAAAAAAGTGACCAAGACCTTATGGATACTAGTTTGTGCATTCATGCTTCTACCTTGTGAAGCAGAGGGTTACCACAAAGGGGATTTTTTCTGACATTGTGAGAGTAAAGATGCTGTACACCAGAGGTGTATTGTAGGCCCCATGTCTTTTCATTTGTATATTAAAGGGCTGATAAAGTGTGTATAAAAAAATCTTGTATTTTACATGTGACACCAGTTGATACAGGCTCATCGTTTTGACTAAGAATGCTTCGGGTTTCAACATTGGCAATTGATGTAATGTGGTACACTAGGTTAATGGCCAAAACCTGCACCCCAAAAGAAGCGTTTAATGTTTTATTTATTTATTAATTTGTTTTTGTTTGCTTAATGTAAAGCTTAGACCAGCGGACTAGCGGCCTTTTCCACAAAAAAAGGTGCCCCATTAATGGTGTCCTGGTGAATTTAAGTAGTAAAAGGCGACTCGGTTGTACAGTAAACAGCACAGACTCATATATCAATGTACATGGCTATATTGCTTAATACAGAGCTGACTCGCCAAACTGGGGTACTTTGGTGTAGTGGCTGGCTAAAGAGGTATATGGCCACACCAATATTTATGCTTCAGATAGGTGCTTTTAAATAGTATTTGCTGGGTGTTATCTAAATTCTTGTTTGGCTGTACTTGTTGTTCAAGTTGGTAGAACCCTGGAATCTGTACTTATATGATTTTTTGATGTGCTCCTATTTCTGTATTTATTGTGTGCGTGTGTATGTGTTTGAAGCTATAACATAAACATATGCAAAGTCTCTTAAAGGGTTCCAAATGATTGAAATTGAGAATTTTAAGGCAGGATAGGAGGCTCAAATAGTACACAATCTAAACCTATCAATAAAGATTCAACAGAATATAGCTGTGTGCAGCTCCTCCTTCCTTCTCTTTCTTTGCTGCTCACCATGGCTCAGGTCAGCTCAATTAGCTTATTGGTAGTTCTTGGTCAATCATATCGGTTTGTTCATTATCTATTTAACCTTTAATTTATTTTTTTCCCCTCACATTTATTGTTATTTTTTCATTGTTGTTTTATCTGTGATTCTCTATTTAATGTTTTATATTTGTTGTTGCTCTGTCCTTTAGGTTCCTATATGCGTGGGCACTTTTTTTTCCTTTATGCTATCTTTCCTTATAGCAGGTTTAGACTTTCGTTTGTCTATTTCTTCTTCTTCTTCCCCTTTGTTGCTGCGACCATCTTGAAGGGTGGCGTGACGTTGTATTGTGATTAAACGCTCGCTTCTCGTGAGAGTTCACCGCCATCTTGGTTTCCTTTATTATCTTATCCGTTGTGACGGCCATCTTGGGTGGCCGTTCCAACACTCTGTGGGAGTTGAACTCTCGTTTCTCGCGAGAGTTCACCGCCATTTTGAGTTTCTCTGACACCGCGCAGTAAAGTTGCCACGCAGTGTCGGGTGATAGAGATTAGGAGCAGACGTATCGTGCCGTCTTTTCTGTATTTTACTAGTTATTCTGCCTTTTCCCCACCAATGTGTTAGGGTGAGCCCCTGTTTCTTCGGTGGGACATCAGTTTAATCCTTTTGTGGAAAATTAAAAAAAAATCTAATTCATTTTTTTAATATACAGAGTGAGCCTCTGTATTTATTATATTATTTTACAATAAAAACATAAAAACAATCTAAAAAACATTGGTCTAAGATTTGTCCTTGATGACAATGTGAGCCCCTGTTTATTATATATGTATATATATATATATATATATATATATATATTACCCTGGTTGACAAGGTGAGTCCTGACTTCATGGTCGAAGGAAAAGTCATCCATGCGGAAAGTTTTCAAACAGATACCCGTTCTAATTATTAAGAGCCAGAATTTAACAATTTTGTAAGGGCCAAAAAATTACTAATTTTGGAATATTTGTCCCGATGAAAAAAGAGGCTAAAATATATTAATCCCATATGTTGAAAAAATAATTAGTATTACAGGAGTTACATAACGGAGAAACCTTTGAATAAATTCATTCTGTATTTTTATTGATAAATAATTGTTAGATGGTAGAATATAGCTGGAGACAGTCAGGTGTGGCAGACCTTTAAGGCATCAAATCTGGACTTGCAAAGGACAGGCCAAACAAGAAATGGCCATTCGATAAACAAGACGTGTCCTGGGCGATCTTCAGACTTGAGGAAGCCTGTTGTACACCCTTGGGGTGGAGATTGCTCGTTCCAGAGTGCTGGTGTGGAGGAGCTATACGTCTGTTTTCTATTTCTGTCCAGTTGATGGGAAGAAAGAACGGGTGCTGTCTGATATCACCGGTCACCCCGAGGCGGTGCTGTGGATTTTTATGTAAGAGATCAGTCAAAATATCCACAGCTTGGGGGCCGAGTGGTCTTATGTATTTAGGGTTTTCGTGAATAATGGAATATGCCACAGCTTTTCTGGAGCTCTTGTGATAAAAGGGATATTCTCCAGCGTTCAGCATGCGGAACAACATCACCCCTAATGACCACCAGTCCACTGCAGCACCGTATTCTTCCCTTAAATGTATCTCTGGGGCCATGTAGCGAAAAGTCCCGCAACGTTCTGAAGTTAGTGTGTTTCCACAAATGTTCTCTGCCACAAGACCGAAGTCACAGATTTTGGCGTGTCCTTCACCGTCTAGCAGCACGTTGCCTGGCTTCAGGTCCCGATGAATAATGCCACGTGAGTGGAGGTACTGAATGCCACAGACTATTTCAGCAGAATAAAACCTGGCTGTGGTCTCTGTCATGCAGCCCTCTCTGGCCATGAACATCTGCAGGCTCCCTCCAGGCATATACTCCATGAGGAAGAATACGGAGGTTTGTGTCTGGAAGGCAGCATATCCACGGCACAGAAATGGGCTGTTCCTGGCCAACTCGAGTGTCCTCTTCTCTTTTAAGATGTTCATGATCCTTGTGTGTTTTTTTCGAATCATTTTGACTGCCACCGGGGAATTCCTGCCAACGCAGGAAGCCAACATCACTTTCCCAAAACCTCCCTGTCCCAGCACAGAATGAAACTTGAAAGAAGACAGCGACAGTGATATTTCTGCATTTCTTCCTCGCCCAACTTGCTCCTCGTATCTATGTCTCTTTTCCTCGTAGTCACAGCTGCTTGTGCTGCTTCTGGGGCGTTTCTCTATCAGCTGCCGAGGTTCTTTCACTGGCTCCTTTGTAGTCTCTATCAGGCAGTGGAAATTCTCATCGCCTTCTTTAGCAGTGCGTGTGCTCCTTTTCTTTCCTCGCCTCCTCTGTTTTTCTGCACTGCTTCCCTCCTTTATCACTTTGCTGGGAAAACTCTCCATTTGTTGACCTTCCCTCCTCCTTCTGAAGGCATTCAACACTGCATTGTTTGCCCTGTTTAAAAACCTACAGAGTTTTCTGGGGCAACATTTTTTTATTCTCCACCCTAGTCCACACCAGCAGCTACACCTTTCCACGGTGCTCTGGGAGTTCTTGCTCATTTTCTGCTCACGCTCCAACAAACATTTATTGTAAGAGAGAAAATAGTTCAAGATCACAGTTAAGATCACTATTAAATAGCACCTTGTGAATGTCTTGACACAGTGAGGAGAAAGGGCTGTAGCTGCAGCTTTATAAGAGTGATGATGTCACTGGTGCTTATGATGTCACAATGCAATAACCGGTTGGATTCTAGAATGGTGAAAGCGATCACCTAATTTGCATACATATACACACATTTAGGATATTCCGCATAAGCTAACCTTATGGTTATGGTACAAGAATTTCAAAGTATTTTAAGATTCCTGTAATTTCTTAGCCCTCTCCATAAAGCATATATTTTTATTCTGACACTACAACACAGCCCTGTTAGAAATAATAAAACATTTTTCACGAGGCTATGCTTGGATGGTCTTTCCCCCTCTCACTTGATTAGCAAGGGTGTGGATATCGAAGATATTGAAGGGTATACGTATTGCAATGGACAGTGTATAAAAATGATAATACAAATCCATCATTGCTCCATTAGCACAAAAAGAGACAACATGTAAAGTTGCTTTTGTATTGTGTGTTCATGTTTTTAAATTTCCCATCTGGATACATTGTTGTTTTTTCAGTTTGCATTTATGATTTGATACTCATGCTGTACTTCCTTTTGAAAGGCTTGTGACTGCCATGCATTATTGTATGATCAGCAAACAAAATAAAAAAAGTGACCAAGACCTTATGGATACTAGTTTGTGCATTCATGCTTCTACCTTGTGAAGCAGAGGGTTACCACAAAGGGGATTTTTTCTGACATTGTGAGAGTAAAGATGCTGTACACCAGAGGTGTATTGTAGGCCCCATGTCTTTTCATTTGTATATTAAAGGGCTGATAAAGTGTGTATAAAAAAATCTTGTATTTTACATGTGACACCAGTTGATACAGGCTCATCGTTTTGACTAAGAATGCTTCGGGTTTCAACATTGGCAATTGATGTAATGTGGTACACTAGGTTAATGGCCAAAACCTGCACCCCAAAAGAAGCGTTTAATGTTTTATTTATTTATTAATTTGTTTTTGTTTGCTTAATGTAAAGCTTAGACCAGCGGACTAGCGGCCTTTTCCACAAAAAAAGGTGCCCCATTAATGGTGTCCTGGTGAATTTAAGTAGTAAAAGGCGACTCGGTTGTACAGTAAACAGCACAGACTCATATATCAATGTACATGGCTATATTGCTTAATACAGAGCTGACTCGCCAAACTGGGGTACTTTGGTGTAGTGGCTGGCTAAAGAGGTATATGGCCACACCAATATTTATGCTTCAGATAGGTGCTTTTAAATAGTATTTGCTGGGTGTTATCTAAATTCTTGTTTGGCTGTACTTGTTGTTCAAGTTGGTAGAACCCTGGAATCTGTACTTATATGATTTTTTGATGTGCTCCTATTTCTGTATTTATTGTGTGCGTGTGTATGTGTTTGAAGTAGGGCTGCAACTAACGATTATTTTAATAATCGATTAATCGGCCGATTATTTTTTCGATTAATCGATTAATCGGATAAAAAAAACAATATGCAAATTTTTCGTTTATTTAAAAGAATTTAATGAACTGGATGTTAAAAAACAACTTAAAATTTACATTAACATTCTTATTTTGTTATGATGTAATAAAAAACAATATTTTCAAAGTACAAGAACCCAAACACAATATTTATGAAACAAAATAACCCCAAACATTCTGAAAAGAGGTGGACTATTACTGTTCAAGAAACTTTGCCCCAGCACTTTGCACCCAGCACTTTGCACCCAGCAGTTTGCACCCAGCCCTGGCACTTTGCACCCAGCACTTTGCCCCCAGCACTTTGCCCCAGCCCTGGCACTTTGCATCCAGCACTTTGCACCCAGCATTCAGCACTTTGCACCAGCACTTTGCACTTTGCACCCAGCCCTGGCACTTTGCACCCAGCACTTTGTACCCAGCACTTTGTACCCAGCACTCAGCACTTTGCGCCCAGCACTTTGCCCCAGCCCTGGCACTTTGCACCCAGCACTTTGCACCCAGCCCTGGCACTTTGCACCCAGCACTGGCACTTTGCACCCAGCACTTTGCACTGTGCCCCTGCACCCAGTCTCCAACTCTGCCCTGCACCCAGCCCTGCCCCCACATTCTGCCCTGCCCCCACACTCACACTCTGCCCTGCACCCACTCTGCCCTGCACCCACTCTGCCCTGCACCCAGTCTCACAGCCTGCCCTGCATCCCCACTCTGCTCTGCACCCAGTCTCACACCCTGCCCTGCCCCCCCACCCCCACTCTACTCTGCACCCAGTCTCACACCCTGCCCTGTATCCCAACCCCCACTCTGCTCTGCACCCAGTCTGCCACCCTGCCCTCCCACCCCCACTCTGACCTGCATCCAGTCTCCTGGCCCCACTCTGCCCTGCACTCACATCCTGCCCTGCATCCCCTGCCCCCCCACCCCCTGTGCCGCGGACCCCCCACCCCCTGTGCCGCGGACCCCCCACTGTGCAGCGCACCCCCCCCCCACTCACTGTGCAGCGCACCCCCCCACTCACTCTGCCGCGCGCACACACGCACACACGCACACACACACACACACACACACACACACACACACACTCTGCCGCGCACCCAGTCTCGCACATAAACATTCGCACAGACAATAGACATAAAGAGTACTTACCTCCGCTACGAACTTGTTCCACTTCCAACTTCATAGTAGACGCGCGTCACATCCGTCGTCACGTAGCTTGAAGAAGGCGGAGACTGCAGAGCGTGGAGCAGAAGCGGGGAACGCTGGCGGAGGTAAGTAAAAGGAGCCTAGTGCTCCAACGACGAATCGATCACTCGATTCATCGATAACGGAAATCGTTATCGATGATTTCCGTTATCGATTATTATCGATTTTATCGATTCGTTGTTTCAGCTCTAGTTTGAAGTAGGGCTGCAACTAACGATTATTTTAATAATCGATTAGTTGGCCGATTATTTTGTCGATTAATCGATTAATCGGATAAAAAAATACATTATTTTAAATTGAAGAAAAATTGCAATAAAAAACGTACAATTTACACTTTCATCTCTTTATTGCAATGGCCTCTCTCTATTCACCTTCTTATTTTACTGACATAATACAAGCTACAAGAACCCAAACACAGTGCTTCTCAAACTAGGTTTTAATACAAAGTTATTAGTAAATATTAATTCATATGTTAACTATTTTTCATATTTAATAAAAACTGAGAAAAAAGCCTTGTTTAATTTTTTTTATTTACCAAACTGCCCCCAGTTATGCACATCTGACCCCCAGCTTGCCACTCTGCCCCCATATATGCCTTATACCTCTTATATGCCAGATTCCACTGTGCCCCCTGATATGCCACTGTGCCCCTGATATGCCTTATACTCCTTATATGCCAGTGATATGCAACTGAGCCCCCGATATACCTTTTAGCCCCAGATTTGTTTTATGCCCCCCTGATACCCCCTATATGCCACTGAGCCCCCTGATATACCTTTTACCCCCAGATATGTTTATGCCCCCCTGATATGCCTAATATCCATATGCCTTATACCCCCTATATGCCCTAAAAATTCATAATACCCCCCATACACCACTATAACTCACCCATACACCACTCTGGCTCCTCCCCCTCCCATACACCACTCTGGCTCCTCCCCCTCCCATACACCACTCTGGTTCCTCCCCTCCCATACACCACTCTGGCTCCTCCCCCTCCCATACACCACTCTGGCTCCTCCCCCTCTCATACTCCACTCTGCCTCCTCCCCCCTCCCATACACCACTCTGCCTCCTCCCCTCCCATACATCACTTTGCCTCCTCCCCCTCCCATATACCACTCTGCCTCCTCCCCTCCCATACATCACTTTGGCTCCTCCCCCTCCCATACTCCACTCTGCCTCCTCCCATACACCACTCTGGCTCCTCCCCTCCCATACATCACGTTGGCTCCTCCCCCTCCCATACATCACTTTGCCTCCTCCCCCCTCCCATACTTCACTCTGCCTCCTGTGAACCTCCGTTTCTGACAAGACACCAGGGAGCCGGGTAGAGAGGCAGAGTGGCGTATGAGAGGGGGAGGAGCCCGAGTGGTGTATTGGAGGGTGGCTCCCATACACCCCTCTGACTCCTCCCCCCTCCCATACACCGCTCTGCCTCTCTACCCGGCTCCGTTACTGAAGGCACTTTCATTGCAGCTTCATAGAAGCCACAGTGTAAGGGAAGGGCAGTAACGGAGTCTGTCTGTGCGATGCAGAGAGGATGATTCTCTGTCAGCCGGTGGGGGTCTGCATCGCACAGACAGACTCCGTTACTCACCTTCACTCACACTGAGGCTTCTATGAAGCTGCAGGGAAAGTGCATGTCAGTAACGGTGCCGGGTAGAGAGGCAGAGTGATGTATGGGAGGGGGGAGGAGGCAGATGGGAGGGGGAGAGAGACGGAAGTGAGAGACCGGCCGACAGTGAGAGGAATCCAGGTCCCCTGCAGCGTAGCGGGGGATCTGGATTCCGGTGTTATAATCCGATCTCTGTTTGAGATCGGATTATATAAGGAGAGGAGTTTTTCAGAGCATTTGCTCTGAAAAAACCTCTTTTTATAATCAATAAAAATCGATCCGATTAATCGATGATGAAATTCGTTGACAACGATTTTCATTATCGATTATTATCGATTTTATCGATTAGTTGTTTCAGCCCTAGTTTGAAGCTATAACATAAACATATGCAAAGTCTCTTAAAGGGTTCCAAATGATTGAAATTGAGAATTTTAAGGCAGGATAGGAGGCTCAAATAGTACACAATCTAAACCTATCAATAAAGATTCAACAGAATATAGCTGTGTGCAGCTCCTCCTTCCTTCTCTTTCTTTGCTGCTCACCATGGCTCAGGTCAGCTCAATTAGCTTATTGGTAGTTCTTGGTCAATCATATCGGTTTGTTCATTATCTATTTAACCTTTAATTTATTTTTTTCCCCTCACATTTATTGTTATTTTTTCATTGTTGTTTTATCTGTGATTCTCTATTTAATGTTTTATATTTGTTGTTGCTCTGTCCTTTAGGTTCCTATATGCGTGGGCACTTTTTTTTCCTTTATGCTATCTTTCCTTATAGCAGGTTTAGACTTTCGTTTGTCTATTTCTTCTTCTTCTTCCCCTTTGTTGCTGCGACCATCTTGAAGGGTGGCGTGACGTTGTATTGTGATTAAACGCTCGCTTCTCGTGAGAGTTCACCGCCATCTTGGTTTCCTTTATTATCTTATCCGTTGTGACGGCCATCTTGGGTGGCCGTTCCAACACTCTGTGGGAGTTGAACTCTCGTTTCTCGCGAGAGTTCACCGCCATTTTGAGTTTCTCTGACACCGCGCAGTAAAGTTGCCACGCAGTGTCGGGTGATAGAGATTAGGAGCAGACGTATCGTGCCGTCTTTTCTGTATTTTACTAGTTATTCTGCCTTTTCCCCACCAATGTGTTAGGGTGAGCCCCTGTTTCTTCGGTGGGACATCAGTTTAATCCTTTTGTGGAAAATTAAAAAAAAATCTAATTCATTTTTTTAATATACAGAGTGAGCCTCTGTATTTATTATATTATTTTACAATAAAAACATAAAAACAATCTAAAAAACATTGGTCTAAGATTTGTCCTTGATGACAATGTGAGCCCCTGTTTATTATATATGTATATATATATATATATATATATATATTACCCTGGTTGACAAGGTGAGTCCTGACTTCATGGTCGAAGGCAAAGTCATCCATGCGGAAAGTTTTCAAACAGATACCCGTTCTAATTATTAAGAGCCAGAATTTAACAATTTTGTGAGGGCCAAAAAATTACTAATTTTGGAATATTTGTCCCGATGAAAAAAGAGGCTAAAATATATTAATCCCATATGTTGAAAAAATAATTAGTATTACAGGAGTTACATAACGGAGAAACCTTTGAATAAATTCATTCTGTATTTTTATTGATAAATAATTGTTAGATGGTAGAATATAGCTGGAGACAGTCAGGTGTGGCAGACCTTTAAGGCATCAAATCTGGACTTGCAAAGGACAGGCCAAACAAGAAATGGCCATTCGATAAACAAGACGTGTCCTGGGCGATCTTCAGACTTGAGGAAGCCTGTTGTACACCCTTGGGGTGGAGATTGCTCGTTCCAGAGTGCTGGTGTGGAGGAGCTATACGTCTGTTTTCTATTTCTGTCCAGTTGATGGGAAGAAAGAACGGGTGCTGCCTGATATCACCGGTCACCCCGAGGCGGTGCTGTGGATTTTTATGTAAGAGATCAGTCAAAATATCCACAGCTTGGGGGCCGAGTGGTCTTATGTATTTAGGGTTTTCGTGAATAATGGAATATGCCACAGCTTTTCTGGAGCTCTTGTGATAAAAGGGATATTCTCCAGCGTTCAGCATGCGGAACAACATCACCCCTAATGACCACCAGTCCACTGCAGCACCGTATTCTTCCCTTAAATGTATCTCTGGGGCCATGTAGCGAAAAGTCCCGCAACGTTCTGAAGTTAGTGTGTTTCCACAAATGTTCTCTGCCACAAGACCGAAGTCACAGATTTTGGCGTGTCCTTCACCGTCTAGCAGCACGTTGCCTGGCTTCAGGTCCCGATGAATAATGCCACGTGAGTGGAGGTACTGAATGCCACAGACTATTTCAGCAGAATAAAACCTGGCTGTGGTCTCTGTCATGCAGCCCTCTCTGGCCATGAACATCTGCAGGCTCCCTCCAGGCATATACTCCATGAGGAAGAATACGGAGGTTTGTGTCTGGAAGGCAGCATATCCACGGCACAGAAATGGGCTGTTCCTGGCCAACTCGAGTGTCCTCTTCTCTTTTAAGATGTTCATGATCCTTGTGTGTTTTTTTCGAATCATTTTGACTGCCACCGGGGAATTCCTGCCAACGCAGGAAGCCAACATCACTTTCCCAAAACCTCCCTGTCCCAGCACAGAATGAAACTTGAAAGAAGACAGCGACAGTGATATTTCTGCATTTCTTCCTCGCCCAACTTGCTCCTCGTATCTATGTCTCTTTTCCTCGTAGTCACAGCTGCTTGTGCTGCTTCTGGGGCGTTTCTCTATCAGCTGCCGAGGTTCTTTCACTGGCTCCTTTGTAGTCTCTATCAGGCAGTGGAAATTCTCATCGCCTTCTTTAGCAGTGCGTGTGCTCCTTTTCTTTCCTCGCCTCCTCTGTTTTTCTGCACTGCTTCCCTCCTTTATCACTTTGCTGGGAAAACTCTCCATTTGTTGACCTTCCCTCCTCCTTCTGAAGGCATTCAACACTGCATTGTTTGCCCTGTTTAAAAACCTACAGAGTTTTCTGGGGCAACATTTTTTTATTCTCCACCCTAGTCCACACCAGCAGCTACACCTTTCCACGGTGCTCTGGGAGTTCTTGCTCATTTTCTGCTCACGCTCCAACAAACATTTATTGTAAGAGAGAAAATAGTTCAAGATCACAGTTAAGATCACTATTAAATAGCACCTTGTGAATGTCTTGACACAGTGAGGAGAAAGGGCTGTAGCTGCAGCTTTATAAGAGTGATGATGTCACTGGTGCTTATGATGTCACAATGCAATAACCGGTTGGATTCTAGAATGGTGAAAGCGATCACCTAATTTGCATACATATACACACATTTAGGATATTCCGCATAAGCTAACCTTATGGTTATGGTACAAGAATTTCAAAGTATTTTAAGATTCCTGTAATTTCTTAGCCCTCTCCATAAAGCATATATTTTTATTCTGACACTACAACACAGCCCTGTTAGAAATAATAAAACATTTTTCACGAGGCTATGCTTGGATGGTCTTTCCCCCTCTCACTTGATTAGCAAGGGTGTGGATATCGAAGATATTGAAGGGTATACGTATTGCAATGGACAGTGTATAAAAATGATAATACAAATCCATCATTGCTCCATTAGCACAAAAAGAGACAACATGTAAAGTTGCTTTTGTATTGTGTGTTCATGTTTTTAAATTTCCCATCTGGATACATTGTTGTTTTTTCAGTTTGCATTTATGATTTGATACTCATGCTGTACTTCCTTTTGAAAGGCTTGTGACTGCCATGCATTATTGTATGATCAGCAAACAAAATAAAAAAAGTGACCAAGACCTTATGGATACTAGTTTGTGCATTCATGCTTCTACCTTGTGAAGCAGAGGGTTACCACAAAGGGGATTTTTTCTGACATTGTGAGAGTAAAGATGCTGTACACCAGAGGTGTATTGTAGGCCCCATGTCTTTTCATTTGTATATTAAAGGGCTGATAAAGTGTGTATAAAAAAATCTTGTATTTTACATGTGACACCAGTTGATACAGGCTCATCGTTTTGACTAAGAATGCTTCGGGTTTCAACATTGGCAATTGATGTAATGTGGTACACTAGGTTAATGGCCAAAACCTGCACCCCAAAAGAAGCGTTTAATGTTTTATTTATTTATTAATTTGTTTTTGTTTGCTTAATGTAAAGCTTAGACCAGCGGACTAGCGGCCTTTTCCACAAAAAAAGGTGCCCCATTAATGGTGTCCTGGTGAATTTAAGTAGTAAAAGGCGACTCGGTTGTACAGTAAACAGCACAGACTCATATATCAATGTACATGGCTATATTGCTTAATACAGAGCTGACTCGCCAAACTGGGGTACTTTGGTGTAGTGGCTGGCTAAAGAGGTATATGGCCACACCAATATTTATGCTTCAGATAGGTGCTTTTAAATAGTATTTGCTGGGTGTTATCTAAATTCTTGTTTGGCTGTACTTGTTGTTCAAGTTGGTAGAACCCTGGAATCTGTACTTATATGATTTTTTGATGTGCTCCTATTTCTGTATTTATTGTGTGCGTGTGTATGTGTTTGAAGTAGGGCTGCAACTAACGATTATTTTAATAATCGATTAATCGGCCGATTATTTTTTCGATTAATCGATTAATCGGATAAAAAAAACAATATGCAAATTTTTCGTTTATTTAAAAGAATTTAATGAACTGGATGTTAAAAAACAACTTAAAATTTACATTAACATTCTTATTTTGTTATGATGTAATAAAAAACAATATTTTCAAAGTACAAGAACCCAAACACAATATTTATGAAACAAAATAACCCCAAACATTCTGAAAAGAGGTGGACTATTACTGTTCAAGAAACTTTGCCCCAGCACTTTGCACCCAGCACTTTGCACCCAGCACTTTGCACCCAGCCCTGGCACTTTGCACCCAGCACTTTGCCCCCAGCACTTTGCCCCAGCCCTGGCACTTTGCATCCAGCACTTTGCACCCAGCATTCAGCACTTTGCACCAGCACTTTGCACTTTGCACCCAGCCCTGGCACTTTGCACCCAGCACTTTGTACCCAGCACTTTGTACCCAGCACTCAGCACTTTGCGCCCAGCACTTTGCCCCAGCCCTGGCACTTTGCACCCAGCACTTTGCACCCAGCCCTGGCACTTTGCACCCAGCACTGGCACTTTGCACCCAGCACTTTGCACTGTGCCCCTGCACCCAGTCTCCAACTCTGCCCTGCACCCAGCCCTGCCCCCACATTCTGCCCTGCCCCCACACTCACACTCTGCCCTGCACCCACTCTGCCCTGCACCCACTCTGCCCTGCACCCAGTCTCACAGCCTGCCCTGCATCCCCACTCTGCTCTGCACCCAGTCTCACACCCTGCCCTGCCCCCCCACCCCCACTCTACTCTGCACCCAGTCTCACACCCTGCCCTGTATCCCAACCCCCACTCTGCTCTGCACCCAGTCTGCCACCCTGCCCTCCCACCCCCACTCTGACCTGCATCCAGTCTCCTGGCCCCACTCTGCCCTGCACTCACATCCTGCCCTGCATCCCCTGCCCCCCCACCCCCTGTGCCGCGGACCCCCCACCCCCTGTGCCGCGGACCCCCCACTGTGCAGCGCACCCCCCCCCACTCACTGTGCAGCGCACCCCCCCACTCACTCTGCCGCGCACCCACACACACACTCTGCCGCGCGCACACACGCACACACGCACACACACACACACACACACACACACACACACACACACACACTCTGCCGCGCACCCAGTCTCGCACATAAACATTCGCACAGACAATAGACATAAAGAGTACTTACCTCCGCTACGAACTTGTTCCACTTCCAACTTCATAGTAGACGCGCGTCACATCCGTCGTCACGTAGCTTGAAGAAGGCGGAGACTGCAGAGCGTGGAGCAGAAGCGGGGAACGCTGGCGGAGGTAAGTAAAAGGAGCCTAGTGCTCCAACGACGAATCGATCACTCGATTCATCGATAACGGAAATCGTTATCGATGATTTCCGTTATCGATTATTATCGATTTTATCGATTCGTTGTTTCAGCTCTAGTTTGAAGTAGGGCTGCAACTAACGATTATTTTAATAATCGATTAGTTGGCCGATTATTTTGTCGATTAATCGATTAATCGGATAAAAAAATACATTATTTTAAATTGAAGAAAAATTGCAATAAAAAACGTACAATTTACACTTTCATCTCTTTATTGCAATGGCCTCTCTCTATTCACCTTCTTATTTTACTGACATAATACAAGCTACAAGAACCCAAACACAGTGCTTCTCAAACTAGGTTTTAATACAAAGTTATTAGTAAATATTAATTCATATGTTAACTATTTTTCATATTTAATAAAAACTGAGAAAAAAGCCTTGTTTAATTTTTTTTATTTACCAAACTGCCCCCAGTTATGCACATCTGACCCCCAGCTTGCCACTCTGCCCCCATATATGCCTTATACCTCTTATATGCCAGATTCCACTGTGCCCCCTGATATGCCACTGTGCCCCTGATATGCCTTATACTCCTTATATGCCAGTGATATGCAACTGAGCCCCCGATATACCTTTTAGCCCCAGATTTGTTTTATGCCCCCCTGATACCCCCTATATGCCACTGAGCCCCCTGATATACCTTTTACCCCCAGATATGTTTATGCCCCCCTGATATGCCTAATATCCATATGCCTTATACCCCCTATATGCCCTAAAAATTCATAATACCCCCCATACACCACTATAACTCACCCATACACCACTCTGGCTCCTCCCCCTCCCATACACCACTCTGGCTCCTCCCCCTCCCATACACCACTCTGGTTCCTCCCCTCCCATACACCACTCTGGCTCCTCCCCCTCCCATACACCACTCTGGCTCCTCCCCCTCTCATACTCCACTCTGCCTCCTCCCCCCTCCCATACACCACTCTGCCTCCTCCCCTCCCATACATCACTTTGCCTCCTCCCCCTCCCATATACCACTCTGCCTCCTCCCCTCCCATACATCACTTTGGCTCCTCCCCCTCCCATACTCCACTCTGCCTCCTCCCATACACCACTCTGGCTCCTCCCCTCCCATACATCACGTTGGCTCCTCCCCCTCCCATACATCACTTTGCCTCCTCCCCCCTCCCATACTTCACTCTGCCTCCTGTGAACCTCCGTTTCTGACAAGACACCAGGGAGCCGGGTAGAGAGGCAGAGTGGCGTATGAGAGGGGGAGGAGCCCGAGTGGTGTATTGGAGGGTGGCTCCCATACACCCCTCTGACTCCTCCCCCCTCCCATACACCGCTCTGCCTCTCTACCCGGCTCCGTTACTGAAGGCACTTTCATTGCAGCTTCATAGAAGCCACAGTGTAAGGGAAGGGCAGTAACGGAGTCTGTCTGTGCGATGCAGAGAGGATGATTCTCTGTCAGCCGGTGGGGGTCTGCATCGCACAGACAGACTCCGTTACTCACCTTCACTCACACTGAGGCTTCTATGAAGCTGCAGGGAAAGTGCATGTCAGTAACGGTGCCGGGTAGAGAGGCAGAGTGATGTATGGGAGGGGGGAGGAGGCAGATGGGAGGGGGAGAGAGACGGAAGTGAGAGACCGGCCGACAGTGAGAGGAATCCAGGTCCCCTGCAGCGTAGCGGGGGATCTGGATTCCGGTGTTATAATCCGATCTCTGTTTGAGATCGGATTATATAAGGAGAGGAGTTTTTCAGAGCATTTGCTCTGAAAAAACCTCTTTTTATAATCAATAAAAATCGATCCGATTAATCGATGATGAAATTCGTTGACAACGATTTTCATTATCGATTATTATCGATTTTATCGATTAGTTGTTTCAGCCCTAGTTTGAAGCTATAACATAAACATATGCAAAGTCTCTTAAAGGGTTCCAAATGATTGAAATTGAGAATTTTAAGGCAGGATAGGAGGCTCAAATAGTACACAATCTAAACCTATCAATAAAGATTCAACAGAATATAGCTGTGTGCAGCTCCTCCTTCCTTCTCTTTCTTTGCTGCTCACCATGGCTCAGGTCAGCTCAATTAGCTTATTGGTAGTTCTTGGTCAATCATATCGGTTTGTTCATTATCTATTTAACCTTTAATTTATTTTTTTCCCCTCACATTTATTGTTATTTTTTCATTGTTGTTTTATCTGTGATTCTCTATTTAATGTTTTATATTTGTTGTTGCTCTGTCCTTTAGGTTCCTATATGCGTGGGCACTTTTTTTTCCTTTATGCTATCTTTCCTTATAGCAGGTTTAGACTTTCGTTTGTCTATTTCTTCTTCTTCTTCCCCTTTGTTGCTGCGACCATCTTGAAGGGTGGCGTGACGTTGTATTGTGATTAAACGCTCGCTTCTCGTGAGAGTTCACCGCCATCTTGGTTTCCTTTATTATCTTATCCGTTGTGACGGCCATCTTGGGTGGCCGTTCCAACACTCTGTGGGAGTTGAACTCTCGTTTCTCGCGAGAGTTCACCGCCATTTTGAGTTTCTCTGACACCGCGCAGTAAAGTTGCCACGCAGTGTCGGGTGATAGAGATTAGGAGCAGACGTATCGTGCCGTCTTTTCTGTATTTTACTAGTTATTCTGCCTTTTCCCCACCAATGTGTTAGGGTGAGCCCCTGTTTCTTCGGTGGGACATCAGTTTAATCCTTTTGTGGAAAATTAAAAAAAAATCTAATTCATTTTTTTAATATACAGAGTGAGCCTCTGTATTTATTATATTATTTTACAATAAAAACATAAAAACAATCTAAAAAACATTGGTCTAAGATTTGTCCTTGATGACAATGTGAGCCCCTGTTTATTATATATGTATATATATATATATATATATATATATTACCCTGGTTGACAAGGTGAGTCCTGACTTCATGGTCGAAGGCAAAGTCATCCATGCGGAAAGTTTTCAAACAGATACCCGTTCTAATTATTAAGAGCCAGAATTTAACAATTTTGTGAGGGCCAAAAAATTACTAATTTTGGAATATTTGTCCCGATGAAAAAAGAGGCTAAAATATATTAATCCCATATGTTGAAAAAATAATTAGTATTACAGGAGTTACATAACGGAGAAACCTTTGAATAAATTCATTCTGTATTTTTATTGATAAATAATTGTTAGATGGTAGAATATAGCTGGAGACAGTCAGGTGTGGCAGACCTTTAAGGCATCAAATCTGGACTTGCAAAGGACAGGCCAAACAAGAAATGGCCATTCGATAAACAAGACGTGTCCTGGGCGATCTTCAGACTTGAGGAAGCCTGTTGTACACCCTTGGGGTGGAGATTGCTCGTTCCAGAGTGCTGGTGTGGAGGAGCTATACGTCTGTTTTCTATTTCTGTCCAGTTGATGGGAAGAAAGAACGGGTGCTGCCTGATATCACCGGTCACCCCGAGGCGGTGCTGTGGATTTTTATGTAAGAGATCAGTCAAAATATCCACAGCTTGGGGGCCGAGTGGTCTTATGTATTTAGGGTTTTCGTGAATAATGGAATATGCCACAGCTTTTCTGGAGCTCTTGTGATAAAAGGGATATTCTCCAGCGTTCAGCATGCGGAACAACATCACCCCTAATGACCACCAGTCCACTGCAGCACCGTATTCTTCCCTTAAATGTATCTCTGGGGCCATGTAGCGAAAAGTCCCGCAACGTTCTGAAGTTAGTGTGTTTCCACAAATGTTCTCTGCCACAAGACCGAAGTCACAGATTTTGGCGTGTCCTTCACCGTCTAGCAGCACGTTGCCTGGCTTCAGGTCCCGATGAATAATGCCACGTGAGTGGAGGTACTGAATGCCACAGACTATTTCAGCAGAATAAAACCTGGCTGTGGTCTCTGTCATGCAGCCCTCTCTGGCCATGAACATCTGCAGGCTCCCTCCAGGCATATACTCCATGAGGAAGAATACGGAGGTTTGTGTCTGGAAGGCAGCATATCCACGGCACAGAAATGGGCTGTTCCTGGCCAACTCGAGTGTCCTCTTCTCTTTTAAGATGTTCATGATCCTTGTGTGTTTTTTTCGAATCATTTTGACTGCCACCGGGGAATTCCTGCCAACGCAGGAAGCCAACATCACTTTCCCAAAACCTCCCTGTCCCAGCACAGAATGAAACTTGAAAGAAGACAGCGACAGTGATATTTCTGCATTTCTTCCTCGCCCAACTTGCTCCTCGTATCTACGTCTCTTTTCCTCGTAGTCACAGCTGCTTGTGCTGCTTCTGGGGCGTTTCTCTATCAGCTGCCGAGGTTCTTTCACTGGCTCCTTTGTAGTCTCTATCAGGCAGTGGAAATTCTCATCGCCTTCTTTAGCAGTGCGTGTGCTCCTTTTCTTTCCTCGCCTCCTCTGTTTTTCTGCACTGCTTCCCTCCTTTATCACTTTGCTGGGAAAACTCTCCATTTGTTGACCTTCCCTCCTCCTTCTGAAGGCATTCAACACTGCATTGTTTGCCCTGTTTAAAAACCTACAGAGTTTTCTGGGGCAACATTTTTTTATTCTCCACCCTAGTCCACACCAGCAGCTACACCTTTCCACGGTGCTCTGGGAGTTCTTGCTCATTTTCTGCTCACGCTCCAACAAACATTTATTGTAAGAGAGAAAATAGTTCAAGATCACAGTTAAGATCACTATTAAATAGCACCTTGTGAATGTCTTGACACAGTGAGGAGAAAGGGCTGTAGCTGCAGCTTTATAAGAGTGATGATGTCACTGGTGCTTATGATGTCACAATGCAATAACTGGTTGGATTCTAGAATGGTGAAAGCGATCACCTAATTTGCATACATATACACACATTTAGGATATTCCGCATAAGCTAACCTTATGGTTATGGTACAAGAATTTCAAAGTATTTTAAGATTCCTGTAATTTCTTAGCCCTCTCCATAAAGCATATATTTTTATTCTGACACTACAACACAGCCCTGTTAGAAATAATAAAACATTTTTCACGAGGCTATGCTTGGATGGTCTTTCCCCCTCTCACTTGATTAGCAAGGGTGTGGATATCGAAGATATTGAAGGGTATACGTATTGCAATGGACAGTGTATAAAAATGATAATACAAATCCATCATTGCTCCATTAGCACAAAAAGAGACAACATGTAAAGTTGCTTTTGTATTGTGTGTTCATGTTTTTAAATTTCCCATCTGGATACATTGTTGTTTTTTCAGTTTGCATTTATGATTTGATACTCATGCTGTACTTCCTTTTGAAAGGCTTGTGACTGCCATGCATTATTGTATGATCAGCAAACAAAATAAAAAAAGTGACCAAGACCTTATGGATACTAGTTTGTGCATTCATGCTTCTACCTTGTGAAGCAGAGGGTTACCACAAAGGGGATTTTTTCTGACATTGTGAGAGTAAAGATGCTGTACACCAGAGGTGTATTGTAGGCCCCATGTCTTTTCATTTGTATATTAAAGGGCTGATAAAGTGTGTATAAAAAAATCTTGTATTTTACATGTGACACCAGTTGATACAGGCTCATCGTTTTGACTAAGAATGCTTCGGGTTTCAACATTGGCAATTGATGTAATGTGGTACACTAGGTTAATGGCCAAAACCTGCACCCCAAAAGAAGCGTTTAATGTTTTATTTATTTATTAATTTGTTTTTGTTTGCTTAATGTAAAGCTTAGACCAGCGGACTAGCGGCCTTTTCCACAAAAAAAGGTGCCCCATTAATGGTGTCCTGGTGAATTTAAGTAGTAAAAGGCGACTCGGTTGTACAGTAAACAGCACAGACTCATATATCAATGTACATGGCTATATTGCTTAATACAGAGCTGACTCGCCAAACTGGGGTACTTTGGTGTAGTGGCTGGCTAAAGAGGTATATGGCCACACCAATATTTATGCTTCAGATAGGTGCTTTTAAATAGTATTTGCTGGGTGTTATCTAAATTCTTGTTTGGCTGTACTTGTTGTTCAAGTTGGTAGAACCCTGGAATCTGTACTTATATGATTTTTTGATGTGCTCCTATTTCTGTATTTATTGTGTGCGTGTGTATGTGTTTGAAGCTATAACATAAACATATGCAAAGTCTCTTAAAGGGTTCCAAATGATTGAAATTGAGAATTTTAAGGCAGGATAGGAGGCTCAAATAGTACACAATCTAAACCTATCAATAAAGATTCAACAGAATATAGCTGTGTGCAGCTCCTCCTTCCTTCTGTTTCTTTGCTGCTCACCATGGCTCAGGTCAGCTCAATTAGCTTATTGGTAGTTCTTGGTCAATCATATCGGTTTGTTCATTATCTATTTAACCTTTAATTTATTTTTTTCCCCTCACATTTATTGTTATTTTTTCATTGTTGTTTTATCTGTGATTCTCTATTTAATGTTTTATATTTGTTGTTGCTCTGTCCTTTAGGTTCCTATATGCGTGGGCACTTTTTTTTCCTTTATGCTATCTTTCCTTATAGCAGGTTTAGACTTTCGTTTGTCTATTTCTTCTTCTTCTTCCCCTTTGTTGCTGCGACCATCTTGAAGGGTGGCGTGACGTTGTATTGTGATTAAACGCTCGCTTCTCGTGAGAGTTCACCGCCATCTTGGTTTCCTTTATTATCTTATCCGTTGTGACGGCCATCTTGGGTGGCCGTTCCAACACTCTGTGGGAGTTGAACTCTCGTTTCTCGCGAGAGTTCACCGCCATTTTGAGTTTCTCTGACACCGCGCAGTAAAGTTGCCACGCAGTGTCGGGTGATAGAGATTAGGAGCAGACGTATTGTGCCGTCTTTTCTGTATTTTACTAGTTATTCTGCCTTTTCCCCACCAATGTGTTAGGGTGAGCCCCTGTTTCTTCGGTGGGACATCAGTTTAATCCTTTTGTGGAAAATTAAAAAAAAATCTAATTCATTTTTTTAATATACAGAGTGAGCCTCTGTATTTATTATATTATTTTACAATAAAAACATAAAAACAATCTAAAAAACATTGGTCTAAGATTTGTCCTTGATGACAATGTGAGCCCCTGTTTATTATATATGTATATATATATATATATATATATATATATATATTACCCTGGTTGACAAGGTGAGTCCTGACTTCATGGTCGAAGGCAAAGTCATCCATGCGGAAAGTTTTCAAACAGATACCCGTTCTAATTATTAAGAGCCAGAATTTAACAATTTTGTAAGGGCCAAAAAATTACTAATTTTGGAATATTTGTCCCGATGAAAAAAGAGGCTAAAATATATTAATCCCATATGTTGAAAAAATAATTAGTATTACAGGAGTTACATAACGGAGAAACCTTTGAATAAATTCATTCTGTATTTTTACAGATGGTAGAATATAGCTGGAGACAGTCAGGTGTGGCAGACCTTTAAGGCATCAAATCTGGACTTGCAAAGGACAGGCCAAACAAGAAATGGCCATTCGATAAACAAGACGTGTCCTGGGCGATCTTCAGACTTGAGGAAGCCTGTTGTACACCCTTGGGGTGGAGATTGCTCGTTCCAGAGTGCTGGTGTGGAGGAGCTATACGTCTGTTTTCTATTTCTGTCCAGTTGATGGGAAGAAAGAACGGGTGCTGCCTGATATCACCGGTCACCCCGAGGCGGTGCTGTGGATTTTTATGTAAGAGATCAGTCAAAATATCCACAGCTTGGGGGCCGAGTGGTCTTATGTATTTAGGGTTTTCGTGAATAATGGAATATGCCACAGCTTTTCTGGAGCTCTTGTGATAAAAGGGATATTCTCCAGCGTTCAGCATGCGGAACAACATCACCCCTAATGACCACCAGTCCACTGCAGCACCGTATTCTTCCCTTAAATGTATCTCTGGGGCCATGTAGCGAAAAGTCCCGCAACGTTCTGAAGTTAGTGTGTTTCCACAAATGTTCTCTGCCACAAGACCGAAGTCACAGATTTTGGCGTGTCCTTCACCGTCTAGCAGCACGTTGCCTGGCTTCAGGTCCCGATGAATAATGCCACGTGAGTGGAGGTACTGAATGCCACAGACTATTTCAGCAGAATAAAACCTGGCTGTGGTCTCTGTCATGCAGCCCTCTCTGGCCATGAACATCTGCAGGCTCCCTCCAGGCATATACTCCATGAGGAAGAATACGGAGGTTTGTGTCTGGAAGGCAGCATATCCACGGCACAGAAATGGGCTGTTCCTGGCCAACTCGAGTGTCCTCTTCTCTTTTAAGATGTTCATGATCCTTGTGTGTTTTTTTCGAATCATTTTGACTGCCACCGGGGAATTCCTGCCAACGCAGGAAGCCAACATCACTTTCCCAAAACCTCCCTGTCCCAGCACAGAATGAAACTTGAAAGAAGACAGCGACAGTGATATTTCTGCATTTCTTCCTCGCCCAACTTGCTCCTCGTATCTACGTCTCTTTTCCTCGTAGTCACAGCTGCTTGTGCTGCTTCTGGGGCGTTTCTCTATCAGCTGCCGAGGTTCTTTCACTGGCTCCTTTGTAGTCTCTATCAGGCAGTGGAAATTCTCATCGCCTTCTTTAGCAGTGCGTGTGCTCCTTTTCTTTCCTCGCCTCCTCTGTTTTTCTGCACTGCTTCCCTCCTTTATCACTTTGCTGGGAAAACTCTCCATTTTTTGATCTTCCCTCCTCCTTCTGAAGGCATTCAACACTGCATTGTTTGCCCTGTTTAAAAACCTACAGAGTTTTCTGGGGCAACATTTTTTTATTCTCCACCCTAGTCCACACCAGCAGCTACACCTTTCCACGGTGCTCTGGGAGTTCTTGCTCATTTTCTGCTCACGCTCCAACAAACATTTATTGTAAGAGAGAAAATAGTTCAAGATCACAGTTAAGATCACTATTAAATAGCACCTTGTGAATGTCTTGACACAGTGAGGAGAAAGGGCTGTAGCTGCAGCTTTATAAGAGTGATGATGTCACTGGTGCTTATGATGTCACAATGCAATAACCGGTTGGATTCTAGAATGGTGAAAGCGATCACCTAATTTGCATACATATACACACATTTAGGATATTCCGCATAAGCTAACCTTATGGTTATGGTACAAGAATTTCAAAGTATTTTAAGATTCCTGTAATTTCTTAGCCCTCTCCATAAAGCATATATTTTTATTCTGACACTACAACACAGCCCTGTTAGAAATAATAAAACATTTTTCACGAGGCTATGCTTGGATGGTCTTTCCCCCTCTCACTTGATTAGCAAGGGTGTGGATATCGAAGATATTGAAGGGTATACGTATTGCAATGGACAGTGTATAAAAATGATAATACAAATCCATCATTGCTCCATTAGCACAAAAAGAGACAACATGTAAAGTTGCTTTTGTATTGTGTGTTCATGTTTTTAAATTTCCCATCTGGATACATTGTTGTTTTTTCAGTTTGCATTTATGATTTGATACTCATGCTGTACTTCCTTTTGAAAGGCTTGTGACTGCCATGCATTATTGTATGATCAGCAAACAAAATAAAAAAAGTGACCAAGACCTTATGGATACTAGTTTGTGCATTCATGCTTCTACCTTGTGAAGCAGAGGGTTACCACAAAGGGGATTTTTTCTGACATTGTGAGAGTAAAGATGCTGTACACCAGAGGTGTATTGTAGGCCCCATGTCTTTTCATTTGTATATTAAAGGGCTGATAAAGTGTGTATAAAAAAATCTTGTATTTTACATGTGACACCAGTTGATACAGGCTCATCGTTTTGACTAAGAATGCTTCGGGTTTCAACATTGGCAATTGATGTAATGTGGTACACTAGGTTAATGGCCAAAAACATTAAGCGTTTAATGTTTTATTTATTTATTAATTTGTTTTTGTTTGCTTAATGTAAAGCTTAGACCAGCGGACTAGCGGCCTTTTCCACAAAAAAAGGTGCCCCATTAATGGTGTCCTGGTGAATTTAAGTAGTAAAAGGCGACTCGGTTGTACAGTAAACAGCACAGACTCATATATCAATGTACATGGCTATATTGCTTAATACAGAGCTGACTCGCCAAACTGGGGTACTTTGGTGTAGTGGCTGGCTAAAGAGGTATATGGCCACACCAATATTTATGCTTCAGATAGGTGCTTTTAAATAGTATTTGCTGGGTGTTATCTAAATTCTTGTTTGGCTGTACTTGTTGTTCAAGTTGGTAGAACCCTGGAATCTGTACTTATATGATTTTTTGATGTGCTCCTATTTCTGTATTTATTGTGTGCGTGTGTATGTGTTTGAAGCTATAACATAAACATATGCAAAGTCTCTTAAAGGGTTCCAAATGATTGAAATTGAGAATTTTAAGGCAGGATAGGAGGCTCAAATAGTACACAATCTAAACCTATCAATAAAGATTCAACAGAATATAGCTGTGTGCAGCTCCTCCTTCCTTCTGTTTCTTTGCTGCTCACCATGGCTCAGGTCAGCTCAATTAGCTTATTGGTAGTTCTTGGTCAATCATATCGGTTTGTTCATTATCTATTTAACCTTTAATTTATTTTTTTCCCCTCACATTTATTGTTATTTTTTCATTGTTGTTTTATCTGTGATTCTCTATTTAATGTTTTATATTTGTTGTTGCTCTGTCCTTTAGGTTCCTATATGCGTGGGCACTTTTTTTTCCTTTATGCTATCTTTCCTTATAGCAGGTTTAGACTTTCGTTTGTCTATTTCTTCTTCTTCTTCCCCTTTGTTGCTGCGACCATCTTGAAGGGTGGCGTGACGTTGTATTGTGATTAAACGCTCGCTTCTCGTGAGAGTTCACCGCCATCTTGGTTTCCTTTATTATCTTATCCGTTGTGACGGCCATCTTGGGTGGCCGTTCCAACACTCTGTGGGAGTTGAACTCTCGTTTCTCGCGAGAGTTCACCGCCATTTTGAGTTTCTCTGACACCGCGCAGTAAAGTTGCCACGCAGTGTCGGGTGATAGAGATTAGGAGCAGACGTATTGTGCCGTCTTTTCTGTATTTTACTAGTTATTCTGCCTTTTCCCCACCAATGTGTTAGGGTGAGCCCCTGTTTCTTCGGTGGGACATCAGTTTAATCCTTTTGTGGAAAATTAAAAAAAAATCTAATTCATTTTTTTAATATACAGAGTGAGCCTCTGTATTTATTATATTATTTTACAATAAAAACATAAAAACAATCTAAAAAACATTGGTCTAAGATTTGTCCTTGATGACAATGTGAGCCCCTGTTTATTATATATGTATATATATATATATATATATATATATATATATTACCCTGGTTGACAAGGTGAGTCCTGACTTCATGGTCGAAGGCAAAGTCATCCATGCGGAAAGTTTTCAAACAGATACCCGTTCTAATTATTAAGAGCCAGAATTTAACAATTTTGTAAGGGCCAAAAAATTACTAATTTTGGAATATTTGTCCCGATGAAAAAAGAGGCTAAAATATATTAATCCCATATGTTGAAAAAATAATTAGTATTACAGGAGTTACATAACGGAGAAACCTTTGAATAAATTCATTCTGTATTTTTATTGATAAATAATTGTTAGATGGTAGAATATAGCTGGAGACAGTCAGGTGTGGCAGACCTTTAAGGCATCAAATCTGGACTTGCAAAGGACAGGCCAAACAAGAAATGGCCATTCGATAAACAAGACGTGTCCTGGGCGATCTTCAGACTTGAGGAAGCCTGTTGTACACCCTTGGGGTGGAGATTGCTCGTTCCAGAGTGCTGGTGTGGAGGAGCTATACGTCTGTTTTCTATTTCTGTCCAGTTGATGGGAAGAAAGAACGGGTGCTGCCTGATATCACCGGTCACCCCGAGGCGGTGCTGTGGATTTTTATGTAAGAGATCAGTCAAAATATCCACAGCTTGGGGGCCGAGTGGTCTTATGTATTTAGGGTTTTCGTGAATAATGGAATATGCCACAGCTTTTCTGGAGCTCTTGTGATAAAAGGGATATTCTCCAGCGTTCAGCATGCGGAACAACATCACCCCTAATGACCACCAGTCCACTGCAGCACCGTATTCTTCCCTTAAATGTATCTCTGGGGCCATGTAGCGAAAAGTCCCGCAACGTTCTGAAGTTAGTGTGTTTCCACAAATGTTCTCTGCCACAAGACCGAAGTCACAGATTTTGGCGTGTCCTTCACCGTCTAGCAGCACGTTGCCTGGCTTCAGGTCCCGATGAATAATGCCACGTGAGTGGAGGTACTGAATGCCACAGACTATTTCAGCAGAATAAAACCTGGCTGTGGTCTCTGTCATGCAGCCCTCTCTGGCCATGAACATCTGCAGGCTCCCTCCAGGCATATACTCCATGAGGAAGAATACGGAGGTTTGTGTCTGGAAGGCAGCATATCCACGGCACAGAAATGGGCTGTTCCTGGCCAACTCGAGTGTCCTCTTCTCTTTTAAGATGTTCATGATCCTTGTGTGTTTTTTTCGAATCATTTTGACTGCCACCGGGGAATTCCTGCCAACGCAGGAAGCCAACATCACTTTCCCAAAACCTCCCTGTCCCAGCACAGAATGAAACTTGAAAGAAGACAGCGACAGTGATATTTCTGCATTTCTTCCTCGCCCAACTTGCTCCTCGTATCTACGTCTCTTTTCCTCGTAGTCACAGCTGCTTGTGCTGCTTCTGGGGCGTTTCTCTATCAGCTGCCGAGGTTCTTTCACTGGCTCCTTTGTAGTCTCTATCAGGCAGTGGAAATTCTCATCGCCTTCTTTAGCAGTGCGTGTGCTCCTTTTCTTTCCTCGCCTCCTCTGTTTTTCTGCACTGCTTCCCTCCTTTATCACTTTGCTGGGAAAACTCTCCATTTTTTGATCTTCCCTCCTCCTTCTGAAGGCATTCAACACTGCATTGTTTGCCCTGTTTAAAAACCTACAGAGTTTTCTGGGGCAACATTTTTTTATTCTCCACCCTAGTCCACACCAGCAGCTACACCTTTCCACGGTGCTCTGGGAGTTCTTGCTCATTTTCTGCTCACGCTCCAACAAACATTTATTGTAAGAGAGAAAATAGTTCAAGATCACAGTTAAGATCACTATTAAATAGCACCTTGTGAATGTCTTGACACAGTGAGGAGAAAGGGCTGTAGCTGCAGCTTTATAAGAGTGATGATGTCACTGGTGCTTATGATGTCACAATGCAATAACCGGTTGGATTCTAGAATGGTGAAAGCGATCACCTAATTTGCATACATATACACACATTTAGGATATTCCGCATAAGCTAACCTTATGGTTATGGTACAAGAATTTCAAAGTATTTTAAGATTCCTGTAATTTCTTAGCCCTCTCCATAAAGCATATATTTTTATTCTGACACTACAACACAGCCCTGTTAGAAATAATAAAACATTTTTCACGAGGCTATGCTTGGATGGTCTTTCCCCCTCTCACTTGATTAGCAAGGGTGTGGATATCGAAGATATTGAAGGGTATACGTATTGCAATGGACAGTGTATAAAAATGATAATACAAATCCATCATTGCTCCATTAGCACAAAAAGAGACAACATGTAAAGTTGCTTTTGTATTGTGTGTTCATGTTTTTAAATTTCCCATCTGGATACATTGTTGTTTTTTCAGTTTGCATTTATGATTTGATACTCATGCTGTACTTCCTTTTGAAAGGCTTGTGACTGCCATGCATTATTGTATGATCAGCAAACAAAATAAAAAAAGTGACCAAGACCTTATGGATACTAGTTTGTGCATTCATGCTTCTACCTTGTGAAGCAGAGGGTTACCACAAAGGGGATTTTTTCTGACATTGTGAGAGTAAAGATGCTGTACACCAGAGGTGTATTGTAGGCCCCATGTCTTTTCATTTGTATATTAAAGGGCTGATAAAGTGTGTATAAAAAAATCTTGTATTTTACATGTGACACCAGTTGATACAGGCTCATCGTTTTGACTAAGAATGCTTCGGGTTTCAACATTGGCAATTGATGTAATGTGGTACACTAGGTTAATGGCCAAAAACATTAAGCGTTTAATGTTTTATTTATTTATTAATTTGTTTTTGTTTGCTTAATGTAAAGCTTAGACCAGCGGACTAGCGGCCTTTTCCACAAAAAAAGGTGCCCCATTAATGGTGTCCTGGTGAATTTAAGTAGTAAAAGGCGACTCGGTTGTACAGTAAACAGCACAGACTCATATATCAATGTACATGGCTATATTGCTTAATACAGAGCTGACTCGCCAAACTGGGGTACTTTGGTGTAGTGGCTGGCTAAAGAGGTATATGGCCACACCAATATTTATGCTTCAGATAGGTGCTTTTAAATAGTATTTGCTGGGTGTTATCTAAATTCTTGTTTGGCTGTACTTGTTGTTCAAGTTGGTAGAACCCTGGAATCTGTACTTATATGATTTTTTGATGTGCTCCTATTTCTGTATTTATTGTGTGCGTGTGTATGTGTTTGAAGCTATAACATAAACATATGCAAAGTCTCTTAAAGGGTTCCAAATGATTGAAATTGAGAATTTTAAGGCAGGATAGGAGGCTCAAATAGTACACAATCTAAACCTATCAATAAAGATTCAACAGAATATAGCTGTGTGCAGCTCCTCCTTCCTTCTCTTTCTTTGCTGCTCACCATGGCTCAGGTCAGCTCAATTAGCTTATTGGTAGTTCTTGGTCAATCATATCGGTTTGTTCATTATCTATTTAACCTTTAATTTATTTTTTTCCCCTCACATTTATTGTTATTTTTTCATTGTTGTTTTATCTGTGATTCTCTATTTAATGTTTTATATTTGTTGTTGCTCTGTCCTTTAGGTTCCTATATGCGTGGGCACTTTTTTTTCCTTTATGCTATCTTTCCTTATAGCAGGTTTAGACTTTCGTTTGTCTATTTCTTCTTCTTCTTCCCCTTTGTTGCTGCGACCATCTTGAAGGGTGGCGTGACGTTGTATTGTGATTAAACGCTCGCTTCTCGTGAGAGTTCACCGCCATCTTGGTTTCCTTTATTATCTTATCTGTTGTGACGGCCATCTTGGGTGGCCGTTCCAACACTCTGTGGGAGTTGAACTCTCGTTTCTCGCGAGAGTTCACCGCCATTTTGAGTTTCTCTGACACCGCGCAGTAAAGTTGCCACGCAGTGTCGGGTGATAGAGATTAGGAGCAGACGTATCGTGCCGTCTTTTCTGTATTTTACTAGTTATTCTGCCTTTTCCCCACCAATGTGTTAGGGTGAGCCCCTGTTTCTTCGGTGGGACATCAGTTTAATCCTTTTGTGGAAAATTAAAAAAAAATGTAATTCATTTTTTTAATATACAGAGTGAGCCTCTGTATTTATTATATTATTTTACAATAAAAACATAAAAACAATCTAAAAAACATTGGTCTAAGATTTGTCCTTGATGACAATGTGAGCCCCTGTTTATTATATATGTATATATATATATATATATATATATATATATATTACCCTGGTTGACAAGGTGAGTCCTGACTTCATGGTCGAAGGCAAAGTCATCCATGCGGAAAGTTTTCAAACAGATACCCGTTCTAATTATTAAGAGCCAGAATTTAACAATTTTGTAAGGGCCAAAAAATTACTAATTTTGGAATATTTGTCCCGATGAAAAAAGAGGCTAAAATATATTAATCCCATATGTTGAAAAAATAATTAGTATTACAGGAGTTACATAACGGAGAAACCTTTGAATAAATTCATTCTGTATTTTTATTGATAAATAATTGTTAGATGGTAGAATATAGCTGGAGACAGTAAGGTGTGGCAGACCTTTAAGGCATCAAATCTGGACTTGCAAAGGACAGGCCAAACAAGAAATGGCCATTCGATAAACAAGACGTGTCCTGGGCGATCTTCAGACTTGAGGAAGCCTGTTGTACACCCTTGGGGTGGAGATTGCTCGTTCCAGAGTGCTGGTGTGGAGGAGCTATACGTCTGTTTTCTATTTCTGTCCAGTTGATGGGAAGAAAGAACGGGTGCTGCCTGATATCACCGGTCACCCCGAGGCGGTGCTGTGGATTTTTATGTAAGAGATCAGTCAAAATATCCACAGCTTGGGGGCCGAGTGGTCTTATGTATTTAGGGTTTTCGTGAATAATGGAATATGCCACAGCTTTTCTGGAGCTCTTGTGATAAAAGGGATATTCTCCAGCGTTCAGCATGCGGAACAACATCACCCCTAATGACCACCAGTCCACTGCAGCACCGTATTCTTCCCTTAAATGTATCTCTGGGGCCATGTAGCGAAAAGTCCCGCAACGTTCTGAAGTTAGTGTGTTTCCACAAATGTTCTCTGCCACAAGACCGAAGTCACAGATTTTGGCGTGTCCTTCACCGTCTAGCAGCACGTTGCCTGGCTTGAGGTCCCGATGAATAATGCCACGTGAGTGGAGGTACTGAATGCCACAGACTATTTCAGCAGAATAAAACCTGGCTGTGGTCTCTGTCATGCAGCCCTCTCTGGCCATGAACATCTGCAGGCTCCCTCCAGGCATATACTCCATGAGGAAGAATACGGAGGTTTGTGTCTGGAAGGCAGCATATCCACGGCACAGAAATGGGCTGTTCCTGGCCAACTCGAGTGTCCTCTTCTCTTTTAAGATGTTCATGATCCTTGTGTGTTTTTTTCGAATCATTTTGACTGCCACCGGGGAATTCCTGCCAACGCAGGAAGCCAACATCACTTTCCCAAAACCTCCCTGTCCCAGCACAGAATGAAACTTGAAAGAAGACAGCGACAGTGATATTTCTGCATTTCTTCCTCGCCCAACTTGCTCCTCGTATCTACGTCTCTTTTCCTCGTAGTCACAGCTGCTTGTGCTGCTTCTGGGGCGTTTCTCTATCAGCTGCCGAGGTTCTTTCACTGGCTCCTTTGTAGTCTCTATCAGGCAGTGGAAATTCTCATCGCCTTCTTTAGCAGTGCGTGTGCTCCTTTTCTTTCCTCGCCTCCTCTGTTTTTCTGCACTGCTTCCCTCCTTTATCACTTTGCTGGGAAAACTCTCCATTTGTTGACCTTCCCTCCTCCTTCTGAAGGCATTCAACACTGCATTGTTTGCCCTGTTTAAAAACCTACAGAGTTTTCTGGGGCAACATTTTTTTATTCTCCACCCTAGTCCACACCAGCAGCTACACCTTTCCACGGTGCTCTGGGAGTTCTTGCTCATTTTCTGCTCACGCTCCAACAAACATTTATTGTAAGAGAGAAAATAGTTCAAGATCACAGTTAAGATCACTATTAAATAGCACCTTGTGAATGTCTTGACACAGTGAGGAGAAAGGGCTGTAGCTGCAGCTTTATAAGAGTGATGATGTCACTGGTGCTTATGATGTCACAATGCAATAACCCGTTGGATTCTAGAATGGTGAAAGCGATCACCTAATTTGCATACATATACACACATTTAGGATATTCCGCATAAGCTAACCTTATGGTTATGGTACAAGAATTTCAAAGTATTTTAAGATTCCTGTAATTTCTTAGCCCTCTCCATAAAGCATATATTTTTATTCTGACACTACAACACAGCCCTGTTAGAAATAATAAAACATTTTTCACGAGGCTATGCTTGGATGGTCTTTCCCCCTCTCACTTGATTAGCAAGGGTGTGGATATCGAAGATATTGAAGGGTATACGTATTGCAATGGACAGTGTATAAAAATGATAATACAAATCCATCATTGCTCCATTAGCACAAAAAGAGACAACATGTAAAGTTGCTTTTGTATTGTGTGTTCATGTTTTTAAATTTCCCATCTGGATACATTGTTGTTTTTTCAGTTTGCATTTATGATTTGATACTCATGCTGTACTTCCTTTTGAAAGGCTTGTGACTGCCATGCATTATTGTATGATCAGCAAACAAAATAAAAAAAGTGACCAAGACCTTATGGATACTAGTTTGTGCATTCATGCTTCTACCTTGTGAAGCAGAGGGTTACCACAAAGGGGATTTTTTCTGACATTGTGAGAGTAAAGATGCTGTACACCAGAGGTGTATTGTAGGCCCCATGTCTTTTTATTTGTATATTAAAGGGCTGAGAAAGTGTGTATAAAAAAATCTTGTATTTTACATGTGACACCAGTTGATACAGGCTCATCGTTTTGACTAAGAATGCTTCGGGTTTCAACATTGGCAATTGATGTAATGTGGTACACTAGGTTAATGGCCAAAACCTGCACCCCAAAAGAAGCGTTTAATGTTTTATTTATTTATTAATTTGTTTTTGTTTGCTTAATGTAAAGCTTAGACCAGCGGACTAGCGGCCTTTTCCACAAAAAAAGGTGCCCCATTAATGGTGTCCTGGTGAATTTAAGTAGTAAAAGGCGACTCGGTTGTACAGTAAACAGCACAGACTCATATATCAATGTACATGGCTATATTGCTTAATACAGAGCTGACTCGCCAAACTGGGGTACTTTGGTGTAGTGGCTGGCTAAAGAGGTATATGGCCACACCAATATTTATGCTTCAGATAGGTGCTTTTAAATAGTATTTGCTGGGTGTTATCTAAATTCTTGTTTGGCTGTACTTGTTGTTCAAGTTGGTAGAACCCTGGAATCTGTACTTATATGATTTTTTGATGTGCTCCTATTTCTGTATTTATTGTGTGCGTGTGTATGTGTTTGAAGCTATAACATAAACATATGCAAAGTCTCTTAAAGGGTTCCAAATGATTGAAATTGAGAATTTTAAGGCAGGATAGGAGGCTCAAATAGTACACAATCTAAACCTATCAATAAAGATTCAACAGAATATAGCTGTGTGCAGCTCCTCCTTCCTTCTCTTTCTTTGCTGCTCACCATGGCTCAGGTCAGCTCAATTAGCTTATTGGTAGTTCTTGGTCAATCATATTGGTTTGTTCATTATCTATTTAACCTTTAATTTATTTTTTTCCCCTCACATTTATTGTTATTTTTTCATTGTTGTTTTATCTGTGATTCTCTATTTAATGTTTTATATTTGTTGTTGCTCTGTCCTTTAGGTTCCTATATGCGTGGGCACTTTTTTTTCCTTTATGCTATCTTTCCTTATAGCAGGTTTAGACTTTCGTTTGTCTATTTCTTCTTCTTCTTCCCCTTTGTTGCTGCGACCATCTTGAAGGGTGGCGTGACGTTGTATTGTGATTAAACGCTCGCTTCTCGTGAGAGTTCACCGCCATCTTGGTTTCCTTTATTATCTTATCCGTTGTGACGGCCATCTTGGGTGGCCGTTCCAACACTCTATGGGAGTTGAACTCTCGTTTCTCGCGAGAGTTCACCGCCAGTTTGAGTTTCTCTGACACCGCGCAGTAAAGTTGCCACGCAGTGTCGGGTGATAGAGATTAGGAGCAGACGTATCGTGCCGTCTTTTCTGTATTTTACTAGTTATTCTGCCTTTTCCCCACCAATGTGTTAGGGTGAGCCCCTGTTTCTTCGGTGGGACATCAGTTTAATCCTTTTGTGGAAAATTAAAAAAAAATCTAATTCATTTTTTTAATATACAGAGTGAGCCTCTGTATTTATTATATTATTTTACAATAAAAACATAAAAACAATCTAAAAAACATTGGTCTAAGATTTGTCCTTGATGACAATGTGAGCCCCTGTTTATTATATATGTATATATATATATATATATATATATATATATTACCCTGGTTGACAAGGTGAGTCCTGACTTCATGGTCGAAGGCAAAGTCATCCATGCGGAAAGTTTTCAAACAGATACCCGTTCTAATTATTAAGAGCCAGAATTTAACAATTTTGTAAGGGCCAAAAAATTACTAATTTTGGAATATTTGTCCCGATGAAAAAAGAGGCTAAAATATATTAATCCCATATGTTGAAAAAATAATTAGTATTACAGGAGTTACATAACGGAGAAACCTTTGAATAAATTCATTCTGTATTTTTATTGATAAATAATTGTTAGATGGTAGAATATAGCTGGAGACAGTCAGGTGTGGCAGACCTTTAAGGCATCAAATCTGGACTTGCAAAGGACAGGCCAAACAAGAAATGGCCATTCGATAAACAAGACGTGTCCTGGGCGATCTTCAGACTTGAGGAAGCCTGTTGTACACCCTTGGGGTGGAGATTGCTCGTTCCAGAGTGCTGGTGTGGAGGAGCTATACGTCTGTTTTCTATTTCTGTCCAGTTGATGGGAAGAAAGAACGGGTGCTGCCTGATATCACCGGTCACCCCGAGGCGGTGCTGTGGATTTTTATGTAAGAGATCAGTCAAAATATCCACAGCTTGGGGGCCGAGTGGTCTTATGTATTTAGGGTTTTCGTGAATAATGGAATATGCCACAGCTTTTCTGGAGCTCTTGTGATAAAAGGGATATTCTCCAGCGTTCAGCATGCGGAACAACATCACCCCTAATGACCACCAGTCCACTGCAGCACCGTATTCTTCCCTTAAATGTATCTCTGGGGCCATGTAGCGAAAAGTCCCGCAACGTTCTGAAGTTAGTGTGTTTCCACAAATGTTCTCTGCCACAAGACCGAAGTCACAGATTTTGGCGTGTCCTTCACCGTCTAGCAGCACGTTGCCTGGCTTCAGGTCCCGATGAATAATGCCACGTGAGTGGAGGTACTGAATGCCACAGACTATTTCAGCAGAATAAAACCTGGCTGTGGTCTCTGTCATGCAGCCCTCTCTGGCCATGAACATCTGCAGGCTCCCTCCAGGCATATACTCCATGAGGAAGAATACGGAGGTTTGTGTCTGGAAGGCAGCATATCCACGGCACAGAAATGGGCTGTTCCTGGCCAACTCGAGTGTCCTCTTCTCTTTTAAGATGTTCATGATCCTTGTGTGTTTTTTTCGAATCATTTTGACTGCCACCGGGGAATTCCTGCCAACGCAGGAAGCCAACATCACTTTCCCAAAACCTCCCTGTCCCAGCACAGAATGAAACTTGAAAGAAGACAGCGACAGTGATATTTCTGCATTTCTTCCTCGCCCAACTTGCTCCTCGTATCTACGTCTCATTTCCTCGTAGTCACAGCTGCTTGTGCTGCTTCTGGGGCGTTTCTCTATCAGCTGCCGAGGTTCTTTCACTGGCTCCTTTGTAGTCTCTATCAGGCAGTGGAAATTCTCATCGCCTTCTTTAGCAGTGCGTGTGCTCCTTTTCTTTCCTCGCCTCCTCTGTTTTTCTGCACTGCTTCCCTCCTTTATCACTTTGCTGGGAAAACTCTCCATTTGTTGACCTTCCCTCCTCCTTCTGAAGGCATTCAACACTGCATTGTTTGCCCTGTTTAAAAACCTACAGAGTTTTCTGGGGCAACATTTTTTTATTCTCCACCCTAGTCCACACCAGCAGCTACACCTTTCCACGGTGCTCTGGGAGTTCTTGCTCATTTTCTGCTCACGCTCCAACAAACATTTATTGTAAGAGAGAAAATAGTTCAAGATCACAGTTAAGATCACTATTAAATAGCACCTTGTGAATGTCTTGACACAGTGAGGAGAAAGGGCTGTAGCTGCAGCTTTATAAGAGTGATGATGTCACTGGTGCTTATGATGTCACAATGCAATAACCGGTTGGATTCTAGAATGGTGAAAGCGATCACCTAATTTGCATACATATACACACATTTAGGATATTCCGCATAAGCTAACCTTATGGTTATGGTACAAGAATTTCAAAGTATTTTAAGATTCCTGTAATTTCTTAGCCCTCTCCATAAAGCATATATTTTTATTCTGACACTACAACACAGCCCTGTTAGAAATAATAAAACATTTTTCACGAGGCTATGCTTGGATGGTCTTTCCCCCTCTCACTTGATTAGCAAGGGTGTGGATATCGAAGATATTGAAGGGTATACGTATTGCAATGGACAGTGTATAAAAATGATAATACAAATCCATCATTGCTCCATTAGCACAAAAAGAGACAACATGTAAAGTTGCTTTTGTATTGTGTGTTCATGTTTTTAAATTTCCCATCTGGATACATTGTTGTTTTTTCAGTTTGCATTTATGATTTGATACTCATGCTGTACTTCCTTTTGAAAGGCTTGTGACTGCCATGCATTATTGTATGATCAGCAAACAAAATAAAAAAGGTGACCAAGACCTTATGGATACTAGTTTGTGCATTCATGCTTCTACCTTGTGAAGCAGAGGGTTACCACAAAGGGGATTTTTTCTGACATTGTGAGAGTAAAGATGCTGTACACCAGAGGAAGTGTGTATAAAAAAATCTTGTATTTTACATGTGACACCAGTTGATACAGGCTCATCGTTTTGACTAAGAATGCTTCGGGTTTCAACATTGGCAATTGATGTAATGTGGTACACTAGGTGAATGGCCAAAACCTGCACCCCAAAAGAAGCGTTTAATGTTTTATTTATTTATTAATTTGTTTTTGTTTGCTTAATGTAAAGCTTAGACCAGCGGACTAGCGGCCTTTTCCACAAAAAAAGGTGCCCCATTAATGGTGTCCTGGTGAATTTAAGTAGTAAAAGGCGACTCGGTTGTACAGTAAACAGCACAGACTCATATATCAATGTACATGGCTATATTGCTTAATACAGAGCTGACTCGCCAAACTGGGGTACTTTGGTGTAGTGGCTGGCTAAAGAGGTATATGGCCACACCAATATTTATGCTTCAGATAGGTGCTTTTAAATAGTATTTGCTGGGTGTTATCTAAATTCTTGTTTGGCTGTACTTGTTGTTCAAGTTGGTAGAACCCTGGAATCTGTACTTATATGATTTTTTGATGTGCTCCTATTTCTGTATTTATTGTGTGCGTGTGTATGTGTATTCCCCCTTGGTCAGTCATGAGGGGCCCCTGATGAGGCTGTAGACCTCCAGTTTATCCCTTGCTGGTTACCTATGCCGGGCTTTTCCCCAGATCACCCCAGCGTGTTAAGCTCCTATCCATACTATGTGGTGCCTAGTTACATTACACCTTACACTACACTACACTTCTCCCACGCACATCTCTGCGCTGTGATACTTGCTCTGTTTTATTTATTTTTAATTTTCCGATGGCCTCCCCAGGCGGGTGCCTCCGAGCCACATGAGCTGAAGCCTGTTGGCTTATATATTGCCCTGTAGCTCATATTCCCCCCCCCGCGGGAAGATCCTGCTATTTAGTTATGACAGTTTCTGGTCCATTTCCTCTATCCCACACAACATATATTCCACACATCTATTATGTTTTCAACTCCCCCTTCCAGACGGTGGAGCATCTAACTTTTTCCCTTTTCCCTGTCTACCTTCCTTGTCCCTCTTTGCTCCTTTCCCAGCCCCCCCCCCGGAGCACTCCTATCCAGACATGGATAGTGAATCTGGGACTCTTTGTAGTTCCTTGGCTCATACTTGCCCAGCAATCTGGTGTATCTCACACACATCTTACATTTTTTACATGAGTTTGACTTATTGTTTTTCTTTGTTTTTTGTTGACGGTTATGGTGACCTGAGGTGGCTGTATTGCTTACCAATCCATTTATTATGTTACTTAACTACTTGAACTTAGTTACCCTTAATATAAGGGGTTTAAATAAACTGAAACAACGCTCTAAACTGCTTTCCTTTTTACGTTCGACTAAGTCCCATGTTGCTTTTATCCAAGAAACCCACTTTCGGCAGGGCAAAGAATATAGACTCCTAGACAGGACCTTTGTACATTCCTTCCTCTCTAGTTCACCTTCCACTAGAACTAAGGGGGTTGCCATACTCTTACATAAAGCTATTCGTTTCCAATTCTGTGATGAATGGAGAGATAGTGAAGGGCCTTAAATATTTGTGAAGGGCTTTATTGGATCTCAAAAAATTACTTTTGCAAACATCTACGTTCCTAATAAGAAACACGGTCATTATATTATCTCAGCTCTCAACAAATTGGCGGACTTCCAGGAGGGCATCACTGTCCTCGGAGGGGATTTCAATATGGCATTTGACCCGACTCTGGATACGTTCTCAGGGCGATCTCACATTCCATACTCCATGATACGTAGGGTTATTAAACACTTTAAAATGCACCTGCTCATGGATGTGTGGAGGACTCTTCACCCTACCGATAGGGACTACACATATTTTTCCCCATGTCACAATACCTACACTAGGATTGACGCATTTTTCATTTCACATTTCCATCTGCCCCTCCTGCGTTCTGCTGGGATAGGAGCCATGACTATTAGCGACCATGCCCCTGTATTTTTCCAGCTTGCTCTGGCAGGCCTTCCTACATCTGTGTGGAGTTGGAGGCTCAGTGAGACCCTACTTGACAACCCCCACCACGTTAAGGAGCTGTCAACTCATATTACTAATTACTTTAAAGAAAATATCACACCTGATGTTTCGGCCCCGGTTATTTGGGAGGCTCACAAGGCGGTTGTGAGGGGCCACCTGATCGGACTCGAGGGCTTCGCTTAAACGTACGCATTTAGATTCCATTCTCACTTTAACCAAGCAAATAGCTCATTTAGAACTGCGTCATAAACTCACCCTTCTCCCATCGTTGCAAATTCAATTAACTAATCTCAGCTCTTGGCTGGCTTCTCTGCTAGATTCCTGGATTAAACGTAATTTTTTGCTGACTAAAAGCGGGTTTTATGAATTTGGGGATAAACCTGGCAAGTTATTGGCCAGAGCCCTGAGGGCTAAAAGGGCGCAGAGCTACCTGCTCCG
The DNA here is from genome assembly GCF_027358695.1 of Spea bombifrons. NCBI lineage: Eukaryota > Metazoa > Chordata > Amphibia > Anura > Pelobatidae > Spea > Spea bombifrons. The sequence goes on along the minus strand of NC_071089.1, from coordinate 72,003,263 downwards.
TATCTGTGATCGCGACAATAATCTACAATTTCAATCTGACAATTTTTTGGTGGTCGAACCGTTTGCTGCTTCTATCCGCAACCATCCTGACATCAGAGGCATTATGATTGCTGGCCGATCCCATGTCATCTCGTTATTCGCGGATGATGTACTGGTAACTCTCTCTGATTCGTGGCGATCGCTTTCCGTGGTGTTATCTGAGCTAGACCTGTTTTGTTCTATCTCCAACTATAAGATCAACCTGTCTAAGTCTGAGGTGATAGGGTTCCATCTTCCCACAGCCGTGTCTAGTCATATCCAAACCACTATGCCCTTTAAATGGAAGAGTGATTTTGTCAAATATCTAGGAGTTAACATTCCCACAGACGGCTCTAGGATTAGGGAGTTGAATTTTGACCCTCTCTTGACTACACTTCTTTCTGACCTGAATAGATGGGCCTACCCCCATGTGTCGTGGTTTGGCATCCATCAGCGGAGAGATAAGATTCACAATGTCTTTTGCTGAGAGAGATGTCAGTGCTCTTTCCTTTGCTGATGAGTCTGAGTGTGGTGCTTGTTTTGAGGCCAAAAAAGGAGGAACGAAGAACAGAAAAGGATAGAGACACTGAGTTGACCCCAAAGAAGGCCTACAGCAAAGGCAAGGTCATATGTCTGCAAGAAGTAAGAGTAACGTCTATAGATGTCTGACCATAGATATTATAAACATTACCTCAAGAATGTGTCTCACCCCACCGAGGCAGCAGCTCGCATTACCTGGGCAAACAAATATAGGTAAGAAGTGAGGATGTGGTATTGTAGAGTACCCTTCAGGCTATGTAACACTGCTTGGTCCAAGCTCTGTCTGCACCCATGTTCCTATGTGTGCTCTGTGTATGACATAGGTATGTAGAGGGATCCGCTGGCAAAGATCCTTTTTATGTGTAACATCCAGCAAGGGAAGCAAGGGATATAGGCCTCAGTTCTAAGCACATGGACTACACAATGCAGGTCAAGGGAACCCCATTAAAAGGAACCAACATGCAGTAAAAAAACACGAGGAATATTAATCGTAACACTAACACCATCCACAACTACAATTCCCTATTAAAAGGTAAGTTATATTCCACAGCAGCTTCTGTAGAGGTTGGTGAGAGGCAATTTTTACAATGAACGGAAAGATTTGATGATGGAGACAAATTGTAAAACGGTTCAATCAGAGCTCTAATAAAAAGCAGCCATTTTGTTTGTGCACCTCCTTTTCCATATTTGATGTGGCGACACTTTTTATACATCATGTTCTTCAGGACAAATAGTGCCTTTAAAAAGCATAGAAATACATGAAACATAATAGTTATTAGTGCTAGTATATAAATGTGCAATTGTGCTTAGATTTCTTTTACATAGTAGTTGCCACTGTTGAACAATGACCCAATTTATGTTAAGTTAAGGGAGGTGGATACAAGATGGAATTGTATTTATTGTTAACTTCCCTCACCCCAATCAGCAACGGATCCCAATGTGCGATCTCTACATTACATTACACTGGGGAGGTGACGATGTGGCACAGATCCATACCTCCTATAGTGTTCTTTTTATGTTCTTTTTTATATATATTATTTACCCTCTATCAACATGCATTTAACCTTCAATGGCTATTTAAGTACCCCTCACCCCACAGTGAGCAACGTTGGGAAAAGAAGAGTGGTGCAAATGGATAGCCCCACCTAGGTTAATAGGGGATCCTATTTTGTTTTTTTTAATTGAATGTAGCTTGCCTTTGCCTTTTGTTTGCAAAACAGTTACAGGCACTACCAATACCTGGCACTTTTTAAAAAAATTTAACCTGCTCCTATTCATCAAAAGTAGCTAGAGAGCCAGAGGCTACTTTTCCTAAACCTAAGTAATGTGATCCATTATGATACATGTATTTAATTCACTTTTGTGGGGGGTAAAACTGAGATGGAATAATTTGGATAGGAAATAATTTGACAGAAAGTGTCAATCATAAGCAGGGGCCCTGTGACTACTTGTCTGCCCCTTTAAAGGCGCTAGGTGCAGGTAATACCCATAGCTACTGGCTAGGAGAGTGTAGATTTAATTCAGTCACTCCAAAGGGCCAGAATAATTCAGACAGATTTGCAGAAAAAGACAGGTGCGGAAACACTTCTCTTTCTCTGTGAATCCTTCATTATTTCAACCTTCATGTTGTGCTACCTGCCCGATGTGCCCAGGTGTGGTACACCCACCTTGGCACTGCCCTGCTCTTTTCTGCATGTTTGGAGGCACTGACAAGCTGTTCGGAGACAAACAGATGACACAGACAAGATGGGGCACTTACAAGATGTTTGGGAACAAAGATGGCACAGTCAAGCTGTTTGGGGGCACTGACTAGATGTTTGGGGACAAAGATGGCACAGACAAGCTATTTGAGGGTGACAAGCTGTTTGGGGACACAGATGACACAGACAAGTTGTTGGGGAGTAAAGATGGCACAGTCAAGCTGTTTGGGGCACCGAAAAACTGGGGACAAAGATGGCACAGACAAGCTATGTAAGGGTGCTGACAAGCTGTTCGGGGACACAAGTGGCACAGGCAAGCTATTTGAGGGTGACAAGTTGTTTGGGGACACAGATGACACAGACAAGTTGTTTGGGAGTAAAGATGGCACAGTCAAGCTGTTTGGGGCACCGAAAAACTGGGGACAAAGATGGCACAGACAAGCTATGTGGGGACACAGATGACACAGACAAGTTGTTTGGGAGTAAAGATGGCACAGTCAAGCTGTTTGGTAACAAGGATGACATAGAAAAGTTATTTGAGTGTGCTGACAAGCTGATTGGGGACACAGATAGAACAGATAAGATATATGGGGACACAGATGGCAAAGACAAGCTGTGTAAGGGTGCTGACAAGCTGTTCGGGGACACAAGTGGCACAGACAAGCTGTTTGGGGATGAATATCACACAGGCAAGCTGTTTGAGAGTAAAGATAACACAGACAAGATTTTTGGGGACACTTACAAGCTGTTTGGGATGGCACATGAAAGCTGTTTGGGGGCACTGAAGAACTGGGGACACAGATAGCACAGACAAGCTATTTGGGGACAAAGATATTACAGACAAGCTGTTTGGACAAAAGATGTTAAAGAGAAGCTTTTGGGGACAAAGATGGCACTGACAAGATGTTTAGGGACACAATTGGCACTCACATGCTTTTTGAGGGCAAAGCCAGCACTGTTGGACATGTAGCTTGGTGAAGTGTGGGGTGGGTAAGGTACCAGGACATTTTATACTCCAGGGGCCTGTGGTTTCTGGTTATGCTCCTGATCATAAGGGTATGCTTTCATAATTAACCTTTTGCAAAATACACATAATGTTAATGAATGACTTTCAAAAATAAAAACAAATGAAAAGACAGCATATGTATCAGTAAGAAAGCAATACGATGACAAAGAGTGAGTGGGGGTCCTAGTATCATAGTGGTTAGAGAACCATTTTGTGACTTAAGTGAGGTTATCCCTGTCATGATTAACTCATATAACGTAGTGGATGCATGGAAGGGTAACCCAGCAGAGGTGGTTAGTTTTTTTGTTTAAGCATTCAATGAGTTAATCTGAGGTTGATTTAAATGTGTTTCTTTGTACATGCACTCTGTATCTGTTCTGGCTAGAGGTGTCATCTTCCCAAAGGACCCCTGTGGTGATTCATGGCCTAACAGATAAGGACCCTGAATTATAGGAATTCCATTCCTATCTTAAGTGGAGGGGTTTCCATCACCTTTACCCCACCATAACTTATTGGAACATCAAAGATGGGACCCGATTCTTGGGGATGGTGTCATATAATCAGTCATGTGGTCAGAGGGGCGTTTGCTTGCAAAAGTCTGATTTAGGGACAATGACCTCAAAGCAGAACTCCATGATATACTCTGATCGGAACAACATCATAAGAACCATCTGGACTTAAGGAGTTCCCACAGGCCTACTTATTGCAGAAACACATGAGTGAGGGTCCTGTGTTTAAGTCCCTTTGTTTTTAAGAACTGTTTGCTGTTTTATTTTTCTTTTGTATGTCTTGTTTTTTGTAATTCTGGCACTGTGTAATCTTTGTCTTTTTGTTATTAAAATATTCAAAATCTAAGTCTGTCTTTGGGCTCTAGTATCGATATCCACGAACCCTAAGAGAGGATAACACGTTACCGTATTGTTATTAAGTTCTACAGGATATATATATATGTTGGTTGCCCAGGGTGGGTTGATATATATATAGAGATAAAGGTTCTAATTCGGATTTCTCACGAATCCGGTATCAAAATCGTGAGTGGTGGCAGACTACCTGGGGGGATACAGGCAGGATTTGGGGGTTAATTTGGGATAATTTATGCCTTGTTAAGGGGTCAAGTTAGTAAATCCAGAGGCCTGGTGCTATTAACCCCTTCATGCCCACGCCCTCCACACAGTCACGGCTTGGCAAGTAGTCCTGACCGTGACAATCCCTGTCACATCTGACCATATAAACGTGAAAACACATACATAATCCCCTCGGGTTATTTCATGGATTATTCCATCAGATTTATGGCACAGAACAGTCCCCTACAGAAATTCAGTTACACTGAATGTAGCAGATGAAAAGTAAGGGAACCTAGTAGCTGGGTGTGTGCTGTTTTCGCAGCCAGGAATTAAAGTGAGGACCCAACGGTGCGCAACAGTCACTGCTGTCCCCATGCTGTAGGCAGGACAAAGGAGGCAATAAGAAGTCATTAGTACCTCTATAGCTTTTTTACGAAAATAATTTTGGAAACCTTATTTTCTGGTAAGATTTGTTTAATTGTTTACTTTGTGAAAAATAAAGTTTACTGGCACTCTACCTCTATTTCACAGATTTGTAAACTCCATGTCAACTGGAAAAAAAATGTAAATCTAAAAAAAAATTACTCATAAATAAATTAAATACATTTAGATAAAAACATGTAATGAACAGATATGGTACATCATTAGTCCCATCACTATATACTGAACCAGACATTGACGGTACTGCAGCATAACCCATATCACTATATGGTAAGCCAGGCATTGACGTGGTAGGCTCCTGCTGACCACAGCTGAAGCAGCCTGGCTGTGCCACCGCTACCAATGAAGTAGCATACTTGTGCCACCTCTGCCCCTGAAGCAGCCTGCTTGTGCCACCTCTGCCCCTGAAATACGTGGATGAATTGTGTGAATGAGTGAGAGAATGAATTAATGTGTGGATGAATTGTCTGAATAAGGGAGAGTATGAATGAATGTGTGGATGAATTGTCTGAATGAGGTAGAAAATGAATGAATGTGTGAGAATGCATTAATTAATATGTGTAAATGATTTGTGTGAGTGAGAGAATAAATAATTGTGTGAATGAATTTTGTGAATGAAAGTGTAAATTAGTGAGTGACTGTAAAAGTGTTTTTGTTTGTGTATCATAGATGTATTGATTTGTGTAAACACATGATGGCACATGTAGGCTGTTTGGGGACAAAGTTGACTCATGCTAGGCTGTTTGGGGTGCTGATCAGGTTCTATGTTGGCAGTGTGGACGCCAAGGCTGGCTTTGGGTTGTGCAACCTGTGATCTATGCCTGTGATTTAGGGTTTTTTCCATACCATTAATGCTGAGTTTTTTTGTGAATTCCAATTGATCTATGGCTATTTTTGTGTTATTCTGTTGATTCATATCTGCAATGCTGGGTTTCCATACATTATGTATGTATACCTGCAAATACAGGGTTTGTATGTCTTATTCAGTTGATCAATACCTGCAATGCTGTTTCCATGTGTTTATTTGATCTATACCCTCAGTGCTGAGTTCACATGTGATTTCCAGTTGATCTATACCTGCATATAGATGTGTGTTGATATGTGCAAAGCTGGATTTGTGTGTTAATCTGTTGATCTATATCTGCAATGTTTATTATTATTGTATACCTATTGTATTGTATATTGTATACATGCAAATACAGGATTTGTATGTCTGATTAGATGCCTTCACTGCTGAGTTTGCATGTGAATTTCAATTGACCTACACATGCAAAGCCAGGTTTGTGTGTTATCTGTGTTGATCTGTACCTGCTATGCTATGTTTCCATACATCATTTATGTATACCTGCAAATATAAGGTCTGTATCTTATTCAGTTGATCTATACATACAAGTGCTGTTTTATGTGTTGTATTTGATCTATACCTATTTTTTGGCGCGGGAGCAGAGGGGCCCAAGAAAATGCTTGCGTAGGGTCCATTTTTTTCAATATAGAATGCTTTGGCAGCAGAGTCCAATATTGATATATACTGATATACTATATATATTGACAGCAGGGGCTAATATTAACATATTTTCGGCAGTAGGGTCTAATATTTATATTATATATTTACATATATATATTTATATATATATTTACTCACAAAGTCCATTGCACACCATTCCCAATATTCCAAGCCTGGTGCTAGTAACCAGCAGTTTCCATTTGAGAGTGCTATATATATATATATTATATATATATATATATATATTATATATATATATATATATATATATATATATATATACACTGCTCAAAATAATAAAGGGAACAGTTAAACAACACAATGTAACTCGAAGTCAATCACACTTCTGTGAAACCACACTGTCCACTCAGGAAGCAACACTGACGGACAATATATTTCACATGCTGTTGCGCAAATGGAACAGACAACAGGTGGAAATTATAGGCAATTACCAAGACACCCCCAATAAAGGAGTGGTTCTGCAGGTGGTGACCACAGACCACTTCTCAGCTCCTATGCTTCCTGGCTGATGTTTTGGTCACTTTTGAATGCTGGCGGTGCTTTCACTCTAGTGATAGCATGAGACGGAGTCTACAACCCACACAAGTGGCTCAGGTAGTGCAGCTCATCCAGGATGGCACATCAATGCGAGCTGTGGCAAGAAGGTTTGCTGTGTCTGTCAGCATAATGTCCAGAGCATGGAGGCGCTACTAGGAGACAGGCCGGTACAACAGGAGACGTAGAGGAGGCCGTAGGAGGGCAACAACCCAGCAGCAGGACCGCTACCTCCGCCTTTGTGCAAGGAGGAGCACTGCCAGAGCCCTGCAAAATGACCTCCAGCAGCCCACAAATGTGCATGTGTCCACTCAAACAGTCAGAAACAGACTCCATGAGGGCCCGACGTCCACAGGTGGGGGTTGTGCTTACAGCCCAACACCATGCAGGATGCTTGGCATTTGCCAGAGAACACCAGGATTGGCATATTCGCCATTGGCACCCTGTGCTCTTCACAGATGAAAGCAGGTTCACACTGAGCACATGTGACAGACGTGACAGAGTCTGAAGACGTCGTGGAGAACGTTCTGCTGCCTGCAACATCCTCCAGCATGATCGGTTTGGCCATGGGTCAGTAATGGTGTGGGGTGGCATTTCTTTGGGGGGCCGCACAGCCCTCCATGTGCTTGCCAGAGGTAGTCTGACTGCCATTAGATACAGAGATGAGATCCTCAGACCCCTTGTGAGACCATATGCTGGTGCGGTTGGCCCTGGGTTCCTCCTAATGCAAGACAATGCTAGACCTCATGTGGCTGGAGTGTGTCAGCAGTTCCTGCAAGAGGAAGGCATTGATGCTATGGACTGGCCCGCACGTTCCCCAGACCTGAATCCGATTGAGCACATCTGGGACATCATGTCTCGCTCCATCCACCAATGCCACGTTGCACCACAGACTGTCCAGGAGTTGGCGGATGCTTTAGTGCAGGTCTGGGAGGACATCCCTCAGGAGACCATCCGCAACCTCATCAGGAGCATGCCCAGGCGTTGTAGGGAGGTCATACGGGCACTTGGAGGCCACACACACTACTGAGCCTCATTGTGACTTGTTTTAAGGACATTACATCAAAGTTGGATCAGCCTGTAGTGGGGTTTTCCATTTTGATTTTGAGTGTAACTCCATATCCAGACCTCCATGGGTTGATAAATTTGATTTCCATTAAGAACTTTTGTGTGATTTTGTTTGCACATTCAACTATGTAAAGACAAAAGTATGTCATACGATTAGTTCATTCATTCAGATCTAGGATGTGTAATCTTAGTGTTCCCTTTATTATTTTGAGCAGTGTGTATATATATATATATATATATATATATATATAAATTGGCAACAGGATCTAATATTTAGACATATTTCAGCAGCATGGGCTAATATTAACAAAAATGCAAGTTCAGCTGTTATTTTGAAATCATATTTCAATCATAGTCTATATATATATATATATATATATATATATACACCTGTGTGTATAATCTAATGCGCTTCATAGTGTGTCCCTGAATGGCAGAAATAAAATGTGGTCACCCTACCCCCTGATGAGTGGCAGTCGGGGCAAACCGCCCCCTTTAGGTACGCTACTGGCCTTCCGTTTACAATCCACTCATGTTGGCCTGTTCCTCTCTTTCGGCAGCAGAAAACAGTTCAAGCTTCCTCCCTCTCCTCCATTCCAGGGCCTGCAGTACGATTTGTTACGGAAGGGAGACTGGGCTGAGGAGGAAAGTTTTCACATAAGCTAAGGAAAGGTAATGGATAATGATACATAAAATGTTAAGTAGAGGTAAAAGGGGAGGCTAATGGCTAATATATAATGAATGTAAGGTGGGAAAACAGTGTAGTAGTGTAAAGGATTATGGTGGGTAATATGGGGAGGAATATTTGATGGACTGCTTTAACAAAATGCATATAGCACTAACATTACTCACAGAAAGACACTTTATTAATACAAGAACACAACTCACAGAGCTTGGGTAACACAGACATGCATTCATACGCAGACACAAAGGAATACAACTCACTGCATTCAAATATATTCACTTATACAACTCACATCACTATAAAGTACAAGCTTTTAGAGCTGCTCCCACACAACTTTCACAGCACTGAAAGATATCCACTCACAATAAATTCACAACAGAGACAGACAATCACACAAGGAACCAGCACTTGCATAAGAGCATAACTAAACATGCTCACAAACCTCACACAGTTTATAGCCCATTTAAGGTGAGAAGTCAGATTATTTACAGGCATTATGTAATTTCATATATGATATATAGTATTTTCAAAGTATTCATGAATGTATTTCAAACAGGTAAACAGGGGAAAATGACACATACCTTAGGTAAGGTCTGAAGCTGCAGCATCCCTTCTCTTACTTGATGTCAAAGAAGCCAATCGTTTGCTGTAAAGCACTTGGATTTTTATATTTTACTAATCATTGTGATTAAACACTATTTTTTTAGTACCCAATGCTAGTAGAAACCTTCCGACAAACACACATCAAAGCGTAATGCATTTTATGTGGTCACTCAGTGAACAAAATCTGTGAGCAAGACTCAGACTATGATCTGGATGGGTCATGGAACACCTATGCCGGGAATTTTGCAGGGCCACATCTTGTCACAGCCCATGTGCTGACCTTCTGTTGTATTCTTAGATGTCCAACAAGTGCTAGTTGCTTGTTCCAGTATAAGTGGCTTACCAATCCCCACTCAAATGGTCATGACCTTGTCCACATAAATAGTACTGAAGCACATGGCCACCTTTTCTCTTATGTCAGTGAGGTATTCACCTATCTAAAGTGTTTACTGTAGCGCTGTGGCTGAACATTCCATAACCCGATCAGTCAGTCTACAGTACATACCCCTGACCATTCACGTGATCGCTTCTACAGCCAGTCACATGCACAGATAGATTACAAAGCACTACTTTTGTTCTCTGTCTTTTCACATTTGTCTATTCTGTCTATCTACTCTTCCCTGTCTATGTTACTTTCCCGTTCCCTTTTTGAGTGTGCATATAATTCAGGATTATACATTCATATTATCATGCGTGCAATAGAAATTTAATATAATCAATACATTTTTTCTCAGGATATCAGTAAAAAATGGAAACACAGAACTGGAATCATAGGATCGCAAAACTGGCTCTAGCATTTGCAATCATCAGATCAAAGCCAGAACAAAAAAGTAGCAGAGGGTATACGGAACACCTGGCAAAACTTGTTTCTACTCAGGATGTGAACTGGAAGGAGAAGGTGCTTGAACTGGAAGCCAAAGTTCTCCAGCTGCGTCAGCAACTTTTCCTAGCCAAAATGAATGCAAAATGTTTGGGAAAAGGTACAAACACAATTAGCATTGGCGGATGGGTTTGCAAAAGAGCCGTTTGATCTCCCTGACCTCACTGTGCATAACAAGGGCCAACCATGGCAAATTTCCTAATTAGAAAGGCTATGCTAGTTCAATGTGTAAGGAGAATTTGGAGAATTTTCACTTATGTAACTGTTTTACACATGACTAGCTACAGGACCATTCCTGGAAAATAAGCTTGCTGGGGTTGCCACCTAATCATGCAAAGTGAAGCCCAGGAGTGAAAAATAGGATTCTCCTTCATATGTTCTTGTCAGCCTTCTTTTTCATTAAACTATTCTAATCGGTACTTCAGGTTCCGTAACCAAAGGGTTTATTCACTAAAAATAACAGCAATTCTAGTCTTTAGCCTAGAAAGTGTTTATTTTAAGAGGTTGTTATTTTTTGCAAAATGTAAACAAAACCCCTGTTGAACATTAGGGAATGTAATTAAAACAGAGTTGCTAAATTATCATCTATAGAAATATTAAACCAGAAGTCTCATTTTTTCCCCTCATAGTCCCGTAATAGATTTCTGTAAAATCTCAGATGTAATATGCACATTTTTACCCCCTTTTTCAAGAGCCCCTACATGAATGTGGGGAACGACCCTTACCTCCTATTGCTGCAATCTCTACGAAAAAGAGTGCCAAAAATTTGTAAGGATATGCCCATTAGTCGTCAGGTCTAGACGCCATTGCAAGCCATTTTGGCACAATTACAAGCCGTTTTACCCCTCATTGATGACTGTGTATATGAGGGTATATATTAATGACTGAAGGATAGAAGTAGCCAAAAAATTGGCCATTTACAAGGGGAAGGGACAAGCATTAGATATATAAGTGTGTTGATGCCATTTTAACTTGTCAGTAGTAGTTACAGACTGATGAGAGTTGGAGTGTGAGACTTTTAAAACATAAAAAAATAGCCACACTTATTAATAGTAAATAACACAGATGAGACAGTTGCCCATTTACACTATTAACCAAACCTCTTATATGTGGACAACACAAAATATTTTTTGTTATTTTTTATTAATTTCTGAATAATAAGTGTTGGTGACAAAATCAAGCATTTCACTATGTGAAATTGCTAAGTAGTGAGATATACCTTTTAATTGTTTTTTTTATATATATTTTTTCTGAAGAGTATAAAAAAAAGGTTTGGAAATGTCTGTGAGAAGGAGTGATTCCAGTGTTCATGGATTGGGCAGAGCTTGTGGCAGATGTGTAAGAAAAAGAAGTAGTTATAGACTACCATTAGGCTAGGTTTCCACTTGGGTTTTTGTCCGGCGTTTTTTTCTTGATGAAAAACGCCAGGAAAACTGCCAAGAAAACTGCCACTGCATTTACCTGCGTTTTGGCGTTTTTTTCTGCAGTTTTTTCTGGCGTTTTAGCCTTTCTGTGGAAATTGCTTTTTTTGACCTTAGGCAGTTTTTCCAGCCTTTACAAGTTAGAAGTTTCACCCAGCTAAAAGGGATTAGGATAAATGGCAAGTATCTGCCCTCTCCTGATGTCATTTACTTGGTAGACCCTTTTGTCTCTTTTCTGTGGTTTGTAAGGCATGCTTTATTTCGAATGTCTGCTCCTCTGGGAAGATTGGCCCCAAATGATGGTGCAAATTGTTTGCTGTTGCTTTTGGCACGCAGGATCCGGTCGCGTATGTTTGTTTGTAATGGCATGTTTGTTCCAAATGGTGTAAAATTCAATATGAACCAGTCCAGGACTTTGTTTTGTGTGAAACTGTTTGTTTTCAGCCTATTTCTCGTAGGACACACAGATACTGGGTCCATCCTCTGCATTGTAACTGTGGAAAAAACGCCATAAAAAACGCCAAGGCAATAAACCCACATGGCTTTTTCATGGCGTTTTTTCTCTCCCATAGACTTCTATTGGAGAAAAAAAGCCAAGATTTCTTGCAAAAAACGCCAGAGTGTCAACATGCTGCAATTTTGAAAAACTGCCACAGAGCCCAAAAAAGCAGAAAAACGCCAAAGAGGACTGAAAAAACGCCAAACAGAAAAACGCCAAGTGGAAATGGCATTTTGCGATTTCCTATTGAATTACAGCTAACATCTGGCTGCAGCCGTTTTTCACAAAAAAACGCCAGGTGGCGCTATTGGCGTTTTTATAGGCGTTTTTAGCAAAAAAAACCCAAATGGAAACCTAGCTTTATACCAGTCCCAAGTAGTCAGAAGCCTTCTTGCTTGGAGTCAGAAGTTGAACTATCCCTACCACGAGTCTCATGCAGTAGCTGTAGCAGTACTGAGGAACTTCCGGAATTTACTCCTAGTGCTAAAACCTTGTCCGGACCACCTACCAAGTAAGGTGGCAAGGTTTTAGTCACAATTACAACCAAGGACTCAATAAGGGGTAGGATCCTGGGCCAAAATAACTTGCAAGCTATTTTATGATGAAGCACAGAATGAGGGCTGCAACAACGAATCGATAATAATCAATAATGAAAATAGTTGCCAACGCACTTCATTATTGATTAGTTCAATCAATTTTATCGAATATAAGATGAGGGTTTTTTAAACAGCCCTCATTTTATAATCCAGCCTCAGTCAGAGGTCGGATAAAAACACTAAGATCCAGATCCCCCGTAGCATAGCAGGGGACCTGGATCCTCCACTCTGGCAGGCGTCTGTGCGATGCGCGCAGACAACCTCCACTACTGTCGGCACTTCCCCAGGGGCTTGTATGATGGAGCACCGGCGTCACATGACCTTCTGGTACTCAGTCATAGAAGCTCCGGCAAAGTGCCGGCTAGCAGCAGAGGTTTGTCTCTGGCATATCGGGGGTATAAGGCATATAAGAGGGCACTATGGCTTATAGGGGGTTTAAGGCATATCTGGGGGGCAGGGTATATATCTGAGGTGGGCAGAGTGGCAAATCTGGGGGTATAAGGCATATCGGGGGCACTGTAGCATATAGGTGGTTAAAATGCATATTTGGGGAGGCAGAGTGGTATATTTGGGATATAAGGTATATCAAAGGACACAGTGGCATATCAGGGATATAAGGCATATCAGAGGGCACTATGGCATATAGGGGGGTATAAGGAATATCTGGGGCAGAGGGGTATATCTGGGGTGGGCAGAGTGGCAAATCTGGGGGTATAAGGCATATCAGGGGCACAGTGGCATATAGGGGATTGAAATGCATATTTGAGGTGGCAGAGTGGCATATTTGGGAAATAAGGCATATCAAAGGACACAGTGGCATATCAGGGATATAAGGCATATCAGAGGGCACTATGGCATAAAGGGGGTGTAAGGCATATCTGGGGGCAGAGAGGTATATCTGGGGTGGGCAGAGTGGCATATCTGGTGGTATAAGGAATATCTGGGGGTATAAGGAATATCAGAGGGTATAAGGCATATAGGGGATTTAAGGCATATCTGGGGATGGCAGAGTGGCAAATCTGGGGGCACATTGGCATATCAGAGGGCACAGTGGCATATAGAGCATATGAGGCATATCTGAGGAGGGTGGAGTGGCATATCTGGGCTAAGATGTACATAACTGGGGGGTGGTTGGGTAATGAAAGCAAGAAATGCCTTTTTCTCAAAGTATTTTATTCTGAACATACAGTTTGTTCTTTAAATTATTTTAAATAAATGAAAAATTTACATTATTTTTTTTATCAGATTAATCGAAAAATAATCAGCCAACTAATCGATTATGAAAATAATCGTTAGTTGCAGCCCTAAACAAAATAAAACCACCGCCACCAGTACCTATATCAAATAGGGGCAGCAAGTCAGATGATATTAGCAGATCTATTTTTGTTCCAAAAGATAGTGAGGAAGAAAAGGGAAGGTCTACTCTTATAGCAGGTGTGGACCTTACTCCGCCTTCTGCCCAGGTGATAAAAGATATGGTCATCTTTGATGATGATGGTGACGACGACAATGACCTGGATTTAGATTATGAGCTCCTCTTTTCACTGTGCAGCACCACCATCATCACAACCATCATGAATACATGTCTGACGGTAAACATTATGATGTTTACCATCAGACATGAGCACTTTGAATCTGTGGGAGATGGGCACAGTGCAAGTTGTGTCATAAGGTAGTAAGCAGGGGTAAGGTGAAATGACATTTCACCAATTCTGGGATGAATCAACATGTACATACACACCACAGTGCATCTTTGCTTCACGGGGAAACTGAAGGCATTTGTGACAACAGCAAACCCACAACAGCCGCCACTAGAAGCAGCTAGAGCAAAAGGCATGGTGAGGCCTCAGCTTTCGTGAGGAGTGTGACTGAGCCCAAAGACAGATAGGACACAGACATGCACTGAGCCAGCCTATCCTAGAACACTTTGGGGCTTTCCATTTAACGGTCATGTCAAAGCAGCAGCCAAATAAAGTGACAAAACTGCCTGGTCAACTTATTGCTGTTGGAGGTGCATCCTTCTCCATGATTGAGGGGGGAGCCCTTCAGGAAACTGTAAGAAGCTCTGGCTCCCCACTGCCACCTCCCCTTTTGCACCACCTTCATCTTGTGCTATTTTGATGTTTCCTTAATACTTAATTTGGAATTGTCTGCTTTTTATCACATCACTGTATTCTTTACACATATTATATATTTAAAACTTTTCATTTACGGTTTAATTTTAACATACCGTATTTGCTTGATTATAAGACAACCCCCCAAAATCTGAATATTAATTTAGGAAAAAAAGAAAAAGTCTGTTTATAAGACGACCCTATAGGAAAAAAGTTTTACTAGTCAATATTAATTCATGTAAACTATTTTTTCATATTTAATAAAAGCTATGATTGAGAAACATATTTTTTTGTTTTTATTTCCTTTTATTTGCCAACCTGCCCCCAGTTATGCACATCTGCCCCCAGGAATGCCTTATACCCCCTATATGCTACTCTGCCCCATGATATGCCTTTTAACCCCCTATATGCCACTCTGATTTGTTATACATTGTCCACAAACTAGAGATTTTGCTAGTAGTGTTAGTGTGCAACTGTCTAAACTCTGCTCAGGAACAGTACTTCAAGAACTAAAACTACTACTACACGCACACACGGTCCAAAGCCTAATTTTACCACCAATATTTAATTGGTAGACTACAGATTTTGCCTTTATTAATTTTTAACTTAAGCATCCCTTAACAATTAAATTAACAATTTTCTGCACACGATATTGTTTTCCAAATTGTAATATTTGCATGTTTGAATTTTTAGACTCTAACTTCAAAACTGCTACATAAAAGTATGTGATTTTTTTTGTTATTTTGGCAGCATGTGAATGTGCTAAGAGACCCTATCGGGGTCTCTGTGAGATTGAATTGATCCCCCAGTGGCATCGGGGAAATTGTTAATCTTTATAATGTGAAAGTACTTATTTTGAGTGCTCTCATATTAATTCACTGAGCTTTTGGTCCCAGCAAGCAGTGAGGAAAACAGCCCTTTCAACACCAGGGTTTTAGCCTTGCCACTGTATAATGGGTCAGTATGTGATTGTGTCCTCCAACATCAACTCCAAAGGGGTTATTTGTTTTCTTGTGTCCTTTGTTTTTTTATGTTTCCGTACATTTGTTGTTTCTCTTTGATTTTTGTAATTGATTGAATTAATATGATCCTTATTTCCATTATCTTATCCATACATTCCTTACCAAGGTGTGAATCGTGTCTAGAGTATATCCCCCAATCTGTTTCATTGGGGCTGCAACACTTCAATAAATCTAATGCTCACTGAGAATATATGTTCCAATGGTTCATTGGTTTACTTATTTTTTCTTCTAACTAATCCGTTTAGGGTATATCGTTCACTGTATTTCTTATCGTCTTGCTAATTTTTGTTGATGACATGTGAACAAAAAATACTGGCTAAACACTTCTATTACCATTTATTAGGAGAATTGTCTCTTTCTTTTTTGATTTAAGGTTTCTATGGTTAAGGTCAGTTATTTAACTATTCTGCAATGTCACGTGTGTGATATTTGTTTTGTGTAGAGAGTACACGGGAACACTCAGAGGATTTGGGAGCAACAAGGCAGCTGCCGGAAGACAATTCAGGGTTTGAGAGTTATAATGAAAGTATGATGGATATATCCACTGTGTGCCATTGTCCTAATGATTCTGAGCAACCTTATGCAACTCCATCGTACTTGACATCTTCAAATCTTTTCTCAATCGTGAAACATTGCCCAGTTAGTGAAAAACAACTCTTTGAACAGATACATTTTCTTAATTATCTTCTTGCAATCAGAAAGCTGACAACAACAGGAGGGTTTCTAAGAGATCTTACAAAACTTGCACATGAGTGCAGTGTCATAGCAGATTCACTTACTGGGCTATTCAATGGCTTACTAAGCTTATATTATAAAGCTATGCCATCCATTTGGATATTTCAAACAGAAGCAATTGGAACTGTTACACGATTTTTCACTGACTCGCAGCTTCCTGAAAATCTTCTTGAAAAATGTATCAAGAATGTAGAAGAATTTGAAAAAGCCTTATGTCAGCAAATTTTATCAGACAATGAAACCAACAGGGTAAGTTACTTGCAATATATTATTGAATATCGAAACATTTTCTCTGGTGTAAGGGGTGTTGAGCTGTTTTTCACTTCACCTATGTCTGGTAAGGAGCAATCTGTGGATGCTGGGGGTATGAAAGGTAAACATATGTCCATAGCTCTAGTCTAGGCAAAGTGTTTTTTTTCTATAGCATTATATAAGATAAAAATATGATTATATTTCTCACAATTTCACAGCCTATTGAAAGGCAGGTTTTGTTTTTTTATTCACTCCTTTGGTGCTCCTATGAATAAAAGGTATGTAATAATTTTGTTTCCTACTATTGCCTTACTATAAAATACAGTCTCCAAATAAACATAAATTGTATCCAGTCATACAGTATAAAAAAAAAACGTGGATTAAAATGGATTAAGTGGATTAATGAATTTTGTAGCGTTAATTTGGGTGTTTACAAGTGTTACATGTTTACAAAACCTACTGTGACTGGTGATTCTGGTAAAGTTTAAAACCACTTTTTGAACTTTTATAATGTATGTATGTGTGTGTGTGTGTATATATATATATATATATATATATATATATATATATATATATTTATATATATATATATATATTTATATATATACACACATACTAGTTAGTATATTAGTTATATATTAATATATATATATTAGTGTGGTGCCTTCTGTTGTTGATGGTTTGTGTCTGGACTCTAAAGCCGAAGATTTCCTTTCTATGTGCCACAACTCAAATATTCATTATTATTGAAGGTGATCTAAAGTTTCTTTAAGTATTTGTTGTTGACTCCATTGTCATTTGAACTGTGCTGGTGAATTAGGATAAGAGGGTTTGAATGAGCATTCATTTAGTGAGGTTGATTAATGCTGATATAGTGGTGCAAAGGATTTTCAAGTCTTGGTATGTGATCAGTATAATGGAAGTTACCGTATTTGCTCGATTATAAGACGACCCCCCCAAAATCTGAATATTATTTTAGGAAAAAAAGAAAAAGCCTGAATATAAGAAGACCCTATAGGAAAAAAAGTTTTACCAGTAAATGTTAATTCATGTAAACTATGTGAACAATTGTTTGTTAATAAAAGCTATGATTCAGAAAAATATTTTGTTTTTATTTCCTTTTTTTTACAACCTGCCCCCCCCCCAGTTATGCACATCTGCCCCCAGGCTTGCCACTCTGCCCAAGAAATGCCTTATACCCCCAAATGCCACTGTGCCCCATGATATGCCTTTTAACCCTCTAAATGCCACTGTGCCCCATGATATGCCTTTTAACCCTCTAAATGCCACTGTGCCCCATGATACACCTTTTAACCCTCTATATGCCACTGTGCCCCATGATATGCCTTTTGACCCCATATGTGCCACTCTGCCTCCAGAATTGCCTTATACCCCTATATGCCACTCTGGCATTTAGGGAGTTAAAAGGCATATTATGGGGCAGAGTGGCATATAGGGAGGTATAAGGCATTTCTGGAGGCAGAGTGGCATTAAGAGGGTTAAAAGGCATTTCACAGAGCACCCTGCCTCCGGAAATGCCTTATGCCCCCCCCGTTTAACACTCCCTCCCCCTCCCGCCTCCAAACTTACCGGGCTTCTGAGTCCCCGGTGCTGCAGCGGAAGTTTTCTATGCAAATCGGGTGGGGGGCATAACACAGAAGGATCCAGGTCCCCTGCATCGCTGCGGGGGACCTGGATCTTAGTCTCATAGTCAGATCTATTTGAGGTCTGATTATAAGATGACCCCGATTATAAGACGAGAGGTATTTTTCAGAGCATTTGCTCTGGAAAAAACCTTGTCTTATAATCGAGCAAATACGGTATATCACTGCCTGATTTGTCTCATGTTTTCATTACATTATATGGTAGGAATGTTAATTTAGTGTTTGTGTTATATTCTCTTACATTGTATTAGTGCTCCATATCTTCCTGAAACTAAATCAAGAAATTCTAATTATATTAAAAAATTAATGAACAAGACTTATGATCCAAATGAACATACAATATATGCTTTTTATTTGACTTAATTAATCTAGGTTATTATAAGGACTGCTAATCAATTTCTTGTATGGATTTAACACAATCTAGCAATTCAATCCAGTCCACTGATGAAATCAATGTTACAAGGTTTGTTTCATCTCAGCTAATCAAGACAAAGGGATGGGTTAGGTAGGATTTTTTTTGTTTTTAGAGACTTTTTCCTAATTGAACACACAATTGTGCACCTTTTCTTTACAGTTACTTTTTGGAGACACTAAGGTTATCTAAATATGTAATTGCATTTTATTTAATTTGTTCGTGCTTGTATCATCTGCACTAACCGTTGGTAACATTGGTTGTTTGGTATCCTGGTTAATTTCTACTAAAAGGCACCAAGATGAAAACTCATTTAAATTGATCATTATTAGGATTTCATGCATATCCAAATGTATTATGTTATTCTCAACACCTGGATACATGTGCTCTGATTTAAGAACATAAAAGGTCAAGGTTGGATGTGCATGTTATTGTTGCTGTATATATATATGCTGTAATAATGGTCTGTTTACAGGGTATGCATTAAATATGATTAAGATGAGTAAGTTATGGGATACAATTAACTTTCTTAAAAATATGTAAGCTTTTGCTCAACCTTTGAAAATGTTAATAGCAAATGAATGGCCCTAATCAGCTGTTCAATTTTAAATTACTGCTTTGTTTGTCTATTTTCATATTGTCAATTTAAAGGGTAATTACACACAGCACATCTATATCAAGCCTTGAACCACCAAAATGCTCTGGTACAATACAAACACTTTTTAGATCAGCACAGTTGAACCATCTGTTCGTAAAACAATTACCATGTCATTGGTTTTGTATTAATTGTGCTTACAGTAAACTAATGCAGTTCAGAGAAAGAGATTGGGAAGTAATGTGTTAAATGAATTAAATGTAGATAATGATAGCTGAAAAAGAAACCCGTGCCCATGCACGTAATACCAGACACTTAGTGTATGGATCTATGTGAATTCTGATAAAGTGCCTTTCAAGTAATACTAATCATAGACATGGCTATGTGTTTGTTTTTTTTAAAGACTTCAAGAATTGCTAACCATAATGTGCCATAGAGAAAGAGCAAACTCTCTGTTTCATTTATTGAGATCAGTTATTGTAGGATTTAAAAACTGTTGCAGTATTAAATGAGTCACTAGCTATATTGTTATTATAAGATTAAGTTGAGGTATGGAGAAGTGGGTAAATATATATGGAAGTATTCTGCAGAATTCTGTAAAACGGAAAACAACAGTTAAAGGAACTCCACAGCTATTATTTTCAATAAAGTGTATATCTTGTCTAGAATGTCCTTTTAAACCTCTCAGTGCCAACACACCATAAAATAAATGCCACTTGAAATAATTAAACACTAGCCCCTGAAATAATTTTATACAAGCCTCATATTTCATCGCGCACTCATTGTGCACGTGACGCATTTGTGGGTTCCTGGTCCGAATATTTTCTATGTTCAGAATAGGGACATAATGTAATTTTTAAAGTATATTTGAAGAATACATTAGTCATAAATAAGATAACTGTGAAAACACATAGTTCCTAATATCACTGTCGGATGTTAATGAGATAAAATAGGCAAAACCAATATTCTATCACATACACGAAATTCCGACGCTTTTAATTATTGTAGGATCACACCCACAATATGAATTTAAAGAGATACCCTATATTTTATCTCTGATCCTAAATCCTTTCAAATCACACAAAACGTTACAATTCAAAATGAATATCGTATCAACACGATAGTTAACCCCTTAACGTGTATGGGCTTGCGGTGCAAAGTAATAACGACAAAGACCATACATGTATGTTCAAAGCGTTCGGCAGCTTTGTAGATATATCTGTATTTTAATAATGTTTCTAGAGTATTAGTGAGATTTTTAATAGATGCAAATAATGTAAAATTTCAGAAAAATATACTTAATTACCAGTAAAAATACCTTTTACTTCATTTACATTATAAGCTGCAGTCTCACATGTCGTCATGTACAGTAATGAAATATATTATTTTCACAAAACAGGCATAATCTCTTCTATATTGAAGCAGACAAAATTCACATCTATTCACAATAATAGAACACCATTATATTTACCACCCTACCACTTGTTGCTTTGGTCTAACTGGTCTATGTAGATATAAATCCAGGTTCAGTGGAAAAATTAAGGAGGAGAAAAAAACTTTCATCAGATTAGACAATCGCCATAAAATTCTAGTTAGCCATGAGAAGATAGTAAATATGAAAATTATTAGATAACCAAAGTAATTATAAGTATAAAAATATGGTCCAAAATATTGGAAGCCCAAAATCAATTCTTTCTCTCCTTTTTCGCCTTCCTCCTTTGGCTTTTCTTAAACATAAACTTTTAAATACAATGCGTATTACCATAATCTCCACGTATTGATTGAAATCCTCCAGTTAAAATTGTGGACTCATTATAATTACAAAGTTCATTGCATATTTACACAATTTTATTTACATTTTTCACCGCTGAGAGACGCTCTGGTCTAAGGAACACATCTGGTGCTTACCCTTGACCAGATAGTGTATCACTAGGAGAAAATTACCTTCTCAGTGAAATTGGTTTCAATGGCCTTGCAGTTTAGCAACCTGTGGAATTTACATTCATAGAGATACATATGATAAATACTTTATATGATATAAAGCAAACAAGATGGTTTTGACTCCATTTTGTGTTTAAGTGAGTGTAATATGCTAAAAAATACTACACTTGTTTTTCAGCCTAAAATATCTGACAGGGACCAACTGCGAGATCATTGGTATAGTCAGAATAATGTGAAAAACTATGAGTGTGTATGTATGTATGTTTAAGCGTATGGTGTTAGAATGGGTGTGTGTTTATGTATACCTGTTTGGTGTTAGAGCGAGTGTGTTGTATGCATGCATGTGTAAGTGTGTGGTTTTAGAGTGGCTGTGTATGTATCTGTAAGTGTAGAGCTACCCCTGACCATCATCATAACCAGTCACATCATAATTCATTCCCATCCCACCACCACCACAATCATTATACTCTAACAACCGTATTCATATGCCCATCATAATAACCGTATTTGCTCGATTATAAGACAAGGTTTTTTTCAGAGCAAATGCTCTGAAAAATACCCCTCGTCTTATAATCGAGGTCGTCTTCTAATCAGACCTCCGCTGGGGCCAGGCTGCTTACCGGTGCTCTGGTCGCGAGCAGCTTCTCCTACCAGCGGCAGGAGAACAGGAAGCTAGAAGAGTGTCACATAACTCTGCCTCCCCCCTCCTTCCTCTGGGGGCGGGGCCAGAGAAGTTGCTCGCACAGCCGGGCCCCTCCAGAAGTCTTAGAGTGAGAGGTCTGCAGTTCAGGTAAGGGGGTGGGGGAGGGTTTTTGAGCAAGTATGTGTGATAAATGGAATGAATGAGTATTTAAATGTGTCACCTGCTCCCGTGGATCCGCTGTTCCCCGTCGTCCTGCGTCCGTCCGCTCGGCTCCCGGCTCGCCGCTTCACTTACCTCGTGGTGAGGTCAGGAGGAAGCGCCGGCTGGGTGCTCGCCGTTGCGGTCGTGCTCCCTCTGCTGGACACGCGCGTAACTGCAGCTAGGTTTAGCTGCAGCTGCCGCGTTTTGGCAGGCAGGGGGCGCGTGTGACGTCAGTGTTGGGGGCGTGGTGTCTACTGGCGCCAAATTTAAAAACCCAGAAGCCCTGTTACCGGTACCCTGGTGTGGTCTTTTGCTGGTTATTGCTACTGTACGTATTATCGGAATTACTGGATTATCTGACCCTTTGGCTTGTCCTGACTACCCTTTGCTCTACGATTTGGCTGTGTTTGTCTCTACGTGTATGACCTGGATCGTCTGACTACCCGCTTTGATTCTGACCCACCTTCTGGCTGACTACCCGTCCTGTGTATGACCTGGATCGTCTGACTACCTGCTTTGGATCTGACCCACCTTCTGGCTGACTACCCGTCCTGTGTATGACCCCTGGCTCGTCTGACTCTGCGTTAGTTTTGCCCTCCTCCTACGTTATTTTGGTGGAGATCTCTCCAGCTGTACCCAGAGACTATCTACCTCTCCATATCTACCCACTCCGGGCCTCCTCACTGTTGGGATCATCGAATACCTGGGGTTTGCGTCTCTGCGCACTCCTCCAGGAGAAGAACTTCTGCGGTGAGTGCTCTGGCTTGTGGTAGACGTGACAAAATGTTTGTGAATGAGTGTGTGATAGCATGGATGTATAAGGGGGGTGGTGGTGGTAGCATGGCATGGGGAGGCTGTACTCACACTCCTATCATCCCCAGGTTCCAGCATGTACTGGCTGCCTTGGCTTGATAGGAGTGTGATTGATGTTAGCAGTTATATATATATATATATATATACTGTATTGGCTTGAATATAGGCCGCACTTTTTTCCCCCACTTTAAGTCTTTAAAGTGGGGGTGCGGCCTATATTCGGGGTCTAGCGCCCGACGCCCGGGACATGCAGTCCCGGGCGCCGGGCAGGCAGCGGGGTTAGGATACAGATCCCCCGCAGCAGTGCACGGGACCTGCATCCTACTCTCCGATACGCTCAGACAGCCTCCCCTGCCAGCACTTCCCACGGAGGGGGGTGCCGGCAGGGGAGGTTGTCTAAGCGCATCGTGCGGACGGTCTGCCCCTAAAGCCCCCCCCCCGGACTTACCGGAGCAGACTCCCGGGTGTCTTGCGGGGCCGGCGGGGGACATCTACGCAATACGCGTATACAAGTTGTATTGCGTAGATGTCCCCCGCCGGCCCCGCAAGACACCCGTGAGTCTGCTCCGGTAAGTCGGGGGGGGGCAGAGGAGGACAGTGGTAGCATATCTCGGGGAGGGAGGACAGTGGTAGCATATCTCGGGGAGGGAGAACAGTGGTAGCATATCTCGGGGAGGGAGGACAGTGGTAGCATATCTCGGGGAGGGAGGACAGTGGTAGCATATCTCGGGGAGGGAGGACAGTGGCAGAATATCTCGGGGTGGACAGAGTGGCAGCATGTTTTTTTGGTGCTTTTTTAACCCCTTCGCGACCTTTGCCGGTTCAGGACCGTCATGACAAGAAGGTCACTAAATGACCTTTGACGGTCCTGAACCGTCAAAAAGTTAAATAAGCTTAGAAAGTGATCAAGGATCACTTTCTTCGCTTAAACGGCCTTGCTGCAATGCCTCGATGTCGAGGCATTCAGCAAGGCTGAGATCGGCATCGGGGGCCATGTCTGGCCCCTCCCCGGGGCGTCAACAGCCGCCATACATTGTATGGCGGCGGACGCCCGTTTTAAAAGCGTTTAGGAGGCGATCAACGATCGCCTCCTAAACTTAAATGGTGTCGCTGGAATGCCTCGATCAGGAGGCATCCAGCGACACCAAACACTTACCTTTAGGTGGGCTGTGACCGCTCCGGAGAGTGGTCACAGCCGCAGCTGCCGGTGATCTTCGCCATCAAGTAAGATGGCCGCCGCTCTGTAAAAAAAACAAACAAGAAAAAGTTTGCTAGATGGTCTCCAGACCCTCTAGAGAACTGGCTCCACTTGCTGGTTGAATACAGGTACTGCATTCAACCATGCAAGTCAATGGAGCCTAGCTTTCTAATCACTATGTGATTAGTAAAATATTAAAAAAAAAAATGAAAAAAAAAAAAAAAAATGTGCTAACATTTAAAAATAATTATGCAGTGATGTCACTAGATGAATCATCCAGTACCAGCAAAATGTTTAAAAAAAATATAAAAAAATTATTAAAAAAATAAAAAAAATTAAAAAATAAAGTTTATTATTTTGAGCAAGTGCTAAAATTTCTCAAAAATCTCAAAGAGTTAAAATAAAAGCACTTCAAATACCCAAGGGGTGTCTAATATATAAAAAAATGGCTGATGGGGTAAATTGGAGTGGCCTAGCTCACAGATAGGGCATAGGTACAGACTGACCAAAATGGAGAAAAAAAGCGCACTTCCCAAATGTGGCATTTTAAATCTGAAACAACCCGACAAACCCATGCATGTCGGGTATCACTGCACTCAGGAGATGTTCCTGAACACATATTGGGGGGTTGTTTGACAGTGACATATACCAGAACCTGTATATCTATAACTAAAGTACAATTTGTGTGAAAAAAATTACTATTACAAAGTTTGACAAAGTGTAGTTGTATAATTGGTGCATGGAAAGGGTTAAAATAACCGCATTTGGAATACCCTGGGGTGTCTAGTTTTCCAAAATATATGGTTTGAATGGGTTAAATTGAGTTAACCGGCTTCAAAGATATTCCAAAGAGGAGATGGAGGCAGAATGACCAAATGACCACCTGAATTACGCATGCCCCAAAAGTAGCCTTTTACCAGCCAAACAATCTGACAAACCCATGCATGTGGGGTATCGCTGTACTCAGGAGATGTTCCTGAACACACATTGGGGTGTTGTTTGATAGTGACATATACCAGAACCTGTATATCTATAACTAAAGTACAATTTGTGTGGAAAAAAAAATAAAAAAAATTACTATTACAAAGTTTGACAAAGTGTAGTTGTATAATTGGTGCATGGAAAGGGTTAAAATAACCGCATTTGGAATACCCTGGGGTGTCTAGTTTTCAAAAATATATAGTTTGAATGGGTTAAATTGAGTTAACCGGCTTCAAAGATGTTCCAAAGAGGAGATGTAGGCAGACTGACCAGATTTGTTAAAAAAGATTTGGAAATCATAAAACGCTGCTTGTACTTATTGCCCTATAACGTACAAAACACATCAAAAAAACATAAAAACATTGGGTATCTCTAAACTCAGGACAAGTAGTAGAATCTATTTAGCTAGTTTTTTTACTTGCTTTTTTAGGTGAGTAAAAGATTTTTCAAATAAAAGTCATAAAATGTCTTTTTTTTCAATTTTTCACCATGTTTTTTTATTTTTTTTATAGTAAATAAGATGATACGATCAAAATAATGGTATCTGAAGAAAGCCCATCTTGTCCTGAAAAAAACAATATATAACTTATGTGGGTACACTAAATGGGTGAGGAGAAAATTACACCTGAACACAAGCACCACAAAAGTGTCAAAACAGCCTCGGTCCCACAGGGTAGAAAACGAAAAATGAGCCCGGTCCTTAAGGGGTTAAAGAAAAAAACTTTTTCTTTAAAAAAGCACCAAACTTTTAGGGTGCGGCCTATATACGGGGTGGCCTATATCCGAGCCAATACGGTATATATATATATATACCTCCAGAAATGCCTTTTAACCCCCTATATGCCACTCTGCCCCATGATATGCCTTTTAACCCCCTATATGCCACTCTGGCATATAGGGGGTATAAGACATTTCTGGAGGCAGAGTGGCATATAGGGGGTTAAAAGGCACATCATGGGGCCGACTGGCAAATAGGGGGTATAAGGCATTTCTGGGGGCAGAGTGGCAACCCTGGGGGCAGATGTGCATAACTGGGGAGGCAGGTTGGCAAATAAAAGGAAATTAAAAAATATATATTTTTCTCAATCATAGCTTTTATTAAATATGAAAAAATTGTTTACATGAATTAATATTTACTAGTAAAACTTTTTTTCCTATAGGGTAGTCTTATATTCAGGCTTTTTGTTTTTTTCCTAAATTAATATTTAGATTTTGGGGGGTCGTCTTATAATCGAGCAAATACGGTATATTCTTCCCCAACATCATTTCCACCTCCTTCCATAATCACCACGTATTTACACATATGTTCCAATTTAATTACACAAACTTACATGCACACATGCATACTCATGCTAACACACATACTAACATGCACTTATTTACATATACACACTCATGTAAACATACACACTCATGCTGATATGATCATACACACTCTTTTTACAACACAGTTACATGCATACCCACTCTACTCATTACCTTAACAGGTGCTCAGCTGGTCATACAATAGGATTTTCCAGTGTGGTCAAATAACGTCATGTTACATGACCCCTCTTTAATTGGACCAGTACGAGTCTTTTTAAAAAAAATTGTAGCAGCCTTACGGGCCTCAAGGCAGCCTACTGGCTAATTTCTCCTGTTAAGCCAGTCTGGCCCTGCTTCTCATGATGCATAGCAAATTTTATTGACAGAAAATAATAATTCTATAAATGTTAGAGCATGGGTATAATGCTAGTTTAACTGGAAAATGTGTGAGGCTTAACCCCTAAGTGCCCTAAGTGCCATGGTCAGTACACAGAGCTGGCAGGCAAGATAGACGGTATGGTACACAGATCAGCAACGTACAAAATCTCAAGGCAGAGAGTAGTTAAACAGGCCAGGCATCAAAACAGCTTCAGGAACAAATTTGCACAAAAGGATCGCACTAGTGTTCCTGCTTTTTAAATCGGCACCTGAAGCCCGGCTGGACCAAGCAGAAGACAGTAGTTGTGTAGGTACAGGCTATATGTAGATCTTGCACCCTGCTGCTTGGCTGCCGGTAGTGAGTCTCCAATGCATTACAACATTAAGTTTGGTCTTATTTGTGTGCATTTGTATCATCTAAATTCAAATGTTGCAACCCATTGAGGTAAATGTTTGCCCCATTTTGTGTCTCCATACAGAAGTGTTTTTAAATGTTGGCATTTTGACTAAACCAGGGGTCGACAAGTTTGGTTTGGCTCCAGCATGACGTTAGCATTATACATATACACATAGTCACTACAGTATACACACACACATACTGATTAGCACTATACATACACACAGACTCTGAGACAGGGCTGCAGATAACGATTATTTTCATAACTGATTAGCTGGCTGGTTATTTTTTCGATTAATCGGATAAAAAATAAATGTAAAATTTTCATTTATTTAAAATAATGTAATAAACAAACAGGATGTTAAAAACAAACTGCAGAATAAAAAACTGATAAAAATGCATTTCTTGTTTTTAGTTCCCAACCTGCCCCCCCCAGTTATGCACATTTGAGCCCAGGCTTGCCACACTCCCTCCCAGATATGCCACATACCCCCAGATATGCCACTCCACCTCCCCACATATGCCTTATATACCCTATATGCCTTATACCCCCTGATATGCCACTGTGTCCCCTGATATTCCTTATACCCCCAGTTATGCCATAGTGCCCTCATAGATTCACAGACTCGTTCACAGCACACTGACACCATACTTTTATAGATAAATACAGGATTAATTTTCACTGCCCTCAGGATTTAGATTCCTTTTAGTTTGCCCCCTCCCTTTACCCCTAACCGCACCTTAAATTAAATTAATTAAATTAACTCTCAGTCCTCAGCATTAAATTAACCCTAAAGACCCCAATAACCATAACTGCCCCTAAATTAACCCTAACGACCCCATTAACCATAACTTCCCTAAATTAACCCTAAACACCCCAACAACTATAACTGCCCCTAAATTAACCCTGAAGACCTCATTAACCATAACCTTAAACACCACATCAACCATAACTGCCCTTAAATTAACCCTAAACTCCCCATTAACCATAACTGACCCTAAATTAACTCTAAACATCCCATTAACCATAACTGCCTTAAATTAACCCCAAACACCCCATCAACCATAACTGCACCTAAATTAACCCTAAACACCCCATCAACTATAACTGCCCCTAAATTAACCCTAAACACCCCATCAACCATAACTGCCCCTAAATTAACCCTAAACACCCCATCAACCATAACTGCCCCTAAATTAACCCTAAACACCCCATTAACCATAACTACCCCTAAATTAACCCCCACTTCCCCTAACTTTCAGCAGCTCAAATATTAATTTTATACTCACAGTAGCCATGTGGATGCTATAAGGAAATGGGTGGGGCCAATCGGCAGTGACTGGAGGGGCCAATCAGTGACTGCAGGGAGGGATTGTAAGTAGTAACTGCTGCTGAGAGTCATACTGAAACGGATTATAAAACGAGTAGTATTTTTCTGAGCATTTGCTCTGAAAAACCCTCATTTTCTAATTGATAAAAATCGATTCAACTAATCGAGAATGAAATTCGTTGCCAATGAATTTCATTATCGATTACTATCGATTTTATTGATTAGTTGTTGCAGCCCTACTCTGAGACTACAGTATACACACACTGGGACTTCAATACAGTTGACATACCAACTCTGGCAATATACATTTACACATACACAATGACTGAAAGTACAGTACAATACACAGAAACATGTACTACTCCCCCCCTCTAACCTTGCGGAGACATGCTGTGCCGCTGCCTGCCTTCTAGCTAGGGGGTCACATTATGTACGTTATGGGAGCCTGCTGGGTGCCTGGCAGCACCTGCTTCACTGCACCTTTGCAGCCAAGCAGAGGGAGCCATGTTCCTGTTGTCAAAAAGCTACCCCCTTGACCTCCAAAACCCTGGGCGCCACAAAGTTATTTCTAGTTGCCATGGTGCTTGGGGTTTGTCAATTCCTGAGCTATATTACCTTATGTATTTGTAAATTTTATCTCATGAAGGCACCTTCTAAAATATGTCAAAATGTATAGAAAATTTACATTGCACTATGTATAGAGTTTAAATTGCACTAGTTTTTGGTTTTCTTCTATACTTAGAATATGTCAGTTTATGGTTTTTTTTATGCATGCTATATTCTGGCAATTAAGTATCTGATTATTTAGTTCCAGCTGCAGCAATCCATGGGAAATTGTCTTACTTTACTGGGAAAATGCCAGACATTAAGAGGACCACTGATTAATCTGCTTCTTGGTATAATAAAAAACTGTGTTGATGAGTTGCTTTTTCATCATCAGGTAATGAATATCTTTGTAAATTAATGTAAATTTGTTAATGTAAAATGTTAATTTGATAGCTTCTAGCTGTATTTTTTTACTTTTGCTTTCAGTTCCTGTTGAAAATACAATCTTGTGATATGTTTTGAAGAAGAGAATATGTTTTATAATATGTTATTGTGTCATTTTTTTCTACCTTGCAAGAAATTTCTAGTAAATCTGCATGACATAGCATAAATGCTCTAGCAAGCTCCATTATTAGGAAGCCAGACAGGGTAATCTGTAGAAGGATCGCATCAACCAGACAGTTTGCTGTCTTCCGGGTGCTCAGGTTCGACATGTTACTGATCGTGTGGACAGATTTTTGGAAGGGGCTGGAGAGGATCTGGCTGTCTTGGTTCATATTGGCACCAATGACAAAGTTAGTGGAAAATGGAGGGTCCTAAAGAATGAGTCCAGGGAATTGGGTAGCAAGTTTAAGAAAAGGACCTCCACGGTAATATTTTCCAAGATATTACATGTGCCAAGTACAACTGCAGAAAGACAGCAGTAGATCATGGAGGATAATGCGTGGCTGAAGACTTGGTGTAAGAAGGAGGTTTTGGGGTTCTTTGAGCACTGGGCTGTTTTTGCACTTGGGTACAATCTTTATAGTCGTGACGGATTGCACCTGAATGTAAGAGGGTCTGCTGTGATAGGGGATAGGATGGCCAGGAGGTTGGAGGAGTATTTAAACTACTTAATGGGGGAGGGACCAAGGACATTAAATAGGATAGGAAGTAAACAGAGGAAGTATACCTTAGAGAGAAACAAGGAGGGTGGAGAAAGGGGGATGGGAAGCTCAGATTGTAGGCAGGTGACTGATGTTATAAATAATAACAATGGAGCTGTACTCAGCCCAAAGGTTACCTGCTGCTCCATAAATACAGAACATCTAAATGGCTAGAGCGAAGTAATGGGGGAGGTATCCATAAATATGAATTTTGCTATTGTAGATATTACAGATACAGCATTCATACTAGGCGGTTAGGATATTTGTGTAGGTAGAAGGGTGGCTAGTGGGGTTAAGGATAGTAGTAGCATAAAGAATAAGGTTGCACCTGATACGGATAACTGATGGCAAATTAAATTGTCTACTAGCTAATGCAAGAAGCGTGGCTAACAGAATGGGACAACTAGAGATACTTACATATGAAAGACATTTTGACATAATTGGCATTACAGAAACTTGGTGGGAGGAATCCCACGACTGGATAGTTAATTTAAAAGGCTATACACTGTTCAGGAAGGACAGAGGGGGAATTGGGAAAGGGGGTGTATGTGTCTTTATGTTAAAACAAAGTTAATGCCTCGTATTAAGGATTCTGTATGTCAGGTTACTGACAATGTGGAAGCATTGTGGGTCCAAATATCCACTAGGATATGGAAGATCAGCTTTTTCTACAAATTAAAAAAGATGCACAGCGGGGTAGTGTTCTAGTCATGGGGATTTTAATTACCCTGACATTGACTGGGATATTGGGGATAGTAATTCAGTGGAAGGGAGGAGATTTTGATCTTGGTGCATAACAACTACATGTGTCAGTTAGTAGAGGCACCTACTAAAAAGGGGTTTATTTGGATCTTCTATTAACAAACAATGTGGAGCTGTTTTCAAATATTCAAGTACGAGAGCAATTGAGAAGTAGTGATCATAATATGGTGCAGTTTGAAATTAATATTAAAAAGAAAACCTCTGTAACTGTTACCAAGACACTTAACTTAAAAAAGCTAATTTTAACAAGTTAAGGACAGGCAGATAATTATTTGGGATGACCTCTTTGTCCAAAGAGATACAGAGAACAAGTAGAATATATTTAAACATACACTTCAAAAATCTATTTCTACACAGGTACCGTTAGGAAGCATATACACAAGAAAGAAACTAAAACCAACGTGGATGAATAAATATGTTAGTAAGGTAATGTGAAAAAAAGAAATTGGCATTTAAACTGTAAGAGGGCTCAGTGGCATCATACTCTGTCAGGTATAAAGATGCCAACAGAGCTTGCAAAGGGGCAATTAGACTGGCTAAATTAAACAATTGCCAGTTCTGACACGTCATGCACTAACATCCGGTTAGTGACAATTGATATGCCAGGACGGTCATGGCTTTAAACGGGTGCAGAAAGTGATCTACGTTCACTTTCCGCACCCAAGTGGTGTTGCTGTAATGCCTCGATGTCGAGGCATTCAGCAACACTGAGATTGGCATCAGGGGCCGTGTCTGGCCCCTCCCTGGGGCGTCAACGTCCGCCATACACTGTATAGCGGCGAACGCCCATTTTAAAAGAGTTTAGGAGGTGATAAACTTCAGTGGTGTAGCTGAAATGCCTCTATCATGAGGCATTCAGCGACACTGAACTCCCACCCCAGGATGTGCTGTGACCGCTCCGGAGAGAGGTCACAACTGCCACTGCGAGTGATTTTCCACTGATGTCACAATCAGGGGAACCAAAAAAAGCCCCCCCCCAAAAAAAATATATAATAGTGCTAAAATTAGTGCTTTATCTTAAAACAATTCTCACATGAAAAGAGCTGAAATACTGGCATATTAAATGCCCCTGGGGTCTCTACTTTTAAAAAATGTATGTTTGATGAGGTAAGTTGAATTGGCCAGGTTCAACAACGGCCCAGTTAACACCGGGAAAAGGTGACCATATGTCTAATTTCCTATTAGTATTGGGGTGTTGTGTGACAGTGACATATACCAGAACTTGTAAATTCATACCTAAAGTACAACGTATGTGGGAAAAATACACACAACAAACTAACTTTGACAAAGGCTGGTAGTAGAAAGAGTTGAAATACTCTGGGGTATCTAGTTTTCAAAAATATATGGTTTTATTGGGCAGATTAAATTGGCCAGGCTTTGTTATTGCGGGACCTGGACAACACAGATAATGCACCCACTATGCAGAGACGTATTCACAGCATGGAGAGTTCAGGCAGTAAGTCCAAGACAAACGAACAGTACAGGGCCAGAGGCAGATAAATGTAGTCAGGAGGTTCCGAGGTCGGGGCAGGCAGCACAGGATCAAGGTCAGGAAACAAAGCCAAGGTCTGGTACACAATGATAACAAAGTTCTGAACAACGAGCACCCAGAGCAACATACAGTGACTCTTTGAACGGACACTGCACTAATGGGACAGAAGCTTTAAATGAGGATAAGGGCGGGAAAACACAAACAATCAACCGGTAGACACATGAATGATGTGATCGCGTCCGGCACACATGTGTGGCGTCGGCTCGATATACATAAATATATATATATATATATATACAAAAACTGGCATCTGAGAGTGCTACACCCGTGATCGTCGCGGGTGTGCCGAACCGGCAGATGCTGGGGTGATCGCGCCCTGCGAACGAGCCGCGACAGCTCGCTCATAACTCAGCGAGTACCATTGCTCATTGTTTGTAGCACGTCGTGGGTGTGCCACGGCGGATCGCATGTCGTCATGAGTCCACGGTGAGCATGCCACGTCGACGCGCACGTCTCTTGGTGTACGTGTCTTGCGCACGACACACCGAGAGTACTCATGCGCAATACATCCTCTCTGTGTCCTTGCTGCGTGCAAGGTACACTGGGAGGAGCTCGGCCCACCGGTGGCAAATCGGCAAGGGACCGCAGCGGACACGGTAGGTACAACAGGCTCAAAGATGTACCAAATAGGGCATGGGCACAGGATCACCAAATAAAGTTCAACATTGAAAAATGTGCATGACTCAAATGTGGCACTGTTGCTAAATACATATTGGGGTGTTGTGTGACAGTGGCATATACCAGGAGCTATAAATTCATACATGAAGTTTGACAAAGACTGGCAGTAGAATTAGTTCATGGAAAGAGTTAAAATACAAACATTTGAAGTACCTTGGGTTGTCTAGTCTTCAAAAATATATGGTTTGATGGGGCAAATTGTATTGGCCAGCTTCAAAGATACCCGAAACGGCGCATGGTTTTGAAGCAAAGTAGCAAAACGCTACTTGTACTTATTGCCCCATAAAAAACGGTGGGTATTTCTAAACTCAGGACAAATAGTAGAATCTATTTAGCAGGTTTTTTCATTAGCTTTTATAGATGAGTAAAAGGTTTTTTAAGTAAAATTAAATTTTTCACCATATGTTATACTTTTTTAATGGTAAATGATATCAAAACAATGACATCTAAAGAAAGTTGTTCTGAAAAAAAAACCCAGTATATATCTTGTGTAGGTTCAGTAAACGTGAAAGAAGAAAATTACAGCTACACGAGCACCACAGAAATATTAAAACAGCATTTGTCGCGAAGGGTACAAAAATAAAATCAGCTTTTGTCACGAAGGGGTTAAGTACATTAATGCCACAGTGTATGGCCTTGGGATGCCATGGCCCCTGATGCCGATCTCGTTGTTGCTGAATGCCTCGACACCAAGGAATTACAGTGACACCATTTAATTACAGCGTTATAGGCATTACAGCGACACCATGTTTAATGAAATTACGGGACATGGGCCGTCATTGGGCGTTAAGGGGTTAATTTTCAATTTACCGTTTCTTGTAATCTCATGTTTATTTCAGTCCTAAAGTGTTCAGCTGAATCTCATGATTACAGCAATACAACACATGCATCGTTTTTTGGGGTATTACAAGACACAAGTTGGACCATACATGTTATAGATTCCACATTTCAAATTTTGCTTTAGTGGCCCTATGCCATTTGAGCCTGTTTAGCACCCCCTAATTCTAAATACCCCCATATATATTTCTGTAAAGCAGACAATGCAGAGTATCTCATCAGGGGCATTTGGACATTTTGCATGCAATCATTTGGCCACCAATCATTGCCAAAGTTGCCTCTAGCAATAATTTCCTGCTCTTTTTTCAGCAACATTTATGTGTTGCTTAAATTTTTTGCACAGGGTTATGTGTTACGGGAGAGAAACCCAGCTACGTTTTTTTAGCTGAATCTCCTGATTATGGAAATGCCCCACATCCTTAGTTTTTTTCTCTCCAGAGGGCCATATAGTATTTTTCATACTTATGGCTCAACGGGTTTGGGGGTTGTGAACGGGACAGGAGGTTATACTTTTTAGATGTTGTGCTAGGGCAATTGCATGTAAGGGTTTTTACTTTTTTTCTTCTAATTATTATCTTTTTTATAAGTTATTTTATTTTTTGTATGTTTTGGATCTTTATTTTTTTAATTTTATGCACTGCTATCAGTGGAATATGGTTAGATGTCCTCTTAGGGACCTCTTGAACATGTTATTTATGTCACAAGGACATCACTTAGCTAATTTTATTGTTTCTTTTTTAATTTATTGTATTATTTTTGTAATTTTTTTTATTGTTAACACTTTTTTCTTTTTTTGTTTTGTTTATTTTTTCAGCTTGTGAGAAGTGTGATCTCCATACACTGTGCATCATCGATGTGTAGGAGGAGCAATCGGATATCCCAGCACGGTCTAGACAGACCCTGCAGATGATATCCTGTCCTCCGATGACCTTCCGTGCGATGTCAGCAGTGACGCAAACCGGAAGGGAATGCGTGATCGGGCATTTTAAATGTAACAGCTTTCCGGCGCTCCTGCCGGCAGCTGTTACAAGAGACTGGGCAGCAGAAAGCCAGCCATTTTTAGGACATACAGGTACGTCTATATGGGGACTGAAGGAGTTAAAACAATGTAGCTTGCATCTCAACCCAGATTGTGGCTGTTCAACTGACTCATGCAGGCTGCTTAAACAGGTCTGGCCAACTAATTATCACCTGCAGGTGAGCCTAAAGAGAACACACATAGCAGAATGTTGGATCTTACATATTTACCTTCCACGACCTTACCTTTGGAACATCACTTTCTAGGTGTCTACTAGTACCTAACCTTCTGTTCCTATCACAAATGTGCAAGTTACAGCTGGATCTATCGATCTACACATTTGTAAAAGATTCCAAGAATGACTGCTAGCCATGAAAACAGCAAAAGTAGCTTGACAGCGGCAAAGATTTACATTGCAGAGACAAAACAGCTCCCTGCTTTATTTGGATTCCAAAATGCAAACCCCTTCTTGGAGTTAAGGTTGCAGGCTGTAGTCACCTGTGCTCCCACCTGCCAATTGCCACTATAAAACTAGGATATGACTTCACGACTATAAATGAAATTCTGGGCAACTAAAGGCTAATGCAAAAAAGTCAATGTGTCCCAGTGGAAAGAAATAACGCCTTACATGTTTGACACCCTCAGGTGCTTAATCATAGGCTGACATAGGTGATCATGTAATACCAAAGAGTAAATAGACCTCCTAAAGTGACATGTGCTTGCAGTTAATTAAAGTGGCATACACCAGTGAACAATAATGTTATAAAACTCACAATGAAATAAGCAATATTATTATAAGTCAGAAGCAGATACATACACCAATCAGCCATCAAATTATGACCACTGGGATATATTAGGCAGTAAGTGAACATTTTTCAAACTTGATGTTAGAAGCCGGAAAAATGGGCAAGAGTAAGGATCCGACCGACTGGATCAGAGCATCTTCAAAATTGCAGCTCTTGTGGTGTGTTCTCAGTCTACAGTGATCAGTACCTATCAAAAGTAGTCCAAGGAAGGAAAAGCGGTGAATCTACAACATGGGCGGCCAAGGCTTATTGATGCACGTGGGGGGCGAAGGCTGGCCCGTGTGGTCAAATCCAACAGATGATCTACTGTAGAAAGGTGTCAGTGCACACAGTGCATCTCAGTTTTTTGTGTATGGGGCTGCGTAGCTGACCCATTCTCACCCCTGTCCACTGCCAAAAGAGCCTACAGCGGGCACAAAGGCATAAGAACTGGACCACGGAGCCATGGAAAAAGGTGGCCGGGTCTGATGATTCACGTTTTCTTTTACATTACATGAATACACATGAGAACACATAGCACCAGAATGCATCCATGGATGCCCCACCTCCAATTTACAGGACTTAAAGGATATGTTGCTAAAATCTTAGTGCCAGATACCACAGCACACCTTCAGAGGTCTAGTGGTTTTGGCAGCTAAAGGGGGACCTACACAGTATTAGCAGGTGGTCATGTTATGGCTAATCAGTGTATCTACCTATGTTAGTATAGGGATGGTAAAATTATTTTTATTCCCATGATAGTGCCTACACATCTCGGGCAACACAATCTGTATGCCATAGTAGAAAAGTGTGTATTTAAAACATTTAACAGTTGATCTTCTTGGGTTTATTGTATCCCTAATAGCATCAAAATGAATCCCAAGAAAGTGACAGCTATTGACCACTGACTTCTAAAAGAACTCCCTTTCACTGGACTAATACTGCTCAAACAACATTTGAAACTCTGTAAAAGAGATTTAACGAAGCTCCTATTCTGATACTTCCTGAACTTACTAAGCCATATACTTTGAAAGTTGATGCATCTGAGTCAGCGGTAGGAGCCATTTTGTCACAAAGACTGGATGGTGATAAAAAAACTGCACCCAGTGGAATTCTTTTCACAAACTTTAACCCCAACCAAATCTCAATCCCTTAGTTAATGAATGCACAAGTCGCTTTGCAACGTATAGAATGTGAGTGCATGCAACATAATTCCTCGCTGAGATGTCAATTAAGCTGCGTCGTTTGTTTAACGCAGCAGGTTGCTTTCTAGGTGCTGGCACAGCAGCCACCAGCAGGGCTAGCCTTACGTGTTCTGGCTCTCAGTGCGGGCCCTTCCTTGTGTTCCCTTGTAAAGCGATTAACATCTTATATCTTAGACAAGAGACATCCAGGCTCAGAGCTCCCCACACACAATTGTTCAAAACCCATCAAAGCCCTGATGGGGTTGGTAACAAAGTGGAGATATATTGTTTCAATTGGTGATAAAGGAAGACAACGTGAAAAGAAGGTGTAACATGCTAAACCAAATCCCTATTAGACTTGAATTCTTCCCCCTGTACTACCTCACAGAAACAATAGTAGTTTTTATCACACTTGTAACTGTTATGGTAGGTATTGCACACGTGGAGAAGTCGATATGCACTGTTGGCTTGGTTGGAATTGTTGACAAACAAGACATAAGGGCCCACTACTCATATCTAACACATGGTACATATGTCTTTTTTCATTTTGTGTGTGTTACCGGTCTCAAACATTAGTGGATGAGAGGCAGTAACTGTAGAATAATGAGAAGCAGAAGCCTTTATCATTCAATGTCACTCTAGCTGTCACTCATATAGCATTTGTCTCTCTTTTTCTTGTTTTGAAAGATATTCTAAATTGACAGGTGGATGCCGCTTTACGGTTTTGTTACGAGGTGACTGTGGCCCACTATTAACTTGACTCAACTGTTTTACATAAAACACACTTTCTTCCAGGTTGTTCCGTTCTCCATTACCTTCTATTGCAGTGACAGGTAAGACTTCCAATGCTGTAGTAAGGGTACCCAACACTGTTCTTGGGGAATGTAGATGTCATGTTGAGTGTGATTCAGGACAGGAATCTTCATAACTTTGGATACACCACTTAGCACACCTACCACAGCAGGAAACAGTTCAATCTTGGACTGGACATTCTAAGAACGCTTCAAATGGTAAGGCTCCTCCTTCAGGCTACGTTCTAATTCTGCATTTGATTTTGCTGAGCTCGCCTCAGATGTTTCTTCTGAGTCTGCTATGTGATTGACAAGATTGACAATATTGTTAGCTATACTCTGTCCTACAGCGAAGAAAAAAATTATTTGATCCCCTGCTGATTTTGTACGTTTGCCCACTGGCAAAGACTTGATCAGTCTAACATTTTAATAGTAGGTTTATTTGAACAGTGACAGACAGAATAACAACAAAAAAATCCAGTTGATTTGCATTTTACTCAAATGTACTGAAATTAGTATTTGATCCCCTATTAATCTGGCTCCCAGGTGTGTTTTATATAGGTAACAAACTGAGATTAGGAACACTCTCCTAAAGGGATTGCTCCTAATCTCAGTTTGTTACCTGTGTAAAAGACACCTGTCCACAGAGGCAATCAAGCAATCAGATTCCAAACTCTCCACCATGGCCAAGACCAAAGAGCTGTCCAAGGATGTCAGGGACAAAATTGTAGACAAGGCTGGAATGGGCTTCAAGACTATCGCCAAGCAGCTTGGTGAGAAGGTGACAATAGTTGGTACACACAAAATAACTGTCCATGCAAGCCCCAGACCGAGGGCTCACCTCATGGAGTTTCAATGATCATGAGAACGGTGAGGAATAAGCCCAGAACTACATAGGAGGATCTTGTCAATGATCTCAAGGCAGCTGGGACCATAGTCACACACTATGCCCGCAAGGTCCCCCTGCTCAAGAAAGTACATGTACAGGCCCGTCTGAAGTTTGCCAATGAACATCTGAATGTTTCAGAGAACTGGTTGAAAGTGTTGTGCTCAGATAAGACCAAAATCAAGCTATTTGGCATCAACTCAACTCGCCGTGTTTGGAGGAGGAGGAATGCTGCCTATGACACCAAGAACACCATCCTCACCATCAAATATGAAGGTAGAAACATTATGCTTTGGGAGTGGTTTTTCTGCTAAAGGGACCGGACAACTTCACCGCATCAAAGGGACAATGGATGGGGCCATGTAAAGTCAAATCTTGGGTGAGAACCTCCTTCCATCATCCAGGGCATTGAAAAAGGGGTCATGGATGGGTATTCCAGAATGATAATGACCCAAAACACACACGGCCAAGGCAATAAAGGAGTGGCTCAAGAAGAAGCTCATTAAGGTCCTGGAGTGGCCTAGCAAGTCTCCAGACCTCAATCCCATAGAAAATCTGTGGAGAGAGCTGAAGGTTCAAGTTACCAAACATCAGCCTCGAAACCTTAATTTCCTGGAGAGGATCTGCAAAGAGGAGTGGGACAAAATCCCTCCTAAGATGTGTGCAAACCTAGTGGCCAACTACAAGAAACGTCTGACCTCTGTGATTGCCAACAAGGGTTTTGCCACCAAGTACTAAGTCAGGGGTGTCCATGTTTTTTCTGCAGTGGGCCACTTCATCAGAAATGTACGTGTGCATGGGCCGCACTCATTTTTCACTGAGAGAAAATATGGCCTTTTAACTTTATACAGGGTTAATTTGGCAATAATTAAAAAAAGCTGGGGGCAAACAGTTTTTTGATCAACTTTTATATATCATTCTATCAATACTAAATTACTTAAACAGTAAAAGAAAGTCAGTCCACAAACCATTTAAAACAAGTTTAGCCAAATAAAACAATGGTGGAGCACACTGTGGGTATAAAATGGATTTAAGCTGGCTGACACACACTGAGTTGACAGGGAAAAGAAAAAGTGTCGGTGCGCTAAGCTAGTCTCAGGCTCAAATAATACAAATGTGTAATACGAGGCCTACCAAACAGGTGTAAGCATGCTGCAAGAAACAGTGTATTGGCTGTACAATGTATACAAGAAACAAAAACTGTCTGCGCTTCTTACCCTAATAAAGTTGGCAACAAATATATAAACATAATATAAATGAGAGGTTTTGGTTATATGAATTGGCCAAAGCATAATTAAGCTCACCCGCCACGTCAAGGCACACTCTCAATAGGGTGAGAACCTACTCTCACCTCCTACATAGTAGGCACACAAAGCAGTTTATACTGCTACCAAAACCTTATTAATGTGTTGGGGGAGGTGCAATTAAACCTCCTCCCCATTAACCCCTGGACAGCAAGCTACACTGAGTTGATCAGGGTCGGATTAAGAGCATGGGCCTGGTGCGGTGGATTTTGGTGGCCATTTTATGGAAATAAATAAAATAGACAGAATCGTAACTCCTCGTCATCAATGTGTACTGGATAAAGATGACATCAGTTGTGAGGGTGGGGGTTGATAAACCCGGTATGCAGGATGTTCACCATCAAAAACCAGCCGGGGTAGATCTGCTAAGTGTAGCAATGTCCAGATGAATAGCTGAGTCAGGATTACGCAAAACACAGTCCTGTAAACAAAGCTAACGGTCAGGGTTAGAGAGATCAGCGTGGTCAAAGGTCAGCAACAAGAATCAATAGAATAGTGATAATCGTAGGAATACACAGTAGGGAAAATATCTGAGCACAACTCACTGCTGTTTTTTAAATCCACCGCCAGAGGACGCCCCGCCTCTCTGTACAGCCTCGGCGCGCGTTCCCAGCAGTCCTGTACAGCAAGAGTTAAGCGAAGGTGGGGGCGCACGCGGCCAGAACAGACAGTCGACGGAGCGGGAGCCGTGGCAGCATCGTGCCCGGCACTCGTGGGTGAGTGACTTCATCGGGGTCTCGGTTGTGGACCCCGACATCAGTTCTCGGCAGATAATATAGGATAGAATCTTATGTGATGGAATTCGGAGTAATCAGTACACTAAGAAAAGTCATCATACACGGGCCGCCTGAAGCCACAATTTAGTACCACTGATCCTTTTTAATAAAATATGCAGATTGAAATAGAGTAAATAACACAAAACCTTTACCTTTCCTCTCCCTGATTTCAGGGCCTAGAAAGTTTTGTCCTTTGAAGTGAATACAAATTGAGGAGGGTGTTTTACCTCTAGATAAGTAAAAATTAAATAGTTAAATTTATTCCTACAATAAGTAAAGTGCCAGGAAACAGATGACCAAACACACCCCAGGACAGGCTCTGCCACAACAACATCCAAACACACACCAGGAAGGCTCTGCCTCACCGAGACCCAAACACACACGCCAGGACAGGCTCTGCCACACCAACACCCAAACACACACACACACCAGGACAAGCTCTTCCTCACCAAGACCCAAACACACACACACCAGGACAGGCTCTGCCACACTGACACCCAGACACACACACACACCAGGACAGGCTCTGCCACACTGACACCCAAGCTCACATACACCAGGACAGGCTCTTCCACACCGACACCCAAACACACACACACCAGGACAGGCTCTGCCACACCGACATCCAGACACACACACCAGGACAGCACCTCAACACCCAAAGACACACATCCCAGGACAGGCTCTGCCACACCGACACCCAAACACACACACCAGGACAGGCTCTACCACACCAATACCCAAACACACACACACCCTGGGACAGGCTCTGCCACACCGACACCCAAACACACATGCCAGGACAGGCTCTGCCACACCGACACCCGCATCAGGATGAGTTAAGCTACACAAAGCATAAAGCTTTGTTGTTTGTGTGTTTGCCCCCTTGTGTATTGATGCCCCAGCCAGGCCCACCTTTAGTATTAATGTACTCCCCCACCCCACACCCTTGTATTTTGCCCGTGTGCATTTGTGCCCCCAGCCAGCTCCCTTTGTGCATTTTTGCCCCACACCCTTGTGTATTGATTTTTTATGTAATGCCCCCAGCCAGCAACCCCTCCCTTGTGTATTGATGCCCCTACCCCCTTTGGTACTGGTTAATGTAATGCCCCCCATACCCATGTGTATTGTAAACAGACACCCACCACCCCTTTTTTTTTATATGTGATGCCCCAACCACCCTGTTGTGTGCTTATAACCCTCAGACACCCCCTTTTTGTTTTATTAAAGTGTTGCCCTTTGAATATGGGTCCCCTTCCATCTATCATCCCGATTTTTTAAAAATATTTTTTGCTGGCTTCTTCCCCTTAAGACTGCTCTCCTTCGACATGCTCTTCTCCCCGCCACAAGGAATTCTTTCGTGTGAGCCCACCCCCTTAAGCATCACGTCGCATCTTCAAAGGGTTGAGACGAAGAGCCTCATTAAGGCACTGGGAGGCTTGGTGCCTGGTGCGGAGGCAGCCGCAATATAATCACTGTGTGCCGGCCCACGGACCGGCCGTCCCACCGTGAAATCTCACGGCTCACGCGGGCCGCACCTGGAAGTCCGGCAGGCCGCATTTTGCCTGCAGGCCACACGTTGGATACTCCTGTAGTAAGTCATATTTTGCAAAGGGGGTCAAATACCTCACTGAGTAAAATGCAAATCAATTTATAACTTATTTGAAATGTGTTATTCTGGATTTTTTTATTGTTGTTCTGTCTCTCACTGTTCAAATAAGCGTACCATTAAAATTACAGACTGATCATGTCTTTGTCAGCGGGCAAACATACAAAATCAGCAGGGGATCAAATCATTTTTTCCTTCATTGTACTTTCATCGTTTTGCACAGTCACATAATCAGATCCTGAATACTGCTTGGCTGGCCACTGTTTTCCCGGATCACTTCTTCAATGATGTTAAACCAGTGGAGCATCATTACAGCAGTCGCTCATCAGCATTTTCACATGAATGGCAAAGTTTCCATGCCCATTCCTTTTGTATTCAAGAATCACCTCGATGTATCCAACAAATAGAATGACAGAGCCATTGGTGGCAGTGATGTGCAATTGTCTGTCAGTAAGTAAATCTTCTATAGGCTTTATGGAGACATTTGGAAGAGACTTCCCTAGCCATGCATTTCCTACCATTCCGGTGTCCAACAGCATTTCAACAAAAACACCATTCATCCAACATGATAATATGCATTTTCTGCCAACTAGCTATGCTACTGGTTGTTTTGATGACTTCCTTTTTGTTAGTGTTGATTTTGTCGAATTGTTCATAGGTGCACAGTTTACCTTTTGCATGGGACAGATGACTCGAAGTGGTCACTGGTTGTCCCACACGTGACCTCCTGCCGTTTCCCACCTCTGTTGTCTTCTTTAAACAGCCAATCGCTCTGTGTCCAGCCTGGCCTTAGCCAGTAGTGATAACCGTCCTGATTACCTAATTGAATAAAGTTGTTACATCTGCGCCTAATATTTTCTTTATCTGAACCTTAAATGTTTGTTAATGATGTTTGGTTTTTAACACTAGCAGTCGGTCACATCTTTCTTTGAGCTGTTAATTTCACTAAAACGGTGCGATTTGCTTTGCACAACTCTCCCTCAACTCTCTATTGTAGCGCCTTATAACTTCCTCACTATCCTCTGCCTGGGATGAACTGTCAGGAGCTTGTGCCTATGCAGTGTGCCTAGACATTTCTGCTTCTTCATTTCTTTATTGACTGATTTTGTGACCTGCTCTAAAATAAAGTCATCAGTCACTGTTAAGTCAGAGACATAAGGCTTAACGTCTAATCTACTATTAGAATTTTTCTCTGAAAGTATACCACCACACATTTTAAATTCCTTGTGCAATAACAAGGCACTTAACCATCCCAGCTACCTATTCTGTCGCTACAGACCCACTACTTATCTCTGTCACTGTTCGCCATTTCCCTGACTGATGTGTGCTCCTTGTTGGTTTTCAGTTCATCAATATTGTCTTTGATGACAAGTAAACAGGACATGCCTTGATCTTACAGACTTTTCAGTCGATCACTTCTCATGTAGTCCGCAATGAAATCAACAAGTTCAGGTTCGCTGTTACCCCTCACTGCTGGATCTTCAATGTCTCTCTCACCTTCCAGTGAAAGAGCAAGTCTATACAGCTGTTTTTCACTCAGTAGATGAAGTTGCTTTTGAATATCCCACAACAGTGCACAAAACAGAGACATCATCTCTATTATAACCTGAGGCAGGTGGCACTCACTAGCTCTTTGGCCAGAATGTAATTTCCCTCTTCATTATAGCCTCATATGCCACCTCCAGGCTGCTTACAGCATACACCTAACAGTCCTCCCAGAACTTAACTAATAAGATCATAATACTACAAAAAAAGGTTTAGGGATATTTGTTTCCTAGTAATTTCTACAGTCCATTTCCAGACCATCACATTTGGTCCACAGTTCAGCATAGTGCTTACTAAGCAAATTTTATTGCAAAGACCATTTGGAACAAACCTCAAACAAACCTATGCACTTGTGGTAATACTATACTGAGTAGATGTTGCTGAACATATATTGGGGTGTTGTTTGGCAGTGACATATACCAAAAACAGGAAATTCAAACCTAAAGCATAATATGTGTGAAAAAAAAAACACAAAAAATTACTACCACAAATTTTGACAAAGGCTGGTAGTAGAATTAGTGCATGAAAATATTAAAAAATACTAGCATTTGAAATGCCCTTGGGTATCTAGTTTTCCAACTAGGACGTAGGGACAGGATGACCAAATATAAAAAAATGTAATTTAAACCTATGTACGGGTGATATCATTGGACTCAGAAAATGTTGCTTTTACCTGAAGTGCAATGTGTGTGGGAAAAAAGCACATAAAATGGTACCGTTTGGTGGTAAAATAAATGCCACATGTAAGAATACTCTGGAGTGTCTAGTTTTTCAAAATATATGGTTTGATGGGAGTAATTTGAATTGGCTGGTTTCAAATATTGGTTTGAAATAGCAAAACGGTACTTGTACTTATTGCCCTATAACTTGCAGAAAACTTTTGTAGATAAGTAAAATATTTTTTTAAATAGAAGTAATTTACATTTTCATCAAATTTTATTATTTTTT
Organism: Spea bombifrons; assembly: GCF_027358695.1. Classification (NCBI taxonomy): domain Eukaryota; kingdom Metazoa; phylum Chordata; class Amphibia; order Anura; family Pelobatidae; genus Spea; species Spea bombifrons. The sequence continues at coordinate 71,958,335 of NC_071089.1, read as the reverse complement.
ATAGTAAATTAGATGATATGATCAAAATAATTTATTAATTACAGCTAAATATGAGCACCACAAAAATGTTAGAACAACTTCAGTCACAAAGCGTGCCAAAAGAAAAAAACAGCCCGGCCCTCAAGTACTTAATTTTGCATTCTTTGCTTAGGAGGCTGTCTGGGACCTTGGAGGGTTCCTTTTAACAGTCAATTTCATTGATACATTGTACTTACTTGTGATATGATTTACTAAGCTGTTTTAAATAAGATATAAATATTTTGTTTAATTTTATCTGCAAATTATTAGAAGAAAAAATTACATTATAATGATAGGGCTAGGATCTTTCATTTTGTTTAGATTGACATGCTGCAAGTAAATTGGTTGATCTTGGTTATACAAATGTACAAAAGAAATCCATACCTTTCATCATTAGGAAACAAAATCGAAAGCGGCCCAGTTGCAATGCAAGCAAGTCTAAATCAGAAATAGTTTGAAAACCTGTTATTCCATCTGCACATTGAATATGTTAGTGTTGCTGCTGGCATTTGTGTTCCCTATAGATGGCTTTAATAACCACTAACCTTAGAAAAAATTTTCAATTTGAAAATACTGTGAAGTAAGAATGTATTTCATCCATTTTATTCGGTAGTTTTTTGGTTTTTTTTACTTACTTCCCCAGGGTTGAAATGACCACTCAGCTAAGGTTTTAAATGAATAATGGATGCTCTTATTATTATAAAATGTATCTGTTGCCTCTCTGCATTTTGACGCAGCAGCACATTAACCCTGTAATGACAAGACTGTTTCTAACTCGTAGTATATTTTGGGAAAATGGCTCTTTTTTAATTTTTCAGCGTTGCTGTTTAGCAGTAATTTTCTTCATTCTTATTTTGTGCACCCACACATATTATATATCGTTTAATGACATCAAGGCATTACAGCAACACCAATTAAGTGTGCCTGGCACATCATTAGTCGTTAACTGACCATTTTTGCATGACATGCCTTGGTCGTTTAGGGGTTAATTAAACCCTTTCCGAAATCTTTTTTTCTTAACGTGTGTTTAAAATGTTAAGTAGGATGTGCTGATTAACCCTTACACATAGACAGGGGCATAACTAGAAGCCTCAGGGCCCCGGTGCGAGAATAGGTCCCCCCGTCCTCAACCCAATCTACCTCTTCTCACACTATCTACCCCCTTCTCAGGCTATCTACCCTCTCCCTACCCCCCATTCTCACAATCTACCCCCTCTCCCCCCTTCTCAGGCTATCTACCCCATCTCCCTTCCTTCTCACTATCTACCCTCTCCCTACCCCCCATTCTCACTATCTACCCTCTCCCTAGCCCCTTCTCACTAGCTACCCTCTCCCTACCCCCTTCTCACTATCTACCCACTCCCTTCCCCTTCTCACTATCTACCCTCTCCCTACCCCTTCTCACTATCTACCCTTTCCCTACTCCCTTCTTACTAGCTACCCTCTCCCTACCCCCTTCTCACTAGCTATCCTCTCCCTACCCCCTTCTCACTAGCTACCCTCTCCCTACCCCCCTTCTCACTATCTTCCTACTCCCTTCCCCTTCTCACTATCTACCCTCTCCCTACCCCTTCTCACTATCTACCCTCTCCCTACCCCCCTTTGTAGGTCACTTACCGTGCAGTCCTGTGGTGGGGATGTGAGGCCTCTGTCTCGTGAAGCTCTTCCACGGTGCGCACAGCTTCACTATGCCAGGCGCTCAGCGTGAAGCGCCAGCACCCGAAACAGACGCCTCCCACTCCCACCACTGCAGTCGGGGCAACACTGAGGCAGGCGGCAGTGAGCAGAGGAGACAGAAGGGCTGAAAACGACCACTCGGCACCCCTTGAGCCCCCCTGACTGGCAGAACTCCAGGGCCCGGTCGCAGTAGCGACTCCGGTAGTTTCGCCACTGCACATAGAATTACCTGCCAGAATGTCTGGTTACTTTTAAGTATTGTCAGGGCTAAATCCCTTCTTTGCAAGTAAACTTAAGCTGTCACTCAACAGCTTTGTCTCCCTACCTGCTAGATGAATTTATGTGAGAGCGCTCAAAATTAGCACTTTCACATTACAGGGATTTAAATGCTTAGCATTGGTAACGGAATCGAGGTATCATCACAGAGTCTGTAGAGACGTCAACTTTTCAGTGTGATCAGATGAACAGAGCTGTATGGTCAGAGACAGAGAGAGATCATGGCATGCTCTGTGGTAGAGTGGCAGTTAGCAGCTTGCCTTAGAGGAAACAGAAATTTCTTCCTGTACAAACTAGTAAAAAAAAAATGTGTACAGTGCTGTATGCACTTTACATCGCAAGGGTTTCAAAACTGATCCCTGATTCAGCGGGATCGTAGCAATACAGGTATCTGAAAGCAGCACGCACATGTATGAGGTGTCACGAATGGATTGCATCGTGAAGGGGTTAAAATAGGTTAAAAAATATATATATATGAAAAAAATATTAGCAATACTATCCTGTTCCAGTCATCTAAAAAAATGAAACAAAATCCTATAAAAATGCACATTTTCTCAGGTTGGCCCGTAATTTCTCCAAAACGTGTAAAAAACCTATGCATGTGGAGAATCTCTGTAGTCAAAGAATGTTGCAGAACAAAAATTGCTGTTCTTCAGTTAGACATACGATGGGCAAGAAACCCAACACAGCATTATTAAGTTTGTTTGAAAATGCCATAGTGCTATACCTTGAGTTGCCTGCCTTTAAGAAATTCATTTTTATATGTATCAGTTTTGTATGAGTTCTATTGAAGTTAAACCCTTAAAATACCAATTTTTTGCCCTATAGCTTGCAAAATCCGCATACAATTTATAACAGGTAAAACTGTAAAATTATGTGTTTTTCTTTTATATTACACTTGTTTCATTTCCCTTACTGTTGTGCCCAAAGCACTCCAAAGCAGGTTAACAGGTAAACAAGCAGTAGCATAGAACAAGAGCCAAATTCCACTTTAAGATTTGTTTTTCATTCTTGTCCTCTGTAGCTTTATTTTCACTTCATAATATTCTAATTTCCTTCTTCGTTGATCTCATTCTCTGATAATACTGTGCCATGTTTTGCTCTTAAATGAAACAGCTTTTGGCATGAGTTGAAAGCTATCATAGTTCTGTAATATCCTGTAATATCAGTTAACATTAATGTTATTTTGGCATTGTCCAACTTTAGTGTCTTTTGAAGCCCTGAAGTCTCACTTAATGTGTTTCTACAATTGTTTTGTTTTTACATATAAAAATAATTCTTATGTTATTGGGCATTATATGTATATAATATTATAATATGTTCTTCTCTCATTAATTTACAGAATCAGACCGGATATGACATTGTACAGTACGAAAACATTTTTTCATTATGTCTGGTACTGGAAACTCTTTTGCAGTACATAAAGGAGGAACATGAAACATTAGTTACACAGCTGCTCAAAGAAGACGCCAAACTTTTTATACAAAGACTTGACCAAACTATCCTTTATCTTTCTGATGAATTCCCATTGTTTTCTTTATATCTATGGAGGCTGGGAACATTATGTTCATACATTACAAAATGAAAGTTAAAGCTTTATATGTTGGTTTATAGGAATTTATTGGAAAAGCATATTCACAATAAGTTATCTGCAGCATTAAACTGCGATTTTATTAATGCTTTGTGTGTGTTAATTTTGTACAGTATCATCTTGGCCCCTTTTTCATCTAATTTCTGCTCATTGTACAAAGCAAGCTCAATATAGCATAAAGAAAATTGCATCTCCTTTATGACTGTGTGCACATATGAGGAAAGTTTACATTTTACAACTAATGTTTAGGACCTTTTGAGTCTTCTCATAAGTTTTTAATCATATCGTTGAAAACAAATTGGAACATATTAGTTAATGTTGGTGACTGTTGAAACAGGAACTTCAGTATGCCATAACTGAATCTTTGTAACCTGTTTTATTAAAAAAAATATGTACTATAATACATGTAAATAAAAGTAACTGAAATTGATTATGCGTTGTTTAGTGTTGTTTGTAACATACCTTAAGACATTTCTTCTATTATACGTTAATTATATTCCACAGTGGTAAAGACGAAAGAAAATGTTTCAGAAGTGTCATGTATGCTGTGCCACATGCATCACTGTATAGTATAACTAGCTTGAATACAACTTTATTCTTTGGGGATGGCAAATGCGGGTTACCGTATTTCCCCATGTATAAGACTAAAAATTGGGGGCGTCTTATACAGTGGTGTTAGATTTTTTTTAATTATCTTTTTTAACTAAAAAGCGGACCTGCTGCTTACCTTGATCCGCCACGGCTGCACAGGAACCCAGTGGACTCACGTGAATGCACATCGCATCACATGACTCCACTCAGTTCCTGTTCCTGCTCGTGCAAGGCAGAGGGGAAACAGCGGCCCCCATGGAAGTCGGCGAGCAGCAGCAGAAGATCTTCAGTTCAGGTAAGGTGTGGGAGTAAATGTATGTATGTATGTATGTATGTGTGTGTGTTAGCATGGATCCATGTGTAGGGGGCACAGGGAGGGGGAACAGGGAGGCTGAAAGTGATGTCCATGTACTGGCTGCCTGAGCATGATAGGAGTGTGATTGCTAACAGTTACTAGCAGCTAACATCAATCACACTCATATCATGCCCAGGCAGCCAGTACAATAACTTTATGCAATATATTTTTTTTAATTTCGGCCCCCAAAAATAGGGGTGCGTCTTATACTTGGGGAAATACGGTATTTTTTGTATTTATAATATCTGCAGGTGTGACAGCACTCTCCTCTATTATATTCATCAACGACATCTGTAAAATGTGTATCATATGACATAACATAGACCCTCAAAACTTTTTTTTTATTAATCTGTTATTGTTCCCTTATTTTATTTCTATAGCATCAACAATGTATGCAGCGCTTCTTACAATACATATATTCAAGGGGTATAATAAGACTTTGACAAAGACAAACCAATACATTAGGTGGAGAGGGTCCTGCTCTCAAGCTTACAATCTTGAGGTAATGGGGTGAGGACAAACATGAGGAACAGGGAAAGGTGGGAGGTAGTGTGGAGGCTGTATTAGTGACAGGGAAGTTCTAGCAACTAAAATGGTATGCTGGCAGGGATGGTCCAGAGGTATGGGGCAGCACAAGTGAAGTCTTGTAGACAGGAAAAGGTGATAAATGAGAAGGAGAACCTTAATCCATGGGAAGCACGTAAAAATTGAATAAGGGAGTACTGTAAGTGTTTTACCCTGTCTGTTTCATACATTGCCATGACTACCTGCAGCCACTAGTGGCCACCCTTCACTCTCAAGAACACCCGTTTCTGATTACTTGAAACAGCTGAGCCACTTGGGACAGCTGAGCCACGTTATCTGGATGTTAGCCCTGCTTTTATATACCTGCTCTACCCTCCAGTCTGTGCCTTTACATGGTAGTGTATTCTGCTTTGCTATTTCTCTGGGTCCTGGCCCTTTTCTGTTCCCTGTTGAATTCTACCCATTTTTACCTGGCTTGTCCTGACCTTGCTCTTGCCTCCTGATTTGGCTCCTAATCATGATCTCCTGGTACTGACCCAGCTTATTCTGACTCTGCTCATGGATTCCAATTTGACATAGATTAGTCTTTCTGGTTCTCACCCGGCTTGCCTGACTACGTGTGCCCTGTCTGAGGGCTCCCTGCCATAAGTCCAGTGCTCTGCTGTGAGTCCAGTGACCTAGCTCTAGCAGTGTTCCAGCCATGTTCCAGCCTTGTGCTCTGTCAGAAGTCCGCTCCGTGGTCTCCTATCCAAAGACTGCTCTGTGGTCCCCTATCTGAAGTCCGTATCCTGCCATGCTGCATCTGCCTTTAGCACACTTATTGACCACTCCTGTTTTTCCTATTCTGCCTGCACACTCCAATATAGATCTGCATATATATATATACAGTCTTTATTTGCCTGTCTGTACCTACCTACCAGTTATGATGTATCGTGGGGTACAGGCAGAGCCCCTAGTATCCTCTGCAACTGGGCTCATACCCGACCTGCTTGCCTGAGTCCTGACAAGTACTTTTTTATGATGGCAGAAATGTATGGAGGAGCGGTATTATGGAGGGCCTTATGTTAATACAAGTTGCTTTCTGTAAGTGACCAGTTTGTGCACCACAGCAGTTAGTGCAACACAAGAGTGTAAGAGAAAGGAGGGTAAGGGCCATATAGTAATTGTTTACATTCTGTAAGTGCTCACGTCCCTCCCTAAAGTATGAGCAAGTTTGGAGATTTCACTCAGTGCACATCATGCCATATGTATGCATGCTTGGAACAGCAGTTCCTGGGTCCATATCGCTGTGGCAAGTGTGAACAATTGGTCTCTCTGGAAGCTGAGGTTGGTGCTCTGAAGAGGCACATTGAAACACTGAGAGAGATTGACAATCTTGAGAGGAGTCTCTTGCTCACTGAGCAGAGTTTAGATAGGGCCCCTAGCAATGAGGGAGGAGATCAGTCAGAAGGGAGTCAGGCACATAGCTGGGTAACAGTAAGACATGGTTGCAGTCAGGGCCGGCCCTACAATGGAGCCGACTGGGGCAATTGCCCCAGGCGGCACTTTAGAAGGGGCGGCACTTTGCCGCCCCAAGCGCTTTTTTGGGGGTTTTTTTTGAAGCGGAGGAGAGAGAGGGGCACCGAGTGGTTTTCGCTTACCCGCTCGGTGCCCCTCTCTCTCTCTCCTCTGCGGCGAGTCTCCCTGTTCGGTCTCGGTGCCGGCTTGTAATGCAGAGCGCCGGAAGTGACGTCAATTTCCGGCGCTCAGCATTACAAGCCGGCACCGTGGCAGAGCAGGGAGACTCGCCGCAGGACTGTTTAAAGGTAAGTACCAGGGGGGGGTAGATTATGGTGTCGGCGAAGTTTAAAATGCCGCGCGTGCCCCCCCCGGCGTCGGCGGGGGGGCAGCATTTTAAACTTCGGCCCAGGTGGCGTTAAGTCTTCGGCCGGCCCTGGTTGCAGTGGGGGAGGGAAGCCAGACCAGAGTTTCTCCATCCCAACAAATTTGCCTTTTAAGTGAGCACATTGGGGAGGCAGACTCAGAGGTAGGCTTTCTGGAAAAAGTTGTTCTCTATAACAGCCGGGAGAGCAGCTCTTCCAATGTGCAGGAGATCCGAAAGGAAGGAAAGTCTAGGCAGGTTGTGGTGGTAGGGGATTCAATAATTAGGAAAACAGACAGTGTAATCTGTAGCTCTGATCGCAGCAACCGGATGGTTTGCTGTCTCCCAGGTGCCCGAGTTCGGCATGTTGCTGTGTGGATAGATTATTGGGAGGGGCTGGTGAGGATCCAGCTGTCTTGGTGCACATTGGCACCAATGACATAGTAAAAGGAAGATGGGGTGTCCTAAAAGGTAATTTTAGGGATTTAGAGAATAAGATTAAAAAAAGGACCTCCAAGGTAGTATTCTCGGAGATACTACCTGTGCCATGCGCTACAGCAGAAAGGCAGCGGCAGATTAGGCAGCTAAATGCATGGCTGAAGTCTTGGTGTAAGAAGGAGAGCTTTGGGTTTTTAGAGCACTGGGCTGATTTTGCTTTGGGGTACAATCTCTATAGTCTTGATGGATTGCACCTAAATGCAAGAGGGTCCAATGTGTGGGGGATGGAATAAATACCGGGCTCGACAGTATAGAAAGGGAGGCCCATAAAGCGGTCATTCGGGGCCACTTGATCAAATTGGGTTCTCGGAACAAAAAATTGGAATTAGCTTCTATTTTAAGTCTTAACCAACGCATTGCTCACTTGGAGATGCGCCATAAGCGCACTGGTGATGGCGCTCTCCTTCTCCAATTGCAGGCACTTCGTGACCACCTGGCTTCCCTTTTAAATGATAAAGTTAAGCGTAACGTCCTGCTTCTGAGGAAACACTTTTTTGAGCTGGGGGATAAGCCCGGTAAGTCTCTGGCCAAGGCTCTCCGACATAAACGCTCGGCCACGTATATACCTAAAATACGTGACGCGCAGGGGACCCTCCATTACTATTCTGAGCAAATCGCGCAATGTTTTCAATCCCATAGACACATATCTATCCAAATATCAGAAACTCCGTATCTCCAGGGACGATAGGGCGGCATTGGACGCCCCTATTACCTTGGAGGAGCTGCATCAGGCCTTGAAGCTCCTGCCGCGGGGCAAATGCCCGGGGCCGGATGGTTGCTCCCCGGTATATTACCGAAAATTCCTCCCTGTGCTGGGCCCTCATTTGTTGAAGCTCTTTGGGGTTCTTTCTGATGGCTCGCCTTTACACCCTTCTTCTAACACTGCTATAATCACTGTGGTCCCCAAGCCCGGTAGGGATAATAAATGCTGTGGCAGCTACCGGCCAATTTCGCTCATAAATACCGATCTGAAGTTGCTGGCTAAGATACTTGCGCTTAGGCTCCAGCCCCTGATCCCCTCCCTTGTCCATCTTGACCAGGTGGGCTTTGTTCCTGGTAGGGAGGCACGGGATAATACGATTCGTCTGCTTAATCTCATGGCGTATTCTCAATACCATAAAACTCCCTCTGTTTTGCTATCTATGGACGCGGAAAAGTCCTTTGACAGGGTGGCCTGGCCCTTCTTATTTGCGGTGTTGGCTAAGGCGGGTCTTGGACCCATTTACTTGTCCCTTGTTGGGTCCCTGTACACCAATCTGTCGGGCCAGGTTAGAGTGAATGGTGTCCTGTCGGGCCGGGTCGCCCTGTCGAATGGCACCCGTCAGGGATGCCCCCTCTCCCCTTTATTATTCATTTTGTCCATGGAGCCGTTGCTTACTGCTATACATCTTAACCCCAACATCTTGGGCTTGCGGATAGGGGGCGTTGATCATAAAGTTTTGGCCTATGCAGATGATGTGCTCTGCTTCTTACAAGATCTACTTACGTCCATTTCTCACCAACTCGCTGAATTGCGCGCATTCCAGACCCTTTCTAATTATAAGATAAACCTTAAAAAATCAGACGTCCTGGGGCTTAATGTAGACGAATCGCTCCGCGCCCGCTGTACTACTTCCTTTCCCTTTCATTGGCGTTCCGATAATATTAAAAATCTTGGTCTTTTTATTTCCCCTGACCTTTCCGAACTCGCCTCTCTTAATTTAATCAGACTTCTCTGCTCCATTGATTCCGATTTGAAGAGATGGTCGTTCCCCCATCTCTCCTGGTTTGGTCGAATGGGGGTCCTTAAAATGAATGTCCTCCCTAGGTTACTCTATCCCATCCAGACCCTCCCCATTTTCTTACCGAGGTCGTTCTTTAGGGCCTGCCATAGGCTTTTTACTGGATATGTTTGGAGGGGAAGGGCCCCTAGGCTCTCTTATTCTCATTTGACTAGACCGAAGTTGTCGGGTGGTGTGGGGCTCCCTAATATTGAGCTTTATTGGACGGCCTCCCATCTCCGGCGGCTTGTCGAGTGGTCCATCTTTGCGCCTAAACTCTGGGTTGCTATGGAGCATTCGATTTTTGACCAACATATCTCCGTTATACCTTGGGTCCCTAAGCCGTTACGCATCCCGCTCATCCCACGTCACCCTACCGTTTCACCTACCTTGAGGGTTCTTAAGAGATTCCTCTCCAGGGGTCATCTCCTTACACATCCTGGTCCCCTCACGCCCGTCTCACATAACCCGGCTTTTGTCCCAGGTTTGTCTCTTGCACACTTGGGGGCATTGTTGCCTGCCGGGACTTATGTGCTCCAGCTGCATCATGTCCTCGCGGGTTCCTCTTTGCACCCGCTTCTTGACCTTTGCAAACTCTGTCCTGTTCCCAAACACTTTAATTTCTTTTATATCCAACTTAGGCATTTTGTTTCAGGCTTGCTCCGAGATCCCCGGGTGCTGCGTCCTCTCACGACCTTTGAATCTCTGTGTGATGTTGGCAAGGAGACCCCACATCTCCTGTCTGTTTTGTATTCAGCCCTGCTGGACACCACTTGTAAGACCAAACCGTATTACTATAGTTTCTGGGAGAGTGAGCTGGGGCTTCAGTTTTCGGATCAGGAGTGGGGCAACATTGCTTACCTTACTCATAAGGGGTCCATTTCTAGTAAGACGCAAGAACTGGCGTTTAAGATACTCACCAGATGGTACAGGGTCCCTGCGGAACTCCATAAGTTCTTGCCTCAGGTTTCTGCGCTGTGTTGGCGGTGCGAGTCGTCCGCGGGTTCCTATGTTCACATTTGGTGGGACTGTCCCTTGGTACGTCCATTCTGGTCTGTGGTATTTGCGATTATCAAAGAGGTTTGTGACCCTGACTACCAGTTGACGCCTCAGCTGGTTCTCTTACAGGCCCCTCCTATCACGATTGGTCGCTATAAGCGCTCCCTGACCCTACACTTTCTGAACACAGCCAGGGCCCTGATTCCTCAGCTCTGGAAATCACATTCCACACCTTCGATTAGGCTATGGTTGCAGAAGATTAACTTTCTTTGCCATATGGAGTCCCTGGTTATGGCTTCTAAGGGCTTGTCGCATAAGCATGAACTGCGCTGGTTTCATTGGAAGACCTTCCTCCTGTCTCCGCGGTTTCCTACCATAGTGGGTGTGGATGCCCCGCCATCTCTCTGAGTGCTCTGCTCTCCCTACCTCGCACACACACTCCCCTACACTTTTGGTTACTTACCCCCTTATTGCTTTCGATTTTTCCTTTCATTTTTGACATTACTGTCGATGCCGCTCACATTTTGACGTTTGATGGTGTTATGATTTCTTATTGTTTTGTTTTTTTTTGGTCATTTTCGTTTGTTTTGATCATTACCTCACATTCTGTGCTTCCACGCGCTGAGGCGGTATGCACACGATTATTGCCAGTACTTACTTGATTCTCACAGACCTTTGCATACACTGCTTTTCCTTTCTCAATTGAACCGCATATTGTGCTAATTACCTGGTGACACTCTGTCGCTATGGATACGGGTACTCTGTAATGTATGCCTTTTTGCCTATGGTCTTTTAAAGTGGTTTCAAGACATGTTTTGTATATCTCTGTATGTCTGTACCTATGTTCCTCGAATGCTCATTCACTTTGTGACTGTGTGCCGTTGTGGTTCTCTTTGCAAGAAACGGAATTGATAAAAAAAAAAAAAATGACAAGCTAAAGGTCATGTCGACAAATGCTCGCAGTTTAGGGAATAAGATCCATGATCTTGTAACAGTTGTGGCAACTGAGAATGTTGATATAGTGGCTGTTACTGAGATATGGTATAATGAGAAAAATGACTGGGACATATCAATACCGGGGTATTCTTTATATAGAAAAGACAGAAAGGGCAAGGGGTGGCCCTATATGTGAAAAATAACATAAAATCTAATTTAATACAAGTTGGCGAGGAGAACATAGAGTCGGTTTGGGTTACAACACAATTTTGCAAAAGTAAAGTAACTTGTGTAGGTGTGATTAATAGACCCCCAGGACAAGTAGAAGAACTAGATAATCTACTAGTGGAGGAATAAGCTAAAATGACAGTGAAGGGGGACGTTATAATCATGGGTGACTTTAATCTCCCTGATATGAACTGGAAAATGAAAGTAGCAGGTTGTACCCGGAGTGCAGATATTCTAAACTCCCTACTGGGATTATCTTTAATACAAGTAGTTGAGGAACCAACTCTTAAGGAGGCCATATTGGATTTAGTGTTCACAAATGGAGATTTGTTAACAGATATTTCTGTAGATGAACGTTTGGGATCTAGTGATCATCAGTCTGTGTGGTTTAACCCCTTCAAAACCAGGACATTCCTTGTACTTCCTGGTCATACGTCACCACCAGACCGGGACGTCCCAGGTACGTCATCGATGATGTGCGATCCAGCGAGGGCCGGCTGCTACTAACCGCTGGGTGTCCCCAGCGATCCGTAGCAGCCACTCCCCCTCAATTCCGTGCACATGATCACTTTGAAGCGAATCACGAGCACGGAATTAAAATATTTTTAAAAAACTGCGGTCTTCAAGGAAAGACGCAGTATGCGAACACCGGTCCTGAAGGGGTTAATATACAAATTATACAATTCATTCTAAAATGAGAATATGTGTAGAGGAGTCATTGTCAGACTGGGACAATTTAAATGTAGTCCAGGAGAAATGGGATTATGTAAAAACTGTATTATTGAGGATTACAGAAAATTGTATTAGGCTGGTCAGTAAAAGTAAAAAATTAAAGAAACCGCTGTGGTACTCTGCAGAAGTGGCCAAAATCGTAAAAGACAAGAAGTTAGCCTTTAGTAGATACAAAAATACCCAAAGTGAGGAAGATAGACAGATCTGTAAAATTAGGCAGAATGAGGCAAAGAAAGTTATAAGATCTGCAAAATCACATGCAGAAGAGCGAATTGCCCTGTCAGTAAAAAATGGAGATAAAACATTTTTTAGATATATAAATGAGAAAAGGAAAGTTAAACAAGGATTAGTTAGACTAAAAACAAAAGGAATGTATGTAGAAGACGATAAAGGTTTAGCTGACTACCTCAATGAATATTTCTGTTCAGTTTTTACAAATGAAAATGAGGGAATGGGACCTCAGTTGGGAAAAAAGACTGAATCATTTGAAATATGTGAGGCGGAGGCGGAGGTTCTACTTCAGTTGTCTAAGGCAAAGACAAACAAGTCGATGGGGCCTGATGGGATACACCCCAAGTTGTTAAAAGAGCTTGGGGGTGTACTAGCAAAACCGTTAACTGATATATTTAACGAATCATTGGTAACGGGAGTCATCCCAGGGGATTGGAAACTAGCGAATGTTGTGCCCATTCACAAAAAAAGGCAGTAGGGAGGAGGCGAGCAACTACAGGCCAGTTAGTCTTACATCCGTAGTGGGTAAATTAATGGAAACTATGTTAAAGAAAAGGATTGTTGAACATCTGAAGTCACATGGGTTTCAAGATCAAAAACAACATGAGTTTTCCTCAGGAAGATCATGCCAAACAAATCTTATTGATTTTTTTTATTGGGTGACTAAAGTAATTGATCAGGGTGGTGCAGTAGACATTGCGTATCTGGATTTCAGTAAGGCCTTTGACACTGTCCTTTGAAACTGCAATCTCTGAGTTTAGATCCTAATGTTGTTGAATGGATTAAGGAGTGGCTGAGTGACGAACAACAGAGGGTTGTAGTCAATGGCGTATATTCAGGTCTTGTTACCAGTGGGATACCCCAGGGATCTGTACTTGGACCCATTCTCTTTAATACAGGGCTCGACAAATCCCAGGCGCCAGGTCGCCATGGCGACAGAGAATTTTGGTTTTGTCAGCCTCTTACATCCAGAAAAAATTGTGGATGTAAGAGGCTGAGCTATCACACGGGGGCGCTGCTGCTGCTGTCTGCCCAGGAGTCTGGGCAGACAGCACAGCCACTCAGAGCCCGCCCACGGAGTGATTCTGTAGGCTGTAGGTGATGATTCTGACGGAGTGATTCTGTAGCTTCAGGGAAGGGGGTTGTGTGGGGACCTGACCCAACACCCCCCAGCTGCCTGATCGCTCCATGAGAGCGACAGTGCAGCGTTAACCCCTTCAATGCCGCGATCGCACGGGGCTCTGCTGCTGGCGGTCTGCCTGGAAGCCCAGACAGACCAGCAACAGCAAAAACGAGCCCCCACAAGCCCTTTGATGATTCCTGTAGGCATGGAAGCCTACAGCAGTCATCAAAGACTCCCCTCCCTGCAGTGGCTGGTCTATAGACCAGCAATTGAGTCCCAGCTGCCAGAGGTAGCTTCAGGGACAGGGGAGAGGGTTCTTTGGTCTCCACATGAGTGTAGAGACCAGCCCCAAGACCCCCCTGCTGCCTGATCGCTCCAAGAGAGCGACAGTGCAGCATTAACCCCTTCAATGCCACAATTGTGTATGAAACATTTGTGGCATTGCAGGGGTTAACATTTGTCCCCACAAGCTTGTGGGGACTAAATATCAGTCAATGCTGTGCTCCAATGGAACATCAGCATCGAAAGAGTTAAAAAAAAACAAAAAAAAATAAATAAAAAAACAGCACTGACCTGAAAGTCCAGGGTGCTTCCAGGTCAAACGCTGTGAGTTTAGTAAGTGGGCTGATGATGATGATCAGATCACTCCTGACCAACTGTTAGTTTAAAAAAATCCTGGCTCCTAACTTTTTTACCTGGCGCCTAGATTCACAACAAATTTGTCAAGCCCTGCTTTAATATATTAATTAGTGATATTGCAGATGATCTTGATGGAAAGGTATGTCTATTTTCTGATGACAAAAACATTTGCAACAGGGTTGATATTGCTGGAGGAAATGATTTAGGTAAACTGGAAAATGGTCAGAGCTGTGGCAACTGGCATTTAATGTTTTTGAGTGCTGAAGCTATACAATTATTGTCTCCTTACTGAACTAGACACCAAATCAATACACATAACTGTGGGAGGTCTGTTTAAGCTTCTACCTACTATTACCTAGCTTTAGCCACTTAAAGTTGGAATCTGCTAAATTGCATTGACATGCTCCTCTCATAAACATTGACATACGTATTTTGTGATACTTGTGACTACCTATTTACTTAGTCTGAACATTATACATAGGGCAGGTGTGTTGGGAATTATAAAGGTTAACCAATTGGTTGATGCCAGAGGAGGCCCCTGCAGGCGACCAATAGAGTCGCTTGCGCGGCTCTTTAACTTCTGACAGGGAACTTGGCCTGTCTCCCTGCTCCAAGAGTTAAAGATCCTGCGTAGTGCGTACCATGTTAACCCTGTATTAACCCTTTCTACAGAAAACGAACACGAAGAATGTACACGAATATTTGCCACAGGTTTTTGTCTTCAGCAAGCGAAATGCATGCATCGGGATGAGATGAGGTGATTGACTCAGCCATTGCAGAATATTCCAGTTCTTTGCCTTAAAAGATCTCTTGGGTTGCTTTCTCAGTATGCTTTGGGTCATTGTCCATCTGTAAAGTGAAGCGACGTTCAATCAACTTTGCTTAATTAGACTGAATCTGAGCAGACAATATATCCTTGTACACTTCAGAATTTGTCTGGCTGCTTCTGTCTTCTGTCATATTGTCAGGGCTCAGGTAAGCAGGTCATATATCGGAGGCTTAGTTTGTACCCCACGATGCATCACTACCAGGAGGAAGGTACAGACAGGCAAAATGAAACACACTGCAGGCTGAATATTAATATGATATGCTCTGTATTGGAGAAGATGGCAAGACGGGTAAGTACATGACGGTAGACACGACCAAATAGGGCACAGACACAAAGACCGATGTATAGCATCATAGCCCCCTAGTCGGCACAAGATAGTTCTCAAACAGGGCACACAGCCGGAAGCCCTTGGGCAGTGCAGACATAGTCAGGCAAGCAGGGTCAGAACCAGAAAGGCAATATCAATGCCAAATCAGAATCCAGAAGCAGAGTCAGAAGAAGCTGGGTCAACACGAGCAGTTAAAGAGCCAAATCAGGAGCCAAGGAAAGAATTTCAAAAGCAAGCCGGGTGACAACGGATTAATCAGAATGCTGCTAGCAGGAGACTGGAGCCAGGCAATAGGCAGATAAAATACAATGCAAAGGATCCAGCTGGCCAGGTCATTAGCATATAGGTAAATGATTGTTCTGACAGATGCCATCTAGGGGCTGCAACAGACATGATGGTGAACAAATACAGAGCCCGGGCTGACAGAGTGGAACCCCGACACATATCATCAATAAACACTAGTGAACCAGTGCCTTGGAAGCCATGCATGCCCATGCCGTCATACTGCCTCCACCGTATTTTACAGATGATGTGGTATGCGTCAGATCATGAGCCATTCCAAGGCTTATCCATACTTTTTCTTTCCATCATTTTGGTACAGGTTGATATTAGTTTCATCTGTCCAACAAATGCTGTTCCAGAACTAGGATAGCTTTTTTTAGATGTTTTTTGGCAAAGTCTAATCTCGCCGTTTGTATCCTTGAGGGTTATGAATGGTTTACGCCTTTTGGTGAATCCTCTGTTTTTGCTGTCATGAAGTATTCTCTTAATGATACACTTGGATAATGATATGCACATGGCTGGATGTTGTGAAGGGCTTTTCCTTTACCACGGAAAGGATCCTACGATCATCCACCACTGTTGTCTTCCGTGGAGGCCTTTTTGTGTTGCAGAGCTCACCAGTGAATATTTTTTTTCTCAGAATGTACCAAACTGTTCATCTGTCACTCATAATGTGAGACTTTTTTTTTTGCAGCCTAAGGATGGCCTCTATCACTTGCATTGAGAGCTCTTTTATATGTATGTTGTGTGTTCACGGCAACAGCTTTCAAATGTGAACGCCGCACCTTGAATCAACTCCAGACGTTTTATTTGCTTAATTGACATAGAAATAATGAAGGAATAGCCCACACTTGTCCATGAAACAGTTTATGGGTCAATTGTACAATTACTTTTGGTAATTTGAAAAGAGAGGGCTATTATTAAGGAGGTGTAATTCCTAAACCCCTTTTCCAATTTGGATGTTAATACCCTCAAATTTAACTGCAACTTGAATATATTTTCATGAACAGACAAAATAACAAAACCGGTGTCAGTGTCCAAATATCTACAAAGCATATTTTTATGCAAGCTTGTTATGCACTGTATCAATACCTGGGAACTCTCCGGGTTTGACCTGGAGGTCACTGGGTGACTGGTTCTCCGGATCACCACCCTAATCCTCCGGGTCACGGGATCGGGGACTTGACATGCCCCACTCCCCGCCCATTTGCCCTTTAAACTGTCGCTGGCTTATAAGCATTAAAAACACCCAAGAAGCAGGGCAAGCCTTGCAGTATAATGCATTTTTAGGCTCACCAAGCATTGTCAAGCAATCCCTCTGCCTCCTCTTCTTTAAGAATGGGCCATACAAAAAATAAAGTAAGAGAAAACATCTCTGTACAAATAATTTATTATGTACCCAATTGCAGCAGATTGTAAAATGGTTGCTTGTTTCATAGGCATCTCTATATGTAACACAGTATTAACCATATTAACATTTAACCTAATTGGGCACAAGGTGAATAGATCCTCGGCACAGAATGGAGTGGGTGCCTCATTTAATATATTTTTATTTGAGCATACAATAAAGTGGGGCATACTCGAGGACAACCGATGTTGATTTGATTACCCTGCACCTCTCAGTGCATGCAGTGGGTTAATGGGGGTAATCATTGGCTTTCCTTGGTTTATAGGGAGTCCTGGGTACCACATTTTAATTTTTTAGCTGGCTAGACAAAGAATCTTTGGTTTATTAAGAATATTCAATTTTCAGGTCACATGTTGGTAATGAACAATTTCTCAAAACCAAGACTCAGGGGTTCTATTTATATTTATATTTGACCTGTTAAGGAACAGATTATTGTTATGTGCTGATATGTAAAACCATAGAATTCAAAGAGGGTGATGAGCAGCACGCTGGAACTCTCTTCTATGAAAAAATATTGAATTCAATAAGGAATACATTTTATAAATGCCTCAATGTTGTAAAGTGTGTGATATCATGTTTATGTGTATACATTATATCATGTGCTATTCCAAATTAGACAAATTAATGCAGAGCATTGGCGCAAAGCATGTAACATTATGGAACCTCTCATTCACAGTGTGTGACACACACACACACACACATATATATACATATATTTATATATATATATATATATATATATATATATATATATATATATATATATAGTATAAACACATACACAACTTCTAACTGTGACATCCATTTCAGTGACCCATAAAAGTTACTGTAATATGTCATGTCAGAGTAATACAATTAATGAAACCACTGTGGTACTCTGCAGAAGTGACCAAAACCATTAAAAACAAGAATTAATATTTCTGTTCGGTTTTTACAGATGAAAACGAAGGAAAGGGACCTCAGTTAGGAAAAAAGACAGACATTTGATACAAGTTTATCAAGGCAGAGGTTCTATTTCAGTTGTCTAAGGTAAAGGCAAATAAGTTGATGGGGCCTGATGGGATACAACCCGAGGTATAAAAAAAGGCAGTAGGGAGGAATCAGGCAACTACAGGCCAGTAAGTTTTAGTGGGTAAATTAATGGAAACTATGTTAAAGCATAGGATTGTTGAATATCTGAAGTCACATAGGTTTCAAGATAAAAATCAACATGGGTTTACCTCAGGAAAATCATGCCAAACTAATCTTATTGATTTTTTTTGATTGGGTGACTAAAGTAATTGATCAAGGTGGTGCAGTAGACTTTGAGTATCTGGATTTCAGTAAGGCTTTTGACACTGTCCCACATAGAAGACTTGATCCCAATATTGTTTAATGGATTAGGTAGTGGCTGAGTGACGGAAAACAGAGGGTTGTAGCCAATAGCGTATAGCCGGACAAAGGTCTTGTTACCAGTAGGGGACCTCAGGAATCTGTACTTGGACCCATTCTCTTTAATATTTTTATTAGCGATGTTGCTAAGATAAGGTTTTAATGGTAAGGTATGTCTTTTTGCTGACAACACAAACATTTGCAGCAGGGTTGATGTTCCTGGAGGGATAAGCCAAATGGCAAATGATTTAGGTAAACTAGAAAAATGGTCAGAGCAACTGGTATTTAATGTGGATAAATACAAAGTAATGCGACTATGGCATAAAAACCCAAGGACAGAGTATAGAATATTTGATACTGTCCTAAACTCAACGTGGGAGGAAAGGGAGCAACAGAGCAGCAGGTAATGCTAGCAGAATGCTTGGTTGTATAGGAAGAGGTATCCCCTTAAGCAGTAGAAAGAGGGAAGTGCTTATGCCGTTGTACAGAGCACTGGTGAGACCTCACTTGGAGTATTGTGTACAGTCCTGGAAACCGCATCTCTAAAAGGCTTTTTGTGCTCCAGTTTTCCGTGAAGTTCTGACTAGATTTCTCCAGACAGTAGATGGCTGTACCAGTGTACCAATGCTGAGCTCATGCCACTGCTGGACATATTCTAAATTACGAAGGGAACTAAGCATGTGTCTTTCATCTACAGTAATGCACTAAATTTCCTTGGCTGACTACTGTGTCTACCGTCCTCAACATTGCCCATTTCTTTGTGCTTCTTCAAAAGAGCTTGGACAGAACAACTAGAAATCCTAGTCTCCCTTGGAAGAGACCTTGTTGTTGCAGAAATGTATCTTGTTGATGTGCTCATTTTTTACATGGTATGACTTTGACATTAAACTGTCTTTAGCAACCTCCCTTTTCTAGTGAGTTTGGCTGTTATCCATCCAGTTTTATTCCTCCTAAAAAGCTGGTTCTGTTTCCATTAATTAATGTATGTCAACCTACATACTAAATTAATGATCATTTGCACCTGTTTGATATTATTGTTCGATCGTACACCTAACATTTGTAATATGATAAAAAAATAAACTATTAACATGTCTTACTTTATAGCATTTATTCACACCTGCCTAAACATTTGCACAATACTTTATATAATTGACATTCACTCCCATGGGACAGTGATGGAGGGAGGTTGAGAGGCAGTGTATGTGGCCCCATCTAAATTCAAGATGAAGCAAGCACTACAGGGAAGGTTATTAGAAAACCCAGAGGTAGGGTTGCCCCTTATGTGAGAAATAGCTTCTAGATTAATCTTATACAAATTAAGGAGGAGAGTTGAAAGACAATTTGAGACATTTTAAAATTTGGTACCAAAATGGTTGTTCGCATAGGTGTGATATATAGACTACCTGGATACACAGAAAAACTCAACCTTCTGCTATTTGAAGAAATTACTAAGCTCTCAATGAAAGGTGAGGTTATCATTATGGGGGACTTTAACTTTCCTGATGTACATACCTGGGAACTTCTGGGGTCCGGCTACCCGGAGCCTTCCCTTGCGGGACGCGGCCAGGACTTCCCACTGACGTCACGTTGGTGGGAGATTAACCCACATTGAACCCCTTCATGACAAGACCGTTTCTTACTCGTAGTACAATTTGGGACAATGGCTGTTTCCGATCACTTCCTAAGATGCTGTAAGCAGCAGTGTGGGGAGCTCTCCTCTCTGAGAGCCAGGGAAGGTCTGCGCGATGGACGCAGACAACCCCAGCTGCTAAGGGCACCTCCTTCCGGATGCAGCGGAAGTTGTCTACATGAATCGCGTAGACGTCTACCTGCTGCCCAGAATACACACCAGGGAGTCAGAAGCACCGGTAAGTTTGGGGGTGGGGTTACCAGACAGGAGCATCCAGGTGCCCTGCAGCGCTGCGGGGGATGCTTCGTAGATAAGGTAGGCTGGATGGGGAAGGGACCAGGGAGATTAGCAGACAAACACGAAGATACTTCGTGTTGCGTGTCTTCATCTTCGTCTACATTTTGCCGCCTCCATGTTTGTATGTTCGGTATTCTGGCTGAACAATGAAAACGCACCCTTCGAGTTCATTTTCTTGTTAGCCCGAATACGAATGTACAAGTCAACTACATAATATGCACTTATCTCTTTGAAGTAAAGACTGTGATTGAAATATGATTTCAAAATTAAAGCTGAACTGGCAGTTATCTTTCATTCTTTAATATTAGACCCTGCTGAGAATATATATTTAGACCCTGTTCACAATATATATATTAATATTAGCCACTGCTGAAAATATAGATACATAAATATTAGACCCTGCTGACAATTTAACATTTCTGCTGTGCTTGTGTTTAACTGTAATTTTCTTCTTTCTCATTTACTGTACCCATACAAATACTTTGTTTTTTTAACCCCTTAACGACAAAGTCTGTACATGTACAGGCTGCTGTTAAACATCTGCATTGCCGTGATCCACGGCTTTGCAGCATCCACGGAAGCCTCACAAATGAGGATCCGGGGATCCAGGGAGGAAAGCTCTCCCCACAAGAAAGCTTAGGCTAAGACAGCTTAGGAAGCAATCGGAATCGCTTCCTAAGCATAAACGGTGTTGCTTACATGCCTCGACATGCCACTGTTCTCAGTTGTCACAACTGTTACAATTTCATGGATCTTATTCCCTAAACTGCCAGCATTTGTAGACATGACCTTTAGTTTGTCGTTTACCACTGATGCTGCAATCGCTTTCTGTCCTTGTTTTGGGGCGCAAAATATATGCTTCTCCCTATTATCTGCATAGACCAAGCCCCCAGATCCACCCACCTGGTTACTAAGTAAATCGCCTTCCCTTTCTATACCGTCTAGCCCCGTATTTACCCCCCCTCTTCCTATTTTAAAATCTCCTCCAACCGTCTAGCCATTCTCTCCCCAAGCACATTGGACCCTCTTGCTTTTAGGTGCAATCCATCAAGACTATAGAGATTGTACCCCAAAGCAAAGTCAGCCCAGTGCTCTGAAAACCCAAAGCCCTCCTTCTTACACCAAGACATCAGCCATGCATTTAGCTGCCTAATCTCTCGCTGCCTTTCTGGTGTAGCGCATGGCACAGGTAGTATCTCTAAGAATACTACCTTGGAGGTCCTTTTTTTTAATCTTACTCCCTAAATCACTAAAATTACCTTTTAGGACACTCTATCTTCCTCTTACTTGCCAATGTGCACCAAGACAGCTGGATCCTCACCAGCCCCTCCCAAAAATATATCCACTCTGTCCGCAACATGCTGAACCCCCGTACCTGGGAGACAGCAAACCAATTCGGTTGCTGTGATCAGAGCTACAGATTACCCTGTCTGTTTTCCTAATTATTGAATCCCTTACCACCACAACCTGCCTGGGCTTTCCTTCCTTTCGGATCCCCTGCATACTGGATGAGCTGCTCTCCCGGCTGTTATAGAGAACAGCTTTTTCCGGAAAGCCTACCTCTGAGTCTGCCTCCCCAACATGCTCACTTAAATGGGCAACTTTGTTGGGATGGAGAAACTCTGGGCTGGCTTCCCTTTTCCCTCCCCACCTGCAACCACGTCTTACTGTTACCCAGCTATGTGCCTGACTCCCTTCTGACTGATCTCCTCCCTCATTGCTAGGGGCCCCATCTAAACTCTGCAGTGAGCAAGAGACTCCTCTCAAGATTGTCAATCTCTCTCACTGTTTCAAAGTGTCTCTTCAGAGCACCAACCTCAGCTTCCAGAGAGACCAATTGTTCACACTTTCCACAGTGATATGGACCCAGGAACTGCTGTTCCAAGCATGCCTACTTGTGGCATGATGTGCACTGAGTGAGATCTCCAAGCTTGCTCATACTTTATGAAGGGACATGAGCACTTACAGAATTTAAACAATTAATTTATGGCCCTTACCCTACTTTCTCTTACAACTCTTGCGTTGCACTAACTGGTCACTTAGATAATGCAAGCTCCTTACTATGAGCAAGCTCTGTGAGTTTAACCACTTCCTTTACACAGAGCAACACAGTTAATTGATTATAAACCCCACCCTTAACTAATTACACTCTAGAAAATGGGGGGGAAACACAGTTAAGCAAAACACACAGGTTTTTTTGGGGGGGGGGTTTGTCACAAACCCTTCAACCTTCTTGTTGCTGGATGAGATACAAACCCACTGTTGGTATAGTTATAGTACCACTTTGCTGCTGCTGCTGCACAAACTGGTCACTTACAGAAAGCAAGTCACTTAGAGAATGCAAGCCCCTTAATATCCTTCTTTAGAATAGATGCCCAAAATTGCACAGCATATTCAAGGTGTGGTCTTACCATTGATTTATAAAGGGGCAAAATTATATTTTTATCCTGCGAATTGATGCCCCTTTTTATACATGACAATACCTTACTGGCCTTAGCAACTGCTGACTGACAGTGCCAGGCCCAGACTGGGACAAAAAATAGGCCCGGGCATTTAAGACTGAGCAGACCATTTTTATGAAAAAAAACATATATATACATATACGTACATAATACTTGGTCATTCAACATGGGAAACCTGAAGCTACAATTTAATGCGACTAATCCTTGAAATAAATATTATACAGTAAATAACACATTACCTTATCTTTTCCACTAAATTATTTTAGGGCCTTGAATATTGTGTCTCCTGAAGTCACCAAAAATTCAGGAGGGCATTTTATCTCTGGATAAGTTAAAATGAAATAGTTCCTACTGTAAATTAAGTGGCAGGTACCAAACATACAAACCAGGACAGGCTTTTCCACACCGACACCCAAACACACACCCCAGGACAGGCTCTGCCACACTGACACCCAAACACACACCCCAGGACAGGCTCTGCCACACCGACACCCAAACACACAAAAGACCCTGCTGCCGATATATATATAAAAATATTAGACCCTGCTGCTGATATGTATTAATGTTAAACCCTGCTGCCATATATATTAATATTACCACCTGCCGCCAATATATATATATAAATATAAATATAAGACCCTGATGCCGATAGCAGCTATAGATCAACACATTAACACACAAACCCAGCTTTGCATGTATAGATCAATTGAAATTCACTTGTGAACTCCGCACTGAAGGTATAGATCAAATAAACAGAATCAGACATACAAATCCTGTATTTGCAGGTATACAATAATAATGTATGGAAACATACATAGCAGATAGCATAGCAGATATGGATCTACTGAATAACCAAAAAATCCAGCTTTGCAGATATAGATCAATTGGAATTCACATACAAACTCAGCATTAAAGGTATAGATAAAACCCCCTAAATTACAGGCATAGATCACAGGCTGCAGACCCCAAAACCAACCCAAATTATACATATAGGACTTGCCCTAAACAGCCCAGCACGAGTCAACTTTGTCCCCAAACAGCCCGGCCTGTGCCATCTGTGTCCCATAAACACCCTGCCTATTCCATCATGGTCCCCATGGCTCCAACACCCTGCTTGCGCCATTTTTGCCTTTCCACAATGATACACCTGATACACACAAAAACTTTTACAGTCACTCACTAATTCACACTTTCATTCACATAATTAATTCACACAATCATTTATTCTCTCACACAATCACACAAAACATTTATACATATTCATTAATACATTCTGACAAATTCATTAATTCTCTCCCTCATTCAGACAATTCATCCACACATTAATTCATTAAGTCTCTCCCTCATTCAGACAATTCATCCACACGTTAATTCATACTCACTCATTCACACTTATTTCAATATTCTTACTACCCTCTTTCTCACTATCTACCCCCCTTTCTCACTATCTACCCCCTCTCCCTCCCTTATACATTTTCTATCCTCTGCCCCCCTTTCGATCTACCCCCACTGCCTCCCTTATCACTTTCTACCCCCTCTCCCTCCCCTACCCACTATCTACCCTCTCCCCCTACCTACTATCTACCCTTTTCCCCACCCACTATCTACCCTCTCCCCTACCCACCTCCCCACTATCTACCTTCTCCCCCTCCCCTACCCACTATCTACCATCTCCCCCCTCTGTAGTTCACTCACCTTTAAGTCCTGCGGCCGGATCACAAGGCTACTGCTGAGCGCCAGTATATAACTTCATATTCCGGTGCTTAGCATGAAATGCCGGCACCACGACGGAGGTAGAGGCCTCATGGAGGAGACTGAAGGGCGCCAAGCAATCACTTGTCGCCCCTCAATCTCCACGACGTCAAAAAAAAAAAAAGTTTCTATTCACGTTACAGCCCAATTACAGCTAGACTGGCCCGGGCCTGGACATTGCACATTGTTGCCTAGTTTGTTGTCTATAACAATTCCCAAATCTTTCTCATTTGTTGTTATCCCTAATTCACTACCATTTAGGGTGTAGGTTGCTTGTGCATTCCCTATCCCGAAGTGCATAACTTTACATTTATCTACATTAAATTTCATCTGCCATTTGTATGCCCAGTCCCCCGGTCTATCTAGATCCCTCTGCAGCACAGTAATATACTGCTCACACTGTATTACTTTACCTAGGATAGTGTCATCTACAAACACAGAAACATGACTTTCAACGCCTATTGCCAGGTCATTTATAAATATGTTGAATAAAATTGGTCCCACAACAGAACCATGGGGGACACCACTTACCACTTTTGTCCAGCTTGAAAATTTACCATTTATAACAACTCTCTGTACTCTATCACTAAGCCAATGTTCTACCCAAGAACAAGAATTTGCATCTGGACCAATTTCTTTCAGTTTGAATACTAACCTATTGTGTGGAACCGTGTCAAACGCCTTGGCAAAATCCAAGTAGATTACATCCACTGCCACACCCTGATCTACACTTCTACTTACTTCTTTGTATAATGCAATTAAATTAGTTTGACAGGACCTATGTTTCATAAAACCATGCTGATTTTTGCTAATAATACTGTTCTTCCCAATGAATTCCTGAATATTATCCCTTAATGAGCCTTCAGATACGTTCCCAGGTCTATAATTTCCAGGCACAGCGTTTGAACCCTTTTTGAATATAGGAACCACATCTGCCTCCCTCCAATCCTCTGGTAAAATTCCTGAAAGAAAAAAATCCCGGAAGATTAGTTCCTTTCAGCCTAAGCAACACATCTTGAGAAATACCCACAAGTATGAAAAAGACTGCTGTAAGATGCCTGTTGGGAAACGACGGCTCCAACCC
This sequence comes from Spea bombifrons, assembly GCF_027358695.1. NCBI lineage: Eukaryota > Metazoa > Chordata > Amphibia > Anura > Pelobatidae > Spea > Spea bombifrons. The sequence continues at coordinate 71,932,852 of NC_071089.1, read as the reverse complement.
CGGACTCACAGGCATCCACCTCTAAAACAAAAGGTAGTTGAGTGTCAGGATTTCTCAGCACAGGAGCCTTGATTAACTTGTCCTTAAGGAGGGAGAAGGCAAAAATATCCTCAGGTGACCACTCTGAGGCATCTGACCCCTTCTTGGTTAGGGCCGTTAAAGGTGCAACGATCTTGGAGTAATTGCGGATGAAACGTCTGTAGTAATTGGCAAAACCCAAAACCCTTTGAAGGGCTTTAAGGCCTACAGGCTGCAGCCAATCCTTGATGGCCTGTACTTTGGATGGGTCCATCTTGAATCCCTCTGGGGTTATGATGTATCCCATAAAGGTCACCTTGCGAACATCAAAGTCACACTTCTCCAGCTTGGCATAAAGTCCATGTTGTCGAAGATGAGCTAAAACATAACGGACCTGTCTGTGGTGGGTAAGTCAGCAGAATAGATGAGGATATTGTCCAGGAAAACAACGACAAACTGCTGAAGGAAGTGTCTGAGGCAATCATTGATGAACTCCTGGAAGACCGCAGGAGCGTTGCACAACCCAAACAGCATCACTGTATATTCATAGTGACTAGAACGTGTGTTGAACGCAATCTTCCATTCGTCACTAGTGCGAAGACGAACTAAGTTGTAAGGAGTTTAACTTAGTATAATTAGTAGTCTCACGGAATCTGTCGAACTATTTTGAAATGAGGGGGATAGGATACGACTTACATCTGGTGATCCTATTCAGTCCTCTGTAGTCTATACAGTGGTGTAATTCACATTTTTTTTCAGAAAAAGAAAAACCTGGCACCAGCTGGGGACATCAACCGGCAAAAACCCCCACGTTTCAGATTCTCCTCAATGTAAGCCTACATAGCTTTGGTCGCTGGAAAGGATAACACATAGACTTGACCTCTGGGTGGCATGGTACCAGGAAGAAGGTCAATAGGGCAGTCATAAGGTCTGTGCTGGGGCAACTTCTCCGCCTCCTTTTTGTCGAAATACGTCTGCAAAGTCCTGGTATGGCTTAGGTAGAAGTGTTATCAAGGCCTTAGAGGTAGTTAACAAGGAGGCAGTGGAGCTGTATTACGGGTGACCTGAGCAGGATGGAGAGGCCTACCATCAATGGCCTCAAGGAGTACAGGAGTACTTCTCGGGGACGTGGGAATAAGGTGCTGCTTTCAAAGTTACCCACAGCTCCAGATTCCAGGAAAGCTTTTGTGAAAATTGACCCCATAGACCAGGGCAGACGAACAGGAACAATCATATGACGGGGGTCTCAGGGGACAATCTTAGAACACCTAAGGTGAAATGTATGGTAGGTCACTCTTTGACTCGTTCGTAGGAGTGTGAATTGCTGGAGCTGGAGCTGGAGAAGGCGTCGCTGCTGGAGGAGAGGTCTGCTGGCCAGGATCTGTGAGCTGCAGCAAGGTCTGAAGACCTTGAGCAAATTGGTCCAAGCGATGATCTATATCATCAATCGATTTTGAAAGAAAATGGTTTTGATAGAGCAAAAAGCTATAATTGCCCCCAATATATAACTTGTGTGAGTACACTAACTAAGAAAGGAGAAAATTACAGCTAAACACGAGCACCGCAAAAGTGTTAAAACAGCCTTGGTCTGAAGGGTACAAAAAAACAAAAACAGCCTGGTCCTTAAGGGGCTAAAAGGTCACTACAAAGTAACAGGATTGTAATGTTGTTTAAAAACGTTTATACTCATACATAAATATGGCATACTGTGGCATATGTATACTTGCATTAAGTGCATTGCATTACTATAATTATGAAATATTTTATGATACCCAGTATTTCACAATTTTACTGCGCAAATATTATGGCATTTAAAATTTTACATTAGTTATGCTTTAACTAACGTAAAGTTTAGATTTAACTTGAAGGTGTCATTGAAATTATCTGCAAAGAAATTATTTCTCCATTGGGATAAAACTATTAATTAGGATAATTAATGTGCTGCTAAACTGGCTAATAATTATTACATGTTAACCTTTACCGCTTTATTGCGAGTTATTAATTGACTAAATAAAAATGTCAAAAACATTTATAACTGATATATATGACAGTGATGTATCATCTTGAAATTAATTATTGCCATACATATATTTTTTTATTAGTGTTAAATTATTTCATTTAATATATAGCCTTAGAAAACTTAGTTTGCCAAACTTTATTTTTTAGGTAAATAACGTTTTTATTGACAGAAAAGGAGTACAACAATAAAAGGTAAGACAAAAAGAACATTGATACAATGATGGTCAAAAATGTGTGATTTCTGTAAACTATCTATTGCATCAGAGGTCAGACAGCGTACAATAGAATCGCAATGATAACAATTGGAGGCTTACAGAAGAAAATTGTTTTATCTTATTCATTCACAAAATTGTTGCATCTGCTTTGTAGTTTTCAACTGATCTTACCAGGCCCGGACTGGCCATTGGGCACACCGGGCATTTTGAAAGACAGCCATCTCGCTATTCACATATTGCAGTTCTGGCAGTGGTGTCACAACCAGGGTGTGGGGGGGACCGCACCCGGGTGACACCTTACAGGGGGTGACACCAGGGCCGGCTCTGCTATGGAGCAGAGTGGGGCAATTGTCCCAGGCGGCACTTTTGAAGAGGCAGCACTTTGCTGCCCCAAGCGACGTTTTTTTTTTTTTTGAAGTGGCGCAGGGTGGTTTTCGCTTAGCAAGTTTTCAGTACACGCTTGGCGCCCTCTCTCCTCTGTGAGCCCTCTAGCTCGGTCTCGGTGCTGGATTGTAATGCTGAGCGCCGGAATATGACGTAATTTCCGGCACTCAGCAGTGAAGCAGCACACACCGTGGCAGAGCAGGGAGATTCTCGCCGCAGGACTGCTGGAAGGTAAGTGAAGTACAAAGGGTGGGATCTAGGGTAGATAATCGGGAGGGAGGGGGGGTAGATTGTGAGAAGTTAGGAAGGGAGAGGGATAGATGAGAAGGGAGGGAGAGGGGGTTAGGTTATGGGAAGGGAGAGAAGGGTAGATTATATTGAAATATGTTGAAATGAATAAAGAGTGAGATTGAGTGAGAGAATACATGAATTAGTGTGTGGATGAATTGTCTGAATGAGGGAGTATGAATTAGTGTATGGATGAATTGTCTGAATGAGGAAGAGTATGAATAAATGTGCAGATGAATTGTCTGAATAAGGGAGATAATTAATGAATTTGTGAGAATGCATTACAGAATATGTGTAAATGATTTGAGAGAGTGACAATAAAACATTATGTGAATGAAAGTGTGAATTAGTGAGTGACTGTAAAAGTGTATCATAGATGGATTTGTGGAAGATGGCACAGGCAGGGTGTTTCTGTGACAAAGATGGCACAGGCCGGGCTGTTTAGTGACAAAGTTGACTCATGCTGGGCTGGTCCTATGTGTGTTATCTTGGTGCTTGTCCGGTTCTATGTGGGCAGTGTGGACGCTAGGACTGGCTTTTTGGTGTGCAACCTGTGATCTGTGGCTGTAATTTTGGGGGTTTTAACTTTATCGCTGAGTTTTTATGCGAATTCCAGTTGATCTATACCTGCAAAGCTGGGTTTGTGTGTTTATTTGATCTATACCATCAGTGCTGAGTTTACATGTGATTTCCAGTTGATCTATACAGTGGCCACTCTAGAAACAATATATGGGGGGGCACAAAAGATACCACAGTCAAACTGGGGGGGGGCAATAATAATTTCCACCATTAAATCATACCACATTCAGACAATTCATTCACATATTAACTCATGCTCTCCCTCATACAGACAACTTATCCACATATTAACTCATGCTGTCCCTCATTCAGACAATTCATCCACATATTAACTCATGCTCTCCCTCATTCAGACAGTTCATCCACATATTAACTTATGCTTTCCCTCATTCATACAATTCATTCACACATAAATTCATACTCCCACTCATTCACACAATGCATCCACACATTAATTCATACTTACTCATTCACACTTTACTTATTTCAATATTCTTACTACCCTCTTTCTCACTATGTACCCCCTCTCCCTCCCTTATCACTTTCTACCCCCTCTCCCTCCCTTATCACTTTCTACCCCCTCTCCATCCCTTATCCCTTTTACCCCTTCTCCCTTCCTTATCACTTTCTACCCCTTCTCCTTCCCTTATCACTTTCTACCCCTTCTCCCTCCCTTATCACTTTCTATCCCTTCTCACTCCCTTATCACTTTCTACTCCTTCTCACTCCCTTATCACTTTCTAACGCCTCTCACTCCTCTTTCCCTACTCACTATCTACCTTCTCCTCCTTTGTAGTTCACGCACCTTTAAGTCCTGCGGCCAGAGAACAAGGCTTCCATCTTCCTGCTCTGCCGCGACCTGCGCTGCTTCACTGCTGAGCGCTGGATATGACGTCATATTCCGGTGCTCAGCATGAAACGCCGGCACCGCGATGGAGGTAGAGGCCTCGTGAAGGAGACTAAGGGGGGCGAGCATTTGCTAGGTGCTTCTCTCTCTCCTCCGCGTCAAAAAAAAAGGGTTTGAGGCTGCCTGGGACTTAAAGTTGCCCCCCCCTTGCCCCCCTGTAGCGATGCCACTGGATCTATACCTGCTATGCAATGTTTCCATACATTATTTATGTATGTAGTTATGTAGGTTTGTGTCTTATTCAGTTGATCTATACATGCATGTGCTGTTTTATGTGTTGTTTATTTGATGTAGACCTATTTTGTGGTGCTGGAGCGGAGGGAGGGATTGCATGCTAAGGAGCGTGAAGCGGGAATCAGGGCCCAAGGAAATGCTTGCGTAGGGTCCAATTTTTTCACTATAAAATGTATTGGCAGCAAGGTCTAATAGTTTATATATATATATATTATATATATTGGCAGCAGGATCTAATATTGATACATATTGACAGCAGGGGCTTATATTAAGCATGTCTAACATGTGTGTGTATATATATATATATATATATATACACACACACACACACACCTGACACTGCGACCGATCTGTGATCCCCGTGGTTGAGTTCTCACTCTTAAAATATGTTATTATTATATTATTTTATTGAGTTGGGTTAATTCGAGGCTGAGCCTCCATACGTTAAAGTTGTTTTGGTGCTTAGAGTACCCTTTTAACCCCTTAATGACAAAGCCCGTACATGTACGGGCTCAAAATGCATTGTTTTCAATGGGTTTAGGGACCGCCCATTGTCCTTAAGGGATTAAGTAAACAAGGCTTAGTTTCTACCTCTTTCTAATAACCAACTGAATGGTCAAAGATTAGTTACTGTTTTGAATCTTTCATTAAAGATAGAGCACTTTATAAATTGCATGACGATATCATTCATTTATTATATAGTTATGTAATGCTAATTGATTACAGTGACAAAAGCATGCTGAAATATAACTAATAGACAACAAGAAATGGTATATTGAATTTGTCAGAATTTGGTTTAACAAAAAAAAATGAGCTGCTCAGTCTTAAATGCCCGGGCCTATTTTTTGTCTCAGTCCGGGCCAAGATAACAACCTTAGAGTGAGCTCCAGAATTATTCATAAATAAAATCCCAGATGAACACAGATGGGCTTACTGAGTGTAGCAAAATTGTTGGTGCTATGTAAATGATAGATGATTAGAATAATAATCACTTGCTCCCACACACATTTTTATATCTTTATTTTCTGACTTCACAAAACATACACTTAAATAGCTGGAAGCGTATATATTGCCAATAAGTTCCACAAAAGTACAATAAAAAGTACAATGTAGCAACAAGATAGAGTTCTCGACAGCATCATTATGTATAAACCAGTGTAGGCTTGTAAACGCTGGTATTATCAACATTAAAATATAAAAAGAAAGGAATGCCCTAATAAATTAAAAATTATACAGGAATTACTATCCAAAATGAGCATAATTAATCAATTAGATGGTCCATACACAGTTAATTAATCAGATAGGATTAAAGAAAAAATACCTATCTTCTATAATAGCTGTACAGCATATAAGAGGTCAATATTAACACCATCCACTTTTTAAAATAAACAAGAACAATAAAAAATGTAAACACATTCGGTATATATATATATATGAGAAGACATGTCTTTACTTATATATTAAAATAAAATGTCACGTGGATGGCCGGGTGTGTGTGTGTTGCTTACCTGGAGAACACATGGCACCAGGATGCATTCATGTAGGCCCCACCATGCAACTTACAGGGCTTAAAGGATCTGCTGCTAAGGTCTTGGTGCCAGATACCACAGCATACCTTCAGAGGTCTTGTGGAGTCCATACTTCTAGGGATCAGGGCTGTTTTGGCTACACATTATTAGGCACGTGATCATAATGTTATGGCTGATCTGTGTATAAGGCTGATCTTTATTTACTACTTTTATGTATGTAAAATATATCATAAAAGGGAAAACACTAATGACAGCCCAATGTGAGACATGCATATACATAAATGCATACAAAAGCATGTGCACACAATATTCTCATAACAGTCTAATATTTTGATATTGTACTGATTACTAAATTATACATTTTTGGTAAGTTTGGCTGCATTTCAATAAAAATAAACTTCATATAAGGTACTTCTGTTGTGGGACTCAAATGTAAGAAGCTATTCTGCACTATTTAAGTGAATGCATTATTCTCAATTTGAGTCTACATTTGAGTTTGTACACTTTTAATTAACAGTTTTAAGCAAAATTCTACTTTGCATGACCCTCACTAGTACACACTCTCCTGTTTAAATGGTCCCCCCTAAGCCGTCTTTTTCCCAAACTAAATAACCCTAATTCTGATAATCTTTCTGGGTACTGTAGTCCTCCCATTCCCCTTATTACTCTGGTTGCCCGTCTTTGAACCCTCTCCAGCTCCACTATATCTTTCTTGTACACTGGTGCCCAGTACTGTACACAGTTTTCCATGTGTGGTCTGACTAGTGACTTGTACAGTGGTAGAATTATTTACTTGTCGTGGGCATCTATGCCCCTTTTGATGCACCCCATGATTTTATTTGCCTTAGCAGCAGCTGCCCGACACTGGTCGCTACAGGTAAATTTACTGTTAACTAAAACTCCTAAGTCCTTTTCCATGTCAGTCGTCCCCAGTGTTTTCCCATTTAAAACATATTCCCAGCCTGGATTTTTCTTCCCCATGTGCATAACCTTACATTTATCTGTATTGAACCTCATCTGCCACATCCCAGCCCAAGCCTCCAACCTATGCAGATCCATTTGTAATCGTGCACTGTCCTCTATTGTGTTAACCACGTTACAGAGCTTAGTATCGTCTACAAAGATTGATACTTTACTATACAATCCCTCTACAAGGTCATTAATAAATATATTAAAAAGAATAGGACCCAAAACTGACCCCTGTGGTACCCCACTAGCAACAGTCACCCACTCAGAGTATGTACCATTAATAACCACCCTCTGTTTCCTATCACTGAGCCAGTTACTTACCCACATACACACATTCTCCCCCAGCCCAAGCATTCTCATTTTATGTACCAGCCTTTTATGTGGCACCGTATCAAATGCTTTGGAAAACAGGCCTATAATTCCCCGGGTCACTTTTTGTCCCTTTTTTGAATAATTGGCACAACATTTGCTATGAGCCAGTCCTGGGGAACAGACCCTGTCACAATAGAGTCCTTGAATATTAGAAATAGGGGTCTGTCTATTACATTACTTAACTCCCTTAGAACGCGGGGGTGAATGCCATCTGGACCTGGTGATTTGTCTATTTTGATTTTTTTTAGGCGGCACTGCACTTCTTCCTGGGTTAGACAGGCGACATGTACTGGGGCATTTATCTCATCCTGCTGTATATTACCTGGCATTTCATTTTCCTCTGTGAATACAGCAGAGAAGAATATATTTAATAGATTAGCTTTTTCCTGATCCCCATCTATAACTTCTCCCTCATTACTTTTTAAGGGGCCAACGCTTTCATTTTTAACCTTTTTACTATTTATATAGTTAAAGAACATTTTGGGGTTTGTTTTACTCTCTTTGGCAATGAGTCTTTCTGTCTCCACTTTTGCTGCTTTTATCTGATTTTTACATATTTTATTTTTTTCCCGATAGTTTTTTAGTGCTTCCTCACTGCCTTCCTGTTTTAGTAGCTTAAATGCCTTTTTTTGCCATTTATTGCCCCCTTTACATTTTTATTTATCCACATTGGTTTTCTCTTGTTCCTGACTCTTTTATTCCCATACGGTATGTACCTTTCACAGTGAGAATTTAAGATATTCTTAAAAATCTCCCACTGAGTGTCTGTAACAGTGTTAAGGGCTTCTCTTAGTTGATCAAACTTTGCCTTCCTAAAGTTCATAGTTCTTGTGGCTCCTCTAAGAGTTCCCTTATTGAAGGACAAGTTATAATGTATTATATTGTGATCACTATTCCCTAGATGCCCCCTGACCTGCACATTAGTTACTCTGTCAGGTCTGTTGGTTAATATTAAGTCCAGTAGGGCGCCCCCTCTGGTTAAATGAGCTTGTTGTAATATAACACTTTAGTTAATGCAGTTTACATGTTTATCCAACTATATGGCTACATTGCTCCCGGACCACTTCATATGTTAGTATGATGTATCAGTACTAAATCTGATAATTTCAGAATAATTTCATAGTTTGCATTTATATGCCAGTGTTTTGTGTAGTAAGTAAAAGGCATTGCTGATATCATCCACTAATTAATGTGTTTATGCTATGTAGCATAACTGTATCGGAGACCTATTTATTTTACTTGGAATATGTGATACACTCAACTTTGCAAATAATTCCCTATAGATCTATCTATCTAAACCTTATTAAATATTAGGTGAAATAGGAGTTACTAGGATAAAATGTAATTCACATTATGGTCACATTCAGGGCCACCATCAGGGGGTACAACCTTTACAACTGTAAGGGCCCTGGTGGTCCTGCAATGGCCATGGGAAGACCTGAAGACCTCCGTGAATCTGTTTATTTCTCAAACAAAAAACTCAGTGGTAGTTCTCTGTCCCATGAAATGCCTTTTAACCCCTATATGCCAGAGTGGCATATAGGGGTATAAGGCATTTTTGGAGGCAGAGTGGCATATAGGGGGTCAAAAGGCATTTCTTGAGGCAGAGTGGGATAAAGGGGGTTAAAGGCATATCATGGGGCAGAGTGGCATATAGGCGGTTAAAAGGCATATCACGGTGCAGAGTGGCATATAGGAGGGTATAAGGCACATCAGGGAGGCAGAGTGGCATATAGGGGGGTATAAGGCATTTCTAGGGGCAGAGTGGCAAGTCCGGGAGCAGATGTGCATAACTGGGGGGCAGGTTGGCAAATAAAAGGAAATAAAAACAAAAAATTTTTTTCTCAATCACAGCTTTTCTTAAATATGAAAAAATAGTTTACATGAATTAATAAAGAAATAAAAATGTCTTACAAGAATATTGTGAAGAATATTGTCTAATGTATTTCATTTATTAGGGCCTTTTAACACTTTTGCTTTCTGGTATTTTAATACAAATAATGTGATAAAAATAATGTTTTATAGTTATTTGTATGGCAAATAGTGTGACTCGGGTATTTATAAGGGGTGCGTGTGGGTATAAGAGCTCGACCGTGAGATGACCTATATGGGGCTGGTCTCCGAACGTTTCCAGGGCTGCTTTTCATTCCCTGGTCATATTGTTATCTTTAGGTGGCTTCTGTTCTGTGACGCAGGCTGGCCCTTTATCCTATGATGCTGGTCAGGCACTTTAAACAGAAGGGGGTTATGTCCACAGGCAGGGCAGGTGGTACGGTACAGAAAAAGCTAATGTAGACAACCCTCTAAATTCCGTCTGAACTGAAAGTGCAGGAAACTAAATAATTGACCATTGTATTATGTACAAATTAGCCAGATATATTTTATGTTTTAAGGTGGTTTAGATGTACACCTACTCCCAGTAAAATCCCCTTTTACTGACTTTACCTTTATCCAACTGCAGTAATAGCAATAAATGAAATACAAAATATCTTTTCTGACACAGTAGTATGTTAGTACTTGAAAAGTACAATGAAACTCTTCCATATCTTTCAGATATTGTTGTTGTATTATTGTATTGTTTGGTTACTGTCCAGTTGCTTACTACAGATCAAATAATCTTAATACTTTACCACCCCCTCAATCAGTAAAATATAGCTTTATTAATGTTTCTAATAATTTATTTCACTATATATCCAGTTAATATTTTTCAGTTTGTTATTTTCACTTACCCTGCCCAGATGATTAAAATATAATTATATGGCCTGCCTGCTATGATTCACTAATTCATTTACTAGCTACAGTAGCACATTTTCATGCTGGCGAAGCAACATGGCTTTGCAAATCTGCCAAACAGCTCTTGGAATTGGTAGTGTTATTATTTAGTTTCTACATTTATTTAAGAACCACACATCAAAAAATGTTTAAAGAGCTATAAACTTAATTTTAAGTATGGAAAACATTTTTATGCATGGCGCATTTAGTACAGCTAATTTAAGAATAAGGCTTGAAACAAAGCATTATTTTATCTGTATATCATTTGTTCCTTTTGATCAGCATAGACTTCACAACTATGATAAAAGATTGGATGAGGACTTCCAGGGAGGCGGCTAATGGAAAATGGACGCTTTTTACAAGAGCTCCTGAAGGGAGACTGCAATACTGATGGACCCAGAGCCTTAAACATTCCCGGAGGGCTTTCACGTCTCCACCCTAACAGCCATGTAATTGCAACCCTCGAGGATGTGCAGCATCCAGTGCATCAATGCACCTCTCTGCCCCCCGGAGTTCCATTTAATTGGATTGCATCCCCCTCTTTGAAGTATCCCGGCCTCCAAATCCAATCTAACCTGACCCGCCTCTTTAAATTAAATATTACTTCATCGTTAGTAAGAATAGAGGAGGAGTTTAAGGCATAGTCCAAATTCACTCTTTCATTCACGAGTGTTGTCATCTTTACAAGATGATAACATTTCCCAGACTTTTCTAAACAGCATGACTCACTTTACAAACGCAATATGACAATGACTTGGCCTTCCTGAACTCTCCAAGGGGCTAGCTTCAATACATCTCTGGCTAAAGCTAGAGCCTTACAATAAGCTATATCTATAATTAAAAATAGTTTTGAATAGTTAGCTGAAGCAATCCAGTTACTGTGACAGCAACCCTATAGGTGACCTCCTGACACTCTTTGACTCCAAACTGATGTAGTTCACCTTTGTGGGGGCAGCAGTGGCTTTATTATTACTTTACAGGGATTTGGAGAGACACAGGAACAAAAGAACAACTGCATAATTCTTCCTGGTCATCAGGAATAGGCACCATGCGCTCCTTTCATGTATACTGAGTGCACTGATAAAGATCATCTTTGACTATGTTATGAGATGGGTCTGGGCAGGGCTGGCACACACATACTCAACATAAGGTATCCATTTCGGTGCCTGGGGTTTTTTTGGAGTGCAGACCATCTGGCTTATACATGTTTGCCTTCACTCTTTTTTTTCTAGTCTAATGTAAATCTTATGAATTGTGATTAGCATTATGAAATTTTTGATGGATGTGACCTTTTGCTGTTTACTGCTGGAATTAACACCGAATGCTGTAAATGTCCCTTGTAGATAATTAATAAAAAGAAATTTAAAAAAAAGATTGGATAAGAGATTGGGCGTGAAGCAGGCTAAATCCTAGATCATTCTTGGTAATGAACCTTAAGATACCACGAAACTTGCAGAAAAGCAACAGGAACAATGATTTTTCTGTGAGAGTCTCCCAAGGCAGAAAATCTACTTTTGCTTAGCTCTAAGTACTTCTGATATATTGGGAAATTGTGGTTGCTTATTATAATATGAATAAACATTGCTTTCCTTTAGGGCTGCAACTAACGATTATTTTCATAATCGATTAGTTGGCCGATTATTTTTTCGATTAATCGATTAATCGGATAAAAAAAATTTAATTTTTCATTTATTTTAAATTATTTAATAAAGTAACATAGGATGTTAAAAACAAACGGCAGAATACATTTTTTTTCTTGTTTTTATTTCCCCAACCTTCCCCCCAGTTATGCATATTTGAGCCCAGGCTTGCCACACTGCCCTCCCAGACATGCCACACTGCCCTCCCCACATATGCCTTATATACCCTATATGCCTTATACCCCCAGATATGTCACTCCGTCCTCCTCAGGTATGCCGTATACCCCCCTGATATGCCATAGTGCCCTCATAGGATTTGCAGACTCGTTCACAGACACAATACTTTTATAAATAAATACAGGATTAATCTTCACTTCCCCCAGGATTTAGATTCCCCTCAGTTTGCCCCCCTTTACCTCTAACTGCACCTTAAGTTAACCTTATTAAATTAATTAAATTAACCCTCAGTCCTCAGCATTAAATTAATCCTGAAGAGAAGACCCCATCAACCACAACTGCCCCTAAATTAACCCATTAACTATAACTGCCCCTAAATTAACCCTAAACACCCCATCAACCACAACTGCCCCTAAATTAACCCTAAACACCCCATCAATCACCACTGCCCCTAAATTAACCCTAAACACCCCATCAACTATAACTGCCCCTAAGTTAACCCTAAACACCCCATTAACTATAACTGCCCTTAAGTTAACCCTAAACACCCCATTAACAATAACTGCCCCTAAGTTAACCCTAAACACCCCATTACCTATAACTGCCCCTAAGTTAACCCTAAACACCCCATTAACTATAACTGCCCCTAAGTTAACCCTAAACACCCCATTAACTATACCTGCCCCTAAGTTAACCCTAAACACCCCATTAACTATAACTGCCCCTAAGTGAACCCTAAACACCCCATTAACTATAACTGCCCCTAAATTAACCCCCACCTCCCCTAACTTTAAGCAGCCCAAATATAAATTTTATACTCACAGTTAGATGAGTGTCACAGCCATGGCGATGCCAAGGAAATGGGCGTAGCCAATCGGCCATTTGGCTCCACCCCTTCCTTCCTCCCTGTCCCTCCCTGCAGTCACTGCTGATTGGCCCCGCCCCTTTCTTTCTCCAGCAGCGAGTCACACTAAACGGATTATAACACGAGGGGTATTTTTCAGAGCATTTGCTCTGAAAAAACCCTAATTTTATAATCGATAAAAATCGATTCAACTAATCGATAATGAAATTCGTTGGCAACGACTTCTTCCTTATGGCTTCAAGGTGTAACGTTTCACCATTCGCTGTCTGGAATTCTTTATACTCTGTGGACTCCCAAGCTGAGTGCCCTGCAGGTGGGCATTCTTGTCGTGTGCGCCCTATCCAGAGGGCTACCTGTCATGTGCGCCCCATCCAAAGGGCTACCTGTTGTGTGCTCTCCATCCAGAGGGCTACCTGTCTGTGCGCCCCATCCAGAGGGCTACCTGTTGTGTGCGCCCCATCCAGAGGGCTACCTGTCATGTGCGCCCCATCCAGAGGGCTACCTGTCGTGTGCGCCCCATCCAGAGGGCTACCTGTCGTGTGCACCCCATCCAGAGGGCTACCTGTCGTGTGCGCCCCATCCAGAGGGTTACCTGTCGTGTGCGCCCCATCCAGAGGGCTACCTGTCCTGTGCACCCCATCCAGAGGGCTACTATCCACGTGTGCCTCATCCAGAGGGCTACTATCCGTGTGCGCCTCATCCAGAGGCCTACTATCCGTGTGCGTCCCATCCAGAGGACTATCTGCCGTGCACCCCATCCAGAGGGCTACTATCCATGCGCCCCGCCAGCATGCTTCCAGCCAAGAGACTTTCCATCTGTATATGTTGTTTTATCATCATCTGCAATACAGATTATATGATCATATACTGCCTATGGTTTGTTTATTTATGCCTGTCTGTGGTATCCCCTGCACCTGGCCTCCTGCCCTACCTGGGTACCCAGTCCGTGACACAAGGGTTCTAGCATCAACAAAACAGTAAGGGGGACAAAAGGCCCAACAGCGCACTATCAATTCTTACTCTTGCAGATGAATTTGAATATAGATCCTGGAACCGAGTACACATATAGCCACCTGAAACCTTACCCCCCCACCCAGTGTCATTGCCATAAATTTCCAGTCAGCCCTGTCGAATGTATTTGCCGCATCAGTGGACAGGAAGAGGATTCTCTGTTTAGTGGCCGTAGCCAAGGGTGTTGAATGCCCGATGTTCTGGGTGGACCAAATCCAGCAGTTCTTGATCAACATTTAAGAAAAAACCCAGGGGAAAAGAGAAGAAGAAGAAGAAGAACTAGAGTGAGATCAGAGAATATATGAAAAGCACAGATAGAGTAGATTTTTAAGGATACTGAGAGGACCTTAGACCTGAGAACAAACCTTTGATCCTCCTTAACCCCCAACACTGCCTCAGGAGCAAGAGGGCAAAGGGGACATAAGAAGCTGAGTACACCAGAGACTCACAATGGCCCATCACCAGAGTTTCTAAGAGCCCTAGCAAGCAAAGAAGACCACTATAACTGCCCACATATTTCAAAGATGTACAGACAAAGGAATTATCAAGAAGCCAAATATCCAACATAAAGAGCTCCATCGATCTCCCTGAGCTCCAACATTATTATTTATACATTTAACGCAAAAACCGATAACTATAAATGTAACAGTGAATGTTAATGATATCCCAGTCAAGAGTGATAACCTGTACCTTCCAGTTGCCCAGTGTGCCCAGTTCCCTATCAACCCAAACTCAATGCAGAGCAAAGCCAATAGCACATTAACCAATCATTTTATACGTGAATTCCAAAAACCCTAATATCATCCTTCATTAAACCAAGGAATCAGTGTTTTGCCCAATCAATGAGGATATAGAATGACAGCACACACAGCAATTTGATCAAGCAAAACTTTAATACAGAACTCTTACTACAGCAGATAGAAAATAGTTATGTATGTAAACTTATATTTATGTATATATGTGTGTGTAAATGAGTTAAGCAATTAATCAATATCACAACAATCAATAGTATAGTGTCAAATGTCAATACAGTAATACATCACCGAGCCAAGTATTTATGACTCCTCTAGCTGATTAACTCACAACTCAGCAGAGACTGGGAAACCCCTCAGAACAGTCTTTTCGAAGAGCCACTTATCTCAGACACAAGGATCCCTGGATCCATCCTGGGCTTCAAAGTTTGTGGTCGCTGCCATGGTTTTTTATAGCTGTTGTGTGGACTTTTCAGAATCTTTCAGGGGTGTCATGTCATCTCTAGGTGGCTTCTGTTCTGTGACGCAGGCTGGCCTTCTATTCTATGGTGCCGGCCAGGCACTTGAAACAGAGGTCTTTCGCCATGTTGTTCTTATGTGCTTGTGAGTTTCCTTATCTATTTGGCATAGTGATCTGTACATGTTGACATCTGATGCCTTATAAGTTATGTAACTATACTTAGCTAATTAACCCTGTCGTGACCGGGCCCAGGAGTCATATCATTAAAATGCATTACAGGAAAACATTTAGAGAGTGTGACACAGAGTGAACCAGAATGAGAGTGTGGGAGCATGAGAGTGTGTGAGTAAATGTGGACCCATAAATATTTGTATATGTAATAGTACTTGCTGTTTTGTCATGTGATCCCAGCATAAGTAAATATTCACATTTATTTAGATGTTCCGTTTTGTCTTGCCTTTCTTAAGATACATGCATCTTTTCATCATTGAAAGTATGCTTATATATATAATATGCTAATATGCTTATACTATATATTATTCTTTATTTATATAGGCCACCAATTTACGCAGCATTATATATATATATTCAAGGAGTATGACACATCTAGAATTGATGGACCAAGACAACCTGATACATTAGTTAATGTGGGCCCTGCCGGCAAGCTCATATCATATAATTTTCTATCCCATTGGCTGGTTCTTAGTTTCTGATGCACATCACTGAACATATCTATATATTGAGAGTCAAACGCTCACTATGCTTACGGTGAGCAAAAAAAGTTACAAAAGCCCTCCACTACACAGAGTGCAACAATATATAAGACAAACGATTTTTGTTCAACTTAGTCTTGACAGAGACTTGGTAAAGAGAGGTTGATTTATTCTTTTGGACTAATATAGCTATTGTCAAAAATGTAACTTTGGCTTCATAAAGTACATATACAGTATTAGACTATACTGTTTGTCTCCATCAGAGCTTGTTTGTCATTTTGGGCATTATATAAAGAATATAAATATTTATAATGCCATAGCAATGGCTAGTCCTCCTGTAACTTATTTTCCATTCTACTCTCTTTATATTTTAATTTTAAAGTAGGTCAATTAGTTTAATATAATAACTATCACAAAACCCATATTTATAAACATCTCAAACTATTAAAATGATAAATAATATATTATTACAGTATAAACACAGTGCATAATTCCATTACATTCACCAATTATGTGTTGACAGCACCTAATTAACAAAGCTTAATACATCATGCTATATAATATTAAACCAATTATTTTCAGATCTGAACTTTCCATATTGTAAGTAACAAAGGTGTAAAAATTTGACTTTTCATTAAATTATACAGTTGCTGTAATGCAGTTATATATGACAGTTCCTACTGTGGCATCTTATACCTGCAAAGTGGAAGGTCAAGATGACCTTCTGTAACTAAGGTAAAAAGGAAGCAATATGAACAAGCATGACCAAATTATATGCTTGGAGTGATTTAATATCAGTTGTTATTTCTAAGGCATCTTCTAATTTATATTCCTACATGGTTTTAATAGAACTGAAGTGCATGAAGTTTCATACAACCTGTTGAGAATTGATTAGATAGAATATAACTCCAGAACATCAAAACAATCACAAGTTTTATGATTGTACTGTTAATGCCAGTGTTTTTATTTATTTTATTTTTTAATCACTGGGGAGTAAATATACAAAGCAATGTCATGTGATTTGATTATATTCTCCTACATAATACTCTAGAAATCAAACCACAGAATGGATATGACACATAAAGTCATCCTAAACTCTGTATTCAATCTATTTATCTAAATGGAAGAATGTATAGAATAACAGAAATTATGTGACTCCATTAGATTTTTAAAACATCACATCTAATGGCTTTCTGAAATTATATATCTACATGCAGTTTTAGTTGCACTAAATACAGAATATCAGGAATAATATTTGTTGATTAACTTCTTCGAGGTTAATGTACTAAAGATTCTACTTTTCAGTATTGTTAGGGGTAAACATGACTGACTAGATTTGACTTGAATGGGCCTTATTAGCTTGAACAGGGTCTGTAGCCGTTCATGTCCATATACACCATGACCAAAAGTATGTGGATACCCCTACCAATTATTAAGTTTATGTGTTTCAGCCACACTTGTTGCTAACAGATGTATACAATCAAGCACATAGGCATGCCATTTCCATGTAAAATATTGGCAATAGACTCATTGGCTTAAAATTATACCATGATCCTTTTAAAGGAAGCCCCCTTTGCCACACATCACTTTGTAAAATGTCTGCCCTATGCTACTGTGCTATTGTGAGCTGGAAGCATCTACAGTAACAACAGTTTTTGCCTATGGAAGCAAGATCAGCATAAGTCCTAAAATGGATTTCTTTGCCGAGCAGCTGCACAAAAGCCAAAGATCACTATGCACCATGCCAAGAGTCAGCTGAATTGGTGTAAAGCACACCATCACTGGACTCTGGAGCAGTGGAAACATTATGTCAAGTGATAAATTACGCTTCACTATCTGGAAATCTGATGAATGAAACTGGATTTTGTTAATGCCACAATAAAAGTTACCTACCAGAACCCATAGTGCCTACTATAAAGTTTGGTGCTGTTTGGTGCCGTATTTGGTGCCCATAGTGCCCCTTATTTCCAGTTAACGATAATGTTAATTATACAACATACAAAGACATTGTTAGGTGAGTTTGGTGTGGAGGAACTTTAATGGCCTCCACAGAACCCTCAACTTGAACATCTTTGGGATAAATTGGAATGCCGACATGTGCCTGACTTCACAAATGCTCTTTGGCACATGCCGAATGGGCACAAATTCCCACAATCTGTCAAAGGTTCAATTAATTCTAAATTAAATCCCAGCACTCAGACATAGCCTGTGAGGTCCTTAAGGGAGCAGAACAGCTGCCACAGGCCTATTCACTCCCGAGCCAACAAAGGTAGGTTGTGTATATGTGTAAATAGATATCTTAGTGTGTGTATGTATGTTATTGTATGTGTATGTAAATAGGTGAAAGTATGTCACTGTGAGTGTGTAAGTATGACACTGTGTGTATATGTATGTTACTGTATTTGTAAGAATGTTAGCCTGTATAAGTATGCTACTGTATGTATGTTAATATATTGTAACAGGTTCACCATGAGAGCTGTAGTAACTCCCAGAGATCACCCACATGTATCCTCCTGTTGTCCCCGGTATAACTTCCAGCACCAGCCAGCATGCGCACCTTGGAACCCAGCTATGTGTACCCAATAAGTAGACACAACTACCTTCACTTGAGTACAGCAGGAATGAACAGTTTATTGTTGTAAAATATAGACTCATATATCCACAGAGCTTCATTAACACAAATTAACATTGATAAACATGTAGACAACCCAACCTTTAATCTCCTTTAGCTACTGAATCTTCCCCTGGCAGCCACCCTGTTAATGGGATTAGTTGACACAACGAAGTTCCTGCCCGTGCAATCTATGTTTGGCAGCCAGGCTGGAGCCATCTCTGACTACCTTGGGGCCTTGTATGACAGGTCATTCTGTCATATATACCGTATTGGCTCGGATATAGGCCGCCCCCGTATATAGGCCGCACCCTAAAGGTTTGGTGCTTTTTTAAAGAAAAATTTTTTTTTATAGACATGCTGCCACTCTGTCTCCCCCCCCCGAGATATGCTGCCACTCTCCCCCTCCCCGAGATATGCTGCCACTCTGTCCCTTCTGAGATATTCTGCCACTTTCCCCCCGAGATATGCTGCCACTGTCCTCCCCCCCCAGGATATGCTGACACTGACCTCCTCCTCCTCCCCCCCGAGATATGCTGCCACTCTTTAAATTCAGATTAAATTCGGAGGGCTTTTTACATTCAGAAACAGAATTTGTCACTCATCCTCATTCACTCTCCCGTGCTCTTTCACTTTCTCTCTCACTGATGCTCTCACACATTCTCACTGTCTTATAGGGCTGCAATAACTAATCGCTAAAAATCGTTGTCACGATTAGTTCGATTTTATCAAACAAAAGACGAGGGAGACAACCTCCGCTGCTACCGGCACTTTCTATTCTATTATAGTGCACTGGAAGGTCTTGTCGTGCCGGCCCTCCACCATAGAAGTCCCCAGAAGCAGAGGTTGCCTAAGTGCAGATGTTCACCGGCTGCCAGAGAGGAGTATCCTCCGCAGCGCTGCAGGGGACCTGGATCCCCGGGGGGCAGAGTGGCATATCCAGGGGGGCATGTGGCATATCTGAGGGGCAGAGTGGCATATAGGGGGATATAAGGCATATTAGGAAGTATAAGGGATATTGGGGGGCACAGTTGCACAGGGTCAGATGTGTATAATTGGGGGCAGGTTGGAAAATAAAAGGAAATAAAAAAGATAAAAGCCTTTTTTCTCAGTTATAGTTTTTATTAAATATGAAAAAAATAGTGTACATGTGAATTAATATTTACTAGTATAACTGTTTGGGTTCTTGTACCTGAAAGTGTTTAGAGAAATACCATTGTTATAATGAGATACAATGACACATGTTATTCTTAATGTCAATTTTAAGTTTTTTATTCTGCTGTTTGTTTTTAACACCCAGTTTGTTCATTAAATTATTTTAAATAAACAAAAAAATTGCATATTGTTGTTTTTAATCCAATTAATTTATTAATCAAAACAATAATCGGCAAACTAATTGATTATGAAAATAATCGTTAGTTGCAGCCCTACAGTCTTTACACTCTCTAACACTCACATTCACTCTCTCTAATGCTATCTCTGAATGTCTCCCTACCTTCTCTGCTGACTACTTCCGTGTCCCTGTCTCCTTGCCCTGCAACTCTGCTTCTTCTCTCACATGTAGAAATTACATGTTATATTACTAAAAGGAAAATAAAGTACCACTGATACCTAAAATAAATGTTACTCTATATCAAAAACCACAAACCAAAATCTTGTGGAAAGCGTTCCTAGAATAGTGGAATCTCTTATAAGCCACACATTGGGGCCACTTCATATTAATGCCCATAGTTTTTGGGTAGGTGTTAACATACATTTGGTTCACAGAGATATACAATGGCAAGAAAAAAAAGAAATCTCAGAAGACCTTCAATCAAGAATTGTTGGTTTGCATAAAGCTGAAAAGGGTTAAAAAGTACAGCGTTTACATATTCATCAGTCCATGGTTAGACAAATTGTTTATAAATAAAGACGATTTAGTACTGTGGCTACTCTCCTAAGAAGTGTGCGCCCAGCCAAGATGACTCCAAGGGCACAACGCAGATTGGTAAATGAGGTAAAAAGGAAGTTTTAAGGAATCATTGGAACTGGTTAACATCTCTGTTCATTAGTCTACCATATGCAAAACATTGAACAGGCATGGAGTACACAGCAGGACACCAGAGGGGAAGCCGCTGTCCTTCAATTTAACATTGCTGTTGGCCTGAAATTTTTGCAAAGAGCACCTTGAATTGTTCAGGAAGAACAGGCTGCACTATGTATGGTGCAAAAAGGGCACCGCATACCTACACGAAAACATCATCCGATGGTGAAGTATAGTGAAGAAACATCGTGATTTAGCAGTGGCGTCGGCAGGGGGGGGTCAGAGGGGGCCATGGCCCCCCATATCATGCTGTGCCCCCCATGTGCCCCTCCAATTGAAATGCCGTGAATCCGCGCGCGCTGCGGCAGAACAGGGAGACAGAGGCTTCGGGATCCCGCTGCTGGACTTCTACAAGGTAAGGGGGGAGAGCAATAGGTACCAAGTTGGGTTTAAAGAATTCAAGTAGTCATTCTGCACAATGATTCTGCTTTGTAGTTTACATTAACCAGATGGCGATGATCATAATACAGTGTCAGTGAATGACCAACCATGAGCTGACAATACAGAATAATAGAAAAAGCAAAAAAGGCTAAGCTACAAAAAATGTATTCAGGACTATCATTTTAAAGTGTATCTGCTCTGAATTAGATATTTAAATTGTGGCATTATATTGGATATGTGTTCCTCTAGGATAAATGAATGATGCTGCTAAAAAGAGCAAGTACATCTTCAAATGCTTATACTGCACTGTATTCACTCAACCAATCCAAAATATTGAAAACTACATCCATAGGAGTTACCAAAAAACGTCTGTGGTTGAACTCCCTTACCACTCTCTTGCCTCCATCCTATAGGGAGGGAGAAGGCGTAGACAGGGTAGATAGGGAGGGAGAAGGGGTAGATAGGGTAGATAGGGAGGGATAAGGGATAGGTAGGGTAGATAGGGAGGGAGAAGGAGTAGATAGGGAGGGAGAGGGGATAGATATGGAGGGAGAGGGGATAGATAGGGTAGATAGGGAGGGAGAGGGGGTAGATAGGGCAGAAGGGAGGGGGAGGAGTAGATAGGGCAGAAGGGAGGGTGGCAAGAATATTGAAATAAAGAGTCAGAATGAGAGAGAGGATGAATGGATTAATGTGTGGATGCATTAATGAATATGTGTAAATAATTTGTGTGAAAGAATAAATGATTGTGTGGATGAAAGTGAATTAGTGAGTGACTGTAAAAGTGTTTGTGAATCATAGGTGTATTATTGATTTGTCAAAAAAGCAAAGATGGTATATGAAGGGTGTTTAAGCACTGGGGACAAAGATGGCACAGGTAGCGTGTTTATGGGACAAAGATGGCGTACGCTCAGCTGTTTGGGGAGAATGTTGAGTCATGCTGGGCTATTTGGCGACAAAGCTGGCACATCCTATATATGTGTAATTTGGGTGCTGGTCAGGTTCTATGTGGGCAATGTGGACGCCAGGGTTGGGTTTGGGGTGTGCGACCTGTGATCTATGCCTGTAATTTAGGGGGTTTTATCTATACCTTTAATGCAGAGTTTATATGTAATTTCCAATTGATATATACCCCCAAAGCTGGGTTTTGTGTTATTCTGTTGAGCTGTATCTGCTATGTTTCCATACATTATTTATGTTTACCCTCAAATACAGGGTTTGTCTTATTCAGTTGATCAATACCTGGAGTTCTGTTGCCATGTGTTGTTTATTTAATCTATACCTTCAGTGCTAAATTTACATGTGATTTCCAGTTGATCTACACCTGCAATGCTGAGTTTGTGTGTTCTGTTGGTTTAAACCTGCAATGCTATGTTTCTATACATTATTTATGTATACCTGCAAATACAAGGTTTTTTTGTCTTATTAAGTTGCATGTGCTGTTTCCATGTGTTGTTTATTTGATCTATACCTGAACTACAGGGTGTAAGTAAAAGAGCGGTATGGTTTAGTGAATGAGGGGACAAAGGGACTCTGGGAATGATTACAGGGGAGAGGACCTCTCAAAGTCACGGTGCAGGACTGACTCTCACTGTCTTCCCCTGATCTGTAGTCAGTGTGGCAAATATATTTTTTTTGGTGTGGTAGCGGAAGTAGTGATTGCATGCAAGGAAGCGTTGAGCGGGGCCCAAGGAAATGCTTGGGTAGGGTCGAATTTGTTCACTATAAAATATATTGGCAACAGGGTCTAATATTTATATATATTTTGGCAGCAGTGGCAAATATTTACATATATATTGGCATCAGGGGCAAATATTTATATATGTTTTGGCAGCAGGGGCAAATATTTATCTATGTTTTGGCAGCAGGGGCTAATATTTATTTATATATCGGCAGCAGGGGCTAATATTTATTTATATATTGGCAGCAGGGTTTAATATTTATATATATTGGCAGCAGGGTCTAATATTAATATATATTGGCTGCAGGGGCTAATATCAATATATATCGGAAGCAAGGACTAATAATATATATCGGCAGCAGGGACGAATATTAATATATTTCGGCAGCAGGGTCTAATATTAATATATATCAGCAGCAGGGGCTAATATTAATATATATTGGCAGTAGGGGCTAATACTAATATATATTGGCAGCAGGGGCTAATATTAAAGAATGAAACTGTTCAACTGTTATTTTGAAATCATATTTCAATCACTGTGATTTAGGGCTGCTTTGCCGGTTCAGGGCCTGGACAGGTTGCCATCATCGAGCGGACAATAAATTAGAGTAGCCTTAACCCATAAGAGATGCTGTGGAATGACCTCAAGAGAGCTGTTCACACTAGACATCCTAGGAACAAGGCTGAGCTTAAGCAGTTCTGAACGGTCCAAAATTCTTCCTGAATGTTGTGCATGTCTGATCCGCAGCTATCAGCGATTGTTTGAGCTTATTGCTGCAAAAGGAGGCTTGCCCGGTTAGTATATAAAAGTTTGTGTTAACAACAGCAAGAGACAAAGTCAATTTTTCTTCTTAATATTATGAATTAATCATTTTATTAAATATATATTTTTTAATTCATTTGTTTTGCTCACCTCAGTTCATCAGTGAAGTGAACTTGTAGAAAGCCCCAGGCGAGAGCATGGAGCAAGAGGGGCACATGACTGAGGGGACGACAGGCAGCCCTCTCCCCCCTCCCGTTTTCCTGTTTGTCACTAAATTTGCTGAGTCAGCTAGGGGGGCCGGCGGGCAAGGTTGATTGACGGCCCTGAGCTGGCGATTGATAGGTGTGCATCACCTTACTGGGCTTAGGGGTGGGGGCCACTATATATATGGGTGCCCACCCCGTTTAGGTCACTTTTTCTATTGACCAGGGAAGCTTTCATTTCCCTATTTAGTCCACCTGGTACTCCCAGGTGTTGTAGGCTTTCCATACTCTGCTTACCTGTTTGTGCGATGGCTGTTCCCAGCGTGGACGCCTTGCTTCAGGACCTGCGGTCCCTGTCTGGTGGTTCCAGCGATGAGTGGCTCCGGGAGCGCCTCTCCGGTATCTTGGCTGAGGCTCCTGGTCGTGGTGATCCTGCTGCTGCCGCTGCTGACCATGCTGCCGCTGCTGACCCTGCTGCTGGCCCTGCTGCTGCTGCTGATCCGCCGGCTGGTGTCTCCTCGGCCCGTCTCCGTGTCTCCAGGCCGCCCGTGCGTCTCAGTCCCGAGCCTCCCGGCGGTCGGAGGGGGCGGGCGCCTGTTTCGCGGCCTAGCGCCCCGCCGGGCCCTGCAAAAAGAAGGAACCCGAGGCCTTCTCGGTCTCGGCGTTCGGCGAGGCCGCGCCACTCACCTGCTCGTCCGGATCCTTTGGAGCGGTCCAGGAGCTCCGTTTCCGACGATGACGGTGATCCTGGATGTTCCGGTGCGGCTGCGGTGGTTCCTGCGCCTGTTGCTGAGCCTGCTGTTCGTCGCGGCGGGAGGAGAGGTCCGGCTGCTGTTCTTCTTCCGGAGGTGAGCGAGTCACGCCCCGGTGCCAGCGCCCGGGCGCCATCGTCGTCGTCGGGGTCTGCCGTCGCCGGGAGCGTGGTTTCCAGCTCCAGACAGGCACTTCCGTTCCTTGCTGCATCCTCCTTGGCGCGCGCAGGGTCCTGTGAGCGCCATCTAGTGGCGGAACGCTCAACTTCTGTTCTGGGAGCTGAGGCTTTGGATCCTATGGGTACACCTGCTCTATTGCGACAGGGTTTTTCACCTGCACCCGTTGCTGAGGCTACGCCTGTTGCGCCTACCTTGCACGGCACTTCGGCCGCAGGTGAGCATGTTTCCCCTTCCCTTTTTTCTTCTATTCCCTGTTCTCTGCAGTCTGCTGGGGGTGCTGTTGGGGGTGCTGGGGTGTCTTCTGGGTCTGCTGGGGGTGCTCCAGGTGGGTTTCAGGATTCGGCTCCGGTTTTGTCGCAGCTGTTAGCGGGTTTTGGGGACTTATTGGATAAGTGCCGGCGCCAGGTTTCTGTGGCTTCTCCTGTGGGGGCGTGGGGGTTGTATCAGCCCGGGGTCTCTGCGCCGGGTGGCCTGTCTCTATTTCCTGGGGCCCTGCCGGGTGGGCCCCCGCCGGGTGGCTCCCTGCAGGCGGTTTCTGCTACTCCTGCTGTCCCTGCGGCGCCGGTGGCTGCTGGTTCCGCTGAGTCTCCGGTGGTTTCTACGGCGGTGGCTGCGCCTCCTCCGGCTGTTTCCGCTGATGTTGATCCGGTGCGTTTGGGGGATGCTGCTAGGGGCGAAGTTTATGTGTGCTTTGAGGCCCCTTTGGGTACTCACCTTAAGCAGGAGGTTCGGGAGAAGATCTGGAAGGGGGAATACGTGGAGATCTTCTCCCTTCTCCCTTTGGAAAAGTTTAACTTAGATAGGCCCTCTAAGGGGGAAGTTACGAAGAAGGAGGATGAGGAGAAGAGGAGGTATCGGCTTATTCCCCGTACTTTTACGAATTGGCTTCAGGCGTACGCTATCCTGGCGAGCGTTATTGGTCAGAAGGCTCCTGAACATTGTTCGGGTCTCTTTTGTTATTTGGACAGCATTGGGGAGGCGTATCGTACTTTTGGGGGGCAGTCTTGGCTCCGTTATGACGAGCAATTTCGGCAGCGGATGGCTTGTCGGCCTGGGCTTCGGTGGGATCATAAGGATATTGCGTTGTGGTTGCGCGTTATGGCTCCAGGTCGTCCTCATTCTCAGCCCTTTCATGGCTCAGCCGGCGCCTCCGCTGCCTCGGGGTCGTCGGCTGGGATGCAAAAGGGGTATTGTTGGAAGTATAACGAGGGGCAGTGCAAGTGGGGCTCACTCTGCCGCTTCAAGCACGAGTGTTCCGGTTGCAATGGGTCCCATCCGCTGTCCAAGTGTTCCAAGCGTCCCAAGGGTGGTAAGCCCGCTGGGGGTTCCAAGAGGGGAGACGCCCATACGGCTGGAGATGATGCTTCCCTGGCTGACTAGGTATCCTGATAGGGCTGCTGCTGCTTTGCTGACCGACGGTTTTCGTGAGGGTTTCCGTATTCCTTTTCGGGATGGGGATGCGGTGGTTTGTTCCCGGAACTTGAAGTCCGCCTTGGCTAATCCGCAGGTGGTTTCCGATAAGCTGGGTAGGGAGGTCAGCTTGGGGCGTATGTCTGGCCCGTTTGCGGTTTCTCCCTTGCCGGGTTTGCGGATATCTCCTTTGGGGGTGGTTCCAAAGAAGGAACCTGGGAAGTTCCGTTTGATCCACCATTTGTCGTTTCCGAAGGGTCATTCGGTTAATGATGGGATTGATCCGGACATTTGTGCTGTGTCCTATACCTCCTTTGATAGGGCGGTTCATTGGGTGCGATCGTTTGGCAAAGGGGTGCTGATGGCAAAAACCGATATTGAGTCGGCTTTCCGTTTACTCCCGGTTCATCCTGACTGTGTTCACCTTTTGGGATGTTCCTGGCAGGGTGGTATTTACGTTGACCGCTGTCTCCCCATGGGTTGCTCGATTTCTTGCGCATATTTTGAGACTTTCAGCACATTCTTGGAATGGGTGGTGAAGGAGGTGTCGGGTCTCCCCTCTATCATTCACTACTTGGATGATTTTCTCTGCGTGGGTCCTCCGGATTCTGCGCAGTGTTTGCTTTTGTTGCGTTCTGTTCAGCAGGTGGCTGGGGATTTTGGGGTGCCTCTGGCCCCTGATAAGACGGAGGGCCCTTGTACTGTTTTGAGTTTCCTTGGCATTGAGTTGGACTCCGACCTGATGTTGTGTCGGCTGCCGGAAGCCAAGATTGTGGAGTTACGCTTCTTGGTGGGGAGTTTTTTGGTCTTTGCCAAGGTTACTCTTCGCCAGGTTCAGTCTTTGTTGGGCAAGCTTAATTTTGCCTGTAGGGTCCTTCCTATGGGCAGGGTTTTTTCGCGACGGTTGTCATTGGCCACGGCCGGTGTTCGTGCTCCTCATCATTTTGTCCGGTTGACTCGTTGTTTGAAGGAGGACTTACGGGTGTGGGATTCGTTTTTGCGGGATTTCAATGGGAAATCTTTGTGGTTGGGGTCCCCGGTGGCTAACAAGGACTTGGAGCTTTGGACCGATGCGTCCGGGGCTGTGGGTTTTGGGGCGTATTTTCGGGGTCATTGGTGTGTGGGGTCCTGGCCGGACGGCTGGGTGTCCTCCGGTCTCACTAGGAATCTGACCTTTTTGGAGCTCTTTCCTATTTTGGTGGCGGTGGAGGTCTGGGGGGACCTGTTGGCTAACCAGCAGGTCCGTTTTTGGTGTGATAATCTTTCTGTGGTTCAGGCGGTGAACTCCCTTACCTCCTCCTCTATTCCGGTGCTTCGGCTTTTGCGCCGCTTGGTTCTCCGTTGTTTGCGGCTTAACATGTGTTTCAGGGCTGTTCATGTTCCGGGGGTTGATAACAGTGTTGCCGATGCTCTTTCTCGTTTGCAGTGGGAACGATTTTTTCGGCTGGCTCCGAAGGCAGACGAGGTGGGCGTCCAGTTTCCCTCGTGGATGTGGCGGCTGGGAGAGCCGGAGCTGGACAGCTCTTGTTGAGGGCGCTGGTTCCTTCTACTCGGGACTTCTATGATAAGGTCTGGGTTGACTGGGGGGAATTTTATAGTTTGGCGGGTTCTCCTGCGGGTCCCGAGGCCAAGGGTGAGGTTTTGTTGTGGTTCATTGGGCATCTGTTTACTTCGGGTGTTTCTGTCTCCGGTTTGGACCGCAGGATGGCGGCTTTAGCCTTTCATTTTAAGGCGTCGGGGGAGCAGGATCTTACCAAGGGTTTCTTGGTGCGTCAGGCGTTGCGGGGTTTTCGCCGTGGGGCTCGGGTTCGGGACTCTCGCCGGCCTATCTCATATGTTCATTTGCTTGACTTGGTCAGGGTTTCTGAGTCCGTTTGTCGGTCGGGGGACGAATTCTCTTTGTTCCGCTTTGCCTTTTCGCTGGCCTTCTTTGGGGCTTTCCGGGTGGGTGAGCTCGTTAGTCCCAATCGGAAGACCCATGGTGGTCTGCAGTTTTCGGACCTGTCGTTGGGTGAGGGTGTAGTTCGGGTTAGGATTGGTCGTTCCAAGACGGACCAGTCGGGGAGGGGCCGTTTTTGTCGTCCTTCAGGCTATTCCGGGTAGCCCTGTGTGTCCTGTTTCGGCGGCTCGAGCATTTTTGGGGATCCGCCCTGACGTCGAGGGTTCGCTCTTGGTTCATGCCGATGGTTCCCCTCTGTCTAGGTACCAGTTTACGGCGGTGTTTCGTCGCTGTTTGGAGGGTGTCGGCCTTTCTGTTCGGGACTATGGTACCCATTCTTTTCGCATTGGGGCTGCTACTGAGGCGGCTCGGTGGGGTCTTCAGCAGGACGTCATTATGAGGATTGGGCGGTGGGAGTCGTCTAGGTTTCGGTCTTATGTTCGCCCTCATTTGTTGTGATTTCTGCTGTTGTTTTCCGGCTCTTACGTGTTTTTGTTTTCTTTTAGGTTCGGGACGGTTTCTCGTGTGGATCCTGGGGCACTCGTTTGTTTATTGGGCGGCGCGGAGAGCTGCTGTTCGTCCCGCGGGAAAACAGCTCGGTTTCGACCCGTCTCAGGTGGTGGTCCGATGGCTTGGTTTCCGTGGGCTGCGTTGGGACCGGGTGTCCAGGGAGCTGTCGCGCCATGTTGCGATACATGGGGTGCCCCGGATTCTGCTGCTGCATGTTGGGGGGAATGATTTGGGGCAGGTTCCGATCAGGTCCCTTATCTCCTCCATGAAGGCTGATTTTCAGCAGTTTTGGGCTGCTTATCCGCAGACGTTCTTTGTTTGGTCTGATATCGTTCCCCGGGTTCGGTGGCGTGGGGCTAACTCTCACGCGGGGATTGATAGGGCTCGCAAGCAGGTCAATAAGACGATTTCCCGTTTTATTTCTTTTCGGGGTGGTGTCATTGTTAAGCATGTTGAGTTGGAAGGGGACCCTGCGGGTTTGTTTCGGTCGGATGGTGTCCATTTGTCTGATGTTGGTCTGGACATTTGGCTCCTGAACGTCCAGTCTGGTTTGGAGCGTGCGTTGTCGGTGGTGGGGGGCCAGTGAGGTGCAAGGTGGTCGCACTCCCTGGCTTTGGCGGTTGGTTATCAAGCTGGCATAGCGCAAGGGTTAACCACCTTAGGTGTGGTTTGACCCGTGGTGCACAGGCCCTCGGCCTAAGTGCAGGACACTCCTTGGGCTTGTGCCTTGGTGAATCCTAGCGTGACAATGGCTGCCGTGCAGGGGACGCCGGTGGTCTCTACGTTTTACGGTTTTACGCCTGTGCCAGCCGGTTCGGTTGTTTACAATTTAGGGTTACGATTTGTAGCCTTATATTTGGTTTACAGTTGTTAGTTTCAAGCCTTGCACGTGCCATAAGTAAGTCGGGTGGTGCGGCACGTGCATTGCTATATTATATACTATGTTATATGTGTTTACAAAATAAAGTTCATTTAATATGAATAAAGTTATTTATATCTGTGTCACGGTGTGGAAGGCGTAAAGCGGACTGCACCGTGGCCTTATTTTTCCATAGTTGACTATAATAAAGCATTATATTATATATTTGTGTTTGTGTATTTATTTCGGGAAGGGGGGGTAAAGAGGGCGTCGCATTGGCGCTACCTCAGTCAAGAAAGCCCCAGGCGAGAGCATGGAGCAAGAGGGGCACATGACTGAGGGGACGACAGGCAGCCCTCTCCCCCCTCCCGTTTTCCTGTTTGTCACTAAATTTGCTGAGTCAGCTAGGGGGGCCGGCGGGCAAGGTTGATTGACGGCCCTGAGCTGGCGATTGATAGGTGTGCATCACCTTACTGGGCTTAGGGGTGGGGGCCACTATATATATGGGTGCCCACCCCGTTTAGGTCACTTTTTCTATTGACCAGGGAAGCTTTCCCTCCCTCCCACCCCTTCTCTTTTCTGTTTTTGGCGGTTGGTTATCAAGCTGGCATAGCGCAAGGGTTAACCACCTTAGGTGTGGTTTGACCCGTGGTGCACAGGCCCTCGGCCTAAGTGCAGGACACTCCTTGGGCTTGTGCCTTGGTGAATCCTAGCGTGACAATGGCTGCCGTGCAGGGGACGCCGGTGGTCTCTACGTTTTACGGTTTTACGCCTGTGCCAGCCGGTTCGGTTGTTTACAATTTAGGGTTACGATTTGTAGCCTTATATTTGGTTTACAGTTGTTAGTTTCAAGCCTTGCACGTGCCATAAGTAAGTCGGGTGGTGCGGCACGTGCATTGCTATATTATATACTATGTTATATGTGTTTACAAAATAAAGTTCATTTAATATGAATAAAGTTATTTATATCTGTGTCACGGTGTGGAAGGCGTAAAGCGGACTGCACCGTGGCCTTATTTTTCCATAGTTGACTATAATAAAGCATTATATTATATATTTGTGTTTGTGTATTTATTTCGGGAAGGGGGGGTAAAGAGGGCGTCGCATTGGCGCTACCTCAGTCATGGGCTAGTGAGTCCAGCCACATAAGTGCTGTGTGTTTTTTTGTTCAGCAAGCAGTGACGTTAACTGTTTTGCTAAATATTATTCTTTTCACATTTTTTATTTAATTTTATTAAAAACCCCTCAGTGTTTTGCTCACCTCAGTCCATCAGTGAAATGAACTTGTTGGGCTAGTGAACCCAACCACTTAAGTGCTGTGTGTTTTTTGTTCAGCAAGCAGGGCAGCTAACTGTTTTGCTGTTAAATTCTTTTTCAAATTTTTTTTAATGATTGACTGTGTGATGACTATTGTACTAAGCAAAGCTTTAAGGTTGCTGTAGTACTAGTAAGAAAGAAAATAATTTTGCACATTTTCGTAGCAGAAGTAGTACAACTATATCTGTCTGCTTCTGTATCTGATTTAAAGTTAAAATTGTTTAACCCCATAATATAATAATTATAAGTTATACTCTATTAATATTATATAAATTAATAATATCAATTAATAAATAAAATAATATATTGATAACCTCACTTTAGCTTAGTGGGCTTGAGCGCGTCTGCCCTTGCCTGGAGGTAGACTTAGAATAGGAAGGAAATATAGCTTTAGCATAGTAGTAGGCTCTTTGGCCCATGTAAATTTAAAATATAAAATACTGCTAGTAGTTTTACTAGTTAGTGTATTATAGTTAAACTTGAGTTAATAACACCATTTAGTGGCTTTAGTTAACCAATTTTTAAATAACTTGAGGACTTTGGCAGACTGCACATAACGGTACAGTACAGTTGTGCATATTCTTTCATCAGTAGCACTAAAGATAAAGTTCCTCTAATTTTTTCCATTCTATTTTTTTTTAAATCATATTTTTCTTTAATAAGCTATTTACCCTGGTCCCCTACTTTTAAACACAACACACACAAAACATAACATTTGAAAATAAATTCCTTTTGGGACTAAGAAAAGGAGGGATGGACAGGCTCCATCTACCACAACCACCACCAGCAGCAGCAGTTCTTCTAAGATGCAGCCTTTGCATCAGTCTAGTCGGACAAGTAGGCCAAGCTCACGGTTATTATTTGGGGACTCATCCAATAAAGTAAAGGCACCAATAGCAGGCAGTAGTAGTGCTGCTAGGCCCACTAGCTCTATGTTTTTTTATGGAAAGCCAAAAGCACCAGAAGCACCTTCAAAGTTAAAGGGTAGTACAACTAGTACTACTACTAGACCAGTGAGTAAAAAGAACTGCCTATTGCCCCAATATGCAAATTACCAAGAAGAGCAAGTTTAGCAGCAAGACTGAGAGTGGTGTTCCCAAGGCAATCTCGTCCGTTCTCACGGAGGCTTTTTGTAAATAATCCACCTCCCAAGACAACCACCTCCACCACCACCACAAGTGCTGTGCCTGCTGTTCCCACCGGTACCTCCACACCATTTCCTCCTAGCACCACCTGTAGCAATCCACCAAGTCCTTACAATATTTTTGTAAAGATAGTTAGAGAGATGGCTACACAAAGTGGAACTCCATCTAGCAAGGTACCAGAGGAGCGTGAGACTGAGAGGCCAAGTGCAGAGTTAGACTCTGTTCTTCCTGCTAGTACTACTAGTAGTATTCAAACTAGTCATGATATCAGTCTAGCAGGAATTCCATTTGATCTGGCTAATGAAGAACTTGATTTTGAGCCAGAGGAAGTGGAGTAGAGAATAGAGGAGATGAGTGGTCAGGAATCAGCTTCTTCAGGGAGCAGTCTATGAATGAATAGTGCACAATTTTCCCCTGAGCCTCCACCTTCTTCGCTACTACAATCATCATTACCACCAACAGCAAAACCTAACAAATCTGGTAGAATTAAAGAAATTAGCAGTCCCGCTAGCTTTTCTATGGCCAGTACTCCTATTTGCACTGGCACAGTTACCAGTGCCACCACCAGTACTGTAACAGTGCGAATGAGAAGAACAACCACTGTAGAGAGCCTAGAGGTGAAGAGTGAGATTTATGTGCCATCTCTCAGTGTTCGCAGAACTAGTCCTGCTGCTGCTCATCCACCAAGAGCAGTAGAAGCAGCATCCAAAAGTGCACAGTCCAAGGCTCTCCACGCCCCAATTTGGGAGCACTATAAAAGTGTAGAAGAAGGGAGCTGTGGAAGGTGCAAACATTGTGGGAAGCTAATAAGCAGAGGGAAAGTATCTGGACATTTCACCAGTGCTGCCATGAAGCCTCATCTCAGCACTTAGGTGGGGCAGGCTGCATAGCTGGTGGCTGTGGTACTACTACAACAACTAGTATCATCTCCAGAGAGAGTGGAAAAACCCCAACAGCTGCTTCTTAGCCAATAGCAGCTAAAGGTAGTGCTGGCAGCCAAAGACCAAGGCAGGTTGGAGCACTGCAACATGTCCAGCTCATCCTGGAAGGATTTGGGGGATTCCACTCCAGGAGGTCAATGTCCAAACAGCAGGCCAATAAAATAACCCGACTTACTGGGCAGTTCATTGCTGTTGAAGGGGCATCCTTCTCCATGATTGAAGGGGAGCCTTTCAAATAATTGATGGCGGCTGTGGCTTCACAATACACAGTTCCCTCACGTTCCACTTTCAGTAGGAATATTGTCCCCTCACTGTATCGGTCCTGTGAGGAGCTTTCCAAGGCTGCTGGTCAGTGTGTAAATTTCACAACAGATTTGTGGAGTGCACCTAGCGGGCAGCATGCCTTTCTTTCCTTGACAGCAGAGTGGTAGCAGCCCGGTGTGTCTAAGGAAGCTGCTGCAGCAGGCTACCAATCATTCCTTCTCCATGCAGAAATGATGGATGAAAAGCACACTTCCAAAAATATTCTGCATGCAATAAGGAAAATGTTTTACCTTTGGGTGGGAGCAGAGGCGGGCACCAATGTTGAAGTTGGGTTTGTGGTAACTGATGGAAGTGCAACCATGGTAAAACCGCTGCAAGATGGTCATATTGTTGGTATGCGCTGTGCAGCCCACATCATCCATCTTATAGTCAAGTCAGCAATGTCAGAAGGAAGTAATGTAACAGCAGTAGTTCTGTCACGATGCAGAAAGATCGCTGGGCACTTCCACCACAGTGTTAAGGCTAGCCGACTTTTGAGGGTAGAGCAAGGTCTTCCTGTACACTGTCTACGACAAGATGTAAGTACGTGGTGGAACTCCACTTTAGATATGCTGGACAGGATTTTGGAGCAGCAGAGGGTAATCCAAAATCTTACAACAATATTGGGTTTACATCTCCATGGAATAGGGAGGATTGGACAGTGATCGCTCAGCTAGTGGCAGTCCTTAAACCATTTAGGGATGCTACTGAAAATGTAAGCTCAAGCACTGCCAGTCTGCCCCAGGTAATCCCAGTGTTCTACCATCTAGGCAGCAAGATGGATGTGTTCCTTGAAAACTGTGAGGCTGTTCAAGGTGGCACTCTACATCCTGACGTAGCAGCTAAAGTCAGGAAGCTGAAGGATCTGCTAAAATTATGGCTTCGCAAACAAATTGAAGAAAGTCCCCAAATGATGCTAGCGTGCCTTTGCGATCCAAGGATTAAGGGAAAGCTAGCAATCAAATTGAAGATTCTCAGTAGCTCTTGATTCAAAATGTGCATGACTGGCAGCGTAAAAGGGGAATGATGTCCTTGGAGCGAGAGGTGCAGGAGGAAGAAGAGATGATGTTGTCTGCTACTCCTAGCAGCTACATCAGCAGCAGTGCCACAAGCAGCACAACACAGCTAAGTGGAGCAGCTGCATTTTGGGAAGAGGCACTTGGGAGTATAGTCGGACCCAGTGACAGAGCTAGCAGCAGAAAGGAGAGTAGTGCTGCTCAAATGGTCAAAGTTTACCTCTGTGAAGTTCCTTCCGTGCCTAATGTTGACCCTCTTAGCTACTGGGATGAAAAGCTTGGGCCTAATGTTTGAGCTCTGGAAGTCCACTCCCAAACGTCAAGGACTGACAGTGTTTGGATGCTTTACCCTGAGGTGAAACAGGTGAGCGATTAGTCAATTGCCTACTCATTCACCTTTTCCCGTTTCCAATGCTGCTGCTGCTGCTGCTGCTGGTGCCAGTGTCTTTTGCCAGCCAGTTTACTTCCTGGCTAAACTCATGTCCAAAATGCCCCAATGGTAAAGGTAGTTTCTCCCCCCTGGCTGTGTCTGTTTGCGGTGTGGCAACGCCTGCTACCTCCGCCGGTGTAGCCAGCTTACACTATGGCCTAGTGTTTGAGCTCTGGAAGTTCCCTGCCTAACATCATGGACTGACAGTGTTTCGCTAATTGCCCACTCATTCACCTTTTCATTTTTCAAACATCTATTTTTTCTTTGTAAATCTTGCTTTTTCCTTCCTTTCATTTAATTTTTTACATCTGATTCACAACCAACCAAACAAAACACTCACATATACAAAATTCACAAGAATCTTTCCTGTTATTTGCCCTGGCCTTTACTTCTACACTCACTTGTCTACAATTAACACTATAGCTTACACTTAACCCTATAAGTTTTTTGCCCCCTTTCTTCTTTCAAATACCTTCAAACGGTTCCGTATTTTCCGACAGTACTGTATTTTGCATCCTGTCAACTTCGGTAAGTAAGTATGCCCTTGGTAAGTATGCAAATGTAGGTAAAAATAAATATAATAAAACTACTTTTATAATATAATAAAATAAATATAAGAAATGTACCGATTATTTTTAATAACACCCATTGCATCTAAAATTGGATACTATTAATCTTTAACCAAATCAGTGGACTACTACTATTCTTAACCTTATAAGTCTAAGCTTATTTTGCATTTTTGCCCCACATTCTTCCATCTGCATACCTGCCAACAGCCCCTATTTTTCCGGGACAGTCCTGTTTTTTTTGTCCTGTCCCGTCAAATTTGGGTAAACTAGGTATGCAAATGTAGGTAGGTAGAATAAATAAATAAATAAATAAATATAATAAATGAAATAACTTTAAGAAATGAACCCCCTTATTTTTAACACACATTAAATTTAAAAAGAGATAATATTAATAATAGATCTTAAACCAAGCCAGTGCACTACTACTATTCTTAACCTTACAGACCGATCATTAATATTGTATATTATCATACCACATTTTTGTTACAGTAATATCTTTAGATCATATAGTGTCTGTATTTGTAGTACAGTGTTGATTTTAAACTTGTGTACACTTTTTTTTATATAATAGATATATATCTATATATATATCTATATATATATATCTATATATATATATATATATATATATATATATAGTATATTTATCACTTCACTTTCATATTTATTCAGATTTTTAATATAATGTTATTTATTTATATATACACATTGACTGGCTATCTTTGCACTGTCACTTTATATATAGACTGGTCGGTTTGCACTGTCACTTTAAATTGTTATGTAGGATCGGGTGTGTCCGACCCCTTAATCACTTGCTGTTGCATAAATACTTGAATGTGTGCACTGTTTCTAAGGCTTGAGAAAGACTTGTGTGTCGAAACGTTGCCTGTGTGAAATAAACTCACCTTACCATTTGAGTGCTGAGCCTCTGCTTCTTTATTTTGGATTTAAATATTCCTAGTCACCAATGAAAACTTGTATACATTCTTATAAGAAGGAAAATATTCTGTAGTAGAATCAACTGCAAAACCTATTATTGACATATAAAAACAGTTTAAAACCACATCCTACAGCTGAAACTTTACATAAATAGTATAGATTATATTCTAGGATAGCTACTAATGGTTGTTAGCATTCCTGAATATGTATTTATTTCTGGAGGTGTCCTGCCATTATATCAACACATAAACATATCTTAGTGGAAACATACATAAAATTATATATGCATAGTTTCAAAAATATATAACATGATGTTCAGTATTCTCAACTGATTCAGAAAGTTGGTGGAAACTAAAGTGACAAATCTATGTAATGACTAGGAGAGAGTATGTTATCAAGTGTCTTGACTTTCTGTGCTGCATATCTTATCCCCAATGGCAATACTTTTTCATACCCTGGAACTAAATTTAAGATTGGGAGGTGTTTTTTAACAATTCATATCATACTTTCAAAATCTTTATTATAAGAAGCTCATTCAGATTTTTTTTAAAATCTTTTTATTTTATTATTAGAAGTTGTTAAAGAATGATTTATGGGCTTCCTTTATAATAAATAAGTTCCTGCTCTCTCTTTTGGGCTTAGTATTTTGAAATCTCCAGAGCACGAGGATAATAACCTTTAATAGGTAAATTATTGTTTCTTCAGACAGCAATTCAAAATCATTGTCATTTGCCTTGAGCGCAAATATTCACCTATTAGTATGTTATTGATTACATGTTTGGATGACAACTTTCTGCATGTAAAATTAAATAACCTAATGTAGATTTTATGTAAATTAGAGATCTAATCTCTGTGTGAGGTAAATTAGTTGCAAGTTCCAAATCTAGAAACACTTTTTTTGAGTCACTTTGGAGTGACTTCATACCTCACATCCAATCCCTTACCAAATCCTCCTACCTTCACCTGAAAAACATATCCTAAATTCTCCTACTCCTCACACATGAAACTACCAAAACCGCCTTTCACCTCTCAAATCTGTCCTCAACAATGCAGCTAGATTAATCTTTCTCTGTCATGCTTCAGCTGCTCCTCTGTGCCAATTCATTCACTGGCTCCCCATACCCTTCAAACACCCAAATTTAAATTTCTGACTCTGACCTACAGAGCCCCATATATCTCTACCCTTTTTTCCAAATACACCCCTAAATGCCCCCCTCGTTCCTCTCATGACCTTCGTCTCTCTTCTACCATGATTACCTCTTCCCGCTAATGCATCCAGGATTCCTCCAGATTGTAAACTCATTTGAACAGGGCCCTTCTCTGTTCTGTAAGTCAAATTGTTATGTTATATACTGCTTGTTATGTCCTGTCTACCCATTGTTCAGTGCTACGGAATTTGTCGGTCCTATATAAAACAATAATTAATAATAATTTCACCCATGCTCTACCCTTTCTCTGGAACTCCCTTTCCCGTGCTGTCAAATTTTCTCTCTTGTATGCTCTCTGAAAAGCAATCACAGTTCCATCGTGCCTAGGTTCTAGCACTTACACTTACACATCCATGCTATCACACACACACTCATTCATTCATTTATTCACAGATTCATTCCCTCAATCATTCAAACACCCTCCCCCACCCCCTTACCTGCACTGCAGCTCTCTGGATGCCTCTCACAGACTTCAGCAGAGGGCGCGGCCTCCCTCTGCGTTCTCTTGTACTGCACAGAGGAAGCAGGACTGGAGCAGAGTCATGTGATGTCACGTGAACTCTGCTGAGTTCCGCTTCCTCTGTGCAGTACAAAAGACCCTCCCACAGGTAAGCAGCAGGGCTCTTGTGATCCCGGTTGCCCTGGCTGCCGATGTCACACGAGCCTCTCACGTTGGACGCCCCTGTTCTATCCATATGTTCTCTTCAAATGTTCCCACCCTGAGTTTGTTGTTTGTTCTTTTCATTTCTAATTGGCATTTTATCTGTAAGCGTAGTATCTCCCAGTCTGGTACCTCTTGAGCCACTTTCTGGTTAGACAGACTTTTGCTGCTTATTTAGTTTAGGCCATTCCAGATGTAATAGAGCAATACTTGGTTTCTTATGCAGCTCTGTTATTCCCATGTTTCTAATTGTTTTGTAGACCATATCCATGAAAATATTAAATTTTTCATAATACCACCAAATGTGTGTGTAAGTACCTGATTTCTTTTGACATCTCCAACAACATGATGATACTGTGGGAAAAATCTTATGTATAAATGTTGGTAACAAGTACCATCTCTGTATAATCTTATATTGTGTTTCTAATATATTTAAGCATGAGATAGAGAGTTCAAGTCTATGTATTATATTTATCCATTCCTCATATCTGATTTCAAAGTCTGGGTCTTTTTACCATTTGTTTATATTAGTTGTGAATGTCTCTTTCTTTCTCCCCATTAATATAGCACTTTCTGTTAGTCTGCTTATCTTGAGCTCCTTCTTTGATAGTAGATCTATGCTTAATTCTGATCTATCTACCTGATTCATAAGGGCCTGGGATATGCCACTTTTGATTCTAAGATATGTGAATACTTCTCTAGCTGGAAGGTCATTATCTGTCTTTAAGTCGTTGAATGATTTAATTGTGTTATCCTTAAGAAGATCTTCTATATGTCTAATTCCTTTTTCTCTCCATTTTTATAAATCTATATCTTCAAATAGCATTTCTAAAATTATAATAGATATATTGTGACGGTTTCTAATATTTCTCCAGAAACCCAAAAGATTAAATATTATAAAGTTATCTATATTTCTAATTAAATTATCTGATTTTTCCTGGGTCAGCCACATTAGCAGATCCAAGTCTATTCCATTAATTTGAGCTTGTTCTATAGCATACCATCCTTCACTTTTACTATCAGGTATTTGCCATCGGCTTAAATAAAACAGGAAATATGCATCATAATATCTGCTTATATCTGGGAGGTTAAGGCCACCCTCTTTTCGGTTTTTGAATAACCAAGGGTATAAATCTAAAAATGTATAGTCAATCTGGGAGAATATACGCTTTCAAAATCATTATATCTCCAGGTTTCCCCATTCTTTAATATACTTAGTCATCGTTTCCCTTATTATTCTATAATTGGTTTCTATCATTTTAGAGGGGTCGCTCGTAATTTCTTTACATTGATAATTTTGAGATATTGAATTTGTAATTTGATAGCTTTCCATATTTCTCATAACACCTCTTTTACAGATCTTTTTGGTTCTAGTAAAGTAAGTAGAATATCGTGTGCTTATTGATTTGTCTTCCGGGCCTGCTGTTACTCCTATTGTTTTTTTTGTTTCTCCTTATATGTTGAGCAAGGGGCTCCAATGATAGTACATATAAGACGGGTAATAAGTGACAGTCTTGTTCCGTTTTTAATAATAAATCCTTCTGAACATACTCCAGCTCCTATTATTCTAGCAGTGGGGATAGGATATAAGATCTTGATTGCGTTAAAGAATTTCCCTTCAAATAAAAATTTATGTAGTGTCTGAAAGAGAAATCTCTAATCTACTCTTTGCTTTTCTGCATCTAGAGTTAGTATCGTAAATGGTCTTTCTGCCAGCCACAACCTCCAAGATATTAATCAGCCTTCGGTATGATTAGTAGAAGATCTACCTGTTATAAAGCCTACTTGGTCTTTAAGTATTAAAAGTGGAACTAATTCTTTCAATCTTTCAGCTAATAGTGTGGAATATATTTTAATATCACAATTAATAAGGGATATTGGTCTATAGTTCCCTATATTTGATGGATCTATGTTAGGTTTTAATATAGGCATAATATTAGCCTGTAATAATTCTATTGGAAGGGTCTCTGATGTAGTCCCTATCCCTGTCCAAGGAACTTCCAGCCATGTGTCCCTTTCCCTGTCCGAGGAACTTCCAGCCGTGTGTCCCGTTCCCTGTCCAAGGACCTTCCTAATGGCCAGGAGTGATCTGATCATCATCAGCCCAATTTTTGAGTTTTTAACTGCTTTACTCACAGCAATTGACCTGGAAGCACCCTTGACTCCATAAGAGCACAAGTATGTGGGGACAAATCTTAACCCATGTAATGCCACGATGATGTCATACACAATCATGGCATTGAAGGGGTTAACTCTGCACGATCGCTCTTAATGCAGCAATCGGGCAGCAGGGGAGGGTTGGGACTGGTCTCCACACTCATATGGAGACTGAAGAAAGCTTTCTCCTTGTCCTTGAAGCTGCCCCTGTATAAAATGTGTATTAACCCTAAGGGGGAGCGTTCAGGCAGCAGGGGAGTGTTGTAGCAGGTCCGGACACTTGTGTGGGGACCCAATCAATGAACATCCCCCATCTCTGAAGCTGCATGTGGCAGCTGAAAACACGATAGTCGGTTTACTGCCGATTGCGTTTTGAGCCTACAGAATCGCTTCAAGGGCTCACGGTGGCTGTTGTGATCCACTTGACGGCAGCAGCAGTGCCCCTGCAATCACCACAATTGTGGCTACATTTTTTGGATGACCAGGTATGCCACAGAACCGCTGAGCCCACTTGAGGATGGCGTACCTGGTATGTCACCGGACATGAAGTGATTAAACGCGACCTACGTTCATCCCTTTATGACCACAGTGTACCCATCTTCTGATGGCTACTTCCAGCAGGATACTGCACCATGTCACAAAGCTCACATCATCTCAAATTGGTTTCTTGAACATGACAATAAGTTCACTGTACTACAACTGCCTTCACAGTCACCAGATCTCAATCCAATAGAGCACCTTTGGGATCTGGTGGAATGGGAGATTCACATCAGCCGACAAATCTGCAGCAATTGCGTGATGCCATTATGTCCATGTGGATCTAAATCTCTGAGGAATGTTTCCAGCACCTTGTAGAAAGAATGCCACTAAGAATGAAGGCAGTTCTGAAGGCAAAAGAGGTTCCAACCTGGTATTAGCAAAGTGTACATCATAAAGTGGCCAGTGAGTGTAGATACTTTGAAAATCTCTTGGCGATTTATTAACATTTTTCCTAACTTTACTCTGCTCTTTTAATAAAGCAGGTCTTGCACCATAATCCACAATGATCCAGGCATTATTTGATATATTTTGAAATATGATGATGATAATTCATACTTTCTAACCCATGTTCATTGTTGTTCAATGTACAGACATTGTTGTAGCTTCTTTATTACAAAATGCACCTTGTGGTTAGTATCATATTTTGTTGAGGTTTTATTACATACATATCAGTATGTAGCGAATGTTAGTGAAACTAGTCAAATTAGACCACTGGTATGAATGAAAATAAGCATTGCATTACATTTTTAGAAATCGTTTTTTTCCACCTCACTGAAGTCCTTGGGAGATGAATGTGGAGGAGAAAGTACACTGTGGGAAGAGCCGCGGCATCTTTTTTTTTTTTTTTTTAACGTAAATTTTTATTCAGATTTTTTGTTTTTTTGCGAGAAAAGATAAACAAAATTGTATTAATGTACAGAGATAACACGAGTACAGTGTACAAGTCATACAGATGACATAAGTAAGATCGTTGAAATCATTTGAAAATGACAAAGAGCATTAAAAAGAAAACAGAAAACAACATAAAAGAAAAAACAGAGTGCACTTACGAAAGTTGCATACATGTAAAGTCAACATTTCTTGATGTACTACAGGAGTCAAAAGAGCTGAACCGTATTGTGTGTGCTATGTAACCATATGTCCCATTTAGCGTAAAAGGTAGGAATTCTATTTTGGGCAGTGGAAATCTTGAATTCGTGCCAGCAATTGGAGTTTATACCTTGAATAACTGCTTTAAGAGAAGGTGTCAGATTAGAATTCCAACATTTAGTGATGTTATATCTCGCTGAAATCAGCGCGTGCAGAATAACGGACTTATGAAAATGGGAATATTGGTCTATATTAATGTTGAGTAGCGCTAGAGGGGCATCCAGAATAACAGGAAACCTACAAAGGGTTGACAAGAATTTGCCAATCTTCCTCCAAAATGCAAGTATTTTGGGGCATTGCCACCATATGTGAAGAAATGAACCTACATCCGAGCACCTCCAGCAGGTGTTAGAAGTCTGATTAAATAATGCCAGTCGGGACGGCGTAAGGTACCAACGATATAACAGTTTCTTGGAAGTTTCTAGGTGACTAATACATTTAGACACAGAGGTTATAACCGTATGTGCCAACTGCCACTGATCTGCAGTGAAGGAAGTATGAAATTCAGATTCCCATTTAAGTTTGTAGGAGTCAGGGAGGTCTAAGTAAGTTTTAAGTAATAGTGAGTAGCACCGTGAGATGCCTTTATGGTGTTTATTATGTTGCGTCAGCCATTGAAGCAGATCCGAGTCATTTTGATTAGGAGGCATTGTGATGGACTGGCAGGCGTGGCGTAATTGTAGGTATTTATAAAAGTCTTTGTTGCTAATGTGAAATTTAGTATGAAGGATGTCAAATGGAATCGTAGTTACACCGTCCCAGATGTCTGACATACGCTGTACTCCCTTGTCAATCCAGACCTCTAAATTTAGGTCGGGTATCGCTGCCTCAAATATTTTAATAGACAGAGATAACGGATTAGTTTGAAATAGATTGGTAGGAATAACAAACCGATGCCATAATTGCGAGATTGCTTCTAAAGTAGGATGAGAGTATGACAAGATGGACCGGAACAAAAATGCC
This sequence comes from Spea bombifrons, assembly GCF_027358695.1. NCBI lineage: Eukaryota > Metazoa > Chordata > Amphibia > Anura > Pelobatidae > Spea > Spea bombifrons. Next base: position 71,890,238 of record NC_071089.1, on the reverse strand, counting down.
GCAATAAGAATATCATGAATATCACAGGGGCCAAGCTCTCTCATCTCCATCTCCACCCACAATTTAGAGACGTCCCTATTCCATAAATATTTAAGTTGATCTAACAGGGTGGCCCTGTAGTACTGGAGAATAGAAGGGCAACCAATGCCCCCGTTTCTCAAAGGTAAGTAAAGAGTTTCTGCCCTAACCCTTGGTTTCTGTTTGTTCCATATATATTGCATTATGATGCTTTGTAGCTTCTGAATGTAAGCTAACGGGAGAAAGATTGGGACAGTACGGAACATGTATAGTATTTTGGGAAGGATCATCATTTTAATGGCCGCTACTCTGCCTAACCAGGAAACGCCCAAGGAAGGCAAGTGCGAGATCGTGTGTTTCATGTTCTTCAATAACACAGCATAGTTTTCTTCAAAAAGACGCTTGCTAGGGAACGTCAATTTTATCCCCAAATAAGTGAGTGAGGTGGTTGTCCAGGAAAATGGAAATCTAGATTTAAGGACATTAACTATTTTAGGGGAAAGGCCCATATTAAGAATTTGAGATTTAGTTTCATTGATTTTGTAATATGAGATGGCTCCAAATTTCTTTAAAATATCAAGTATGGATGGAAGGGATGACAAAGGGTCCCTGCAAGCTATGATTATATCATCAGCGAATAAACCGATGCGATGGTCCTTCTCACCTATCGGCAAGCCCGATATCAAAGGATCAGTTCGGATTGATTCGGCCAGGGGTTCCATCACAAGAGCAAAAATGAGGGGCGACAAGGGACAGCCCTGACGTGTGCCATTCGATATATTAAATCTAGGAGATAAGAATCCTGAGGAATAAACCACAGCAGAGGGGTGAGAATACAGGGCCGTAATAGCCGAGAGTATCTTGCCTGCGAAGCCAAATTTTGCCAGAACCGATGACAAAAAACCCCAATGTACCCTGTCGAACGCCTTCTCCGCATCCAAGGAAAGTAGCAGAGAAGGCATCCGACGAGTCTCCGCAAAGTAAGTCAAGTCGATAAATCGTCTAGTTCCATCTACCGTTTGTCGGTCCTTAACAAAGCCAACTTGGTCGTTGTTAATTAAATATGGAAGGATGTCGTTAATCCTATTAGCCAGAATTTTAGTATATAGTTTTAGATCAATGTTTAGCAAAGAGATCGGTCGAAAATTTTCGGGCCTACTGGGAGCTTTACCTGGTTTAGGGAGTGTGATGATAATTGCATGTAGCATTTCAGGAGGAATGGTACCTGTATTAAGAATTTCATTAAAGACTAGATGAAGTTGAGGAGATAAAATATGGGAATATTTTTTATAATACTCCCCAGTAAGTCCGTCTGGGCCTGGAGATTTATTTGGTTTCAAAGAGGAGATCGCCGATAGTATCTCCTCTGTTGAAATGGGTTTATTTAAAAGAAGTAAAGTGGCATCGTTAAGAGAGGGGAGGTTAATAGCTTCCAAAAAGGAAGAAATGGAGGGCGGCGTTGGCTGAGGAGTATTCGGATCCAAATGTAGGTTATATAAATCCTTATAGTAATCTGCTAATGTGTTTGTGATCAACTGTGGGTTCAGGACCCTTCGACCCCTTTTGTCATAGAGAAATGGAATTTTAGATTTTGCTATTTTCGTTTTGAAACGATTCGCTAAAAGTTTGCCAGCCCTGTTACCCTGCCAGTAGAAATGGGTTTTTGTCCTTTGAAGAAGATAGTCGAATTTGAAGTTTAAAAGTTGATAGAGTTGGAAACGTAATGATTTGAGTTCTTTAAGCAAAGTAGGATCTCTGGATACTTTGTGTGTGTCCTCAATGAGTTTAATCTTGTGCATAATGTCTTGTGTCTTAGCTAATCTGTTTCTTTTTTGGGCAGAGGCCAGTTTAATAAAGGTACCACGCAAGACAGCTTTGTGAGCACACCAATTCGTAAGAACGTTGGTATCTGAAGGGGAGTTAAAATAAAAGAATTCATTCAGGTCCCTTTCAATTGTAGTAGTAGCGTTTGGGTCTCCCAAAATGGAGTGATTGAGTCTCCAGGGGGTAGTAGGTGGGGTGTTAAATTGCTCCTTAATGGATATTGATACAGGGGCGTGGTCTGACCATGATATAATACCAATTGTGGAGGAGATAATTTTCTGGAGAAGCCATTTGTCCACCATAATGAGATCAATACGCGAGTATGTGTGGTGTGGGTTAGAGAAGAACGTATAGTCTCTCTCATCAGCGTGAAGGGTTCTCCATGTGTCATATAGGTCTTCTTTAAAGAGTAAGTTATAAATATCTGTATTTTTGTCCGATATGTCGTGAGGGTTCTTATCCATACGGGGGGAAAGGACCTTATTAAAATCCCCAGCCAATATAATCGCCCCATACCTATGTTTGTCGAGAGCCTTGAGTAGGTGAGAAAGAAATCTCCCCTGTCGCTTATTGGGAGCATAGAGTGAAACAATAGAAAACTTCACGTTATTAATGTCACAATTTAAAATAATATATCGACCATTAGCATCACACGTAACATCAATCAAGCGGAACGCCACCGAGTTCTTAATAGCTATAAGTACGCCTCTTTTTTTTTTTGTATTCGGCGTAAAAAAGATATTAGGAAAGTGTTTGTGTTTAACCCTAAATGTGTCAGAGTCAAGCAGGTGAGTCTCTTGTGCGCAGATTATGTCACATTGCAAGTTGCGACATTCTTTCCAAAATAAATTTCGTTTAAAGGGGCTATTCAAGCCTTTCACATTTAGGGTAGATATTTTAACTACCATTGTGATAAATTAAGTGGATTGGATGAGATAACGCACCTGCCCAACTCCAACAATGAAGTGGTGTACCATCGAGAGCAACATGCACATAAAAAAAAAAAAAAAAAAAAAATTTGAACGAGTTAAGTGCAACAAAAACAGGAAACGTGCAACTCTAGATAACAACAATAGTGTTCTGTGAGAACAAGCCGAAACCATTAGGTTTACAGTGGCAAAGGAGGGCGTGGAGATACACAAATTTTGTAAAGACATTAAGGCAGAGAGTGTAACTGACTGCCCAACCCTGAATGAAGATGAAGAGATGTCACTAACCATACACGGCTAAAGAATGTCCATTCAGGAAGGAACTGGAGCATCAAGCAAGGGAGGTTGACGGGGGGACCAGGTGTGTTGGACGGGAAGGACAAAGGATCTGTGATTCCAGAAAGGTGGATAGCACATAGCCATGTACATCTTGAGGAGTCCTGGTTTTCAAGTAGGAGATCGGGATCTTGAATGGGAGCGTCTGTGTCCCCGCGGTGGATCCACTGAGGAAGACTTTCTGACAGTGGTCCATTCTTGGTGGAGAGGGGGAGGTCTCTTCTTATGCGGCGATGTATAAGTCTCTTGTACAGAGTCAGGAAACCACTTGTTAATTAGGTGAAGTGCTGCATTGGGGTGATGAAGTGCATGAGTGGCTCCATTCCTGGTGATAAGAAGTTTCACAGGAAATCCCCAACGATAAGGGATTCCCTTTTCTCGAAGAATTGCGGTGGAAGTAGAGAACGCTCTTCGTCTTTTTAAAGTAGCGGCTGATAAGTCAGCAAATAACGCTATTTTAGAGAAGCGTTCAGGCAGTGTATGAGTATTCCTGGCTGCTTTAAGAACTTCCTCTTTATATTGGAAGAAATGGATCCTAGCCAGGACATCTCTGGGTACGTCCTTGGAGAGATGAGAAGGTTTCGGAATCCTGTGGACCCTATCAATAGCCATATCTCGTTGATCCGCTTGAGGTGTAAGAGTTGTAAAATAATCAATGAGAAAGTCTCTGAGATCCGCAGCTTGTACTGATTCAGGGATTCCACGGAATCTAATATTGTTTCGTCTAGACCTGTCCTCTAGATCTTCCAATTTCAGTTTGAGTTCGAATAAATCGTCAGTCGTTTCATTTTGAGTGTCTACTAGAGCGTTGTGGGCCTCAGTAAATTCCCCCATTTTTTCCTCAAGGTGTGCAGTCCTTTCCCCTATACTGGCAACTTCCTTGGATAAGGTACTTAGGGAGGACATAAAGTCTTGCTGTAGAGACTCCCTGAATTCTTGAAATAGAGATCTAATAGTGGTTTCTATAGTAGGTGAAAGGGTAGCGTCTCCCATTAAGGCTGTGGAAGCAGCTTCTTCCGAAAGTGTAGCAGACGTTGTCGGGGTGGGTTTGGGAGGCATGGTTGAACACATAGAAGTATGGATAGGTGATAGTGAACTATAGTCACTTTGTGTATTTTCCGTTGAAGAAAGTAAATTAGATAACGACTGGTTATTATCTTTTGGAGAGTAAAATGTGGTAAGTTTGAGCGGGGTTTGTTTTTTAGATCGCCGGCTGGGCATAATGTGAGTTGATGCAAAATTGGAGAGAGCGTAGTAATCTGTATCAGGATACTTTCACATGCCCTTCGGGTGTCAAAGATATGAACACAATAACATAAAGGCCGTTCTTGTATACTACTGCTCTCCTGTGATATTGAGTAATTACGAATTTTTTTTTTTTTTTTTTTTTTTTTTTAATTTTATTATTATTATTATTTTTTTTTTTTTTTTTTTTTTTTTTTTTTGTTAATGAGTTTTCTGGAATGCCCTAGTCCATATATCTGCCGAAAATCGGACAATAATGTGAAAGATTGCTCTTGTGCCAGAAAGCTGCAAATACCAGTCTGGTTTTATAGCAGGGATTAGAAGGTGCCCCGGCTGGGAGATGTCTCAGCGTGCGCACGTGTAGAATGGCGGAGAGCCGTTGGAAAGGCGTCTCTTACCCCGTGTGTTCCCGGCTTAAAGCTGCGTGGAAGTGCCGTTTCCGCGACCGGAGCGGCAGAGATGGTGCAGCCGCTCCCAGGAGTCAGCAGAACTTCGTCCGTGCAAAGCAACGGATGGTGGCCGTGAAGCAGCAAGGATGGGAGGTAAGATGGCGCTCGTTTCGCGCCGTTTTGCGTCGGGACCGCCGTCTTCTCCGTCCTTCACACCGGTCTTGGTGTGAGGTGTGGCCAGTGAGTGCTCCGGTGCTAACAGCGTTCCGGGACTCAGTGTGCCGGTATTTTAGCCGGTTGGTGAGCTGAGTTGTGCCGGTTTTGTCAGGGTTGTGAGGAGAGGAGCTCAGCCGTGCATCCTCTCACTTCAGCTGCAGGCCACGCCCGGCATCTTAAAGAAGATAGTTGCACATGTACACTGAAAAAGACTTAATGAAAGAAAATGTGTTCACATAGGTGAGGCTAGGTCAAAATTTAATGTAAGGATGAATTTACAGGGACTCACCAGAATTACCAAACAAATGGGATGTGCCAAAGAAGAGCTAAGTGACTAAAGATATGGCAAAGGAAGCCAGATTTGTAAGTAAAATTTCTACTTTGCTAGATCTGCCCTGGTCCATTGTGTTATTATTGTAAGGTGGCAAAATCTAGGAGCCTGCTGACTGCTGAAAAATGTGTGTCTGGAGCATAATTAAACAGGTTTCCATGGCCGTGCAGGTGCACACAAGGTGAAGATCACTATGTGCAATGCTAAACTTTGGCTAGAATGGTGTAAAGTAGACTTGTGCATTCGTCTTCGGGCGAACATGAAAACGAACACAAAGAGTGCGTTTTCGTGTTCGTTCCGAAGACACACCGAAGAGAAGACAGCGGCGGTAAAACGTAGGCGAAGACGAAGACACACCACGAAGATCTTCGTAATCATCTTCGCCTACTAATCTCCCCGGTCCCTTCCCCTTCTAACTTACCTTGTCTTCGCGGCATCGCGGCAGTTCACGGAAGTGGAAATCCATAGGTTCGCTGTCAGGGGTTACAAAGGCCGTGCGAATGAGCCTATTGGTCGCCTACAGGGATCTCCTCTGGCATCAACCAATAGGCTCGCTCGCACGGCCCCTTAACCCCTTAAGGTGCAACAAGTTACGGCACCAGGAGCCTAAAAAAGTTAACTTTAAAAAGTTAAACCCTAATGAAGCAACTTGTCTGGCAGATCACACTGGTCTCCCTGTTCTATCAGTTAAATGTCCGTACAAGTGACTTTATTGGTCGTTCGTACGGACATTTAACTGATAGAACAGGGAGACCAGTGGGATCTGCAGGACAAGTTACAGCACCAGGAGCCTAAAAGTCTGTACGAGCGACCAACAGAGTCGCTCGTACAGACTTTAAAAAATTAAACCCTAATGAAGCAACTTGTCCGGCAGATCCCACTGGTCTTCCTGTTTTATCAGTTAAATGTCCGTACAAGTGACTTTATTGGTCGTTCGTACGGACATTTAACTGATAGAACAGGGAGACCAATGGGATCTGCAGGACAAGTTACAGCACCAGGAGCCTAAAAGTCTGTACGAGCGACCAGCAGAGTCGCTCGTACAGACTTTAAAAAGTTAAACCCTAATGAACCAACTTGTCTGGCAGATCCCACTGGTCTCCCTGTTCTATCAGTTAAATGATAGAACAGGGAGACCAATGGTATCTGCCGGACAAGTTACGGCACCGGGATTTTAAAAGTCTGTACGAGCGACCCTATTGGTTGCCAGCAGGGGGTTCGTCTGCCATCAACCATTGGCAGACGAGCCCCCTGCTGACGACCAAAAGAGTTGCTCATACGGACGTTTAAACTCCTGGCACCAGAGCTGCTGCGGTACGCGTTAACCCCGTATTAACCCCTTAACCGGAAAAAAACAAACATGAAGAATGTCCACGAATATTCGCCCGAAGAGAAGACAGGAAAAGGCGAATATTCGTGGAATATTTTTCTTTTCATGAAGACGAGCACGAAGACGAACACGAAGAACCCCCTGGTGCCCAAGTCTAGTGTAAAGCACATCTCCATTGTACTCCAGAGCAGTGGAAATTTGTTTTCGGCACTGATAGCTGATGCATCACTATCTGGAAGTCTGAATTGTCGGTTCCCAGGAAAACACTACCTACAGGAATGCATAGTGCCTACTGTAAAGTGTGGTGGGCGGATAATGGTTTGGGGCTAAGTTCCAGTGAAGGTTAATGTTAGTGATACAAGATATAAACGTACCTGGGCACTTTCCAGGTTTGACCATGTTTTGCCCACAAACAGCCTACCTTGCCATATTTGCCCCAAACAGCCTGCCTGTGTCATTTTTGCCCCCACTTACACATTCATGCTACCACATACTTATACATGCATACATACATAAATACATACTGATTCATATATACTCATTCATACACCCTCTATATCATCAATGCAGCCATCTCTTACCACATCCATATGCCCTTAGCACGCTTGGTCTTCGTATATCTAATTTCATTAAATGTATGCTATAGTAATATTAATTTGCTTCTAGCTTTCATCACATTAAGCAATACTGTACAGAAGATGTATGCCAAACAATATATTTTTATGCAATGTAAGTACACAAATTAACAAAAAAAACACCATGAAAAGTAGTTTGTATATTCTCTCTTTTATAACAGATTCCACATGGGTTCTGCTCATTCATGTTAGAGTAACAGAGCTGAGACGGGAAATTTGATTCCAGATAAAATGAGTGTGGACGGGAAATTAAAAGTGCATTAGAGTGTCATCTACAACAAAGTAATATGAAACCACTGTGAAGTGTTATTGCAATCTTTAAATTTTGTGTAGAAGGTATAAATAGGAGAACCAATAACAGGATATGCAGTCATTTTGTGAATCATCTATCTGATAAACGGCAAATTTCTTCTTATAACCTAAAGAAACTGATATTTTTAAAATAATATTTTTGTACTATTAGTACTATGAAGTATAAAGTAGTTCCAAAGACTCAGATAACTTGGTATTATAAACAAAGGGTATCATAAGGTTTTTATTCACAGGGTATCGACAATACATTTCTTACTATATGATGTATCAAGTGGCTTTGTTAGCTCAACAACTAACTTTTTACTCGAGCTACAAGCTGACCTGACATCAATTTGCCCCATCTTGCAATTATCAGTTAGCGTATTGTTAGATTAATCCCTTCAGTCCCCTATGGACATACTGGTACATCCAGAAAATGCATCCCAAGAATACCCTATGGAGGTACCGGTACGTCCCGCCCTTCTTCCAGTAGCAGGGACACATCCCTGCCTCTGCACGGGAGATCAGGGTGTATGTGAGATGTGTAAAATATATATATAATATACACATCTGATTCACATTTACTATTATAAATTAATTATTAGGAAGCTTTGGAAACCATGTTGATTTCAGATTTAATAATATACATACACTCATTACAGACATGAGTAGATATAGAATGTTAACCCCTCTAATATATATATATATATATATATATATATATATATATATACACACACACACACACACACACACACACACATATATATATATAATATATAAAATTTATTTTTTTATGTGTATGTGACAGTATGTATATATATATCAATCACACTCATATCATTACTTATTAACTGAGTAAATAAGACTCAGAATTTGCGTCCGAAGTTTGCAGGCCAGTTCACTCGTATTCTCTCACATTTACATTCTTACACTCTCATTCTGGTTGATGTTTTCTTGCTCTCTAAATGTTTTCTTACTTTCTCTGCTGACTGCTTTCTCTTCCGCATCTTCATGGTCTTCATCTTTCTTCTACCTTCTGTCTTTCAACACCTCTCCTTTATCTTTTATCTTCTCCTTGGACATAACCTGGCTTAAACTTCGGCCAAAAGGACATCACTTCCGATGACAGCCTCTCCTCAACCCTCCAATTGGGGCAGTTTTGGGGCATATACACCATAGGACAAAATGGCCAGCGCTTCTTATGACATCCACTCCCTCGATCCTAAAATTAAGGCAGAGGACGTTAGCGAAAGCCCTGTGATTTTGGGGGAAATTCACCAGTGAATATGGGCACTGGACAACACATGCCCCCATATAAATGAAAAATGCCCCCATATATTCTTCCCAATCGAATTGGCAGGGAACATAATTAATTGTCCGAAAACGAATGGGCAGGGAACATAATTCATTGTCAAAAACTAATGGGCCAAAAACATACAAAAACATTTGTCCATTTGCACATGTCTAGTGATTAGCATTTGAGGGCATGTGACTGGAATCAAGTCTAGTCAGTCCTTAACTCAACTGACCCATTGAATAGCCCCAAAATATACTATATAACGCCAAATTAGTGCCCATAATTGTACAACCATAGCATATACTGCTATTTCAGTGCAATACGTGGAAGCACAGATGTGATCAAACTACCTATTTATGTTAATTATGTTATATTATTCCATAATTGCCAATTTTATACAACCAAAACAGTTATCTGATATGTGCTACAAATAAGAAGCACATAACATTTTGCAAGCTTAAAAACACTTTGTGTTTTGAGATGATTATTATTATTTATTGTGATGCTTTATAGGAGTTTGGAAAATAATCACAAAGTGTTTTCACTATTGTTTGAAAGGATGACAAACAGGAGTGAATTTTACTTGCACCAAAGATTACTTTATTTGAAAGTCAAGTATCATTTTTAAAAAAATGTTTTTATATCCTTGTTAGCACATCATTTATTTAGATGTAAGCTACAACAGCACCATTTTCAAGTTTATTTTAGGTTAATCTTAGTATAACATGGACGTGGGCGCCAGCTAAGTCTTCCTGTTCATCTTTACGTTCATCTTCACGTTTGTCTTCATGAAAAAACCCTTCATATTCCCCGAATATTCACCTGTTTCCATGTTCTTTTAGGGTGAATATTTGTGTATGTGCTTTGTGTTCGTTTTTCTCTTAGTTTTCCGTCGGTTTTCTAGCAGGGGTAGTTGCTCTCCATTGGTTGATGCCAGATGAGCCCCCTGACAGCGACCAATAGAATCGATCTTAGGGACCTTTAACGCCTGACAGCAAAGCCATTAGTCTACCCTGGGCAAATTGCCAGAGGGACTCATATCCCCGTTCCTCTGAGGCCAAGTCGCTCAGAGCGTTTGTCTCAGCTTTTGAAGGTAACATAATGTTCCTTTTTCATCAAACGCTTAAAATGGTTTCCAATAGTATAAATTATACATATGTGAAAGGGACTATAAGACTATAAGCTTTATTGGCAGACAGAAGATTGAAACCAAGTAAAACCAAGTTTGTCCCATATGATAATGGCTATCTATAGAGTGTCAAAAATCAATACATAATTTGTTGAAGCCATTGTTTATTAAAATGTTTCCTTCAAATAAACCTCTGTTTCTCTAAGGTATTCCGTTTCTATGGCAATAGGTTTAATGGATTTTCTGTGGAGCCTTGGAAATAACAGATATACATTTTACCATCAAGGAAATTGAAAACAACACAAATTCCCATTATAAAATTTCAAGGACCAGAGAGTCATTCTTTGAAAAAGTATAAAAGAATAATGCTTCCTAAATTATATTAATTAAATATGAGTTAATTTGAATTAAGTGAGCTGACCTTCCATAAGGATGGTTGTAATCAAAGTTTCTTTTTATTTTCTAAAGCCACATGATCTATTTAACTACTAAACATGGACCCCTAGTTACAAAGGACCAAAATGTTTCCTTTAGCAAATGACCAACTTTATATAATTTATCAGGATTCTTAGAGGTTTCATGTCTTCCTTTTGAGTATAATTTGTCTATGTGCTCTCAAGTATGGACGTTTTTTCTTGTTTAACACATTTCATGCAGTTAAAATGCACATCGATTTTAGAAGCATTGCTGTAAATGCCGCTCAAACACAGGAATTATACCAGGAAAAAAGGACAGAAGGTTTTAGGAAGGACTGTTTTTGTTCCGAAGTAGGTCACTTGTGAATGCATCTGGCATCATGCTAATCACTATGATATTCAGATTATTGGAGCCTTCCTCCTACAGAATGATGAACATGATAGTTTTATGGAGCCAACCCACAGAGTTAAGGTCTCGATCTGAACACTTTATATAAAGGTATTTTCCAGATTGTGGCATATGAGGCACAGGAGAAAGACATGTTTTATCCACTTTACTCTTGAGATTGATGTGTACAAATTCCCACTCCTGCACGTACTGCATTGGTAGCAAGTGGTAATGTGTATTTAGTGACGGGTGCTGAAACCTGGTACAATGAGAAAAATTATTGGGGTGCTGCCATATCAGGATATGTGTTATATAGAAAGGATAGAAAAGGCAGAAAAGGAGGATCATAAGTGTAAGCCCTCTAGGGATTACAGAAATTGCTGCTGTGGCACTGACTCACCTGCAGTTCTTGTGGATTTACCAGCAGATGGAAAACTCCAAATCACATGGCTAAAGTTATAAAATGGGCAATTTGGGGAACTACAGTGCTGGATGTGGACGGTGAAGGGCCCTAGTGCTACAGTGGTTGAGGGCTGTAATTGATTTCTATCCATCAAGATGTCCAGTGGGGTGTTAGAGAGTCTGGAAGGAACAATTCTGCTGACAGCTGAACCAGAGCAAGATACCTAACCCTTCTGGTTGAAATTGCTGTGAGCAGTGAGGAAGGCTTAGCAGTAGCTGAAGGAGCAGGCACCTGAAAGATTGATTTAGTTTCAGACTGGTGGAGCTTGAGATCCCTTCCCTGTCACACAACAGGGCACCTTGAACTTATTTTCCACAAATAGGAGACCAGTTTACACTGACTTACATTAAGTCTAGCTTAAGGAACATTCCTAACTGGATCCAACATTCATACCATGGATGCCCAGCTGGGTGAAGCCATGTATCCCAAATTGTCAGGTTGCAGAGGCTCAGGATCGGCCTGCAGCAGGTAAAAAGGTAACCAGGGTTAGGGATCACAGAGATATTGGTGGGCCTACCCAAAACCCTGTTACAAAAAAACCCACTATCTGGTAAATATATTGAAGGAGAAGGAAGCTTTTAGACAGACTAAACAGACTAAAAATTAGGAAAAAGGGAGCAAATATAAAGCTAAGCTTAGGGAGGCAAAACGCATTATTAAATGTGCAGAGGAGAAAAACCTTTTTTTAGATATAAGTGGGATAGAAAACATAAACCAGAAATAATGAAAATAAAGACAAATTAAGCAAGTTCAATATATAAAAGGATAAAGATCTAGCTGACTGGTTAAATAAATAAACAGTATTTAACAAGACTCGGTCTTGTGACTCTCGCAGGCTGGGATCATTTGAAGTGTTGGGGGATTTGGTGGGCCGTCTTAGGAGTGTTTGCATTTCCCAGGCATAATTTTGTCTATTTTGTTTCTCTTTTGTTTTAGCGTTTTGGGGTGGGGGGCTTTTAGGGTGAACCTTAGGTAAGGTTCATGGGGGTCTGCAGGCTGGGATCCTTTGAAGTGTTGGGGGATTTGGTGGGCCATCTTAGGAGTGTTTGCATTTCCCAGGCATAGTTTTGTCTATTTTGTTTCTCTTTTGTTTTAGCGTTTTGTGGGGGGGGCTTTTAGGGTGAACCTTAGGTAAGGTTCATGGGGGTCTGCAGTTCTCTGACTTGGTGGTTGATGGGGATTTGATTTAGGTAAAGGTCCGTCATTCAAAAATGGATCAGGTTGGTAGGTGGTGGAACCCCCTTGTCTAGGTACCAGTTCACAGCAGTGTTTTGCCGATGTTTAGTGGGTTTGGGTTTACCCGTGTCTGACTTTGCTATCTATACGTTCAGGATTGGCATGGCCACGGAAGCTGTCACAAGGGTGTTGCAGCAGGAGATTACTGTGTCCATTGGGAGATGGGAGTCCAACAGATTTAGCTTTTACATCAGGTCGCGTCTTCTTTTATTGTGCAAAATTGATTTGGATGAAATTACATATAGTTACATAGTTACATAGTTATATAGGCTGAAAAAAGACATGCGTCCATCAAGTTCAGCCTTTCCTATATCTGTTAATTTGTTGCTGTTGATCCAAAAGAAGGCAAAAAAAACCCCAGTTTCGTTCTTTCCAATTTTGCACTAACCAGGGAAAAAAATTCCTTCTTGACCCCAAAATGGCAGTCAGATTTCTCCTTGGATCAATAAGCTGTTTCCCCATAATTAAAGTTTATATCCTTGAATATTATGTTTTTCCAGGTATCCATCCAGTTGCAGTTTAAACGTCTGTACAGACTCCGATAAAACTACCTCTGCAGGCAGAGAATTCCACATCCTTATTGTCCTTACTGTAAAAAACCCTTTCCTCTGCTTTAGTCTAAATCTCCTTTCTTCCAGTCTAAATGCATGACCACGTGTCCTATGAATAGTCCTGTTTATGAACAGATTTCCACACAATGGTTAGTATTGGCTCCGAATATATTTATATAATGCTATCATATCCCCTCTGAAGCAACGTTTTTCTAAACTAAACAGATTTAAATTAGTTGTCGCTACCCCTAATTCACTACCGTTTAGGGTATAGGTTGCTTGTGCATTTGCTACCCCGAAGTACATAACTTTGCATTTATCTACATTGAATTTCATCTGCCATTTGTGTGCCCAGTCCCCCAGTCTATCTAGATCCCTCTGCAGCACAGTAATATCCTGCTTGCACTGTATAACTTTACCTAGGTTAGTGTCATCTGCAAACACAGAAACATGACTTTCAACGCCTACTGCCAGGTCATTAATAAATATGTTGAATAAAATTGGTCCCAGAACAGAACCCTGAGGGACACCACTTACCACTTTTGACCAGCTTGAAAATTTACCATTTGTAACAACTCTCTATTCTCTATCTCTAAGCCAATGTTCTACCCAAGAACAAGAATTTGCATCTGGACCAATTTCTTTCAGTTTCAATACTAACCTATTGTGTGGAACCGTGCCAAACGCCTTGGCAAAATCCAAGTAGATTGAATCCACTGCAACACCCTGATCGATACTTCTACTTACTTCTTCATAGAATGCAATTAAATTAGTTTGACAGGACCTATGTTTCATAAAACCATGCTGATTTTTGCTAATAATACTGTTCTTCCCAAGGAATTCTTGAATATTATCCCTAAACAGCCCTTCAAATACTTTCCCAGCCACCGAAGTTAAGCTCACAGGTCTGCAATTTCCGGGCACAGCGTTTGAACCCTTTTTGAATATAGGAACCACATCTGCCTTCCTCCAATCCTCTGGTACAATTCCTGAAAGAAAAGAATCCCGGAAGATTAGAAACAGAGGTTCACTTATTTCCTGACTCAGCTCCTTAAGTACTCGTGGGTGAATACCGTCAGGCCCCAGAGCTTTGTTAACATTAATTTTCTTTAGTTGCTGCAGCACCTTGTCCTGAGCCATCCACTCACAGTTTGACTGAAAATTTTTCTCAGTGGTCCTATTGCCATAGGTTCCTCCTTAATATATACTGAGGAAAAATAGTTATTTAAAGTTTCTGCTTTTTCCTGGTCCTCCTTGACCAACACTCCCCTCTCTGTTTTTAATGAACCTACGTTTTCAATTTTTGTTTTTTTAGAATTTATGTACTTAAAGAATTTTTTGGGGTTCGTTTTGCTCTCTTTGGCAATCACCCTCTCATTTTCTAGTTTAGCCCATCTAATCACTTTTTTGCATGCTTTATTGGCTTCCTTATATCTTATATAGGATGCCTCTGATTCGTCTGATTTAAATGCTGTAAAAGCCATTTTCTTATTTTTAATTTTCTGCTTAACGTCCCCACATCGGTTTCAATTTGTTTCTTTTATATTTGTTTCCTAGTGGTACATACTGAGAAGTGTACCCTGCTAATATTTGTTTGAAAATACTTCATTTTTCCTCAGTATGTTTTTCCCTGAAGAGTTTTTGCCAGTCAATAAGTTGTAAAGCTGCCCTTATCTTATTGAAATTGCCCTTCTTAAAATTATACGTTTTAGTATTCCCCATGGGCAATTTCTTTTTTGAGTTTATTTCAAAAGAGACCATATTGTGATCACTATTACCCAAGTGCTCCCCCACTTGAATGTTAGACACAAGATCAACATTGTTTGTTATCACCAGATCCAAACAAGTATCCTTTCTAGTTGGTGCTTGTACCAGTTGTGACATGAAGGTGTCATTTAACAGGTTCAAAAACCTGAACCCCCTTGCAGAACTACTATTCCCTCTATCCCAATTTATGTGCGGGTAATTAAAATCTCCAATAATTAACGCGTTACCCAGATGTGCAGCTTTCTCAAGCTGCGCTTCCTCATCATTATTAACATTAGGTGGTTTATAACATTTCCCAACCAGTAGTTCTTTTCCTTTTTTTTGCCCCAAGTTGATATCTACCCATAAAGCTTCCACATTTCCCTTGTCGTCTTCAAGATGCTTAATATTTGACTTTAGCTCATTGTTAACATACAAGCATACTCCTCCTCCCTTCCTGCTTTTTCTGTCCTTCCTATATAACGTATAACCTTTTAAGTTAACTGCCCAGTCATGGGTCTCATCCCACCATGTTTCTGTTATGCCTATTATATCATATTGCTTAGTGTATGCTATTGCCTCTAGTTCTCCCATTTTGTTATTTAGGCTCATTGCATTAGCAAGCATATTAGCATCTCCATTTTCAAGATCTCTATACCCATACCACTAGTTTAAAAACCCCTCCAGCCTTTTAGCCATCCTCTCCGCTAGCACAGCAGACCCTCTTCCGTTTAGGTGCAGTCCATCACCGCTATAAAGATTGTTCCTGATCATTCGGTTAGAATGAAATTTAAATGGGGTTTCCAAAGGGGGAAGTAGTGATTGGAGGATCAAGGATAGGCCCTTACCGCAAACGCCACCAGTTAATGTTAGGGCAAAACGACGCTTATGGTTATGCCCTCTCCCCAATCGGAGGATCTGGGAGAGGGCATCACCACAAGCGTCGCTATTTTGGCAGAGGTTACTGCTGGGATGCTGCTGAAGATAGCTGAGAAGATAAAAGATAGAAGATGAAGATGTGAAAGAAGCAGAAGAGGTTAGGCAGTGAAGGTAGGGAAACATTTATATTAAATTATATATAAATATAATTTATAATATATTATAGATAAATATAATTTATAATAAATTATATATAAATATAATAATATTCCAAAAAAATAAAACAATTGATCATCTCAGAGTAACTGCTGTCAGTTTACCCCAAGGCAAAGCTGTTCTGTGGTGTATACATAGGTGTTAGCTCATACCATAGTTGGTGAGATGTCCTAAAAGCCAAGCCGGCCCTACAATGGAGCCGACTGGGGCAATTGCCCCAGGCGGCACTTTAGAAGGGGCGGCACTTTGCCGCCCCAAGTGGTTTTTTTTTTGTTTTGTTTTTTGAAGCGGAGGAGAGAGAGGGGCGCCGAGTGGTTTTCACTTACCCGCTCGGCGCCCCTCTCTCTCTCCTCTGCGGCGAATCTCCCTGTTCGGTCTCGGTGCCGGCTTGTAATGCAGAGCGCCGGAAGTGACGTGAATTTCCGGCGCTCAGCATTACAAGCCGGTACCGTGGCAGAGCAGGGAGACTCGCCGCAGGACTGTTTAAAGGTAAGTACCGGGGAGGGGTAGATAATGGGGTCGGCGAAGTTTAAAATGCCGCCACCCCCCCCCGGCGTCGGCGGGGGGGCATTTTAAACTTCGCCCCAGGCGGCGTTAAGTCTTCCGCCGGCCTTGACCCTAGCGCACCTTGCAGCGTGCGCCCATCTCCCACACTCTCACACAAACCCTTCACTTTACGATGGTGCTGTACACCAGGTGAGGCAATAGTGGTATTATTATTTTTTTGTTTTTGGCTCTTACTCATCTGGCTCATAATCTAATTTCAGGTCATCAACATGACCCTATCCTTTTCCACTTATGCACAAGGCTTAGTAAGATCGACTTCTGCTGCAAAGGTTTACCTTCCCTCTTCTTCTGCAGTATACTGTAGGTCTGCTTCATGTGCTTAGTTTGTTGTCTACAAAATAGAGGTTTTGCTGGTAGTGTAAACATGCCTTAAACCCTTTTAACCCCTATGTCTTAAACCCTACTCAAAAACAGTATTTCAAGGACTATAACACTATGTACGCATGCACAGTTCTTGTGTGTGGTCTAATCTGTCACTGATATTATCTGATTTATTATTTTTATTTTCTAAAATTAATAGGTTTTGCTGGTAGTGTAAATGTTAAACTTAAACCCAATTCAGGAACAGTATTTCAAGAACTAAAACACACTGCACAGTCCACTGCCCTGCCCAATTTTTCACCAATATTAGTGATTTATTATTCTGTATTGTCCAAAAATAAAAGGTTTTGCTGGTAGTACAAGTGTATTATTAATTTTGTACATTCCAAGCAAGGGCATGTATGTTCAAAGTTGCATACCCTCAGAAACAACTTGCATATTAGTGAAAATGTGAGTTGCTTTTTAAGCGTTAGCATGCAAGGGCCTGCAAGAGGAGTCTAGTCTTAACCTGTAAATTGACTAACCGCTCAACTTGTTCGTGAATAGATACAAGAGACTTGAAACATCTTTCCACTACTCACACTATTAAAGTACTTTCTGAAAATGTTTTTCTTAATGGCAGATGTACACACACACATCTTCCTTGGTGTCATTCCTGTTAACAAAGTCAAATCTGTTTTTCACACCAAATGATTTAAAAGTCCCTAAAAGTGATTGTAACCTCTGTGCCAGATTTATACACCAAGCTATTCTACAGCAGATAATCAATATGACTATTTTTTCTTCTGCATCAGTTCAGTTCTTCTGCATAAGCACTGCTTTATTGTTTTATTGGTTTTCAATTTGTTGGTTAAAAGTTTAGGACTTGGTTTTGATTTGAAAGCACCTTTTATGTGACCTGATTTGCTACAACTCATTTTGAATCCTTAATTTTATGAATTTTGGGCCATGAGAGCATTCACCACATTTCTGACACACTCTTGTTGCTGTGGATTCGTTTTGTCTTTTCAATGATTCATAGTTGATTCGGAAGGTATTTGCATAGCATTTTTTTATGTCTTATTTTGAAATAGCCTGTTTAGTCAAAGCTGTTGGATCTTTATGTACTTGCTATCATAATGGAAGTAATCTCAAAAGCCCTGTTAAATGTCAAATTCTATGTGATTAATTTCCTTTGTATTACTTTTTTAATCCTATCACAAACATTTCATGCAACATTGTACTTACATTTTCTCCAAAATTACAGGTGCTTGCCATATGTTTTAAAACATACACCATAACTCAATGTCTTCATAGTGTTCATGTCTTCTGTTATAACAGCTATTTCAGCTATTTCCAAAGTGCTATGAGTATTTTACATGAATCATTTAATTTAAAATGTAATAAACACATTCTGTTGTAAGCAATACAGATACTTGTTTTCTATTATTGCATTATCCATGACAACTTTCTGTAAGGTTTTACCCTATAAATGTCATTGTATTTGTTACTTTACTACATAAATTTACTTTTTAGTTAATCTCAAAAAGTTTAATCAATGTATTTTCATATTCAGCTATAATATTCCCAGGGTTTAAAAAGATATTTATATATATTAAATAACTACTGCGTGCTGGTTGTTGGAGAATTTATTTTTCATGTCCCATAAAATCTTACCTTTTCCATTCAAAATAGCGAACATGCACAAAATATCGAACGAACAAACCTGCTATGAGCACGACAAGTTAAAAGTATTGTCTTGATGTATGCTTTGTATATGTATACGTTGTCTTTTCTGTTGATTCATTTTTAACTGAGCTGATACAATTATTTGTATAATCTTGGAACTTTCTTTGGACTACATAAGGTTAACAATTTAAATTCATGCCCAAGTTTATATACAGCCCAATACATGTTTGCGTAGGCACAATTCAGAACACTATGTTGCAACTTAAGTTCTTCTCCACGAATAGGATGACAGCTGATACAGTGGCACAGAAAAGCAAATATGTTCTGTTTACCAGCTGGAAAGAAGGTGGGCATGCCTAGTTATATATAACACAATCCATGTGAGATTAATTGGCCTATTTTTTTGCTGAAATAGAATACCTTAGCAGGAATTACACTGAATGGGCTATAATATGGATTTTTTTTTTATGGGCACTGTATATGAAAAACCTTATTTTTTACATTTACGTTAGTGACAAAAAATATATTCTTAAGATACATAGTTACAAATATACCGTATTTGCTCGATAAGACAACCCTGATTATAAGACGACCCCCCCCCCAAATGTAAATATTAATTTAGGAAAAAAACAAAAAGCCTGAATATAAGACTACCCTATAGGAAAAAAAGTTTCACTAGTAAATATTAATTCATGTAAAAAAAAAATTCATATTTAATAAAAGCTATGATTGAGAAAAATACATATTTCCTTTTATTTGCCAACCTGCCTCCCCAGTTATGCACATCTGCCCCCAGGGTTGCCACTCTGCCCCCAGAAATGCCTTATACCCCCTATTTGCCACTCTGCCTCATGATGTGCCTTTTAACCCTCTACATGCCACTCTACCTCCAGAAATGTCTTATACCCTCCTATATGCCACTCTGCCCCATGATATGCCTTTTAACCCCTTATATGCCAGAGTGGCATATAGGGGTTAAAAGGCATATCATGGGGCAGAGTGGCATATAGGGGGTTAAAAGGCATTTATGGAGGTATATATATATATATATATATATATATATAACTGCTAACAGCAATCACACTCCTATCAAGCCAAGGCAGCCAGTACATGCTGGAACCTGGGGATGATAGGAGTGTGAGTACAGCCTCCCTATGCCATGCTACCACCACAACCCCCTAACACATCCATGCTATCACACACACACTCATTCACAAACATTTAAATACTCATTCATTCCATTAATCACACATACTTGCTCAAAAACCCTCCCTCACCCCCTTACCTGAACTGCAGATCTCTCACTCGAAGACTTCTGCAGGGGCCCGGCTGTGCGAGCAACTTCTCTGGCCCCGCCCCCAGAGGCAGGAGGGGGAGGCAGAATTATGTGACTCTGCTAGCTTCCTGTTCTCCTGCAGCTAGTAGAAGAGACGCTGCTCGCGACCAAAGCACCGGTAAGCAGCCTGGCCCCAGCAGACATTTTTTGAGGTCTGATTAGAAGACATGCTCTACTCCACTGGGTAAGCTGGGTAAGCCACAAATAGCCCTCACAATATGGGAACAAAGTGTAGAGGAGCGCCACGTGTCTGCTGGTTACAATGTATCTCAATTTAACAGTGTATTGACTGAAGAGTCAGTCCCATCTGAATAAACAATTTGCTAGAAAGTGCTCACCAAAGAATGGTCATAAACACAAAACTTTTAAATAAACCAGGGTGGTAATTTTGATGGCAATCATAACACCAACTGGTTTGGGTGTTCATACGCCATGTTCAAGGTGATGCATCATGCATGCACCATTCTTTGGTAGTTTATTTATAAACTACCAACAGCCTTACCCTACTATCGGCGTCTGCATGACACCCATAGTATTTTCCTTTTGTTTTTAATCAAATTTAAAACACTGTAACACTATATAGGTATAAGTATACATATTTATTATGTACAAACAAATATTTGACATAAAGTGTCTTAGGAGGATATATTTGAAAATATTGCCTACACATTTTTAAATATCTAGCTAGTTTTAATTCATATTTAAACAACACTATATAGATTTCTTTAGATAATATTGTGTTTAAAAAACATATATTTCTGTATTTTGCATTAAAGTTCTCCACATAGTAGTATTTAATGTTTTTGCCTAAGTGCTGCTTGAATAAATATTTTCCGCCTTATGTTGCACAAACAAACTGTATACTTTGAAATCCTACGAGCCAGATAATGGTAAAAGATATTTTCTCAAGTAGTGGTAAGACAGAGATGATTTGAATCGGAAAGCTCAATATCAAAAGTGTAACAGAAGCTACAAAAATCAGACAATTTCACCAAACTGAAAAAATAAGAGGAGGAATGTAAAATTATAATACAGATGTAAATAGGAAAGATGTTTACAGAAGGTACGCACCCACAAAATGGACAAAGAGGAAATGGAAAAGTGTCTGAGGTAAGACATTTTAAAGGAAATGTCTCTAAAACAATTACAATTAATATAACGTGGTAAAAGATGTGCTAGTGACCTCCCACCTGTAATGGTCCCATCATTTTTTCCTTATTATGTAAGCCTCCTTTATTATTAATTTTATCTTATTCAAAGTAGTCTGTTACCTTTTTATATAGTCCCTCCCAACATTTCATATGCCTCACACAAGCCTAAAATCCAATTATGACAAACAAACATCTAGTGCTTCTCCACGTGCATACTTATGAAACTTTAAATCCATACCATACTGCTTGTCTGTGTTTGTGAGCTACAGCTACATAACATTCAAATACACAAAACTGGCGACGAGGATGGGATTTCATTAAATGCACACTGCAGAAAAAATATAAAAAAACAGCATGGCTTCTCTGGGGCACTTGGAGGAATTTGATCTGGCTAATCCATCTTCATGGGACTCATATGCTGACAGGTTAGTGCTTTTCCTGGAGGCTAATAAGGTGGTTGAAGCTATTGGATCTAAGACTTTTGATACTGTCTGCTCATTGACAATTCCTGCTACACCAAAAGACTGGCACTGTTAAAAAATCATTTTGCACCCACCTCATCTGAAACAGTGAGGCGTTTCCATTTCAACAGAAGAAATCAGCAACCAGGGGAAAATATTGCAGCATACATTGCAGAACTGCGCAGGCTGTCTGAAAATTGCAATTTTGGTGCCAGTTTAGAATCCTTGCTTAGAGACAGGCTGGTGTGTGTGGAGTGCATGATGAAGCATTACAGAGGAGACTTTTTGCAAGACAAAAATTTACTTTTATTACTGCACAAGAAGAAGCGCTTGCATATGAGGCTGCATATTTACACTCCAAAGAGATACAATCCTCCAGCAAAGATAAAGTGGAAAATTCGCCATCAGGGTTTAAGATTTACACTGAGATTGTGCTCCAAGATGTTACTTGCAAAATGGAAGTAGATTCCAGGTGCACATATTCTTTGATTTCAGAAGAAACATTTGCCTTGTTATGGCCTCATAATGGCCCTTCAATAGTACCTTGTGATATTCATCTGGTAGATTACAACAGACAAGTTGTGGATGTCAAGGGTGCTTGCTTTATACCACTCAAATATGGTAAATTCAGAGGACACTTACGTTTAATAATTACTAAGGGACAAAGAGCAAGCTTGCTGGGTAGAGAGTGGTTTGAACCCCTAGGAATCACATTAACTGGAGTTCATAATGTATCCACAAATACACTACAGAATGTGGTTGATGACTTTAGTGCAGTTTTCGAGGAAGGTCTTGGATTGTATAAAGGTCCTCCTGTTTCTTTTGTATATTAGATCCTACAGTACCTCCAGTTCGTATGAAGCCTCACAAAGTTCCATTAGCTCTCAGACCAAAAATAGATGCTGAGATTACACGTCTTGTAGAACAAGGTAAACTTGAACCTGTGACACATCCTAAGTGGTGTACACCCATAGTTCCAGTGATGAAACCAAATGATGATGTCAGAATCTGTGCGGATTACAAATGTACAATCAACAAAGCATTGCAAGAGCATCCTTATCAAATTCCAGCTGTTAATCAAATTCTTACTACTTTGGCAAAAGGGAAGGTATTTGCCAAATTAGATATGGCTCAAGCCTACCAGCAGTTACCTGTAGATGATGAGGCTGCTGATGCACAAACAGTCATAACACACAAAGGAGCTTTCTGAGCAAAACGTTTGCAGTTTGGAGTTTCCATTGCCCCTGGCATATTTCAGAAACTAATGGAGGACCTCTTATCTGGACTTCCGGGTGTAATTCCTTATTTTGATGAAGTTCTTATTGGAGTAGATTGTCTACAGTCATTGCCTGCACAGCTACAACTTGTTTTGAAACGTTTCCTTGACGCTGGTCTAAAACTTAAAAAAGAAAAGTGTGTTTTTGGTGTAAGCAGTGTGGATTTGCTTGGTTACAGAATTGACGCACATGGCATTCATCCAACTGATTCTAAGGCTCCAGTTCCAACCAACAACCAAGAACTGCAAGCATCCCTAGGGTTGCTTAATTTTTACCATAAAGACGCACCATGGAGGTGGACTGACGTTCATACTATAGCGTTCAATGCTACAAAGAAACTGTTGTCTTCTGACAGTGTCCTTGTACACTATGATTTAGAGAAACCGCTCAACATTACCTGTGATGCGTCTCCTTACGACATTGGAGCTGTTCTGAGTCACACTTTGAGAAATGGTGCTGAGGCTCCTATTTTATTAACGGACCTTATCTACAACAGAGAGGAATCATGCCCAAATTGACAAGGAGGCATTAGCTATTGTGTCCGGGATAAAAAAGTTTCATGACTATTTGTATGGGCGGAGGTTTACTATTGTAACAGATCATAAACCTTTACTGGGTCTGTTCACCAGCAATACTCCCACTCCTCAAATTATTTCCCCACGCATGCTCAGGTGGTCCCTTATGTTGAATGCTTATGATTGTGAGTTCAAGTATCGTCCTGGTAAGGATATCACACATGCTGATGGGTTAAGCCAGTTACCTTTGCCTTCCCCCGATTTCCTTGTTCCTCCTATGTCCGAGGTTTTCATGTTGGAATCTGTTTCAAACCCTCCTTTACATGCAGATGATATTGCTCGTATGTCGGCCAAGGATCCATTGCTCTCCCGTGTGCTCAACTGGGTTTGGAGGGGGTGGCCAAAAGCAAAAGTTGAAGACAAGTTCAAGCCATTTGTTGTGCGCCAACATGAACTATCTGCCTATAAAGGTTGTCTTTTATGGGGGAACAGAGTGGTAATTCCAAATGCAGGACAAGCTCAAGTTTTACATGCCCTCCATGAGGGACATCCTGGAATAGTTCGCATGAAAGCTTTAGCCAGAAGTTATGTTTGGTGGCCTAAAATGGATGAAGTTATTGAGAAGTGGGTAAAGAACTGTGCACCATGTCAATCCACACGTCATGCTCCACCTAAACCCCCAGCACACCCATGGGAAGTGACTAGGTCACCTTGGTCCCGTTTACATATAGATTTTGCTGGCCCTTTTCATGGGCAAATGTTTTTTTTAGTTGTTGACTCCTTTTCGAAATGGTTAGAAGTTGTTCCAGTTAGATCTGCTACCTCGGTCACTGTCATGAAGATTCTAAGGAGTCTGTTTGCTACACATGGGTTGCCAGATACAATTGTGTCTGATAATGGCACACAATTTACCTCATCAGAATTCAAAATCTTTATGGAAAGTAATCTTATTCAACATGTTACAATTGCACCGTTTCATCCATCCTCAAATGGTCAAGCTGATCGTATGATTCAGACCACAAAAGACTCACTGAAGAGAATTATTGAGGGAGACTGGAATCGTAGGCTTGCAAATTTCCTTCTACAACAACATGTGACACCATGCTCAAGCACCGGTAGGAGTCCAGCAGAGCTCCTCATGAACCGTCGTCTAAAAACTTGTCTGGATCGTTTATATCCTGATTTGACATCCGAGCTGCAAGAGAAGCATGAATTGGAATTCAATAAGCGCTATAATGTTTCTACTATGAGAGTATTTGTACCTGACAGTGCTGTTTATGTGAGGAACTATGCTTCTGGGCCTAGATGGATACCTGCACAAGTACTTGTGGCCACAGGACCCTTGTCATACACAAATTCAGACTGCTCATGGTAGAATATTACGAAGGCACGTAGATCAGATCCGAGAACGAAGTAACGAGATTGTACCTGCTGCGGGTTCCAGTCGTACTGGGTCTCCTGTGATGCCAGATGTTGGTGAACCACTAGATGATACAGGTGTCAGTTCTCCAAGAGTTGTTGTTGCAGAGCCAGTTCCTTGTAGTCCATAGGACGACGGCCAAGCTGATGGTTCAGGCGAACCTGCTCCAACCTTGGGGTGGCCTAGAAAAAATATTCACCCTCCCAATTATTTGAAAGACTTTGAGGTCTAGGATTTAGACAGATTGCTCAGAGAATTACAACATCCCACACAAGGCCTGTTATATTGGTAAACTTTTAGTTTCAGTCCTACAGCCACCATTTGTCTGCTATCCTGGATTCTAATGTATGCAATTAACAACCCCCAGAGACTGATCTTTAGAACATTAACCCCCTCATTGCCATGATATCCTACTCACCAAACTTTCTGCATTCACTCTGCCCTCCACAACCTGCAAAATTCCATTGTAACCTACATACCTGGCTTAAATCACTTGGCATCCTTGTTGGGGAGGTGCCAAATATCGGAGACTTAAATATTCCCCCACAAATGACCCAAGGACCTGCCTTCACAGAGAGAGACATTACCCAATCGCAGTGGTCCAGAGCAGGAAACAGCAGGTGCAAAAAGCTAGACCAATAGATAGCCGCTGCCTAATTCTCATCTCAAAGCATGTTGCTAAAGATCTGTAAGAAAATCTGAACTATGCAGCCAGCCTTCTCAGAGCCGTCCTATGCAATGCCAGATCAATAAAAAACAAGTCAGCTACCACTGCCGACCTTATTGAATCAGTAGATCTTGCTTGCATTACTGAAACTGGATGAAAATGCAGGCCCCATCTTGGAAGCAGCAGTCCCAAGCAATTATTCAGTGTACCACTGTGCTAGACTCGACCGCAAGGATGGAGGAGTGGCAATCTGCATCAAATCCTCTTTAAATCCTAGGCCACTCTCAGTTAATACAACAAAGCATTTTGAATGCATAGTTGCCAGCATCTCCACTGCAAAAAGGTTCAGGATTCTACTGATATATAGGCCACCTGGGGATGGGAAGGAACTCGCAGATCTTGTGACAGGGCTAATACTGGAACACCCAAGATGGCTAATCCTCGGAGACTTCAATGCCTGGATTGATGACACAGATTCCCAACTTGGGCAGGAGCTCCTAAATATGATGAGTAGTCTTGGCTTCACACAAAACGTAGAAAAAAATCTACATTCCTGTCTCGTGAACTCAGCCTTACACACAACAGACCGGTCCAGCTCTTCCGCACCTTAGAAAGGCTCTGCAAGCCATCTTACCTGCATACCTCCACAAATCTCACAGCCTAAATGTGAAGATTTTGCAACCTACTTTTCAGATAAGATAGCTTCCATCAGGACCTCTATTGCAGAAGGACAGCCAAAGGCATTACAGAGGTACAAAAACAGGGGTTCAAATTCCTCCACCCTGTGGACAAGTTTTAACATCCTGGGCAAGGAAGAAATCATCTTAATCTCACAAAACCTGCGGGCAACCACCTGTGACTTAGATCCTGCGCCTACATATGCCCTCCCCGCATGCTCAGAAACCGTAGGCCGAGTTTTTACAAAAATAGTCCAATGTTCTCTGGACTCCTGAGTTTTTCCAGACCTACTGAAAGAAGCAATTGTGAAACCTCTTCTAAAAAAGCCTTCATTAGACCCAGAATGCTCAACATACTAGGCTCGTCTCCAACCTCCCTGTTCTGGGAAAAATCATTGGAAAATGTGTGTTAATGCAACTAGAGGCCCATCAGGCTTCAGAAAATATCATAGCACTGAAATTGCCCTGGTTCGCGTTCTGAATGACCTCCTGATGGCTGATTATTCAATCCTAATTCTTCTAGATCTATCAGCAGCATTTGACACCATTTATCATAAGAGTCTTATTGAGCGGCTGCAAGACCTATGCTGGCTGGGAGGCACAGTTCTAACATGGTTTAAATCCTTCCTCACAAACAGGTCACTGAGGGTATCATCAGGAATGTGTTTCTCAGCTCCCACACCACTAACTTGTGGAGTACCACAAGGATCCATTCTATCTCCCACTCTATTTGCCATATACATGCTGCCACTGGGGGACATCATTAGACAACATGGATTAAGATACCTCTGCTATGCAGATGACACGCAGCTCTACCTTTCCTTTACACCAGGAACTAAGGATCCAACGTCTCTTTTCAACAAATGCTTAGCAGATCTCTGCATAGCAGATTTAGATCAACAGAATAACATAAAACCCAGCTTTGCAGGTATAGATCAATTGGAATTCACATAAAAACTCAGCATTAAAGGTATAGATACCCCCTAAATTATAGGCATCGATCACAGGTTGCACACCCCAAAAGCTCACATAGAACCTGGCCAGCACCCAAATTACACACACATAGGACATGCCATCTTTGTCCCCAACCAGCCCAGCATGAGTCAACATTGTCCCCAAACAGCCCAGCGTACATCTTTGTTACAGTAATTCACTTTCATTCACACAATTCATTCACACAATCATTTATTCTTTTACTCTTTCACACAAATTATTTACGGATATTCATTAATGCATTCTCACAAATTCATTAATTCTCTCACTCATTCACACAATTCATTAAACTCTGTAAGTCATACTCTTACTCATTCACACAATTCATCCACACATTAATTCATTTATTCTCTCACTCATTCACTCAATGCATCCACACATTAATCCATTCATTCTCTCTCTCATTCTGACTCTTTATTTCAATATTCTTGGTACCCTCCTTTCTCCCTATCTACCAACTATCTCACCCTTCTGCCTATTTACCCACTCTCCCCCCTTCTCCCTACTTACCCACTCTGGCTCCCTTCTCCCTATTTACCCACTCTCCCTCTCTTCTCCCTATCTACCCACTCTCCCTCCCTTCTCCCTATCGACCCCTTCTCAATGCCTTGTCCCTATCGACCCTTTCTCACTGCCTTGTCCCTATCCACCCCTTCTCACTCCCTTGTCCCTATCCACCCTTCTCACTCCCTTGTCCCTATCCACCCCTTCTCACTCCCTTGTCCCTATCTACCGCATCCTAACTATATTCCCCCGCTACCACGTCTCACTCCCTTCTCTCTATCTACCCCCTCCTCACTATCTATGTGTTTGCAGTCACAAAGTTTTCTGTGTCCACTAGATGGCGCTTATGAGCACAATTGCTCATTTATTTTATTCCCATAATGCATTGTTACAAGTCACTTCCATAAAGGATTGAATAGTCTTGTCATTGTAAGAAATAAAAGTTATCTCTGAGAATCATAAGCCACCTGATTAAGAAACTTCAAAATACAAACCCCTCTCTTAGCTCACAAGCAGGCAAACGTGGTATGTAGATGTATTTCTGTCTAATTATGAGTTTCAAGTCATGTGTTTTTTATGTAATTGACTGTATGTCTGATGATTTGTCTTTCATATTTATCTTCTTTATTTAGTTCTACGGTGTTGATGTAAATGTCTTGGTTGGTACCTGATTTGTGCATTAAACATCTGTGAGATAAGAACCTCAGCCTTCTCATTGTGACTAAGGGCGGCATAATCTACCCCCTCCTCGCTATCTACCCTCTCTCCCCCATCTCACTATCTACCCTCCCCTTTCTCACTATCTACCCTCCCCCTTCTTACTATCTACCCTCTCCCCGCTTTGAAGTTCACTTACCTTATAGAAGTCCTGTGGTGGTCACTGTTCTGCTGCATTGCTCGCTGCATCACTGCTGAACGCCGGAATATGACGTCATATTCCGGCGCTCGGCATAAAATGCTGGCACCGTGACCAACACAGAGGCCTCACGGAGGAGAGTGAGAGGCACCGAACGTTTGCTGAAAACGTATTCCTGAGTGACCGTTCGGCGCCTCTCTCTTTTCTCTGCGTCTATCACGGCTGCACACAAAAAAATGGCGTTTCAATTGGGGGGGCACATGGGGGGCACAGCATGATCTAGGGGGGGCATGGCCTCCTCTGCCCCCCCCCCGCTGACCCCACTGCATATAGTTAGGTGTATTGCTGAACAATTACACCAAACAGGTGCTAATGATCATTAATTTAGTATGTTGGTTTAAATATAATCATTAACTGAAACAAACAGCTGTGTAAGAGAAATAATACTGGGTGAGAAACTGTCAAGCTCACTGTAAGCTTTCTAAATATACATTCACATTAGGTATAAGTGAAACATGAGTGACAAACAATGGGCCAAACAAGATTTGGACAAATCTTTCTGTTCGTTTTTCAGCCTGTTTGTTTTTGGGAAACAAATTCTGTTCCCTGAATTCAACTGGAGTGAATAAATTAATAGAGTGATAAAAAGATGATAATAAAACCAAATCAGTGCTGCAAGTCAACCAACCCCACTGTTGTTTCACTATAAACAAAACATACAATAAACACCAGGTGACTGGGCTTTTCACACGCAATAAGTGTGAATATACACACTAGGCTAGTGATTGACTTTTGACATTTCTGCACACCATGGAGGGGAGATAGATTTTTTTCTCTATAAGTCTCTAAATTATCTTTAAAACATTTTTCTGAATCTTTATCAAGACTGTTTTCCCTTTACACCCGCACTAAACTAATATTGTTGCTTTTGTATACATTTCATGGCATCTTTCCGCAAAAGATGCCTATTAAAAAAATAAAAATTGTTTCCATTTTTAATTGATGTAACTTTTATGAACCACAAATAGGACAATTGCACAAGAGTGTAGCTCATAATAACCAAAATACCATTTGTTTTTTGTTTTTCTTTTAATGTGTTAAAGAAAACAAAGCTAAAATTAAGTAAAATGTTGACTTCAAATTAAAACGTGAGTTTTGACAGAGTATCTTTGTTAATCCAGCTTGTTTACACTATTAAGAGATAATTAAGCAAACAATGCAGATCTATGGAAGAGGTGCTAACAAATACAAGGACGTGGCCTCATTACTGTATTTCTTTCTCTCTCGGCAATGCTTGGAACATTTTCTCCCATCATAATATGCAGCAATTGCATTTTTCATTTTTAACTTATTTCAGGTTAATGTGCACTTTACATAACCTTTAAGATGTAACCTTGACTTGTGGTTTCTATAACTGGAAGAGCAATTAAATTAATGTTTTAGATTAGATTGATATACAGTAAGAATATTAATTATAAATGTACGGTATTTGCAGACAACAAGAGCACTACAGTCACATATCCTAGTAGAGGAAATGCTGAAGACTTACAATACACATTCAATGTATTCTATGTATGTATATTTGTTTGATGATATTAAAAGCAATGCTTTATATAAAAAAAAATCTCAAAAGTACGAGGCAGCAAATACTAAAGGATTTTTTCTAGGTAATAAATTGATTTAGTCCATACACAGCCTCGGATAATGAACTACACTATGTTTGGTGGCATTGTTGAGATATGTAATTATACCTTGAATCAAAACAACTATCACAATGTCTTGTAAATAATAATGTAATAATACTTATGAAAAGTGACATTTGTAATTAATATAAGTTTTAGTTATCTTACTAAGGTCTATATAGGCATTCCAAAATGTTTTTTTGGCAGTGGTGAGTGTGGTGCTGCATACTTTACTTCAAAACACAAAATTACACAAATCCCACACGCTCTAAACAGATGTCTCAAACACAAAAAAATTATACATATGGAAATATTTGTAAATATATATATATTTGTGTATGGAGTCTGGGACGTTAGTGTGAGGGAGCAAGAATAGTGAGACTGACGAAACGCCTACCTACAACATCTGAGGTGTGCCATGTTCTTGATGGAAGGTACGCCAAAAAGAGGGCATAACCAAGTAATGAGAATTAATATAAGGAGAGGGTGGTTGGGGGAAATGCGTAATCCTGACTCAACGCATAGCACCTGAGGGTGAGCTGTAGGGGGTTAAGTAGTATCCCAGACTCCGCCCACAAATACGGCCATTACCATAGCCTCTAACATATATAGTTGGAGACACGCACGGACGCACGCACATATATATATATACACATATATATATATATATATATACATACACTCACTGGCCAATTTATTAGGTACACCTGTTCAATTGCTTGTTAACACAAATAGCTAATCAGCCAATCACATGGCAGCAACTCAATGCATTTAGGCATGTAGACGTAGTCAAGAAAACTTTCTGAAGTTCAAACCCAACATCAGAATGGGGAAAAAAGGGGAGTTAATGTTGCCTGGTCTGATGAGTCTCTACTCCAGCTATGACATTCAGATGGCAGGGTCAGACTGAAAGCATGGATCCACTCTGCCTTGTATCAACGGTTCAGGCTGGTGGTGGTGTAAGGGTGTGGGGGACATTTTCTTGGCACAATTTGGGCCCCTTAGTACCAATTGAACATTTTTTAAATGCAACAGCCTACCTGAGTATTGTTGCTGACAATGTTCATCCCTTTATGACCACAGTGTACCCATCTTCTCACGGGTACGTCCAGCAGGATAATGCACCATGTCACAAAGCTCACATCATCTCCAACACCTTGTAGAAGTATGCCACGAAGAATGAAGGCAGTTCTGAAGGCAAAAGGGAGACCAACCTTGTACTAGCAAGGTGTACCTAATAAAGTGGCCAGCGAGTGTATGTGTGTATATATATATATATATATATATATATATATACAGGGCCGGCCGAAGACTTAACGCCGCCTGGGGCGAAGTTTAAAACGCCGCCCCCCCCCCCGGCCGACGCCGGGAGGGGGGCGGATGTTCGAAGTTTAAAACGCCGACGCCGGGGGGGGCATAATCTACGATTCCCCCCCCCGGTACTTACCTTTAAACAGTCCTGCGGCGAGTCTCCCTGCTCTGCCACGGTGCCGGCTTGTAATGCTGAGCGCCGGAAATTGACGTCACTTCCGGCGCTCTACATTACAAGCCGGCACCGAACAGGGAGACTCGCCGCAGAGGAGAGAGAGAGAGGGGCGCCGAGCGGGTAAGCGAAAACCACTCGGTGCCCCTCTCTCTCCTCCGCTTCAAAAAAAAAAAAAAGCGCTTGGGGCGGCAAAGTGCCGCCCCTTCTAAAGTGCCGCCTGGGGCAATTGCCCCAGTCTGCCCCATTATAGGGCCGGCCCTGTATATATATATATATATATATATATATATATATATAGTGACAGTGTAAACCCCAGGGAGATGCATAGTGTGGCATTTGGGTACAGGTGCTATCCAGATCGTAAATACGGGTCCCTGGGGTGAAGCAATTGGAGAGCAGGATGGGCCAATGTTCCGTTCCCCCATTCAGTGGAAAATCCATGCTGGCTTTTCCAGGAGGCTAGAAGTCTGCAGGATCCGATCCGGGATTCCTATGGAGCCGACATCAGGCACAGGTGCTGGACATTTAAAAACCCCTGGAGCCTGATAATCAGAGAGACTGTTGGGGGAAGGGAAGTTTCCCTGAGCTCCCATGGCAAGGAGAGGCCCTGAACAAGAAGATTATCCCTGAGCCAAGTGAGGCAATACCTGCCTGGACATTTTGTGTGCTGTCTGGGGGAGGTTTTCCAGAGCCTGGCGTATCTGGGTCTGGCTGGGAGGTTGAGTTAGTGGGTAATTAGGCTGGTCAGTCTGGACCATCATAGTTCAGTTATAGAGGGCTCCAATTGGGAGCTAGGTTTTCTTTTTATGGTTTGAGTAAAAATAAAGCACTGTGTAGCAACAAGCTGGTGTTCCCGACTCTGATTGCCCTAGAGGAATATGCTTATGACCCCTAAATGTGACATGTATGGCCCTCATGCTACAGGGTTTGTCACAGTATATATATATATATATATATATACTGTATTTGCTTGATTATAAGACGACCTTGATTTAAAGACAACCCCCAAAATTTTAATATTAATTTGGGAAAAAAGAAAGTTTTATTAGTAATAATGAATTCACATGTAAACTATTTTTTTTTATTTAATAAAAACTATGATTGAGAAAAATGCATCTTTAAAAATTTCCTTTTATCTGCCAACCTGCCCCCAGTTATGCACATCTGCCCCCCTGAAATGCCTTATACCCCCTATATGCCACCCTGCCTCCTTGATATGCTACTTTGCTGCCAGATATGCCTTATACCCCCTATATGCCACTCTGCCCCCGAAATGCATTACACCCCCCTATATGCCACTCTGCCTCCCAGATATGCCTCTTGACCCCCTATTTGCCACTCTGCCCCCCCAGGATGTGCCTTATACCCCTATATGCCACTCTGCCCCAGATATTCCTTTTAACCCCTATATGCCACTCTGCCTCCCTGATATTCCTTTTAACCCCCTATTTGCCACTTTGCCTCCCTGATATTGTTTTTAACACCTTTATGAAATTCTGCCTCCCTGATATTCTTTTTAACCCCCTATATGCCACTCTGCCTCCCTGATATTCTTTTTAACCCCCTATATGCCACTCTTACCCTCCCCACGGCTTACCAGTGCATCCCTAGACTTCTCCCCGTGCTTCAGATTCCTTGGTGTGTATTGGTGGCAGCCGGTGGAGGTCTGTGCGATGCGCGCAGACAACCTCCGCTGTTGCTCCCGGGACTTCCACCGGGGCTTCTATGATGGAGCACCGGAAGGTCATGTGACTCTGGTGGTCCATCATAGAAGCCCCGACAGACCTCCACCGGCTGCTGGGATCTGGATCTTAGTCTTATAGTGAGACCTCTATTTGAGGTTTGATTAGAAGACGACCTTGAATATAAGACGATGGTTATTTTTCAGAGCATTTGCTCTGAAAAAACCTTATCTTATAATTGAGAAAATACGGTATATACACACAATAGAAAAAAAAAGGGAAAGTGCACCAATTCAAGGAATCTGCACACACCCAGCAAATTTTAAAATCATAAATATTTCCACACACAGCGCTGAATTAATTGGACTATACTCCCTTTTAACCTACTGAGACTCTCCTGCAGAAACTAAAATGACGCATCAACATTTTTAAATACTGTTTGCTGGATGTGAATATATCAGCATGTATTATGTGGGGATGGGGTTTGCAAGTTTCGAGAACTTGGGAGATTGCACTGAATTCCCAAAATTTAAATATGCAGGTGTTTGTATGCCCTTGCAAACAACAGATTTTATGAGTGTTAGCATACAAAGCATATCACTTCAGTGGAGTCTGGTTAGTTGAGTTAAGGGTTCTTGTCTGAATAGTGATGAGACACCACTGGGTCCTATTAGGAAATGTCTGATGCTGAGGAGGGTACAGATCACTGATAGAAGATGTTGCAGACTGATCCTCATGTTGCTTAAATGTTCCATAATTCACAGTCTTGTAAAGGACTAACCAACACCCTTGGACTTATGTTGTAACCATTTCCCTCTATGTCTCACTATCTACTATGGTAGGTGTTCTCCATAGGTTGTACTAACCTAACTAAGGTAAAGAAAAACCTTTTCCAGTGGGTAGTCATGGGAATAGTTTATTGCTAAAGCACTTTGCAACATTTGGTATTTGATATTTGAGCACTGTAGGCTCAATACTAGCCAGTTTTCTCTTCATTTGTTTGTATACATTAGGTAGGTGGATACCATTGAGACACATTGTTTCTATTTAGTTCTAATTCTGATGTATTTTATCAATTAGTTCACCATATGTTGAGATCTATTATCATAAGTTCGGTTTCATTGATTATCTTTACTTTCTATTTATATTTATCTACTCTGCAACCTCTTTTTTTACCCTCATGGTATTCCTTTTATTGCTTTGTTTTATCTGTCTAATTTATTTATTTATTTATTTTTTATTAAACGTATAAAAATAGAAAAAGGACAAAGACTTACACAACATAACAATCTATACAAACAGTGAAACATTAAAATTATTCATTATCTTAATAAATGCTTGATCACGTTAATCAAATCGGTACTTGAAAATCGGTACTTGAAAAGGAGGATTAGCTCTCAGCAGATATAGAGGCGTCTCATATTGTTTGGTTTAGATATTACTCTTGACTTTTTTTTTTTTTTCCCCCGATACTACTTCCCAGATTTTAAAGCCTTCTTCTGCTACTTTGTTTCAATTTCGTTCCATTTCAATTTGATAAACCAATTGGTTTTCAAACTGAATCCAAGTAGGTATATTTTGTGATTTCCATTGTTTTACAATCAAATATTTTATTACCAAACAGGCATGTATACCAAGAAAGAAGAGGGGTGGTTTTAATTTCGGCCATGCTAGGTGGAGTAGTATTGTTTCTGGTCTTCTTCTTTCAATATTCTCAATACCTATTATCTCTCTAATTTAATGTTTTATACTCTTTATGTGATTATCTAGTTTGACCCTGCTCTGGTCCTGATTTGCCCCTCTTGATTCCTATTCTGCTTCATTGCAATCTGATACCTTGAGGAGGGAGGTAAATAGTGTTTGTCTGTGCATGTGTATTGCTCAACCTTGGTTCCACAAACCCTCAGCTCATCTCTGCAGCCTTACTAGGCTCTTGAGTTAACATTTTCTACTAGCAAAACTAAATATACTCTGTAAAGGTCTCTGTCTTTACAGAGTGTGCACATAAGATTTAATTATACTTCTTGTATGTGGCACATAAGGAAAGTATGAAAAGTTACTTCAATTGTGGAAAGTTTTAATATAGAAAAGGGGTGGTTGAGCTAAGACAGAGTAACAGACCACAGCCTTGGTGAATATATAGATATCCTTAGTATATATATATAGGCTGAGTTTTGTATTGTTACTTTGACTTTATGCTCTGGTTCATTGACATGCATTTTTAGTTTCAAATTAATGCATCACATTATCCGCCAAAAATAAAATTATTTTAGATGGCACAGACAAGCTCTACACTTCATTTGATTTGCAATTTTATAATTAGACATGCAACTGATAATACTCCAATGTTTATATTTATATATTTAACCATGTAAATGTAACATATACCAGTCCCTGGAGACTATGATTCATATGTTGCTCAATTAGCCATTTAAAACTACAGAGCTGAGGTTACCTATCATTGATGTGAATGGACATTTAGACCTAGTAAGTCTGTCACAAATAGAGTTGCAAAATATATTTAACTGTGTCGTATCCACAGATGAGAGTGAGGCAAAGCTACTTTTTAGCTATGTTTTGGGGTAGGCTACTAGCAGCAAACATGAAGTGAGTAATAGTATGTGGGTGAAAATATGGATGGTGAAATGGGCAGTTGGGCAGACTTTTTAAGTCTTTTTAAGTCTTTCAAAGGTGGTGCTTAACATCAAGCTGTCAATGCTTCAACATTGATGGTGCATGCGCCATATCTCATTCAAATTACCATAGGCCAGATTCTAATCAAAGCTCTTATTTGACTTTTTATGCTTCTATTTATTCTCTTCTATAACTAAGAGCCTCTAACAATGTTCTAAACATAAGCCCAAATAATAGGTTATGCAGTATAAACTTTGAGTAACTTTTTGTCCACATTCATCACCATTATGACCATCTACGGATACCTCAATATCTGCTAATATGTTAGCTATTCTTGTTTTTTTTGGTTCTTTGCATTACAATTATGGCACTTCTATGTATGTAGGATGTTGTACTAAATCAATAAATATATCACAGAGTGATAGGATTTTAATGCGGCTAATATTTTCAAAATGTTCACCATTCTAAGCTTTATAATTTACCTTTACAATGAAATGGAAGAGTTATAATGCCATCTAGAGGCTGATATAGTTCTGTGTGACTTCAAGATTTAATTGTTTCTTAGGGAAGATACAAAAGCTTTTTTTAAAATGTAATTCAAGGTGCTTATTTTTCTTATATTTCCCTGATTTCTTGCTGTTATATAATAAGAAGACATTATATTGCTATATTAACCCAAGAGAATATGGAGTCTGTAATTAAAGTTGATACCTTTTATTGGGCCACCATATAAAAGATGTAAACTTCAATAAGCTTTCAAGATCTCAGAGATCCTAAAAGCTTAATTTTACATGTGTTGGTGCACTAAGTTGTATCAGTTTCGGCTAAACCAATTATTACAATCTACATATTTTTTCCTTTTCTAAAATAGTAGGGCCATCAGGGCAATGTTCCATCTAATTTTTCTTAGGTGGTGTGCGCAGAAAATTTCTCTTGTGCAAAAATTTTCCCAGAGCCAAAATTTTGTGCGCACAATATCAGCGCCGCAAAAAATATAAAAAAAAATAATATTTTTGGACATGTGCGCTTTCTAAAAATGCTATGTGCGCGCGCACAAGCGCACAGCTTAGAGGGAACACTGCATCAGGGCCATTAATTCAATAAGGTATTAGAAAGTTATTTTTTCATTAAAAAATAGATTGAAGGGCTTCCTTTGGGTAAGGTGAAATATATTAGAGCAGCTGCCTAACACACGAAAAGTGGCCTCTCAACACTTCAAACACAAATACAGAAAAATAATAATGATGGGAGCGCTAAGGAGGTTGGGATTCCTCTTGAGACTAGTAGTGTATTATGATGTATGTATAAAAAAAATGCTGGAAATATATTAAATATACAATTGAATAAAATTTAATAAACATAAGAAATATGTAAAATTTAACACAATTGGTTGTACATATAAATATCAGATACAATAATAAAAAAACACATGTATGAATTGTTTCCTCTTTACATTTGTTAAAACGCCATTTGGTGGAAATCAATTAACCTGACGCGTCTAAATGCGGCTTCTTCAGAGGTATGAAACAATTGTAAATAGATAAATCCTTAAGCTGGCCAGACACAGCGTGGTGGCAGAGTGAGGCAAATGTTTCGATGTTTTA
Organism: Spea bombifrons; assembly: GCF_027358695.1. Taxonomy (NCBI): domain Eukaryota; kingdom Metazoa; phylum Chordata; class Amphibia; order Anura; family Pelobatidae; genus Spea; species Spea bombifrons. The sequence goes on along the minus strand of NC_071089.1, from coordinate 71,852,869 downwards.
ACAGAATACCATGATGAGACAGTGTATTAAAACTGCTTCTGTTCACAAAAAAAGTTGTTCCCTTTTAGTTTAATTAGGTTTATTTGCCAGGATTCAAGTCAAGGTTTAGCTTACTGGGGAACTTCTGAAATACAAATTTCAGCACAGAACTGTTGTGTCTTGGTGCATGTACATTATGCTAAAAGACAGCAAGTAGATAAAAACTTTCTATGTGGGCTGATATTGGCATTGCAATGTAGTTTTTACAGAGAGATTGTGGAAAATTATGGGATTTTTTTTGATTAAAAAAAAACTGACACTTCTTTGCATTAAAAGCAACTTATTCTTTAAATACCAATAATGGTTTGCATATAACTTTACATATAAAGTATTAAGACACATACAGAAAGCATTAAAATATGCCACCTGATTTCTTCAGAGGTACAATCCCACCCAAAATTTTAGGACACAGGTATTGGGACAACTGGCCATTACACCCACAGGGACTTTTATGACATTCTAAAAACATAGACATTAATATATAGTTGTTCCAACCTTTGCAGCTAAAACAACATTTACTATTTTGGGAAGACATTCTACAACATTTTGGAGTGAACTGAAACGGAGATTGCGAACCAGGCCTTCTCAACCAACATCAGTACCTGACCTCACAAACTGTCTACTGGATGAATAGGCATACATCTTGTGGAAAAATTTAAGATGTTAAATCTGCAAATGGAGGACCAACTACATATTAATGTCTATGTATTTAGAATGTGATGTCATAAAAGTCCCTCATGGTGTAATGGTCAGGTGTCCCAATACATTTGTCCATATAGTGTACCAATACTGATGGGTCCATAGTGAGATTAATGGAAATCAAGCATGTGTATGTAACAATCTATAGTCTCTAAAGATACTGTAGCACAATTCCAGATGGTGAATAAAACTCTTGACTTGTAGTTTAAGGAGTAATTACAAAATATAATTAATGGCATGCCTTATTTTTGGGATCTATATCCATTAACACAGTGGCGGAACTATCGGGGTCGCAGGGGTTGTGACTGCGACCGGGCCCTGGAGTTCTGCCAGTCAGGGGGGCCCAAGGGGTGCCGAGCGGTCATTTTCAGCAACCGCTCGGCGTCCTTTCAGGGAGAGGGTAGATAGTGAGAAGGGGGGAGAGGGTAGATAGTGAGAAGGGGGGAGGATAGATAGTGAGAAGGGGGAGAGGGTAGATAGTGAGAAGGGGGAGGATAGATAGTGAGAAGGGGGGTAGGGAGAGGGTAGATAGTGAGAAGGGGGTAGGGAGAGGGTAGATAGTGAGAAGGGGGGTAGGGAGAGGGTAGATAGTGAGAAGGGAGGGAGAGGGGGTAGATGGTGTGAGAAGGGGATATATTGGGTTGGGGTTGGGGGGGCCCTTAATAGATTCTCGCACTGGGGCCCTGAGGCTTTTAGTTACGCCTCTGCTTTAACATCCAAAAAGGAGTAATATAAGTATTAACTCGGGATGTCCCAAAAATATTACTTTAAAGTAATGTCAGCTATAAGGCCATGTTTTAAACAGTTCTGAAACAGTCCAACTGTAGCTCTCCAGATCCCTAACAGGGCACCTTGTGAGTACAGTTCCCGACAAAGTGGGTCTTTCCATTGTGAGGATAAAAAGAAAGCCTAATTGTTGTTCTGGTTGATGTCAGAATATGATATGCAACAGGTCATGTGACTTGTGGTAGCCCTGCAGTGGGATGTATACTGCTATCTATATCTTATACTAGTATGTAAGCTTGTGAGCCCTCTTTACCTAATGTATAAGTTTGTCTTAGTTTGTCAATTCTAGTTATATTATACCCCTTAAGTATATGCTGTTGGTGCTATATGAATAAAGGATGATAATAATATGTTTGTGCTAAAAGGCTGTCTATAAGACCTCTCTATTAAAGGTCATTATAGATACTTAAATGGAAATATAAATCATTTCTGCAGTTCAATGAGTAACTTAAATTAAAAAAGTTAGTTTGGGGAGAGATGCACAGGCAACTGATTTTAACCTCATTCAGGGTAACTCACTGATAAGCTGAGTCTTTGATAAAATCAAGCCGCTAAGTGCTTGGAAATCATGTTACTGTTGTTTAGTCGGGATGTGGTTAAACGGTATAGCTTCATTATTTACGTGTATTTTCTAATGAGTCAGCATTGTTGTCTTAATTGTCCTTAACGAGCCACTAATGTACATATAATTGCTCCCGTTTCAGATACAAATGCTGTCCTCATGCTTATTTGTACAGCAAAGTCTTAGAAAACAGCAAACATGACTAAAATCACTGCATTGCAGTATGAAAGATGTCCCAAAAGGTTGAGAAATATAATTTTTCTGATGCTACAAAATAAGCCTCAACACTCTAATCATCAATATCAGTGTTGTGTTGCATATGTAATACTATTTTATCTGAAAACCAGATATAAAAATGTGCAATTCAGCATTTTGGCTATTGTTGTAAATAAGAATTGATTTGTTTTTCATTAATAAGAAACTTGGATTTACTTCTGGTGCTGTGGAGTTATGTCTATTGCTTTGAATCTTTATCTGGCACTGTGGTTTTATAGTTGGCAGGCCCGGACTGGCCATCGGGCTGGGCGGCCCAGGGCCGGATTGACGCAGGGGCTGATGAAGCTGCAGCTCCAGGCCCCTACCTTACAATAGGCCCAGACAGGACTAGAGTAACGGCCACATTAATGCAGGGCAAAAGGGGCACCTACTCCTTAAGCCCGCAGCAACTGCGACCGGGCCCGCCACTCTAGGGGGCCGGGCAGCCCCCACCAGGGCCGGCCTTAGGGGTGTGCGGCAACACAGGGCGCTACGGCAGCAGGGGCGCGGGACTTAAATTAAAACATCGGGGGGGTTTGTTTTTTTGTAACTTTATTTAACATCCTCCATGTTAAATAAAGTTTTAAAAAAAACACAAAAAAAAAACAACCGATGTTTTAATTTAAGTCCTGGGTAGTTTTCGGCAACCGCTCGGCGCTCACTGTCCGTGACTCCGTTGCGGTGCCGACGTTTCATTCTGAATGACGGAAAATGTCATATTCCGGCGCTCAGCTGCGAAGCGCGCACCGCGGCAGAGCAGGAAGACGGATGCCTCGTGCCCCCACTGCAGGACTCCGGCAACAAGGTAAGTAGGAAGAGGGGGTAGATAGTGGGGGGTGCTGAGGGGGGCAGTGAGAAGTGGCAGAGCTGGTGAGAAAGGGGGCAAGGGGATAGATAGTGAGAGGGGGTACATATTGAGAAGTGGGGAAGGGGGTACATAGTGAGAAAGGGGGGAAGGCAGTGAGAAGGGGGAGAGGGGGTACATAGTGATAAGGGGGAACATAGTGAGAAGGGGCAGATAAGAAGGGGAGGGGTAGATGGGGAGAGGGGTAGTGTGAATGCATACAAGAATTAATGAATTAATGTGTGGATGAATTGTGTGAATGCGTACGAGAATGAATGAATGAATAAATGTGTGGATGAATTGTGTGACTGCGTAGGAGAATTAATGAATTAATGTGTGGATGAATTGTGTGACTGTGTACGAGAATGAATAAATGTGTGGATGAATTGTGTGACTGCGTACGAGAATGAATGAATTAATGTGTGGATGAACTGCTTGAAGAATTTGTGAGACTGCATTAATAAATATGTGTAAATGATTTGTGTGAATGAGTGAGTGACTGTGTAAGTGATTGTGTCTATCATGAATGTTTAAGTGATTTGGGGAAATGCAAAGATGGTACATGAAGGGTGGGCTGTTTGCTGAAAAAGATGTCTTACACTGGGCTGTTAGGGGACAAAGTTGGCTCAGGCTGGGCTGTAATATGTGTGTAATCTGGGTGCTGATCAGGTTCTATGTGGGCAATGTGGACACCAGGGCTGGCTTTGGGGTGTGCAACCTGTGATCTATGCCTGTAATTTAGGGGGTTTTATCTATACCTTTAATGCTGAGTTTATAGCTGCAAAGCTGGGTGTGTGATCTGTTGATCTGTATCTGGTATGCTCAGTTTACATTATCATTGTATACCTACAAATTGAGGGGTTGTATGTCTGATTCTGTTTATTTGATCTATACCTTCAATGCTGAGTTAACCTGTGATTTTCAATTGAGCTATACCTGCAAAGCTTGGTTTTTGTGTTGAGTCTGTTGATCTATACCTGTTATGCTATGTTTCCATACATCATTTATGAATACCTGCAAATATAGGGTTTGTATTTGAGCTATACATGCAAGTGCTGTTTATATGTGTTTGATCTATAGTTCACAGGGAGGAAGGAAAGGAGAGGTATGGCTTAGTGAATGATGGACCTAGCATACAATTTGGTCAGAATTAAAGAGGATCAAGAATAGAAGACAACGCTTAACACCAGGAGTGGGCCTTATGAATACTTTGTAATACCCATTGGTCTGTGTAATGCTCCTGCTGTCTCCCAATAATTCATTAATGATGTTGTCCATGACATGTTGCAGCAATGCATGGTGGTTTAGCTCAATGACATTCTACTACACTCTCCATCCTTACAAAACCACCACACAGATGTCTGCCCTGTGCTGCAATGGCTCAGAGAGAATAATTTCTCCTGTAAACTTTTAAAAATGTGAATTTTCCCAGAAAATAGTCACATTCTTGGGTTACGTTATTTCTGTATATACACTTACTGTATATGCCTTGTATTTATTTATACAAATTTAACAATGTTTTTGAAAAGCGTGCTTGTATTGTACATTTGTGTTATCACTGTGACAAATATTATTATATTAGTTATTATTAGACTTGTGCATTCGTATTCATGAAGACAAACATGAAGGCTGTGTATCCTATGAATATCTGTCAGGGTCCGCTACTCCGACCCCGACGAAGCTACTCACCCGAGTACACGCCGCCCGTGGGTACTGAATCCCGCGACGCGTCTCTGGCTTCTTCCTCCTCTGCCAGCATGCCTGCCACTAGGCGCGTGGACGCTCTCAACAAACTTTATGCGTCCCCGAATGGAGATGCGGGGGAACGCGAGCGGATGTCGTCATGGTTGGGGGAGAGGCTTCTTCCAGACGGCAAGTTAAAAAATCCAGCTATGCTCAGTGCTCAGTGATTGTTTCTGTTTGAGCTTCCCAGTGTGTCTATTACCTTCTACTATTATCCCGTGTACCGAACCTGGCTTATACCTTGACTCCGCTGTCCTCTGTTACCCAACCCTTTGTTACTAAACGGCGTTTCCGATTTCCTGACTCTGGCGTCTGAGTTAGGTTATCCTGACAGGATAACGGGAGCGGAAATCCGTTTGCCGCCAGGAGTTAAGGTCCATAAGAGCGACTCTATTGGTCACCGGCAGAGTCCTCCTCTAGCATGAATCAATTGGTTGATGCCAGAGGAGGCCCCTGCAGGTGACCAATAGAGTCGCTCGCACCGACCTTTAACATCTGATGGTGGAACTTGGCCTGGGGAGACCATGGTCTCCCCGCTCCAAGAGTTAAAGGTCCGTACGAGCGACAATTAGAGTCCTTTCAACACCAGGATTTTAAAACGCTGTACGAGGGACTCTATTGGTCACCACCTGGGGGCTCGTCTGCCATCAACCAATGAAGTGCAGGTGCACTTCATTGGTTGATGGCAGAGGAGGCCCCTGCCGGCGACCAATAGAGTTGCTCGTAAGGACCTTTTAAAATCCTGGCGCCAAAGCTGCTGCGTAGTGTTAACCGTGTTAACCCCATCTACAAAAAATGCACTTGGCAGTGATGTGGCCCCTTTCTCCATGGTTCCTGCATAGGGGCCTGAGGTCAACTGTGCTTTGTGCCCATAGCCTCCACATATCCTACACAGGGATAGCATCCTTGGGTAAAAACAGTATCCTCTGTAAGAGGGATTTCCTCACCACCATACAGCAACATGAAGCAAAGTCTGTCCAGTCGAGGGTCATGTTTCTTTTCTCTGAGGTTTTTATAGATGTTTTGACACACTTTGATGTTCTGTAGCGTCACTGTGTATGTACTCCTAATTTGATCTTGCATGCAGTAAATATCAGATCCAATTAGAGTGTCTTCATTGGGACCTCCTCTACAGCATATTTCATTCCTTTCGCTTCCTTCTCTCTTTCGGGAACTTCAATTCTAATTTAGTTTTTTAATCTCCTGACCCTAACAGACACAAAATGAATACAGTTGTGATCAAAAGTTTGCATACCCTTGGTATAATTGGTAAGATATGTGCCATTTTATTTCTTATGGGGTTAATATTCAACTGCAGGCCATAACAGTACGGTACAATCAAGAAACAAAACATGTCAACAAGGGAAAAACTGAAACAACCCCTGTTCAAAAGTCTCTATACCCTTAATTCCTAATACTGTGCATTGCCCCCTTAAGCATCGATGACAGCGTGCAGTCAGGGCCGGCCTTTGGGGTGTGCGACCTGTGCGACCGCACAGGGCGCCACACTCCAGGGGGCGCCACCGTGGGGTCCGCCGCCGCCGCGGGGTCCGCCGCCACCGTAGCGTACCGCTGCCGTCAGCAGCGTACCTAGCGGGCCGGGGGGGCGGTCCGCACCGGGTGCCGCTCATCAGGGGGGCACCCGGCACCCCTCCAGAGACGGACAGTAATGTCCACCGCTGGAATAGCAGGCTCGCAAGGGAGCGGTATCGGAGGTCTTTAACAGACCTCCGGCTCCCTTGAGTGATTTTAAGCCGGTTCAAGGATCTCCCTTGAACCCGGCTTAAAATCACTCAAGGGAGCCGGAGGTCTGTTAACGACCTCCGATACCGCTCCCTTGTGATCCGCGCGGCAAAAGCTGCTGTGCGCCGGGGTTTGTTGTCAGATCCCGGCGCACAACACTGAAGCCGCGCCCACCGCTGTCCGTGCCCTCTGACCCGGAAGAAGACAGAAGAACTGAAGAAGAGGAGCGAAGAGAAGGAAAAGGAGCTGTAAGGAGAAAAGAGGAAAGGTAGGAAAGCATTCAGTGAGAGTGAGAGTGGATTGGTGTATGTGTGGATTAGTGTATGTGTGGATTAGTGTATGTGTGGATTGGTATATGTGTGGATTAGTATGTGTGGATTGGTATATGTGTGGATTGGTATGTGTGTGGATTGGTATGTGTGTGGATTGGTATGTGTGTGGATTGGTATGTGTGTGGATTGGTATGTGTGTGGATTGGTATATATGTGTGGATTAGTGTATATGTGTGGATTGGTATATATGTGTGTGGATTAGTGTATAGGTGTGGATTGGTATATGTGTGGATTGGTATACGTGTGGATTGGTATACGTGTGGATTGGTATATGTGTGGATTAGTATATGTGTGGATTGGTATATATGTGTGGATTAGTGTATACGTGTGGATTGGTATACGTGTGGATTGGTATGCGTGTGGATTGGTATGCGTGTGGATTGGTATGCGTGTGGATTGGTATACGTGTGGATTGGTATACGTGTGGATTAGTATATGTGTGGATTGGTAAGTGTGTGAGAGTGATGGGTGTTATGCTGTACCATTTTCGATGTCTTTTTCATGATCTAATTATGCTCTAAAAGTACATCATAACTCCCATCATTCTATACTGTTCCATACAGTGGCAGAGCCTTGCACCCCCACCGCAGGACTCCTGAAAGGTAAGTGAACTTCAAAGAGGGCAGGGGAAGGGTGTTAGGAGGGGGTAGATAGGGAGAAGGTAGTGAGACAGGGGAAAGGGGGTAGATAGGGAGAAGGGAGTGAGAAGGGGTAGATAGGGCAATCATACTCCAAGTCTGCGAGTACATCCTGGAATCTGGGTATGCCTGGGCATGATAGGAATGTGATTGCTGTTAATTATATATATATATATATATATATATATATATATATATAATATTGTTATTTAATTGATTTGTCCTATTTTGGTGTGTTACTTACTTTAAATAAAAGTGTTAGATTTTTTTATGGTGTGGGGGGGTCATATTCGGTTTATGGCCAGGTAAATGCTGCACTTTCGGTTTCAGTCCAGAATTTGTTTCGGTGCATTCCTACTACTAAGCCAGACAATGAAGTGGTAGGCCTACACCACATCAATGTTTGGCGTAGTATATAGTGATTGGGGTTTTGTTACAAGTTTTGTTACAAGTTTTTATTCCTTTCTTTTTTTGGGATGGGGGAGCGCGAGAGGAGTAGTCCGCACAGGGCGCCAGAACACCTAAGGCCGGCTCTGCGTGCAGTCTTTTGTAACAGTTGTCTATGAGGCCCCAAATTCTTGCAGATGTTATAGCTGCCCATTTGTCATGGCAAAATGCTTCCAAGTCATGCAAAGTCTTTGATCGTCTTGCATGAACCGCACATTTAAAATCTCCCCAGAGTGGCTCGATGATATTAAGGTCAGGAGACTGTGATGGCCATTGCAGAACCTTTTTTCTGCTGTAACCACTGTACGTCAACTTGGCCTTGTGCTTAGGGTCATTGTCGTGCTGGAAAATCTGTCTTGTTCTACCTGACCTTGGCTTGGTATAAAGCATCCCCAAATTTCCCACTTCTTAATAGGTGATTGAAATGTACTGACTGGCATTTTCAAGGCTTTGGATATCTTTGTATACTCTTTTCTTATGTCCCTGTAAAGTTCCATTATTATGTTGTTATACAGGTCTGTTGACAGTTCTTTTCTGCTCCCCATGGCTCTGTATCTAGCCTGTTCTGTGCATCCACATGAGAGCCAACACATTCATTGACTATTTATCCACAGATACTAAGGGCAATTTTAAAAGCCACAGCTGTGGGAAATAACTTGTAATTGCCATTTTTACCTGTATGTGTCACCCTGTGTGTCTGTAACAAGGCCAAACATTCAAGGGTATGTAAACTTTTGATCAGGGCCATTTGGGTGATATCTGTTATCATTATGATTTAAAAAGAAGCCAAACAACTATGTCATAATACATGAGTTCATTTGATCACTAGCCTTAAATTAAAGACAGTTTTTTGCATGATCAGTCATATTTTCAAGATCAGTGCCAACATTTCACAATTTCTGCAACAATATGCAAACTTTTGAGTACAACTGTAGTTGCTGGCATTTCCCCTCTTTACCAGAGTAATAAAATTACTCGGCTAAAGGAAGGCAGCCTGCTGCCTTATTGTTTTTAACACAGCTGTAATATTTGTAGCACTACTTCACCAAACAAACATACAAGCAATCAATCAATCAAGCAGGGGGCCAAGTTCAATGCTCCAGAAAGGCAGAGCAAGAGAGCAACCCTGGTTATATATGCCCTTAATTGCATGAAAGACCGCAGGTGTGAAAGGATCCTGGCACACACACTTGACAGAGACATGAGGAAGCCTCTTGTGGCGACACATGCTTAGGGTCCTGTGGTTCCTGACAGATATGTTGAGTTTTGCTAAACTTTGCTAGTATTTTCCTCCTGTCTAACATATTTGAATAGATACAACGTATTAACATATTACAACAGATGGATTAACTGTATCACGGGAAGCTCTACTTTGTACTGGACACTAAGCATTTCACTGTGGTTGGGAATGCACACACTTTTTGCCTTTAAATCCCACCTACAAAAGCAATCAGTTTTATGAATGAGTAGCGTTACTAAGACAACGCCACATTACAGAGTCCCACCCATGAGATGAATCCTGCAAGATTTTAGGGCAATATGGCGGTACTTCCGGTGACGTCTTCTCCATGATCCCCCAATAAACATCTGAGCCTTTAATTTTACATTGTGGCCCCTTGTTTTAACATTTCTTCTCCATTAAAATCAATTTTGTTAAATTTCTATATTAAAATGTTTAGATAACATCTCCTCTCTCTATTCTTTATTCCAAGCTAGCTATACATATTGATATCCTTCAGTCTTTCATTTTATCCTACAAATTGTTTACCATTTTAGTTCCCTTTTTTCTGAACTCGTTTTTAAGATAACAATATCATTCTGGAGATTGAGTCTCCGGAACTGTACACAATACTCTAGGTGAGGTCTGACCAGAGAGCTATAGAGTGGCAGAACCACATCCCTCTTCCTACTTCTAATGCATCTAGCTATACAGTCCAGCACTCTTTTTTACCTTTTATCATCTTGACTGTTTACTCAGGTTCATCATTTGCCCACAGTACATAGGGTTGGGAGAAGGGGTTACCTCAATAAGCCCTTACTGGTTTACAGTGGATCCCGGGGACCCTGATTTTAAAAACAAGTATTTTTCCTATTGAACTGGTTCTACTTGAACAAGCATTATGTGCTTTGTGGGGGCTACCATTGTGAAAATCTAAATCAGGTGACATTTTTAATATTGTCAATGGAAGATGCCGTACACCATCCATCCCATTGGATCATTTGTGGATAGTAGTATGATCTTGTGCATCCAGCTACCATCAGGCAGAGAATGGTAAATGTTTTAAAAATGTTATGGCTCCTTGCCTTGGCCTACACCCCTCGAGATAATATACCGTATTTGCTCGATTATAAGACGACCCCCCAAAATCGGAATATTAATTTAGGAAAAAAGAAAAAGCCTGATTATAAGACGATCCTATAGGAAAAAGTTTCACTAGTAAATATTAATTCATGTAAACTATTTTTTCATATTTAATAAAAACTATGATTGAGAAAAATATTTTTTATTTTTATTTATTTTTTACTTTTATTTCCTTTTATTTGCCAACCTGCCCCCAGTTATGCACATCTGCCCCCCAGTTATACACAACTGTCCCCGGGCATTTGCTCTGAAAAAACCTTGTCTTATAATCGAACAAATACGGTAATTACCTCATACACACAAACAAGGGGTGGAAAGAAAATGGGGGTGATCATTCTTGTTAGGAGCCAGTCAGTGGAGTTGTATTAAAGGAGTCCAATTGCAGACGGGAATCTGTCTAACTCAATTTGTTAATGTCTCAAGGGTTAGTTAAAAAATGGCAGGCAGCAGTCAAATAGATAATCTAAAGGCAATCCAAGGTTTAGGAGCAGGTGATACAAAAGGACTGGAACACAGGGACACAAAGTGCTATATGCAGGGAACTCGGAGACACTGCAGACCCCATCTCCTTGAACAGTCTGCGAATCCCGATGTCAGGGGGCAGTGCAGCATACTTGGCTGTAAGCCTGTCCGCTCTCACTGGCTCCAACACCCTCTCTTCTTCGGGAACTCCCTGCATTGACACGGGTAGTGGAGAATTTGATGGCAGGGTAGTGATGGTAAAACAATGTAGGAGAAGTGGCACCCCGCCTCAAGCCCACGCCTCTGAGTAACATGCATGATTTATTGTAGGTAACGGTGAAAATGAGCAATAGCATTAACATCGTCTTTATAGCTGCTAATGTTATCTTTTAATGTTATCTTTTTTAAATGGAAAGGTACCCGACTTTTTTATTAGTAACCTTTAGCACATTAACAAAACATGGCTATATGCTATATGTGCTTCTCATATCTCTTCAGAAAATCTAACAATGGAGTTGATTGGTAAGAATCACTGTGAATCCAACATATTGTCTTAATACTGCTCTACAATTAACCTATATAAATCAGAAAATATGTTTAAAATCATTGTTCATAGGGAGAAAATGTTTTCATATTGTTGACTGGAAGAACAGAAAGATTGGAAAAAATAAATCTAACTGATGGCAGACATATACCTTCAAGGATTTCCAAGTTGTAAATAGTTATTAAAGTTGTAAAGAGTTATTAAATCATTCATACAATCTAGCATCTGCTATAAGTAGCGTGACCATTCACCCCATCCTTAGATTTAGGTGACACATAGTCAATTATTTTTGAACATGGAAAGTTCACTGGGTAATAACTCTTTTCTGGGTTTGTCATGGGACAAGTGTAGGGGTGTGATTTATTTTATCATGATTTGTGTTTATGACTTTGCCACCTTATAGTTAGTTGGTGCCCCTTTCAGTGCTGCTCTGAACCAATAAAGGTAGAATATATATATATATATATAAGTATTAAGTATTTCTAACTAGGCAGCTTAGTGTAGAAGCTGTAAAAAGTCCAGTTCATAGTAACATAGCTTTTAGGAAAATTATGTTGTTTGTATCCATTAAGAAATAGTTTTTTAAAAACATTTAACACTGAACTGTTCTGTAAATTAATTGTCATACCTAGGACCCGGTACAGTCTTTTATTCTCTTATCCGGAAGGCTTTGCTCACTCTTGGTGAGGGCAGTGCCCTCTCCTGGTCTCTGTGTAGAGAGAGAGGGGGGCGTTCCGGAAAGGGGATGTCCGTGACACCTTCTGGGCTCACCTTTCACCTACAGCAGGACCACATCTAGGTTAAGGGAGAGATCTACATTTGGTTTTGCTCTGCAGGCCACAGGGCAGGACAGGTACTGACAGACAGAAAAATTAATAATTGATCAGTGAACAGGGCAGGATAGGCCAGGCACAGGCAGAGAGACACATGCAGCCACAAGACTCCCTTCCATATTATAAAAAAAAAAGAAATTAGGTGAGAGAGGAAGCAGTAAACATAGAAATATAGAGAGTGATGGCACATAAAAACCATTTGGCCCATCTAGTCTGCCCAACCTCTGAATAATTTCCTTAGTTCCTGGCCTTATTTTATATCTAAGCTTAGACTTATGCACATCCCATGCTTGCTTAAACACCTGCACTGTATTAACATCCACCACTTCTGCTGGAAGGCTATTCCTTGCATCCACTACCCTTTCAGTAAAGGTTAAGCCTGGAAGCAAAGATTTTCGCCAATATTTTAAGATTGGTGTTGATGAGAGAAATTGGGTGATAACAACTGCAGATTTCGGCATCCTTTCCTGGCTTGGGAATGACTGTGATATGGGCAGTGTTAGTTTGGGGATCTAAAAGGGTCCCTGTGGCCAAAGAATTAAAAAGGGTCACCATATGAGGGCCCAGAATTGGTAGAAATTTACTATAATAAAGTGGCGTAAATCCTTCCGGTCCAGGGCTCTTTCCCTTTGGGAGGGACTTGATCGCTCTTCCACTTCTTCCAGACTGATGGGTTAATTAAGGTAAGCCTTGTCCCCTTCAGGGATTCTCGTTTTTAAGTGTTTATGCAAGTAGTCATCCATACGAGAGAGCACTGACTCCTCATGATCCTTCCCCCCCCACTTAAGTTGTAGAGTTTTTTATAATAACTATAAAAACAGTGGGCAATATCCCTTGTAGGATAGTGTAGTGTGCCATTAGCATCTTAGGGATGTAGGTGGCTGTCCTCTTAGCCCTGAGTGCTAGTGGCTTCCCAGGTTTGTCCCCCATTTCATAAAAGCGCCTTTTAGTGAGGAGAAAGTTTATTTTAACCCTGGAGTCTAAGAGGGCGGACAGACGGGCACATAAAGCTTGAAGTTGTTCAAGGATTTCATTGGACAGGGAAAATTTATGTTGGATTTCTAGATCAGCTATTGACGTGTCAGAGATATAATGGACAGGTGGTCAAGGCATTTAAGTTTGGCTCCAAGTTGTATAAGATGGCACCTAATTACCGCTCTTTGGGCCTCCCAGACCGTCGAGATTGGGGTATCTCAGGAGGAATTTTCATCAAAGTAGTGCTTAAGGTGTGACGTAAGATCCGGTATAAACGTAGGGTTTTCTATCAAATATTCATTTAGAGGCCAGCATACTTTAGGAGGGGTTAAAGGCAAACGTAAAGTCAGATGTATAGGGGCTTGGTCACTAAAAGTCTGGGAACCTATTTCTGAGGAATGTATGTATGAAAGATGATGGTGAGATAAAAATAAAGCATCTATGCGTGTATAGTGTTTATGGAGGGAGGCGTAGAAGGTATAGTAGAAGGTATAGTCCAGTGTGGTGGGGTGTTGGGCTCTCCAAGCGTCGACCAGTAAACTATTCAGTTTATTTAGATAAAAATCTTACTAGGAAAGGCGTATACCGTTGCAAATTGCCCTTAACAAGCAAACTCCTACCCTCAGAGTCCTTCCACATGTCAATTAATCGAAAGGGTAAGCATTTATGAAGTAATATAGCGACCCCTTTGGTCTTGGATACGGAGGAGCTAGCAAAATAAGCCGTCTGGAAATGTCTGTCTGTCAGTTTGAATTCCTTAGTGTTAATAAAGTGGGTTTCCTGAAGTAAGGCTGTTTGGGTTTTGAAAGAGTGGAGGAGGTAGAGCAGTTTTGACCTCTGCTGAGGTTTATTTAAGCCTCTGACATTCAGAGACCTGCATTTACGGTAGGTGGAAGACATTTAACCATAGGATCCAAATTGTGACACTTAATGGTGACGACGCATCCAATAGAAGATAAATTGACAAAATTAACACATATAACCATGTGTAAAAAAAACAAAAACAAATCTGAACAGGGCAAACAAAAGCCAGATGAACAAACATCGAATATTGAGCCATTTGACCATGCCAGTGGTCACTGACCTTATACCCTGGCCCGGAGGACAAGGTAGGTAGGCTCTGGTGGGGGTAATAGCGTAGTGCAAATGATGGTGTGTAAAGGTAAATGTAAAGGTGAAGATCGTGGTCAGTGAAGTACAGAAAAAGAGGGTAAGGTGCAAGCGCACCCTCTCTGTGTCTGGGGTTTAATAAAGGTGTAGAAATGCGTGTTCAGGTGAGATGAGTGAGCAATGTAAGTGTAGTATTGAGTACGTGTATATGGAGGAAAGGATTATGCATGGTAGAGGCAAGTGTGTCCAAAAGAATAATCCCTAGCGTGGTGTGAATGAAAGGTATATATAAAAGCTAGTGTCGCTGGTGTTTGAGAACCATGACAGTTAAGGCCATTAGAGTCACTGCATGCTGAATTGATTGTGAAAGTAGGAGAATAACAAGGTCTTGTCCTATGGTAGTGTAAAGGTGAGAAACTGTAAGGCACAATAAGAACCGAGACATGGGTGGTGAAGTGGATAAAGAGAGGCCCTCATAGAGGAGGTGGTATGGTATTTCTGATGTAGGCTGAAAAGTGGAAGTATGTGATGTGTGTGTCAGAGGATGCATAGATGAGAAATGAAGAGCATTTCTGTAAACTGATATCGAATTAGCGACCCTAAGGGCAACAGGGGATGGAGTCCAGCATAAGGTGTACTGCAATATTAGATATGTATACGAGTGGGGAACATAAAATTACCGGATAAAGCAAAAGTATGTACGTGTAAATGAGGAGGCCCCAGGAATTAAAGAAGTGTTTGAGAGTTGTCATGTGTATATATTGTGGCAGGATGGCCCTATCAAAACAAGAAACTCCAAACACCAGCAGAATAAAAGCAAAATGTAGTTTATTGCAGCTTGCTGTAAGGTCCACAGTGTTGCACGTCACAGGATACATAAACAAACCAAAACAAAAACAAATCCTACTCCATCTTGGAGACTAACTATACAAGATTCTTACCTCGCTAACTAACCGGCCAGCTAATCCAGTCCCAGTCATCAAAGTAGTAGCAGCACCACACCGTTTGTTTGGACCATACCTTTTTTATTAAATCTGAGGGCCTCTGGCTTGACTGCCTCACTCCCTGTTACCAGACAACTAATGCCTCTAATGACCGCCATTTAAACACCTCAGTGCAGGTTAATTGGTTCCACCTGCTGACCTCCCAGTAATTAACCCTCTCATGCTGGGAATAATGAGCATTCCAACCTGCTACTGATATACACAGACTCCGTTACCTTGACACAATATCTAGTATTGTGGAGATGATCCCCAGCAAGTAGGGGTCTCAGCATATGTAGCATGGGCCTAAGAAAGAGAATGAAAGTGTGTAAAAGTGGCAAACATGATATCATAACCTTTCAACAGACCGTATACCGCGTAGGGAGCAGTAGGGAGTCGAAACAATGGTCAGCACAGCATCATGTCGAAGAGCACGTCCGGAGCCGGGAACAAAGTCCTGCGCCGAAGAAAGTAGCTGAGACAAAAAGGGAAGCTCCAATCCGGTGTTGAAGTAGAGTATATCCGATGACCAGTGGACGCGGTTGGGAAAGCTGATGAGAATGGTGCAGAAGTCTCTGTCGGACAGGCGGGGACCGTATAGATCAGATGCAGGTAGTGTAAGTGGCGGATGAGCTGAAGCCATCAAGTCCTGTCGGCGCCGAAGTGGAAACCGATGTGACGGTCACTATGATCAGTGTACCGTGAAAGAGAAGTCGATAAGGGTTTGTATTCCATGAGAGTGAGGAAGTGGTGCGGGTCCTGTAGAAAAAATCTCATGAGGTAAATGTTCGTGAGTGTCCAGCAGTAATCCAAAGCGACGAAGCCGAATGGGACATTAAAATAGAGAGCATAGATGGAGCAGCAGCAGCCAAATAGGCTGCACACTCAGGTTATCGGAAGCTTTGGGTGCTTGTTCCTCCGTGGCTTGGGCGACCAGTCCCTACTCGGAAGTTGAGTTGGGGCGATGAGGGCCGTTTCCCAGTCAGGAATAGGGATAGGTGGTAAACCAAAGTTGTCCAGGAAAGATGGAATGTCAGAGGCTTGGCGGAGAACGAAGGCTTTGGTGTCCCGGCGAACAGTTACTGCAAACGGGAACCCCCATTGGTAAGGGATCAATGCATCCAGTAAGGCCGTAGTAAGTGGCTTCAAGGTACGTCTCGTCTGTAGGGTAGTAGGAGAGAGGTCCACATGCTTCTCTCAGACCCCCTTGCACCAGGCACCGGACAAAATTATTCTTATGCTTGGAGGAGCTGGGTGTCTTGGTGTCTGCAACTGTAGGATGATCCGTTCTAGGCCCCTGTAAATGCTGTTCTTAACTTTTTCTCTGATCTTTTCTACCAGGGGAAGTCTTACCATACTCTGAATGCCTTAGATCAGCCATCTCGGCTTCTCATGCTCTGGTCTCGGGTGCTCCCCTGGGTAGGCATCCTCTGGTCTGCCAGTTATCTCGTGCCCTGGGTGTTATGCCTACCTTGTCCGTCGCTGTCCCGCGTCGTCCTGGCATTGGTGGGCGGTCCCCTCGCAGTGCCGCTTGCACGTCCTCTCAGTGTACTGACGTGCCGAATGGAGACAGCTCTGTTCGAGCTGCCGCGGCGTGTCAGCGGCGTTCGGGAAGTACTGACCATGCTGCCGCGACGCGCTCGCGACGCTCGAACGTCACTCGCGGAGGTAACACAGGCATAGCTTGTTTGTTTTGAGTGGTTGCCATCGCGACGACGATATTCATGCGTCGGTCACTATTACGTCATCTTACCTGTCATTGGTCCGTTCCCTGGGTCCTAGGTATTTGTCTTTCTGGGATATCCAGAAGGTATTGGATTTTCTGAAATCCTGGCCTAACAATACTTCTCTCTCTCTTAAACAGCTTTCGGCCAAACTTGCTTTGCTTCTGGCTTTAGTTTGCGTTTGCCGCATTTCTGATGTCCAGGCTTTCGATGCTGATGCCATTTCTTTCTCTCTGCAGAGGGGTTCCCATCAGCTGCTTCTCTCGTATGTTTCTTTTCGTCGGGTATCTTTTCCTACCATTGCTAGATGGGTGCACTGGCTTTTGGGTCTGGCCGGGATTGACCCCAGTTCCAGGGCTCATTTGTTCAGAGGGGCGGAAGCTTCAGTTGCTGTGTCTTTAGGCACCTCCCTGTCGGATGTCCTGCACTCTGCGGACAGGTCCAGGACTTTCCATACCTTTTGATTTCACCCTGCTCTCCATGCTACGTTTGCTTGGCTTAGCGTTAAAAATGCTAATTATGAAGCCTCCTGTCTTGCTATAAAATTAGAGATTATAATAGCTTTGGTGCATATATAATCTAAATTTTAATAAAGACAGGAGGCAAATTATTTCCCACCCTTCCCTTTTAGCATACTCTGTAGCGTGGGGGTTGTGGTGTGTTTTTATGCCTTGTTGATATTACTGTCCATGTTATTGACCTTGCTATAGGATCACAGTTACTGTTACTGTTCCCTTTTTCTTTCAGTTTAATCGTGCCCTTTCTGTGGCTCAGAGGTGGACGTCATTGGTTCCAACCGTCGGAAATAGCCGTTCCGTTTGGTTCCTGTTATAACCTCCTGTTCATGTTTGTTCTTCACGTTAGCTCTGTATCAAAGAAGAAGAGTGGCTGTCTTCAGGCTTTATAGTCTCTGTTTTATGTTGATCGATTATATAGTTTGATTTTCATGTTTGTCTCTTTGCTGCTATTGGTGGTAGATTAAAGATGTTATGCAAATTATTCGCCTCCTGTCTTTATTAAAATTTAGATTATATATATGCACCAAGGCTATTATAATCTCTAATTAACTTCCAGTATTGTATGTGAACAATGACTATCTATCTCAGCCTCTGCTAAGTTGTCAGTATCTCACACTCCAACTCTCATCAGTCTGTGACTGTTGCTACTGACAGGTTAACATGGCGTCAGAACACATATATATGTAATGCTTGCCCCTTTCCCTTGTAAGTGCTGATTGGCCAGATTGAAAAAAGTAAGGAAAAACTTCCACAGGTTGTTGGATCAATCACAGTCATAATCATCAATGCGACCACCTTTTGTTTTTTTGGCTTCTTCTACCCATCCTTCATTGATACGTACCCTCCTACACACAGTCCCTTCCCACGATACCTCATCAAGGAGTGCAAAAACAGATTGTATGGTGGCAGCAATGAACGTGCAAAACAGGCAAGTTTTGTGAAAAATTTTTTACGAGTTCAAATGCACAAGTCTAGTTTTTGCTGTATTCACTTCCAACCTTTGATTGATATAAAGGTAAGTAATGTACTCCACCTAGGCTTACTCGTACCAATGTGTGCAACCTGGGTGTTGAGCAAGTGCTGTGTGTACAATCTGGGTGTGAGGGCTAGCCTTTAGGGTATGTGACCTGTGATCTATGTCTGCTATGTGGGTCAATGAATACTAATGTGCAATTTTTTCTTGATTGCACTTTGGTAGTATTCTAACTTTGTTGAAATCATAAAAATTGAATTTGTTGATGGATACATGTTTATATTCTTAATTGTGCATTCTGATGCGCAATCATTTTATAATTTCTTCTGCATTCATGGTATAGCTAGTCATTTTTTATATATTTAAATTGGCCCTTCATAATGTATAATTATTGGACACATGTTTTACCTACAACTACTTGGTGTAAAAACTAAGAAAAGTTTGCACCAGTGACCCAACACATATAATTACAAAGTGATTTTAATACACTGATCTGATATATTGGGAGTTATGCTGTTCCACCATCATTGCCTGGCACATTATAGATTGACGGGAGATACACTGTACCACCCGCAGTGTCTGGATCACTATATAATAATAGGCATTTTACTGCTGTGGTTCTAATATGCAAAAGTTGTTATGTACTTATTTATTTTTCTCAAAATAACCTCTTTAAAAATATTGTGGGGGACACATTTTTTCGTTCTTTCCTCGGGCACAAAAGAAGCTAGCTACAGCTTTGCCCCTCTTCAAGTCAGAGCGCAAGATGTCACTGACACATAACCCCTCAAAGGAATTTTCTGTAGAAATACCTATTCAGAAGGATTTAAGAATTATACTTTATTTTTTGTATTTACCTGATAGGATGTCCCAACAGAATTTAGTAGCACGTTTAATAGCACATGTATAATTAAGCTGGGGTGTAACAAGAAACCATAGGGCCCTGGTGCAAAAATTGCCCTGGGGCCCCCAAACAGCTATTCTGTGCAAACACTGCCCCTCTCCCTTCCAACATACAGTCTGGAACACATATGTAAACGCACACAAATTACACACAAGTACACATCCATACTCACATACACATCCATGCTCACACACACACAAATGACACATCCATGCTCACACACACAAATGACATATCCATGCTCACACACACACAAATTACACATCCTTGCTCTCGCACACACACACAAATTACACATCCATGCTCTCTCACACACAATTACACATCCATGCTCTCACACACACAATTACACATGCATGCTCATATGCATAAATACAAACACATATACATGCATCCCACCTCCCTCCCTCCCCCACTTACCTCTCGCCGCTCCTGCAGCTTTCTTTCTGGCTGCTTGCTCACTGTGCAGGCAGCCTCAGTTTCTGGGTGTGGGCTTAGATGTGATATATCTGGACTTTGCTAAGGCATTTGTTACAGTTCCACATTTAAAATTTCAGAAATAGGGGTAAATGTCTGTATTTGGTTCAAGAAGTGGTTAAAAGATAGAATACAGAGAATTGATGTTGTGAATGGATGTTTCTCAGACTGTACACAGGTATTAAGCAGAGTGCCTCAGGGGTCTGTCCAGGGTCCTCTCCTTTTGAATCTGTTTATTAATGATCCCCCAAGCTGCATTGAGAGCCATGTCACAGTTTTTTGCTGCTGACACAAAATTAGGCAGGATAATTCAGACTAATCTTGAAGTTTCTTCTTTGCAGGAGGATTTAGACAGAGTTGGGGAGTTGGGGGACTAATAAGATATTATTAGGTATGAAGAGAGACTAAAATATTTAAAATTATATACACTAGAAAAATGTCATCTTAGAAGGGATATTATAACATTATATAAATATATGCATGGTCAATAGAAATAATTTTTCCCCCGAAGGCAGAAGTAGCTTTATTATTTATTATTTATTTTTTCTTGCCTTCTTTTGGATCAAGAGTAGGAAGTGTAGACAGAAAGGTTGAACTTGATGGACTTAGGTCTTTTTTCAACCTTATGTACTATATAACTATGAATCGGTATGAGGAAACAAGAGGTCACACTAAAAGGTCACGTTTCATAAAGCTGAGTTGCTGCAAGTTTAGACTTTTTAAGTTTTTTACGTTATTATTTTAACTCCCTAATAGTATATAAGATGGATAAAGGGGGTGTAACTCTTATCCCCATTTTTATATTATTTACTTACATTTTTTTAAGGAGAGTGGAGTTGACCCAAGAATTTGAACCCTTTTTGTCATTTTTTGCATGATTGTTGAACCAATGATGCCCCATTTTCATGTTTAACGTACCAACAGAAATTTCATATTTAGGACAAGCATGGCATTTTATTGTCAATATTACATCAGAATGCTGGAGAAAATTAAAGAAAAAAAACCTGTAGACATACAATAAAATGTCAAACACAAAGGGTTTTTAAAATCTGGATGTCCAAATTGAA
Organism: Spea bombifrons; assembly: GCF_027358695.1. Classification (NCBI taxonomy): domain Eukaryota; kingdom Metazoa; phylum Chordata; class Amphibia; order Anura; family Pelobatidae; genus Spea; species Spea bombifrons. The sequence goes on along the minus strand of NC_071089.1, from coordinate 71,831,849 downwards.
CATTTACGCACAATGCATTTTTATTTTTTTGGGGACAGCAATTTTTTTTATTTTTTATATTTTAGCTGAGAATTAAATGAGGCATACCGATTTGGATGGTATCTTCCCATTTTTTTATGTTTGATTTTGATAATGGGTATTAAGTGAGAGATCTCCCTGCTAGTGCAGTAGAAAGAATTGCACCATACTATACAACAAATCCTACTGCAAACATTGCCAACATATATGTGACAATAACACAGCCAGTTACAACAACAAAACATACACAATTAACTACTTCATGACAATGGTTGATTTTATTTCTTGTACCCCTTGTGACATTTCTTCGGAGCTCGTGTTTAGCTGTAATTTTCTTCTTACCCATTTACTGAACCCACACAAGTTATATATTGGTTTTTTTTTCAGGACAAGAAGGGCTTTCATTATATATCATTGTTAGTAAATAACTCACTAAAACAAAAAGTATAAAATATGGTGAAAAATTTAGAAAAATACTTTTTCTGACTTTTACCTAAAAAATCTATAAAGGTTCATGAAAAACATGTTAAATAGCTTCTACTATTTGTCATGAGTTTAGAAATACACAATGTTTTTGCTTTTTATAGGGAAATAATTACAAGTAGTATAATTATTTGCTATTTTAAAATAGGAAACAAATTCACACTCCACGTGAACGTGTACACCAATATGGAAAAATAACTCCCCTACTAGTTCTGCAGCGATCCCCACAAGTACACCAAAAGATAGATATGGACTATACACCAAGACAACCAGGATCTCCATACATAGGCATCCGCCCTTCTAGGGCAAGGGCCTCCCGTAGCAATGTTCGGTCGTTCTCTGAAAGCCATGGCAGACAGTGGGGTTGCTCCTAGCTATTAAACCCAACCGTTGCTAGAGAATGAAAGAGGTGACAGACCCTGGCTGGGTCCTGGAGTAGGTGAGGATACGTTGAGAGCATCAACGGAGTCTCGGCATACAACTCCAGGAGGGATGGAAACCAAGGCTGAGCCGGCCAGAGTTTAGCAACGAACAACACCTGCTGGAGCTGGATCATGCGAAGAGTTTGTGGGATCAGAGTGAAATGGGGAAAAGCATATGACCTGGCTAGAGGCCAGACCTGCAGAAAGGCGTCCACTGCTGTGCACTTCGGGTTAGGACGCCAGCTGAAGAAGTTCTCCAGTTGTGCGTTCAGTCTGGAGGCAAAGGGGTCTATCGGACATGCCGTGAAAAATTGCTTGAACGGATGATGACAAGAGACCCACGATGCGAGCCAAAATGTGAAGCGTTATCATGTTGACGCGGAGTACCCAGCGGATCTCCTTCTTGATTGCTGTGCTCTTGGAGGCAGGAAGTTTGAGGATCGAGTCTATCTCGAACCCCAGAAACTAGATGACCTGTGTCAGGGTGAGTGCTGAATTCTCTACGTTGATCGCGAAGCCCAACTCTTGAAGCCACAAAGTTGGAGAGCGAGGGACTGGTCCTGAGAGAAGATAAGAATGTCGTCTAGGTAGATGATAGAACGAATTCCATGGGACCTAAAGAAGGCCATGATAGGTTTCATCAGCTTGGTGAAGCACCTCTGACTTCTTGCGGACTAGGAAGATGTTGCGGACAAGGGGGCGGTCCTGCTGTAGGTTCTATGGCGCCTTTCTAGATGAGAAGTTGTAATTTGGCATCCACAAGGGCCTGTTGAGAGAAACATAGAGGGGACCAGGAAGGGAGAGCTGGACAGGAGGTTCGTAAAAGTCCATCAGGAAACCTAGAACAAATTTAAGGACCCATGGATCCTGAGAGATGAGGTGCCAATTGTGGGAAAAGAGAGCTATTCTGCCTGCAACCTTTAACGGGAAGAGAGATTTCAAAGTAAAGGACTTACAGTTACGTGCTCTCCCCCGGTAGGAACTGCTGAAGCCTAATCCCCAGTTCCGCCGCTTTCTTTGGGTCTCGACCTGTCTTTGCCATGTAGGTTGCCATGGTAGGGTCGAACTCAGGCGTCTTTAGCAATGTCTCACAAACTGTAAGAGAGTAGAGGTATAATTGATGGCACCAGATATATAGAGCGGTAGATAATAAATGTGCAGAACACAATGAGTAAAGCCACAAGGTGGCAGTAGAGGCTGGGGTCACTTAAGTATAGAACTGAGTGGCTCAGTATGTAATTGTAGATAAGAACACCCAGATGGGGATAAGGACCAATAATTTATAGAAAATAGGCCTGACTTATTCTGGCCTGTCATGAATCACCCTGCTGTTACATGACGTGGAGCAGGGGACGAGTAAACATCATGGAGTGTATCCATAATACATTACCGTAAATAGGAAAATCAAATGAGTAACAAGTTAATAAAATAAATAAAAAAAAATGAAATAAAAATTATATAAATAAATAATGTAATTAAATAATATAATGATGAAATCAGAATAAAACAAGTAAATAAATAAATGAGACACAAAAACAAATAAGGTAAAAATAACATTTTTGTTTATTGATAAAGAAACAAGCAACCTGGAACGGCAGCAGAAGTGAAGGGGTTAATTAAGATGGGATGGCGAGGGAAAGAGAAAGCGTGCGAAAATAAATAATTAAAGTTGGCACACGGAAATAAATAAATAATGTTGGCAGCTGAGGTGTGGAGAGGCGGCAGAAAGCCTGAGGTAGGGCAGGCCAGAGAGGGCCAAGACGGGGGAAAGCGAAGGGTAAGTAGGATTAGGGAGAGGGAGGGCTGCGCGGAAAGAACGCAGCGAGTATGCAGCCCGGCGGCGAGAAAGGACTTGCGGGGAAGGCAGGCAACCAGGTAGAAGACTGAACAGAAGGAAACAACCCTGTGGAGAAGCAGGAAAACCAGTAGGGAAATAAACAAGTAGCAAATATAAATATAGAAAATATACATTGACATGATAGAATATTGTTAACATATACGGAATAACAGGTTAACCTGGTTAACAGGTTATACGGAATGTCAGGTTAACCTGACATATCCTGGTCTATGCCAAGGAATGCTTATTCCTTTAATGGTCCTGGTCTGAAACTGTCTAACATTCAGTTAAGATGGTATAACATAAATTTTATTTTTTATTTATTCTTCATTTGTTAAAAAAAAATATCTCCAGTGCTTTTCATTACATATTCAGCATAGACTCCAAAGCATAACCATACCATTCACTGGTATACACATTCAAAATGAGTAATTAGGTGAAAAACAAGACTCAATAAACAAGCTGCTTTCACACATTTGGTGTGTGACACATTGCTGCTGTGGCATTAAGAAACCAAGTAACAAGGTCAAACATTGTATCCAAGACATAATTTAAATGCATCACCAATGCCAGAAATTGTAATTTAGTGCAGGGGATAAAAACAGCATAAATCATTCCCATATAGCAGCATCAGATGTCTGCTAAGTTTTTCAAAGTAAAAGGTTTTAAATAAGAATGCATGGTTAATGAGAAAAAAATGTTGTAAGTTAAGATAAAAAAATGTTGTAAATTAAGATATCAGTATGAGCAATCCAGTATTGAATTCATAAAGGTGCAAACAGTTACATGGGCTTCCTCATGTGTGTAAGTTTACTAGTTTATATGTAGCTGTTAACGCTGCATATGGTTGGAATTGCACAGGCTAGAGCAGGGGTGTCCACACCGACACCCAAACACACACCAGGATAGCCTCTGCCACACCAACACCCAAACACACATACCAGGACAGGCTCTACCACACCAACACCCAAACACAGACACACACACCAGGACAGGCTCTGCCACACCAACACCCAAACACACACAGACACCCAAACACACACCAGGACAGGCTCTGCAGACCCCCACACACACACCCTTGTTATGTTTTTTTTTTCTTTTTCTGGTTTTCAGACTATGAAGCAGGAAGATGAAAATGAAATAAAACAACTTGTAGATGTAGTTGTAGTGTAGTAATTTTTATGTTAGTAAATAAAGCTGGTAGAATGACCTTACTTTAATAGAGCAGTTTCTGCTTAAATTGGTAGGCACAGATAACCCCTTGAAGTGGATTCCACAGTAGAAAATCAACCCTCCAGGAAAGGGTTACAAATTGGGGATGGAGGGGATGGAGACATGGCGTCGGCGGGGGGCGGCGTTTTAAACTTCGCCGACGCCATAATCTACGACCCCCCCGGTACTTACCTTTAAACAGTCCTGCGGCGAGTCTCCCTGCTCTGCCACGGTGCCGGCTTGTAATGCTGAGCGCCGGAAATTGACGTCACTTCCGGCGCTCTGCATTACAAGCCGGCACCGGGACCGAACAGCTGTTAGTCAGTTGTATGTATATGAGAACTTAACCCCTTCTTCTTTTTTGGATAGAAGGTAACAATGTGTACCAGTTTTTTTTATATACATGTTCTTATGTGAAATAGAGATATTTAGAAAAATGATGTGTATTTTCTTTATACAATATTACAAACAAAGAATGATTGGTACATCATATGAAGAAGGCTTAAAAACAATAATTCTTTGGGTGAGAATTTAACAAAAACAGGGCTCTGCTCCTGCAAGCTTACAATCCAGTCGATGATTGAGCAGATGTAAAACAGCAGGAGAGGACTGCTTCAATGTGGATAAGTTGGTTGAGTCAGAATGATTTGTAGAGGTTCTTAGTCGTTCAGATGGCTTTATCAGGATATTTGATCAGAGTGTTTGAAAGAAAGGTTGTATGATTCTCGAAAAAAGTAGGGTTTTAGGGAACTTTTGAAAGTCGCGTGTGAGGGAGAAAGTCTGATAGAACAAGGAAGGGATTTCCAGAGAATGGGTGCAACACCGGTGAAAAACTTAATGCGCTAGTAGGATTTGGATAGGAGGGTAGACATATAAGGGGGTGCGAAGTTGTTAAGTGTATGGGGACCCAATGGAGCAGAGAGAAAGATTAATCTAGCTGCAGTGTTAGGGACAAACTGAAGCGGTGAAAGGTGGGAGAGGAGGAGACAAGTTAGTAGGGAATGATAATTTTGGGATATAGTCCCAGGATTGTAAGGGAAAGTCTGTCATTGTTCCAAGCATGTGATGAGAGTAGATCCTCTAGATTAAGTAATAATAGCTTTCCATATTAACAAGCTGTTCCTATTTTTATAGTTGCCATTTATGATTTAAGAAGGCCCTATTGATGAAATTAAGTTATAAAACAGATTGATATAAAATGCAGTGTTCCATGTTTTCCAGTTATAAAGATTGACCATTTTAAAAAAATGTAAGCTTTTTCTTAAAAACGTGTCTCCCATATGTATTTATTTCCAAAATTTTTCAAGCATTTACGTTTTTAACATCACAGAACTTTTAATCAGATACTATGTTGAACCCTTTAATCCCCTATAGACGTACCGGGACGTCCATTGCCGGCTTTCTGCTGCCGATCTGTGAGGACATGCATAGAGATCACAGTGTGATCGGTGCAGGGGGATCGCAGGGAGGGGAGTGAGAAACCATGTCTCCCACCCCCCCCCTCCCGTCCTGAAACAGTGAAGGGAAAAAAAAAAGCCATTAATTCATTTAAAAAATAATAATAAAAAAATCATTAAAATAATAATATAAATAATAATAAAAAAATAATAATGTGAGCTGTTATGTCATTGTGACATCACTGGCATGTTCAGGAGGTCCCTAAGAGGACCTCTAACCATTTTTGTGTAAAAAAAAATATATAAAAAATACAAAAAAAAATAAAAATTAAATAATATAAAAAAAAATAAAAAAAATATAAAAAAATATAATAAAAAAATTATAAAACCTTACATCCCATTGCCCTAGCATAACATCTAGCCAGTATAACCCTCCTGCTCCCGTTCACAACCCCCAAACCCGTTAAGCCGTAGGCATAAAAATTATACAAAAAATGTACACCTTATAGTATGCTCCCTGGTGCTGGGAAAGTATGGAAAATCTATATAAATTAGGTATTTCTGAAATCAGGACACCTGAATTAATAAACTTGGAGGGGATTTTCCATCACTTTACCTAATTTTGTGAGGATTCAGAGGGAAAATCAGTTTTTTTTTCTAATTTTCTCTAGTTTTTACTAAATTTCTCATTCTAAATGGGATTGAAGGGGTTAAAACAAGTTATAGCACAAAAACATTCCATTTTCATTCCATTGAAACACAGTTAATAGAATGTTTATTTGCCTGTGTAGTGTCCCCTGACATTTGTATGCTGTGCATATGAATGCAAGGTGATGGCTTCTGTGGTTGTGGTATTGCGAGTGCAGTCTGCATTCAACTGTTTATATAAAATGTTATAACAGTTTTACTTAATTTATATCACCTAGTCAAAAGGAAGTTAGGATGGGTTGAAATAACTCTCAGCATTGCTAAGTATACTTACTTCAACCAGATGAAGGATTCGTATAATAATAATTAGTGAATTTATGAAATGGAAAAAAGTAAAATGCAAAAAAATTCCAAAAGGTAAAAGGTATCATCAAACAGGTCTAAGTTGCTGGTTTGTTGCATACCTTTTTCATACTTATGTATTACAATAAAACTTACAGTATTTTGATTTTATTTGAATGTCAAATGATGAATAAAAAGTAACACCAAACTATTACCTTAAATAATAGCAAGATATGCTGCTCAGAACTTAAAATAAAGCAATGCAACCTTGATTTACTCTTGCCTATTGTTAGAATTAGTTCAGAAAATCTGTTAGTTAATGTAGTAATTTTCATATATATTTCTATATTCTTTGAAATTGTTCCCATTGTATAAGTTTGTCAGACATTTACTGAATCTGAAAGCTAGCATTGATAGATTTGATCTGTTCATTGTTAGGCACTAAAGTGCTGTAATTAAATATTAAGTTATCTCGGTAATTTACATTGGATTAGAATAGAAACGATAAAAATACTTCTGGAATTGCACATTAACTAGCTTTGACCTTTGCTTGACAAATGGATGAAATATGGGCATTATTAAGAAACAATGTAAAGTTGATTCAAAGCTGTCACAGGCTGCCTTCGGAATTACTATCATAAGTTTTTTTTATATACTGTATAATTATTTCAATACACCTTTTATTCTTTAAAAATAACCACTGCAGAAAGAAACATCTACGTTTTCATTTTTGTTAGATTACTGGCTCATTTTGTCAAATAATGAAACAAGGTTGGTCTGAAAAAGAGGGGAGAAGGGTGTCAAAACAGGGTATAAGCATAAGCCAAAGGTTATCTGTTGTAGGTTGAGCAAAAGCAGATGTGCATGCATTTATCATTTCATACCACAGGGGCTCTCCTTGATAATTATAGAAGGGCTATACAGCCATGGACCCCTGATTAATTGAAAGATACCAACTGCACCTAACTGCAGATGAGACTAAAACATATGGATTGTTTTTCCCTCGTGTAGACAATTATTTACCCTGCATTTCTGATCTGAACTTTGCTTGTGCGTAAGATAAGTCTGAAACACAGGAAGAAAGTTTTATTTAGTGGCAAATATAATTTAAAAAAAGTTAGATCATTCTTAGTGGGGATTTACCACAGTGAAAGTAACTAAGATTGATCAATTCAGTTGGAGACTTATGTGCATTGCAAACTACATATACTTTACACATATTTTATATATCATTGATAGCATTTCTGCAAGTTGCAAATTATTTTATCTTTATATATATTTTAAAGATATATACTGTAAATATAAAGCACTACTTCTTTTGGTGTTCTTTACCCTTACTTATTAGTTTAGCATTTAATCTTTTTTGCCCCCTTTGACAATTCATTTCTTTCTCAGTTTCAGCTTCCATATACTCTGTGTCCCCCTCCATTTTTTCCTCCTATTTGTGGATACCCTATTTCCTTAGCAACCCTTTCCTCTTCAGCCAACTTTTACAACCTGGGCAAGGAAGGAAAGTCAGGGAGAAGCCTTGCTGGGGGGGGGGTGATGGACTCTATCTGTACCCCACTAGATACTCAGGGACAGGGCAGAAGCTGGATAGTCTTCGGGAAAGGGCACTTGGCAGGATAGCCCACAGACAGGACACATGGTGGGTGCTGCTCTACATGTGTTATGTGACCCCATTGGGCAGTGAGTCAGAGCAGAGGGGGCTGGAAGGGGTGGGTCAGAGCTGAGGAGGCAGGATAGAACACAGGGGAGTTGAAGAGGGTGTTTCAAAGCAGAAAAGGAAGGGGTAAGGTCAGAGCAGAGTTTGTAGAAAGAGGATGGCAAGAGTGGAGCTAGAGGGGATAGGTCAAAGAAAAGCAGGAAGGTGGGGTCAGGGAGGAGTAGAGGGGTGTTTCAAAGCAGAGTGGATGGGTCAGAGCACACAGGCATGTGAAGGGAGAGGATCACAGAGGAGGTGGAGTGGGTGAGTCAGAGCAGATGAGGCAGAAAAGGCCAAGTCAAAGCACAAGGGGCTTAGAGGTAGCAGTTCAGAGAAGAGGGAAGCTGAAGGGAGTGGCACCAAGCAAAGGAGCTGGAGGGGTGGCTCATAGCAGAAAGGAACTGGAAGGGGTTTCTTAGAGCAGAGTGGGTAGAAAGAAACCCTGGAGTCATAGGTGTAAGGGGAACATGACCCTGCCAGCACTACAGGACGGTGCACATGGTATTAGGGCAGGAAAGGGTTAACCCAGCAAGGGTTAGCAGGAGGAGAGAATGCACAGGGAACAAGGGAGGAAGTCACAAGGAACATTACTGTAGGGGGAAGGAGACAGGGCTATAAAGTCCCTCTAAGCACACGTGCAGGGGGCAATTACAAAACACCACTGGAGCAGTTTGCAGTCTCTTGTCTCCCCCTGTGTGTGTGTGCCTTTGTTTTCTATTTCCAGGTCTTCATGGAGGAGATGCTGTCAGCCATCAGGGAAGAGGCTAGGACCCGTGGGATGGAGTGGCTCCGTGACCGCTTTGCTGACCTGGTTCCTCCTCCTCCTGCTGCTGCACCTCCGGTGGTTCCTGTGGAGCGTGGGCAGACCAGTTCCAGGGCTCGTCGGCCTCCTGTGCGCCTCAGCCCTGATGCAGATATCGTCCCCAGCTCCCAGCCTGCACGCCGGTCCCGGGATGTTGCCCGAAAACGGCCGGCTTCACAGGAGTGTGGTGGCCCCGCACGGGCCCGAGGTTCACATTCCGGGCCTCGGTCTGCCCACTCCCCATCTCCTGCTGCCAGTGTGATGTCCGTGGCAGCTTCCGGGAGCGCTCTGGATGAGCCTGATGTCGGGGAATCCTCCCCTCCCCCTGCTGCTTGTGGTGAACAGCCAGCTCTGTCTGCTTCCTCTCGTCCTCACGTGTCACGTGACTCGTGCATCATGTGTGTACCTGCTCGTGTACATGCCGGCAGGACGCCCTCTGGTGGCCATTCTCAGAACTGGAATTTTTCTACAGCGGGTCCTGGCTCCCTGCCCGCTCGAGGACGTCAGGATGATGATGATGGTGATGTCTGTGGCAGCTTCCGGGAGCGCTCTGGATGAGCCTGATGTCGGGGAATCCTCCCCTCCCCCTGCTGCTCATGGTGAGCAGCCGGCTCCGTCTGCTTCCTCTCGTCCTCACGTGTCATGTGACTCGTGCATCATGTGTGTACCTGCTTGTGTACATGCCGACAGGACGCCCTCTGGTGGCCATTCTCAGAACCGGAATTTTTCTACAGCGGGTGCTGGCTCCCTACCCGCTCGAGGACGTCAGGATGATGATGCTGTTGCTGGTCCCAGCTCTGCAGATGGTGCTCCTGGACGTATGACCCCGGCAGGACCCGTGGCAGGCAGTGGCACAGCCCCACAGCCTGGTGAGTCTTTGGGGTTTCCTGTTCTCTCCCCCTCTCTTTTTCCTCTTCTTTCACAAGCTGTTCCGGGGTTAACGGTGGGTGCTGGTTCTGCTTTGGGGTTGGCTGGGAGTGATAGGAGTGAGGTTCGGGTGGATGTGTTGGAAGGTTTGCGACAGTTTCTTAGGTTATTCGAGGGTGGGTCTGGTCGTACTACTGGTGCTGTTGGTCCTCAGTTGCCGTCTCAGGTGTGGGATGTGTCGGCGGGTTTGGGGCCGCCAATGGCGGCTGCCCCTGTTCCAGTTGCGAGTTCTGTGGCGTCTGTGGGGGATACGTCCGCTGTCGCTGCTCCCGTGGTTCCGGTTGAGTCGGTGGCTAAGGATTCAGAGATTGAGCGTTTGTCGGATTTTGCCAAGGGTGAGGTGTATGTCTGTTATGAAGGGCCGCTGGGGGCCCATCTGAAGAGTGATGTGAGAGAAAAGGTGAATACGTTGAGATTTTCTCCTTGCTTAGAGCGTTTTAATTTGGATAAGCCGTTGAAGGGTGAGGATGCTAAGAAGATTGAGAAGGAGGAAAAGCGTAGACACCGGCTTATCCCACTTACTTTTAGTAATTGGTTGCAGGTTTTTGCAATATTGGCTAGCATAATTGGTGAAAAGGCGCCGGAAAATTGCTCGGCTTTCTTTTGTTATCAGGATAGCATTGGTGAGGCTTACCAGACGTATGGGGGTGTTGGTTGCTTGCGCTATGACGAACAATTCCGTCAGCGGAAGGCTGTTCGTCCATCTTTGCGCTGGGATCAGAAGGAGATAGCTTTGTGGTTGAAGGTGATGACTCCCTCTAGGTCTGGTTCCCAGCCCTTTCGGAGTGGCGCCTCCATGTTGGGGGCTGTTACTGCCAAAAAGGGCATCTGCTGGCACTGTGTGGAAATTCCGTCACAAATGTACCGGATGTAGCGGCAGCCACCCTTACTCAAAGTGCTATAAGAAGGATAAGCAGCCCAAGCCAGGATCTGCTGGTAAACGGGGTGTCCCCGGTGATCGTGGGCGCGATGCTTCCTTGGCTTCGTGAATACCCTGATAGGGAGGCAGCTGTTTTGCTTGAACAAGGTTTTTCATTTGGTTTTAAAATCCCTTTTTCTGGTGATTCTAAAGGTTTTGTTGCTAGGAATTTGAAGTCTGCACTTTTGCATCCTTAGGTTGTCACGGATAAGATTGCTAAGGAGGTTGAGTTGGGGCGTATAGCGGGCCCCTTTTCTGAATTGCCGCTGGCTGATTTGATGGTTTCCCCGCTGGGTGTGGTGCCCAAGAAGGAGAAGGGTAAATTCCGTTTGAGTCATCACCTATCTTACCCTAACAGCAGGTCGGTGAATGACGGCATTGACAGGGAGCTATGTAGAGTTTCGTACACTTCTTTTGATGCTGCCATACGTTTGGTTCGGAAGGCTGGACCAGGTGCCTTGATGGCTAAGGCTGATGTGGAATCTGCCTTTCGACTCTTGCCTGCACATCCTGAGTGTTTTCGGTTGCTTGGTTGCCATTGGGCGGGTTCTTTTTATGTGGACTTTTATGCTTGCCCATGGGTTGCGCGATTTCCTGTGCGCATTTTGAGACTTTTAGTTGTTTCCTGGAGTGGGTGATCAAGCTTATTGCGGGTGTCCATTCGCTGGTTCACTATTTGGATGATTTTTTGTGTGTGGGTCCAAGGGATACGTCAGTTTGGTGTTGTTGGAAACGCTACGTTTTGTTATGCGGTGGTTTGGTGTGCCGCTAGCCGAGGACAAGACTGAGGGTCCGTGTTCTGTGATGCGTTTTTTGGGGATTGAGATTGATGCCGAGCTGCTGTTGTGCAGGATTCCTTTGGATAAGGTTGTGGATTTGCGGGCTCAGGTCTCCCGAGCGCCTTCTGCCACTAAGATTACGTCGGTACATTTGCAGTCTCTATTGAGCAAACTGAATTTTGCTTGTCGGATTATGCCCATGGGTAGAGTGTTTTGCAGGCGATTGTTTATGGCGACCTCGGGGGTGCGGTCACCCCATCATTTCATCAGATTGACGCGGGAGCTTAAGGAAGATCTCAGGGTTTGGGATATGTTTCTCTCTCATTACAATGGTAGGTCTTATTGGATTGCTGTCTTTAATGATGACATGTCTTTGTGGACTGATGCTTCGGGCTCTGTGGGCTTTGGTGGCTTCTTTCGTGGGGCTTGGTTTGCTGGTACGTGGTCGGTTGGCTGGTTTGAGTTGGGCTTCACTAGGAATTTGACGTTGTTGGAGTTGTTCCCTATTGTGGTGGGTGTTGAGGATTGGGGAGACAGATTTCGCAATGAGTGTATCACTTTTCGGTGTGATAATTTGAGTGTGGTCCTTGCGGTAATAATCTGTCCTCTTCCTCTCCTCCGGTTATTCGGTTGTTGCGCCATTTGGTTTTACGGTGTCTGCAATTGAATTTATGGGTCAGGGCGGTGCATGTTGCTGGTGTTTGTAATGGTGTCGCTGATGCTTTGTCTCGACAGCTTTGGGACCGTTTTCGAGATTTGGCGCCAGCCGCGGATCCGGTAGGGGTGGAGGTTCCGGCCTGGATTTGGAGCGTGGTCGAGGATGGGTCTTGAGTGAGGTAGCTCGGTCGCTGGCTCCGTCAACCTTGTCGGCGTACACCAAGTACTGGCAGGAGTGGGAGGTGTCCTTGCGGGAGGTTGGTGGTCCTGCTTCGCGTGAGAGCAAACTGTCCGTTTTGCTGTTCGTGGTGGGCACGGAATTTTCTCGTGGGGTTTCTGTGGCGAGCATTACTAAGCGCCTGGCTGCTCTGGCCTTTTATTTCAAGATGCATGGGGATGTGGATTTGTCTAAGGAGTTCTTGGTTTCCCAGGCTATGAAGGGCTATCGGCGGGGTTGTAGACGGGTGGATAGTCGGCGTCCTGTCACTTTTGATTTGTTTGTGTGCTTGTTTGCCCGGGGTTTGCTTTTCTGAGTTTGAGGTTTGTCTTTTTCGTTTGAGTTTTGGGCTTTTTTGGTGCTTTTCGCATTAGCGAGCTGGTTAGTCCAAGCACCGCTACGGTTGGGGGGTTGCTGTTTACTGATGTTTTGCTGAGGGATCGGTCTGGTTCTCTTTCGTCGTTCTAAGACTGATCGGTTGGGAAGGGGATTTCGCGTCTGTTTGTTTGGGTTGGAGGGGTCTGACCTTTGCCCGGTCCGTTGTTTGCGTTCCTTTTTGTGTGTTCGGCCGCCTGGGGATGGTCCCTTGCTGGTGCATGTGAATGGGAGTTCTCTGTCTCGCTTTCAGTTTTTGGCAGTTTTCCGCAAATGCTTGTTGGCATGTGCCTTGAACCCTGGGGAGTTTGGGACCCATTCTTTTAGGATAGGCGCGGCCACCAAGGCGGCTAGGTGGGGTCTGGGTGAAGATGTTATCAGACGGATTGGGAGATGGGAGTCTGGGCGTTTTCAGAGTTATGTGCGTTCGCACCTTGTGTGACTTGTTAGTTCATTTTCTTTTCCTGTTTGTCCTGTGTTTTCGTTTTAGGTTTCTCGTGATGCCTGGTTTGGATTCTGGGTCATTCTTATGTTTACTGGGCGGCGCGTAGGGCTGGTGTTCGTCCTCACGGTCGGCTTTTGGATCCAGACCTGGTACAGGTCAGATGGCTTGGTTTTCGGGGCTTGCGGTGGGAAGGTGTGCGTTCCGAGGTGGATTTTCAGGTGCATCGGCACAGTGCCCCGCACATTTTGGTGCTTCATGCTGGTGGTAACGACCTTTGTACCAGGCCGGCCAGGAAACTTATTGAGGACATTAAATGTGATTTTTTTATGTTTGTGGGATAGTTTTCCGGGGATGCTCTTGGTGTGGTCGGAGATTACCCCTCGGTTATTTTGGCTGGGAGCGAGATCGGTTGTGGGTATCATTAGGGCCCGTCGGAGGGTTAAGCGGGCTGTTTCCCGTTTTGTGTCACAGCATGGTGGCCTGGTGGTGTTGCATTCTGACATTGAATCTGACCCGGCTGGTTTGTTTGCCCGGGATAGGGTTCATTTGAATGTGGTTGGTATGGATTTGTGGTGTCTTGAGGTTGGGGCAGGATTGGAGAGGGCGTTTGCTGTGTGGTGGGGCCAAAGAGCTAGTAGGGATCCAACCTCATTGCCTGTGGCGGAGGAGTTCCCTGGAGAAATTTGAAGGATAATGGGAGTGGCGAGTTGTTGGTTTTGGTTAGAGGTTAGAGTCAATGCCCTCCCTGTACAGGATTAAGCAAAGCGTTAAGGTGGAGCTCCCCTTATCCGACCCGTGGTCGTTTGGGCGATTGTGGTATCCGGCGGAAGGGGTAGTGTGAATCCATTGTCTGTGTTTAGGTTGGGAACCCTCAGCTGTTTGTACACAGGTGTACAGAAGACTGTATAGTATTTATACAGAAGTTATTATTAAAGTGTTTTTTACAATAATTTATAAGATGTTAAATAAAGTTATGTCGAGACATTTGTTAAATAAATGTCTCGGCCTTTTCTAAATCCAATCCTGCTGGTGTCTTTTATTTCGGGTTTGGGAAATGGGGAACCTCCTGGGTATGGGCAGTGCAAGGGTCAAGAAACTGGGAAAATCAGATATGAGCTGCGGGTTTTGGGTCAGAGTAGTGGGGCAGGAAGGAGCTGGGAAGATCAGACAGGAGTTGAAGGTGGTGGGAGCGGAAGATTGTAGTGGTGGGAAGCAGAGGGACACAGAGGAAACTGAGGATATTTGTCCTTGTAGGAACTGAAACTTTGAGCAGGACAGGGACCAGTTAAAGTGCAGAATATGGTCCTAAATTAAGGCTTCGCCTAGTATCACCGACAGTTCCCATAGTGACAAGGCTACTGTAGATATCAGATTAGAGGTAAGGAGCTCAGCTACTTTAATCACAAAACTTTTTCAATGGTGATCCCTGTTGGTGCTCTAAAACACCTCCAGGTACAGGAGGGAAGTTTATTTCAAAAGAGCAGGAATGTTAGAACTCTAATCTAAAAATAGAGGGTCGCAGGTTTAGATGCAATCTTGGGAAGTTTTGTTTTACTGAGATTGTGAACAGTCTTCCATCAGAAGTGCATGATTGCATTAAAACATACCATAGGGACATGGCCCCAAGACCTGATTAAGATCTAGGTGTTTATGTCAGGAAAAATGAGCGGACTAGGTGTGCTAAATGGTTATTGTTGTTTATATCTTTCTATAAAAAATAAAAGTTTAAACATAGTAAAGCACACTAACAGTTCAATAAATCATTTCATAAGGGTATAAATGTAACAAGATATGATAATTCTAATATAAATTTGTGACTGCTGACCTGGAACCTACAGTACTCAAAAGTTCTGTTTTTCTATTAAATGGTAAACAGTTTGAAAGATGAAATTCTAACATCTGCATTGGTAGAAAGAGAGAGCATGCATACATCAACATTGGTGATGCAGACAGTGCTCCCTGTCACGTACAAGTGATGAGACAGCAAATCCTGAATGTCACAAAACGAAATTCTTTGTCAATCTGACATTTAGTGTTCCCTCTGGACAGCATCAGACTGCTTCAGGGTAACAAAGGATAAGACAAACTGGCATCTTTAATGAAATTAGACCACACAAGACGGTTTTAAGCTATTGAAAAACCCTTTAGATCTACTTGAAATCGACAGCATATTAGTTGTTACAACCCATAAACGGTTATTGCCTGTTTCCTTAAACTCTGATTAAAGCAAAATATATATTCTCTGAGCACAGCTAGAAAAACAGACGAAAAACAGACGTTTTCCTCCTTTTTATAATTCCTTTTGTATAATTTTATACGGCATGTTCATTACTTAAATTATTTCTCTTTTCCAGGTACTTATTAGGCAATTGTAATGCTACTTGAATGTCAAAACCATTGCTGGGTAACCTGTTAGTTTAGACATGTTTTTTTAGAGCTTAGATCTCCCATAACTGTTTTTTTCCAGATCCTTGTGTAGATAGTAGTTTAGATGTAGCAATACCGTTAGTGTTTATTAATTCTACTGTTTAACACATGGAATCAGGCCCGGACTGGGACAAAAAATAGGCCCGGGCATTTAAGACTGAGCAGCCCATTTTTATTTATTTATTTATTGTTAAAGCCCACCCTTCATGTACCATCTTTGCATTTCCCCAAATCACTTAAACATTCATGATAGACACAAACACTTACTCACTCATTCACACAAATCATTAACACATATTCATTAATGCAGTCTCACAAATCATTCAAGCAATTCATCCACACATTAATTCTCATACGCATTCACACACTTCATCCACACATTTACTCATTCATTCTTGTACGCATTCACACTACCCCCTCTCCTCATCCCCTTCTTATCTGCCCCTTCTAACTATGTTCCCCTTTCTCAATATGTACCCCTCTCCCCCTTTCTATCTAACCCCTCTCCCCCCTCTGCCCCTTCTCACTGCATCCGCCTCCCTTACCCTACTTACCTTGTTGCCGGAGTAAGCAGCAACTGCGACCGGGGCCCGCCACTCTAGGGGGTCGGGCAGCCCCCACCAGGGCCGGCCTTAGGGGTGCGCGGCTGCACAGGGCTTAAATTAAAACATCAGGGTTTTTTGTTGTTTTTTTTAACTTTATTTAACATCCTCCATGTTTTAACACATGAAGGATGTTAAATAAAGTAAACAAAAAAAAAAACCCGATGTTTTAATTTAAGCCCTGTGCGGCCAAGCACCCCTAAGGCCGGCCCTGGTGGGGGCTGTCCGGCCCCCTAGAGTGGCGGACCCGGTCGCAGTTGCTGCGGGCTTAAGGGGCAGGTGCTCCTTATGCCCTGCGTTAATGCGGCCGCATAGGCCCAGTCGGTCCGGTCCTGACTGAGCCTATTTTAAGGTAGGGGCCTGGAGCTGCAGCTCCATCAGCCCCTACGTCAATCCGGCCCTGGGCTGCCCGGCCCACCGGGAAAATGCCCGGTGTGCCCGATGGCCAGTCCGGGCCTGCATGTAATGAATAGGTATACATGAAACAAGATTGGAAAAAAATCACAGAGAGTTAAAAACAGAGGTCATATAAAGTCCTTGTTAATCTGGTGTGCATTAACTACATGTCCAATAAGCATACCTGGGGACTTCTGGGCTCAGGCTACCCAGAACCTGCCCTTGCAGGACACAGCTAGGACTGCCTACTGATGTCAGTGGGCAGTCCTGCTGCTGTCAGTGGGTGGGGCTGCTGACGTTGGGGATGTTCCCACTGACATAACCCCAATTTAAAGGGGAAAACACGGTGGTGGCAGTGTGATGGCATGGGCATTAGGGTGACCATTCAGGGACACACTATGAAGCAGATGAGATTACACACACAGGTGTGTATATATATATATATATATATATATATATATATATATATATATATATATATATATATATACACTGTAGGGGACAGCTCACGCATGGGGCGGCAATGACAGTTTCACACAGGTTTCAAACGTAAAAGTGCGTTTATTTAGATGTTGTAGTCACAGAGCACCTTGTAAACAAAACAAACTATAAGCCTGTCCGGCTCTAACTAAACAGCAGGATACCTCTCTAGCAGCCTAAGGTCTGACGCAAAGCAAAGTAAAGTAACCAGTTTTGTATGGGTTAAAGCTTCATACCTGGTGGGCTGCAGCGCTGGCTGTAGCTGCTCCTTCATTCAGGTTCTCCCTTCCCCTGCAAACCTAACAGCCCTCTCTTTTAAGGCTTCCTCCCCAGTAACGAGCTTAGGAAGCCTCACCTGAGAGCACCTGGGTTTGCTACCATGCCTGGCTGAGGTAACCAGGTGAGATATATATCCCATCAACCACTCTCCCATACACTTTACCACATATCCCCCCCGTCGACTCCAGACCAGAGGTCTGGACAGCGTCAGCAACCATACAGTACACCCTGGACAACGCATCCGCATTCCCATGTAACTTCCCTGGTCTATGCTCCACTGTAAATCTAAAATTTTGCAAGGAGAGAAACCATCTGGTCACTCTTGCATTCCTCTCCTTATTCTGTTTCATCCATGCCAGAGGAGCATGGTCAGTCACCAACACGAATTCCCTGCCCAGGAGATAATATCTCAGAGACTCCAACGCCCACTTGATGGCGAGACACTCCCTTTCCACTATGGCATAATTTTCCTCGGCTGGGGTCAGTTTCCTACTCAAGAACAGCACTGGGTGCTCTTCCCCATTAACCACTTGTGACAAAACTGCCCCCAAACCTCTAGCAGACGCGTCTGTCTGAACCAGAAACGGTTTCCTAAAATCAGGGGAAACGAGCACTGGCTGGTCACACAGGGCAGACTTCAGACTCTGAAAAGCCCTTTCTGCCTCGGGGTTCCACTTTACCATCACTGACTTACCACCCTTTGTTAAGTCTGTCAATGGTGTGGCCATGGAGGCAAAATTGGGCACGAACCGACGGTAGTACCCGGTTATGCCAAGGAAAGCCCTCACTTGTTTCTTTGTTACTGGCCTAGGCCAGTTCTGTATCGCCTCAATCTTATTTATCTGGGGTTTAACCAGCCCCCTACCAATGATATAACCCAGGTATCTTGCTTCCTCCAGACCCACAGCACATTTTTCAGGGTTTATGGTTAGGCCTGCATCACTAATGGAGTCTAACACGCCCTGTACCTTACGGAGGTGACTTTTCCAGTCAGACGAAAAAATTACCAC
Organism: Spea bombifrons; assembly: GCF_027358695.1. NCBI lineage: Eukaryota > Metazoa > Chordata > Amphibia > Anura > Pelobatidae > Spea > Spea bombifrons. The sequence continues at coordinate 71,813,470 of NC_071089.1, read as the reverse complement.
ATCGTCCAGGTAAGCAGCGGCATAATCACGATGTGGTCTCAAAATCAGATCCATCAGCCTCTGAAAGGTAGCAGGGGCCCCATGTAACCCAAATGGCATCACAACATACTGGAACAGGCCCTCTGGAGTGGAAAAGGCAGTCTTCTCTTTAGCCTCCTCAGTTAACGGTATCTGCCAATAGCCCTTTGTAAGGTCAAGTGTTGTAATGTACCTTGTCTTCCCAAGCCTCTCAACCAGTTCATCCACTCGGGGCATGGGGTACGCATCAAACTTTGAGACCTCATTTAATCTCCTGAAGTCATTACAGAACCTCCACGTCCCGTTGGGCTTTGGGATTAGCACTATGGGGCTTGACCATTCACTAGTAGATTCCTCAATAACACCTAATTCACGCATGCGCCTGACCTCCGTGGATACCGCCTCTCTACGGGCTTCTGGTATCCTGTATGGCTTCAGGTTCACTTTACTGTGAGGCTCAGTTTTAATATGGTGTTTTATGAGGTGGGTACGGCCCGGTAGGTCCGAAAACTTGCGTCTGTTTTCCTGCAGGAACTCCCTCACCTCCTGCTTCTGGGGCACTGACAGTGCCTCTCCTATTGTTACTGGGGGAACTGGTTGCCCCACTTCTTTGACCCCTGCCTGGGTCGCCCCCAAAGACTCCCGCTCTTTCCACGGCTTGATCAGGTTTACGTGGTAAACCTGGAAGGGTTTTCTCCTGCCCGGTTGATGGACCTTGTAGTTCACCTCACTCATCTTCTCTACAACCTCATAGGGACCCTGCCACTTGGCTAAAAACTTACTTTCGACGGTGGGCACTAAAACCAGGACCCTGTCCCCAGGATTAAAGGCCCTCAACCTGGCAGATCTGTTATAAATTCTGCTCTGGGCCTCCTGTGCTCTTTGCAGATGCGTTTTAACTATAGGCATCACCGTCGCTATTCGCTCCTGCATCTGAGCCACATGTTCAATAACACTCTTATATGGGGTGGCCTCGGTCTCCCAAGTTTCTTTGGCAATATCTAACAAACCCCGTGGATGTCGGCCATAGACTAACTCAAAGGGGGAAAACCCTGTAGACGCTTGGGGCACCTCCCGGATAGAGAACATGAGGTAGGGTAATAGACAGTCCCAATCCCGACCATCCCTTTCTACCACCTTTTTTAGCATATGCTTTAAGGTTTTGTTAAACCTCTCCACTAACCCGTCTGTTTGAGGGTGGTACACTGAGGTACGGAGGTGAGTGATTTTAAACAATTTACACAGGTCTTTCATGACCCGTGACATAAAGGGCGTACCCTGGTCAGTAAGAATTTCTTTAGGGATCCCTGTGCGAGAGAACATGTAAAACAACTCCCTAGCAATATTTTTGGAGGCCATGTTTCTTAAGGGTACCGCCTCTGGGTACCGGGTAGCATAATCCAAGACAACCAAAATGTATTGGTGTCCCCTAGCAGATTTGACAATGGGCCCTACCAAATCCATGGCAACTCTCTCAAATGGTACTTCAATGATGGGAAGTGGCACCAAGGGGCTACGGAAGTGTGGTGTTGGGGCACTCTTCTGGCATGTGGGGCATGACTCACAATACCTTTTTACTTCTTCATATACCCCAGGCCAATAAAACCTTTGGAGGACCCTCTCTTGTGTTTTATTAGTCCCCAAGTGCCCCCCAAACACATGGTTATGGGCTATGTCCAGCACCAGGTGTCGGTATGGTTTTGGCACCAGAAGCTGTTCCACAATTTCCTTGTTAACTTTGGTGACCCGGTACACTAGATCCCCATTCATGGCAAAATGCGGAAATTTCTGGTCAGCTTCGGGTTCCTGTGGTACCCCATTTACTACCGTGACATTTGCCCGTGCAGTTCCCAGAGTGGGGTCTCTCACTTGCTCGGTCCCGAAGTTACCCCGAGACATTTCTAAATCTAAGACCTGTTGGCCGGGTAGGGAAGTTTCTTCTTCTTCCTCCCCAGCTAACACCTGCAAGGGGAAAGAATCTTCACTATACATTTCAGGTGGGCCTAGATCCTTTTCATCATGCCCCTTACTGGTATCATTGTTCCCAATGGCCGTCTCACCTGACCCATTATTTACAGGGAGGGGTACAGACTCTGCCGGAGTTTGTTCCCCAGCTGCAGAAACGTTCCCCCTTCTCCACAACTCCCAGAACAAGGGGAAATCGCGGCCTAAAATAACCGCATGCATAAGTCTTTTTACAACTCCGACTTCGTAGGTCACAGTTCCAGATGGGGTCACCAACTTAATGGGGGCCACAGGGTAAGCTACAATATCCCCGTGGATGCATAGCACTCTTATGTGCTTGTTCGGCACGTAGTCCATAGTCACAAGGCCAGCCCGAACCAAAGTCACCAGGCTACCCGAGTCCAAAAGTGCCTTCACGGAGCAGTCACCTATCTTCACCATACAAAAATGCGGCTCAGTCTCTGATTCTGGAATGGCTGCACAAACAGGTTCTGCAAACAGGGACTGACGCCGACTAGCGTCACACACCATGGGCTCTGAGTTAAGAGGGCAATAGGCGGCTATATGTGTCCCCACTCATGGCACCTCCAGCACTGGGGGGTCCCTGGCCTCCTTAGTAGGGAGCCCTTTCTAGGATTGTGGGGTCCCAGGGGTTCAGGATCAGTCTTTTGCCCTTGCCCAAACTCTAGAGCCCTGCTCTCTCTCACATTTTTCCATACACCTCCAGCTGGAACTCTCTTACCCAAAGATGTCGCGGGTCTGACAGTCTTGGAAGGTGTTGGTGCTGCAGGGACCTCACGGAGGAAGTCCTCGGTTGCTATGAACCTTTCCACCATGTTGACAAGCTGCTCAGCAGTTCTGGGGTCTCCATGCCCAACCCACCGTTGTAGCTCCGCCGGGAGGGCGCGGAGGTAGTGGTCCACTACCACCTTTTCCACAATCTGGGCTGGTGTAGTGGATTCTGGTTCCAGCCACTTGCGTACAAGATGAATCAGATCATACATCTGGGACCTGGCAGGCTTGTCCATGGTGTATTTCCAACAGTGGACTCTCTTGGCCCGAACAGCGGGCGTAACACCCAGGCGAGCAAGGATCTCCATTTTTAGTTTTGTAAAGTCCCGGACATCCTGCTCCCCGAGGTCATAGTAGGCCTTTTGCGGTTCACCAGTCAGGAAGGGTGCAATCACTTCTGCCCACTCTGCAACTGGCAGTCTCTCTCTCTCCGCCACTCTCTCAAATACAGTGAGGTATGCCTCAACGTCGTCGTCGGGTGTCATTTTTTGTAAGCCCCGCTGAACAGCCCTCCTCACGTTAACAGTCTCAAGGGGGCTTGCCTCCACTTGTTGGGGCTGAGCCACAACAGTCTCTCTGAGCGCAGCAATCTGCTCCATTAACAAGCGATTCGTTTCCTGTTGTTGGGCCATAGTCTGCTGTTGCGCATGTTGCTGGGCGTGAAAAGCCTCTGCATGAAACTTCCGTTGCTGTTCCAAGGCCTGCTCATGTCTCAGGTTAGCCTGTATCAGCTGCTTTATCACTTCCTCCATTGTGCCGGATGGGCCTTACAGTGCTGCAGCCTTCGCTCAGGACATATGCTTCCGGCCCTTTAAATGTCCACAAAATTCAGATGCTGTGTTTTGTCCTGCCGTTGCTCCTAGCACAACTGTGCCCGCATTCTCCACCAATTGTAGGGGACAGCTCACGCATGGGGCGGCAATGACAGTTTCACACAGGTTTCAAACGTAAAAGTGCGTTTATTTAGATGTTGTAGTCACAGAGCACCTTGTAAACAAAACAAACTATAAGCCTGTCCGGCTCTAACTAAACAGCAGGATACCTCTCTAGCAGCCTAAGGTCTGACGCAAAGCAAAGTAAAGTAACCAGTTTTGTATGGGTTAAAGCTTCATACCTGGTGGGCTGCAGCGCTGGCTGTAGCTGCTCCTTCATTCAGGTTCTCCCTTCCCCTGCAAACCTAACAGCCCTCTCTTTTAAGGCTTCCTCCCCAGTAACGAGCTTAGGAAGCCTCACCTGAGAGCACCTGGGTTTGCTACCATGCCTGGCTGAGGTAACCAGGTGAGATATATATCCCATCAACCACTCTCCCATACACTTTACCACAACACATACACTGATTCACATATGCACACTGTCACCTACACATAAATACATTTTATATATTATATATATATATATATATATATATATATATATATATATATATATATATATATATATGTGTGTGTGTGTGTGTGTGTGTGTGTGTATATATATATATATATACGCTGCCCAGCTACATGACAGGGAAGTCAGAAGCACCGGTAAGTTTGGGGGGGCAGGGGAGTGTTCAATGGGGGGCATAAGGCATTTCTGGAGGCAGAGTGCTCTGTGAAATGCATTTTAACCCCCTTAATGCCACTCTGCCTCCAGAAATGCCTTTTTAACCCTCTATACGCCACTCTGCCTCCTGAATGCCTTAAACCTCCCTATATGCCACTCTTCCCCATAATATGCCTTTTAACCCTCTAAATGCCAGAGTGGCATATAGGGGTATAAGGCATTTCTGGAGGCAGAGTGGCACATAGGGGGTCAAAAGGCATATCATGGGGCACAGTGGCATATAGGGTTAAAAGGCATATCATGGGGCACAGTGGCATTTAAAGGGTTAAAAGGCATATCATGGATGTGCATAACTGGAGGGCAGGTTGGAAAATAGAAGGAAATAAAACCAAAATATTTTTCTCAATCATAGCTTTTATTAAAAAAAAAAATAGTTTAGATGAATTAACATTTGCTGGTAAAACTTTTTTCCTATAGGGTCGTCTTATATTCAGGCTTTTTCTTTTTTTTCCTAAATTAATATTCAGATTTGGGGGGTCGTCTTATAATCAGGGTCGTCTTATAATCGAGCAAATACGGTATAACTTAACCTCAAGTTTTTTTAAACACTACACTACACACACACAACACAAAATTTGAAATGGGTCCTCCTTTTGGGACTCAGGAGGGACAAGCTCCATCTACCACCACCACCACCAGCACCACCACCAGTTCTAAGATACAGCCTTTGCGTCAGTCTAGTCGGCCAAGTAGGCCAAGCTCTCGCTTATCATTTGGGGAAGCATTGCTTGAAGGATCATCAACTAAAGGAACGGCACCAAAAGCAGGCAGTAGTAGTGCTGCTAGGCCCACAAGCTCTATGGTTTTTTACGGAAAACCTAAAGCACCAGAAGCATGTTCAAAGTTAAAGGGTAGCACAACTAGTACTTCTACTAGCCCAGTGAGTAAAAAGAAGTGTCTTTTGCCCCAAGCAGCATCTTCCACATCCACAAGCAGCATGCAAGGTACCAAGCAGAGCCAAATTAGCAGCAAGACTCAGAGGGGTTTTCCCAAACCAAAGCGATCTCATTTCTTCATAGCATGAAGCATCACCTCAGCACTCAACACAACACTGTGCTATTGGGGAAAGATGCAGAAGTAAAACTTAGTGCAGGCAGCATAGCTGGTGGCCGTGGAAAAACCCCAACAGCTGCTTCTGAGCCAATAGCAGCAGCAGCAGCTAGTACTGGCAGCCAGAGACCAAGGCAGGTTGGAGCACTGCATGTCCAGCCCACCCTGGAACAATTTGTGGCATTCCACTCCAAGAGAACAATGCCCAAACAGCAGGCCAATAAAGTAACGCAACTTATTGGTCAGTTCATTGCTGTTGGAGGGGCATCCTTCTCTATGATTGAAGGGGAGCCTTTCAAACAATTGATGGCGGCTGTGGCTCCACAATATACAGTTCCGTCACGTTCCACTTTCAGCAGGAACATTGTCCCCTCATTGTATGGGTTCTGTGTTTCAGCAGTGAAAGAGGAGCTTTCCAAGGCTGCTGGTCAGTCTGTTCATTTCACAACAGATTTGTGGAGTGCACCTAGTGGGCAGCATGCCTTTCTTTCTTTGACAGCACACTGGTGGCAGCCCGGTGTGCCCAAGGAAGCTGCTGCAGCAGGCTACCGATCATTCCTTCCCCATGCAGAAGTGATGGATGAAAAGCAGACTTCCCAAAATATTCTGCATGCGATGAGGAAAATGCTTAGCCTTTGGGTGGGAGCAGAGGCAGGCACCAATGTTGAAGTTGGTTTTGTGGTAACTGACGGAGGTGCCAATATGGTGAAAGCGCTGCGAGATGGTCATATTGTTGGTGTGCGCTGGGCAGCCCACATCATCCATCTTGTAGTGAAGGCAGCAATGTCAGAAGGAACTAATGTAGCAGCAGTAGTTCTGTCCCGCTGCAGAAAGATCGCCGGGCACTTTCATCATAGTGTTAAGGCTAGCCAACTTTTGAGGGAAGAGCAAGAGAGGTCAGGTCTTCCCGTACACTGCCTACGTCAGGATGTCAGTACACGGTGGAACTCCATGTTAGACATGCTGGAGAGGATTTTGGAGCAGCAGAGAGCAATCCACAATCTTGCCTCAGAGCATAATATTGGGATTACATCTCCATTGAATAGGGAGGATTGGACAGTGATTGCCCAGCTAGTGGCAGTCCTTAAACCATTCAGGGATGCCACTGAAAATGTAAGATCAAACACTGCCAGTCTGCCCCAGGTAATCCCAGTGTTCTCCCATCTAGGCAGCAAGATGGATGTGTTCCTTGAAAACCGTGAGGCTGTTTAAAGTGGCACTCTACATCCTGACGTAGCAGCCATAGTCAGGAAGCTGAAGGATCTGCTAAAAGTACACCTTCGCAAACGCATGGAAGAGAGTCCCGTAATGATGCTAGCGTGCCTTTGCGATCCAAGAATTAAGGGAAAGCTAGCTTTGAAATTCAGTGTTCTCAGTAGCTACCGGAGCAATTGGTCAACAAGGTGGGAGAGGTGCAGGAGGAGGAAGAGATTATGTGGTCTGCTACTCCTAGCAGCAGCATCAGCAGCAGTGCCGCAAGCATCACAACACAGCTGAGTGGAGCAGCTGCATTTTGGGAAGAGGCACTTGGGAGTATAGTTGGACCATCTGACAGAGCTAGCAGCAGAAAGGAGAGTAGTGCTGCTGAAATGGTCAAACTTTACCTCTGTGAAGTTCCTTCTGCACCTAATGTTGATCCTCTTAGCTACTGGGATGAAAAGAAGAGTGTGTGGCCTGCACTCTCATGGGTTGCAAAGCAGCTTCTATCATGTCCCCCAACCACTGTTCAAAGTGAGCGCGTGTTTTCTATGACTGGAAAAATACTGAGTCCACAGCGCTCACGCATGGCACCTCATCTGATGGAGCAGATTGCTTTTCTTAAATTCAATCTTCCCAAGTTGGGTTACCCAGCTCTTAGCTTGGAAAGTTAATTTTCTTTCTCTAATGTTCAAGGTAGTGTCTCCCCCTGGTTGCACGTGTTTGTGGTGTGACAACGTCTGCTACCTCTGCAGGCGTAGCCAACTTACGCTAGGGCCTAGTGTTTGAGTTCTGGAAGCCCGCTCCCAAACGCCTAGGACTGACAGTTGTTTGGATGCTTTGTCCTGGGGTGAATCAAGTGAGCGGGTCGCCAATTGCCCACTCATTCGCCTTTCCCAATGCTGCTGCTGCTGCTACTGGTGGTGGTGCCAGCGTCTCTTTTCTGCCAGTTAGCTTCCTGGCTAGTGTCATGCCTCAAATGTCCAAAATGTTTAAGGTAGTTTCTCCCCCTGGTTGCACGTGTTTGTGGTGTGGCAACATCTGCTACCTCCGCCGGTGTAGCCAATTTACGCTAGGGCCTGAGTTCTGGAAGTCCGCTCCCACCTGCCATGGACTGACAGACTTTCATGCTTTGCCCTGGGGTGAAACAGGTGAGCGGGTCGTCAATTGCCCACTCATTCGCCTTTCCCAATGCTGCTGCTGCTGGTGGTGGTGCCAGCATCTCTTCTCTGCCAGTTCGCTTCCTGGCTAGTGTCATGCCTCAAATGTCCCTAATGGTAAGGGTAGTTTCTCCCCCTGGCTGCGTCTGTTTGCGGTGTGGCAATGCCTGCTACCTCCGCCGGAGTAGCCAGCTTACGCTAGGGCCTAGTGTCTGAGCTCTGGAAGTCCGCTCACAAACGCCAAGGACTGACAGTGTTTAGATGCTTTGCTCTGGGGTGAAACAGGTGAGCGGGTTGCCAATTGCCCACTCATTCGCCTTTCCCAATGCTGCTGCTGCTGGTGGTGGTGCCAGCGTCTCTTTTCTGCCAGTTCGCTTCCTGGCTAGAGTCATGTCCAAAATATCCCTAATGGTAAGGGCAGTTTCTCCCCACTGGCTGCGTCTGTTTGCGGTGTGGCAACGCCTGCTACCTCCGCCGGAGTAGCCAGCTTACGCTAGGGCTTAGTGTCTGAGCTCTGGAAGTCCGCTCACAAACGCCAAGGACTGACAGTGTTTAGATGCTTTGCTCTGGGGTGAAACAGGTGAGCGGGTTGCCAATTGCCCACTCATTCGCCTTTCCCAATGCTGCTGCTGGTAGTGGTGCCAGCGTCTCTTTAATGCCAGTTCCCTTCCTGGCTAGAGTCATGCCCAAAATGTCCCTAATGGTAAGGGCAGTTTCTCCCCCCTGGGTGCGTCTGTTTGCGGTGTGGCAACGCCTGCTACCTCCACCGGAGTAGCCAGCTTACGCTAGGGCTTAGTGTCTGAGCTCTGGAAGTCCGCTGTCAAACGTCTAGGACTGACAGTTGTTTGGATGCTTTGCCCTGGGGTGAAACAGGTGAGTGGGTCGCCAATTGCCGACTCATTCGCCTTTTCTATTTTTCAATGCTGCTGGTGGTGCTGGTGGTGCCAGCGTCTCTTCTTTGCCAGTTCGCTTCCTGGCTAGAGTCATGCCCAAAATGTCCCTAATGGTAAGGGTAGTTTCTCCCCCTGGCTGCGTCTGTTTGCGGTGTGGCAACGACTGCTACCTCCGCCGGAGTAGACAGCTTACGCTAGGGCCTAGTGTCTGAGCTCTGGAAGTCCGCTGCCAAACGTCTAGGACTGTTTGGATGCTTTGCCCTGGGGTGAAACAGGTGAGTGGGTCGCCAATTGCCCACTCATTCGCCTTTTCCATTTCCTTTTCCATTTAATTTTTTTCCGTCTGATACACAACCTACCAAACATAACACACACACAATAACACATATAACACAATGACATAACACATAACACATATAACACAGTGACATAACACATAACACACATAACACACATAACACACACACGTACAATTCACAAATCACAAGGGCCTTTCCTCCTGTTATTTGCCCTGGCCTTCACTTCTACACTCACTAGCATTAACGCTATAACTCACACTTCACCCTATAACATTTTTCCATCCACATACCTGCCAACAGACCGAACTTTTACAGGGACGGTCCTGCTTTTTTCCTGTCCCATCAAATTTAGCTAAACTAGGTATGCTAGTGCACGTAGGTATAGCTGGGTAGGGTAGCACTACAACATTAAATAAATATAATAAAGTAAATAATAATAAATATAACTTTAAAATAAAATTAAATTATATTTAGACATAATAATACATCTTTAACCAAAACAGTGCACTGCTCAAAATCTTAAAAATCACCGTACATTAACCCCAAGCTATTTTTTAGTTCTGGTCCAACATTTTTCCATTCGCATACCATCCAACACACCCAACATTTTCGTGGACAGTCCTGCTTTTTTCCAGTCCTGTCCAGTAAAAGTTGGGTTGTTGCAAAGTATGCCATTATAAATAGGTAGCAAATGTTAGGCATGTATTACAAGTGGTCCAAAATCGATTTAAAAATGTAAAATAATCCCTATTCTTTTATTAAACATCTATGGATGTGTGACTGTGTATGATAAAAGGAGGCCAGGTTCCTTGGAGCATTTGTCTAGGTCTCAGACAAGACAACTGCCCGGAGGAACTTGGCCCTCAGTTTCGGGCAATGTGTATTGTGTACAGTTCACCTCGGTACGTGTGTGCAACTCTATTGGTCGTTTCGGCAGGGGGCTCGCCTGCCATCGACGAATGAGGTGCATTCTGCAGTTCTGCAATTCATTTGTTGATGCCAGACCAGCCCCCTTCCGGCGACCAATAGAGTCGCACACACGTACCTTCACGGCGCGAACGCATCTGCTGCTGCTGCTCCTATGTGTTCTTAACCCCGTATTAACCCCTGCTACGCGGCCGGGAGAAAACGAAGATGAAACGAGCACGAAGAATGTCCACGAATATTCACCCGAAAAGAGGACAGGAACGGGCGAATATTCGCGGAATACGAAGTTTTTTTTTTCTCCGAAGACGAGTACGAAGACGAACACGAAGAGCCCCCTGGTGCCCAAGAATAGTAATAATTTAATCCTAAAAAATTTGGGAGATCTTTCAGAAAATCAAAAAAATTAGGATGTATTATGCTCCCCAATGCCTCCTTAAAATTTCTTCAAATAAACATTAAGGATTTAGATATAAGCAAATGGTTTGTTCGGTTTACCTTTAAATGATTTGTTCACCTATCTGCGAATAAGGAATTTCATAGAGACTGAGAATAGAACACATGAAAGTAAATCCAAGATGATAACTTTATTGGAAAAAGAGATAAACATTAAAAAAGTGATAAAAAGCTGTATATGTGACGAAAACGAACAAACCCAAAGCACTTCTGAAATGGAGGAAAGATATAGGTCATGAAATTAACCAGGATGATTGGTATAGAACTTTAATTAAGTTAAAAAAAAAACAAAAACATACATGGCTTAAACCTTAACGAATTGCAATATAAAATAATGAATAGGTGGCATTTGGTACCTGAAAGACTGAAAAAGATGTTCCCTTGGATCTCCAATCTATGTTGGAGATGCAACATGGAGAAGGGTACCTATGACCATATTTGGTGGAGCTGTAAAAAAAACTGGACAAAAATAAAGTATAAAAAAAATGAACATTTTATTTATGATTGTGTTGATTCATCCAAATACATTGGAGCCCCTGAAATAAGGGTCTGTGTATGAAAATGGTTACAATTCATAAACGTTTCATATAATATTTTTGTTCAACCCCTTGGATTAACCCCTTCAGTCACCTATGGACGTACTGGTACATCCAAAAAGTCTCAAGAATCCCCTATGGATGTCGTTTGACAGCCTGGACTCCCCCTGACAGCAGAAGCTAGCATTGCTGTCCAGACCCTGCTGGGATATCCGATCGCCCCGATGAGGCACAGATCACAGACACTGTGATCTCTATGCAAGTCTGTGGGGACTTTCATAGCAATCACAGTGTGATCAGTGCTGGGGGATCGCAGGGAGGAGAGTGAGAAACCAGGTTTTTCACTCTTCTCCCATGCTGAAAAAGGAATCAGAATAAAAAAAAATCACTAAAATAATACAATAAATAATTATAATAAAAACAATAAAGTGAGCTAAGTGATGTCATTTTGACATCTCTGGCATTAATAACATGTTCAAGAGGTCCTTAAGAGCAGGGCCGGCCTTTGGGGTGTGCGACCTGTGCGACCGCACAGGGCGCCACACTCCAGGGGGCGCCGCCGCGGGATCTCCCTTGAACCCGGCTTAAAATCGCTCAAGGGAGCCGGAGGTCTGTTAAAGACCTCCGATATCGCTCCTTTGTGATCCGCGCGGCAACAGCTGCTGTGCGCCGGGGTTTGTTTTCAGATCCCGGCGCACAGCACTGAAGCCGCGCCCACCGCTGTCCGTGCACTCTGACCCGGAAGAAGACAGAGAGGACAGAAGAAATGAAGAAGAGGAGGAAAAGAAGCTGTAAGGAGAAAAGAGGAAAGGTAGGAAAGCATTCAGTGAGAGTGAGAGTGGATTGGTATGTGTGGATTAGTATATATGTGTGGATTAGTATATATGTGTGGATTGGTATATGTGTGCATGAGTATATGTGTGGATTGGTGTATGTGTGGATTGGTGTATATGTGTGGATTGGTATATATGTGTGTGGATTGGTATATATGTGTGGATTGGTATATATGTGTGTGGATTGGTATATATGTGTGGATTGGTATATATGTGTGTGGATTGGTATATATGTGTGGATTGGTATATATGTGTGTAGATTGGTATATGTGTGGATTTGTGTACGTGTGGATTGGTATACGTGTGGATTGGTATACGTGTGGATTAGTATGTGTGGATTAGTATGTGTGGATTGGTATGTGTGTGGATTGGTATATATGTGTGGATTAGTGTATATGTGTGGATTGGTATATGTGTGGATTGGTATGTGTGTGGATTGGTATGTGTGTGGATTGGTATACGTGTGGATTAGTATACGTGTGGATTGGTATACGTGTGGATTGGTATACATGTGGATTGGTATGTGTGTGGATTCGTATACGTGTGGATTGGTATACGTGTGGATTGGTGTATGTGTGGATTGGTATATGTGTGGATTAGTATATGTGTGGATTGGTAAGTGTGTGAGAGTGATGGGTGTTATGCTGTACCATTTCCAATGTCTTTTTCATGATCTAATTATGCTCTAAAAGTACATCATAACTCCCAATCATGATGATAGGGCAATCATACTCCTATCATGCCAAGTCTGCGAGTACATCCTGGAATCTGGGTATGCCTGGGCATGATAGGAATGTGATTGCTGTTAATTATATATATATATATATATATATATATATATATAATATTGGTATTTAATTGCTTTGTCCTATTTTGGTGTGTTACTTACTTTAAATAAAAGTGTTAGATTTCTTTATGGTGGGGGGGGTCATATTCGGTTTTGGCCAGGTAAATGCTGCACTTTCGGTTTCAGTCCAGAATTCGTTTCGGTGCATCCCTACTACTAAGCCAGACAATGAAGTGGTAGGCCTACACCACATCAATGTTTGGCGTAGTATAAAGTGATTGGGGTTTTGTTACAAGTTTTTATTCCTTTCTTTTTTTGGGATGGGGGGGTGCCAGAGGAGTAGTCCGCACAGGGCGCCAGAACACCTAAGGCCGGCTCTGCTTAAGAGGACTTCTAACCATACTGCACTGATAACAGTACATTTTAAAAAATACAAAAAATAAAATATTGTTTTTTTAAAAAATATATAAAAAAGATAATAAAGAAAGAAAAGACCCTTATATCCCATTGCCCTAAGGCTAGGTTTCCACTTGGGTTTTTGTCCGGCGTTTTTTTCTTGAAGAAAAACGCCAGGAAAACTGCCAAGAAAACTGCCGCTGCATTTACCTGCGTTTTGGCGTTTTTTCTGCAGTTTTTTCTGGCGTTTTAGCCTTTCTGTGGAAATTGCTTTTTTTGACCTTAGGCAGTTTTTCCAGCCTTTACAAGTTAGAAGTTTCACCCAGCTAAAAGGGATTAGGATAAATGGCAAGTATCTGCCCTCTCCTGATGTCATTTACTTGGTAGACCCCTTTGTCTCTTTTCTGTGGTTTGTAAGGCATGCTTTATTCCGAATGTCTGCTCCTCTGGGAAGATTGGCCCCAAATGATGGTGCAAATTGTTTGCTGTTGCTTTTGGCACGCAGGATCCAGTTGATGCGTCGGGTATGTTTGTTTGTAATGGCATGTTTGTTCCAAATGGTGTAAAATTCAATATGAACCAGTCCAGGACTTTGTTTTGTGTGAAACTGTTTGTTTTCAGCCTATTTCTCGTAGGACACACAGATACTGGGTCCATCCTCTGCATTGTAACTGTGGAAAAAACGCCATAAAAAACGCCAAGGCAATAAACCCACATGGCTTTTTCATGGCGTTTTTTCTCTCCCATAGACTTATATTGGAGAAAAACGCCAAGATTTCCTTGCAAAAAACGCCAGAGTGTCAACATGCTGCGATTTTGAAAAACTGCCACAGAGCCCAAAAAAGCAGAAAAACGCCAAAGAGGACTGAAAAAACGCCAAACAGAAAAACGCCAAGTGGAAATGGCATTTTGCGATTTCCTATTGAAGAACAGCTAACATCTGGCTGCAGCCGTTTTTCACAAAAAAACGCCAGGTGGCGCTATTGGCGTTTTTATGGGCGTTTTTAGCAAAAAAAAACCAAGTGGAAATCTAGCCTTACACAACATCTAAAAAGTATAACCCTCCTGTCCCCGTTCACAACCCCCAAACCTGTTAAACCATAAGCATAAGGCTAGGTTTCCACTTGGGTTTTTGTCCGGCGTTTTTTTCTTGATGAAATAGCCAGGAAAACTGCCAAGAAAACTGCCACTGCATTTACCTGCGTTTTGGCGTTTTTTCTGCAGTTTTTTCTGGCGTTTTAGCCTTTCTGTGGAAATTGCTTTTTTTGACCTTAGGCAGTTTTTCCAACCTTTACAAGTTAGAAGTTTCACCCAGCTAAAAGGGATTAGGATAAATGGCAAGTATCTGCCCTCTCCTGATGTCATTTACTTGGTAGACCCTTTTGTCTCTTTTCTGTGGTTTGTAAGGCATGCTTTATTTCGAATGTCTGCTCCTCTGGGAAGATTGGCCCCAAATGATGGTGCAAATTGTTTGCTGTTGCTTTTGGCACGCAGGATCCGGTCGCGTATGTTTGTTTGTAATGGCATGTTTGTTCCAAATGGTGTAAAATTCAATATGAACCAGTCCAGGACTTTGTTTTGTGTGAAACTGTTTGTTTTCAGCCTATTTCTCGTAGGACACACAGATACTGGGTCCATCCTCTGCATTGTAACTGTGGAAAAAACGCCATAAAAAACGCCAAGGCAATAAACCCACATGGCTTTTTCATGGCGTTTTTTCTCTCCCATAGACTTCTATTGGAGAAAAAAAGCCAAGATTTCTTGCAAAAAACGCCAGAGTGTCAACATGCTGCAGTTTTGAAAAACTGCCACAGAGCCCAAAAAAGCAGAAAAACGCCAAAGAAGACTGAAAAAACGCCAAACAGAAAAACGCCAAGTGGAAATGGCATTTTGCGATTTCCTATTGAATTACAGCTAACATCTGGCTGCATGCGTTTTTCACAAAAAAATGCCAGGTGGCGCTATTGGCGTTTTTATAGGCGTTTTTAGCTAAAAAAACCCATGTGGAAACCTAGCCTAAACATTCTACAAATAATGTATACCGCATGGTATGTTCCCTATAAGTGCTGGGAATGTATGGAAAATCTATATAAATTAGGTATTTCTGAAATCAGGACACTTGAAGTGATAAACTTGAAGAATATTTTCCATCACTTTACCTAACTTTGTGAGGATTCAGAGGGAAAATATTTAACAAATTAAGTTTCTCATCCTAAATTTTCAGTTAATCATCTAACTATGGTATCAAAAGAAAGCTCTAACTCTCCTTGAAAAAGCATCATATAGTTTACATGGGTACACTATTCGCAGGAAAGGAGAATAATCGCTGAACCGACATACCGCAAAAATGACAAAATTGCTCTGGGCTTTGAGGTACCAAAAACCCCTGGGATTGAAGGGGTTAAAGTTGAAAGTCTGCACTTCAATCGCATCTCAGTTGTTTCATTTCAAATCCATTGTGGTGGTATACAGAGCCCAGAAAATTGTGTCAGTGTCAAAATATTTCCAGACTCATCTGTACTTACTTTTACGCAACAAGTGGTGACTGTTGTTCAGACAGCTGCCTTCAGAATTGGATAGGTTATTTTTATTTTTTTGTGTTTATTTCCTTTTGAGTTTTTTAGATCACATGCAAGAGATGTGTTCAGTCGAAAATAGCATGGAAGAGCCAAACTTCAACTGAGCATCATCATAGATTTATATAATTGTTCTAAAATAGCCCATGTATCAGGGGTGTAACACAGGCCTCTGCTGTAGAGGTAGGACAGATCTTAGGGACCCCTAGGTCTGCTTGGTACAAGTCAATCCTTTTGAAACTGCTCCAAATCTACTGTTAATTATATCTGTAATATTTTATTGAGCATATGCAAGGTGTTTATTAGGCAAGAGGGTTCATTGACTTATGAAAGGGGCGGGGCCAATCGTTAGTGTGCCTGCACGGAGGGACTGGGAAACAGTAACTCCTGTGAGTCACACTGAGTGATCCGAAGATTCGGATCATGAATCGGATCATTTCAGTGAACGAGTCGAAATGATCCGATTCACTTTAATGATCCGAACTTCCCATCACTAATTGTACCCAGACTTAATTTACATCTTTCTCTATCTTGGAGATAGAAACACCTAGCAGCCCTTGCAAGCTGTGTTATTGGACCCTACATATGCATGTATCCTGTTTTGGATCTAAATGGCAGTGTGATAACAAGCTATGGCATTTTGAGCAAACAAATGCACTTTTCTCAAAATATGGTATGTTAACGTACATAGGAGATTAAAAAAGCTAGGTAGGTGCGAATGCACCGAGCCACACATCCGGAAAATAAGGGTAAGAAACAGAAGAGGAATGTGACTTAGTTCTACGGGATATAGAGACCGAAATACCGTCTGGGGAGAAGACGGAAGAGTCCGTGTCAAAAGCCCTGATGTCGGATACCCTGCGAAAAGAAATCAGACAGAGAATCAGAGCCAATTTAGCCAAGAGCTGGTGGAGGGAAAGAGCGTTATTATCAGGCCAGTCATCCAGGAAACGAAGGACCACAGAAACATCCCAAAAGGTCACGTACCTAGAGAGCGCAGGCAGCTTTAAATGTAATGAAAACAAATTGTCGCTAGGTGGCATTTTTGAAGACGGAGTTGTTTTTTTTTAACCCCTTAAGGACAATGAGCGGTCCCTAAACCCATTGAAAACAATGCATTTTGAGCCTGTACATGTACGGGCTTTGTCATTAAGGGGTTAAAGAAGAAGAGACAGAAGCAGGAGGAGCAGATGGCTGAGAAGCACCACAGCAGAGGAGAAAGGTGAGTAGACTGAAAGGGGGTAGTATAGAATAGGGAAAGTAGACCAGAAGTGCAGTGAAGGTAGTATTGCTTACACGTGGAGTCCCGCGCAGGTCGCGGTCTAATGTGGGGGTGGGCAAGTGGCAAGGCTGATAGGTAAGTGGTTTTTACCGCTCCCCTGGTGTAAGTGACTTACGGATTGCTGATTTTTTACTGAATTTTATGGACATCTCTCTCAATTGATTTCCTGAAGAAGCCTACGGGTGAAACGCGTTGATATTCAATTGGAGATTGCTACATCCCACATTCTGGTGGACGTTCTACGCCTATATATGCACTTGTAGTGCATATACAATTGTGAGTGCATTTTTTTCCATTTGTCTGTACTTGATCTTGGAATACTGCACCATTGAAGTTTATTTTTTAGATTTTCTCAAGAAGAACATTAAAGATTGTATACAGTCCTTATTGATGGGTTGGAATCACTTCTTTGATTTGTGAGTGCATTATATCACTTAAGCTTCACATTGAGCAAACCATCTACACTATATTGTATTATTATTTTTTCCCTTTACATGTACCTGCGCCCCATCTAAATTTCGTTTGCTTTATATTTTAACACTTGGAGGAGAGTGTTATTTGGGTGCTGCGGTCCAAATCAGGGAAGTATCACTTTTATTTTATTTTTCACCATAAGAGCACGTCATTTTGGTTTTATTTTTCACGGTGTTATTTATTTATTGCTCTCCAAACCAACAACAAAAAAAGTCTACAAAAAAAAACAAAAGTACTTGCTACACTGACTCTACAGACCAGTCTGTGCAAGTGACATGTAGCTTTAGGTGTTCAGCTACCCTGTGGGGGACACCCCACGACAAAGTCATCACCCCACAAGTCCCTTTGTCCCCTCCTTCACTGTGCTACTTCTCTCTTTCTTCTCTCATGTAGTTCAGTTATAGATCAAATAAACAACAAATGGAACCGGATTGCATCTACAGGGTCTGTCCAGCACACAGATTGGATGCATAGGACTTGCCATCTTTGCCCCAGAGAGCCTGCCTGTGCAATCTTTGCCCCAAACAGCCTGCCTGTGGGATTTTGCCCCAGTTGGCCTATCTGTGCCATCTTTGCCCCAATCAGCATCCCTGTGCCATCTTTGCCCCAAACAGCCTGTTTGTGCCATCTTTGCCCCAAACAGCCTGCCTATGCAATCTCTACCCACCACATCCATGCTTACACACACATAGTCATTAATTCATTCATTCACCGATACTCATTCACAAATTCTTATTTTCAGTACCACATTCTGCAGAAACTAGTGGAAGTACAAGAGCATTCTGACTACAAATGTATTAAAAGAAACTAGTATGGAGCACTTTCATGTGGTATGTGTAATAATACTTCATTTCACATTTTCAAATTACACAAAAGACAATGCCATGCATGTCCATATAACCATCTATTAAATATATTCTCCTGTTGCAGAAGTTGAAGCAATTAAGGTTGAAATCTGGCATGTCCGATATGCCAATTGGTTCATATCTGTAAACACATTCCATGCTTTAATGTTCATTGACCTCAGCTCACCCAGACCGTGCATTATAGCCCTTTGAGGGCTACCTCCTGCTCTAGTACAAATTTCCTACAAAACCTTATTCCAACCTAAACCAAAGTTATCACCTAAACCAGAAACAGGGAGGGCGGCTAAACAACCAAAGTAAGATAAATTGGAATGATGCATTCCATGCAGGGACCGTCCATTAGTAACCTACCCCTAAAGCCGCCACCTCCAAATAACTAACAACTCCAAGCCATTCCATTACACCTCCTTAACCCATTATGCCTACCGATAAAGATGACCCCTCCTCTGAGCCTAGTCATGGAGCCCTTCCTGTTAATGCTTAACCTCCAGAGCTTTACTTTTTTGCTTGATGTTAACAATTAAAATATACCTTAACTGCCATATCAAAAATCCATACCTAAATCATCCTACTTTCAAATAAATATGACGTTGGACGCCACATGCATGAAGATTATTTAAGATAACAGCTTTATACTGTATTTTGTTAGTTTTCCATAAGAAGAGCCCAACATGAGGTCATTTTGTGTGGTTCTGGATGTAGACAACACAAACTTAATTCCATTACAGCACTGCAAAGCATGATTAAAGAATCAGAGAAGGATAATTAGGTGCTTTGCTTCCTATATCAATTTAAAGCAGAAATATAAATCCAATATTCTTGTCTGACTGAAAATGCAGAAAAATATATACCGTATTGGCTCGAATATAGGCTGCACCCTTAAAGTTTGGTGCTAATCTAGGGAAAAATATATTTTTAAAGAAAAAAATACACATTAGTGGAACGGTAAAACAGTATTTTATCTAATGAACAGGAATACATGTATTGTAACATTTTTGGTATCTATTATGCAGTTAGTCAGCATATGCTCTTTACAAACAGAAAACCAATAGCCATTTTAAGGTGCCCTCTTAATTCATAATGCATCTTACTTGTAGATATGCCACTCTGCCCCATGATATGCTTTATAACCCCTGATATGCTACTCTGCCCCCCAGATATACCTTTTAACCCCTGATATGCCACTCTGTGTGAGGGTTTTGAGGGTTAGGGATGAGAAACCCAGTATGCAGGAATACCACAGCCAAGTATTAGTAGTTGGGGCAGATGCACCACGTGCAGCGAGGTCCAGAAACAAAGCCGAGTCAAGGTAAGCAAACACAGTTCAGTATATGAAGCCAAGGTCAGGGTTGGAGAGTTTACCGAAGTCCGGATAACAATAGCCAGGGTCAGGATAATAGAAGATGAGTTGTACTCAGTGCTGGTTTATAAATCCACCACTAGATGTCGCCCGGCCTCCGTGTACGGCGTCATCAGAGCGAGTTCCCCGCCATTCCACCACTGGAAGGGTTAAGTGGAGGTGGGGGGGCGCGCACACGCCCATAACAGACTGTCGACGGAGCAGGAGAGGAAGCAGGTGCAGCAGAAGCGACATCGTGCCCGCCACTCGCGGGTGCCGGGTATTCAGGTGAGTTGCTTCGTCGGGGTCTTAGCTGTGGACCCCGACACTCTGCCCCCCACTCTTGATATGCTTTATGCCCCCAGATATGCCACTCTGACCCCTAAGATATGTTGTATGCCTTCACTGCACTTCTGGTCTACTTTCCCTATTCTATACTACCCCCTTTCAGTCTACTCACCTTTCTCCTCTGCTGTGGTGCTTCTCAGCCATCTGCTCCTCCTGCTTCTGTCTCTTCTTCTTTAACCCCTTAATGACAAAGCCCGTACATGTACAGGCTCAAAATGCATTGTTTTCAATGGGTTAAGGGGACCGCTCATTGTCCTTAAGGGGTTAAAAAAAAACAGCTCCGTCTTCAAAAATGCCATCTAGCGACAATTTGTTTTCATTACATTTAAAGCTGTCTACTGCCATCTAGTGGATATTAATTAGTATTACACAAACTTAATTCCATTACAGCACTGCAAAGCATGATTAAAGAATCAGAGAAGGATAATTAGGTGCTTTGCTTCCTATATCAATTTAAAGCAGAAATATAAATCCAATATTCTTGTCTGACTGAAAATGCAGAAAAATATATACCGTATTGGCTCGAATATAGGCTGCACCCTTAAAGTTTGGTGCTAATCTAAAGAAAAATATATTTTTAAAGAAAAAAATACACATTAGTGGAACGGTAAAACAGTATTTTATCTAATGAACAGGAATACATGTATTGTAACATTTTTGGTATCTATTATGCAGTTAGTCAGCATATGCTCTTTACAAACAGAAAACCAATAGCCATTTTAAGGTGCCCTCTTAATTCATAATGCACCTTACTTGTAGATATGCCACTCTGCCCCATGATATGCTTTATAACCCCTGATATGCTACTCTGCCCCCCAGATATGCCTTTTAACCCCTGATATGCCACTCTGTGTGAGGGTTTTGACGGTTAGGGATGAGAAACCCAGTATGCAGGAATACCACAGCCAAGTATTAGTAGTTGGGGCAGATGCGCCACGTGCAGCGAGGTCCAGAAACAAAGCCGAGTCAAGGTAAGCAAACACAGTTCAGTATACGAAGCCAAGGTCTGGGTTGGAGAGTTTACCGAAGTCCGGATAACAATAGCCAGGGTCAGGATAATAGAAGATGAGTTGTACTCAGTGCTGGTTTATAAATCCACCACTAGATGTCGCCCGGCCTCCGTGTACGGCGTCATCAGAGCGAGTTCCCCGCCATTCCACCACTGGAAGGGTTAAGTGGAGGTGGGGGGGCACGCACACGCCCATAACAGACTGTCGACGGAGCAGGAGAGGAAGCAGGTGCAGCAGAAGCGACATCGTGCCCGCCACTCGCGGGTGCCGGGTATTCAGGTGAGTTGCTTCGTCGGGGTCTTAGCTGTGGACCCCGACACTCTGCCCCCCACTCTTGATATGCTTTATGCCCCCAGATATGCCGCTCTGACCCCTAAGATATGTTGTATGCCCCCTAGAAATGCTCACCTGCCCCCTAGAAGTGCAACTCTGCCCCCTGATATGCCACTCTGCTTCCTAGAAGAGAACTCCCCCCCCCCCCGACTTACCAATGCACACCATCTATGGTGGAGCACCGGAAGGTTATGTCACACCGGTGCTCCACCATAGAAGCCCTGGCGGAAGTGCCGGCAACGGAGGTTGTCTAAGCGCATTGCGCAGATGTCCATGGCTGCCGGAGAGGAGGATCCAGGTCCCCTGCAGCGATGCGGGGGATCTGGATCCTAACCCTGCTGCTTACCCACAGCAAAGCCAAATGAAAAAGAAAAAAAAAACGAATAGGGCTCAACTAACGATTATTTTAATAATTGATTAGTTGGCCGATTATTTTTTCGATTAATCGGATAAAAAAATACATTATTTTAAATTGAAGAAAAATTGCAATAAAAAACGTACAATTTACACTTTCATCTCTTTATTGCAATGGCCTCTCTATTCACCTTCTTATTTTACTCACATAATAATAAAAGCTACAAGAACCCAAACACAGTGTTTCTCAAACTAGGTTTTAATACAAAGATATTAGTAAATATTAATTCATATGTTAACTATTTTTCATATTTAATAAAAACTGAGAAAAAAGCCTTGTTTAATTTTTTTTTATTTACCAAACTGCCCCCAGTTATGCACATCTGACCCCCAGCTTGCCACTCTGCCCCCATATATGCCTTATACCTCTTATATGCCAGATTCCACTGTGCCCCCTGATATGCCACTGTGCCCCTGATTTGCCTTATACTCCTTATATGCCAGTGATATGCAACTGAGCCCCCTGATATACCTTTTACCCCCTGATATGCCTAATATCGAAATGCCTTATACCCCCTAAATGGCCTGAAATTCATAATACCCCCATACACCACTATAACTCACCCATACACCACTCTGGCTCCTCCCCCTCCCATACACCACTCTGGCTCCTCCCCCTCCCATACACCACTCTGCCTCCTCCCCCTCCCATACACCACTCTGGCTCCTCCCCCTCTCATGCTCTTCTCTGCCTCCTCCCCCTCCCATACATCACTTTGGCTCCTCTCCTCCCATACGTCACTTTGGCTCCTCCCCTCCCATACATCACTTTGGCTCCTCCCCTCCCATACATCACTTTGCCTCCTCCCCCTCCCATACATCACTTTGCCTCCTCCCCCTCCCATACACCACTCTGCCTACTCCCCCCTCCCATACTCCACTCTGCCTCCTCCCCTCCCATACATCACTTTGGCTCCTCCCCCCTCCCATACTCCACTCTGCCTCCTCCCATACACCACTCTGGCTCCTCCCCCTCCCATACACCACTCTGGTTCCTCTCATACTCCACTCTGCCTCCTCCCCCCTCCCATACATCACTTTGGCTCCTCCCCCTCCCATACATCACTTTGCCTCCTCCCCCCTCCCATACTCCACTCTGCTTCCTCCCCCCTCCCATACTCCACTCTGCCTCCTCCCCCCTCCCATACTCCACTCTGCCTCCTGTGAACCTCCGTTGCTGACAAGACACCAGGAAGCCGGGTAGAGAGGCAGAGTGGCGTATGGGAGGGGGAGGAGCCAGAGTGGTGTATGGGAGGGTGGCTCCCCATACACCCCTCTGACTCCTCCCCCTCCCATACATCACTCTGCCTCTCTACCCGGCTCCGTTACTGACAGGCTTTTTCACTGCAGCTTCATAGAAGCCTCAGTGTAAGTGAAGGGCAGTAACGGAGTCTGTCTGTGCGATGCAGACCCTCACCGGCTGACAGAGAGGATGATTCTCTGTCAGCCGGTGGGGGTCTGCATTGCACAGACAGACTCCGTTACTCACCTTCATTTACACTGAGGCTTCTATGAAGCTGCAGGGAAAGTGCCTGTCAGTAATGGACCCGGGTAGAGAGGCAGAGTGATGTATGGGAGGGGGGAGGAGGCAGATGGGAGGGGGGAGAGAGACGGAAGTGAGAGACCGGCCGACAGTGAGGAGAATCCAGGTCCCCTGCAGCGTTGCGGGGGGATCTAGATTCTAGTGTTATAATCCGATCTCTGTTTTATCGATTAGTTGTTTCAGCCCTAAAAACGAATATAGGCCCACTTTAAAGACCTATATTGGGGCCAATACGGTATCTGCAAAAAGACATGATGTAATTGAATAATTAGTTACTTTATAAGCTGATGTTCTTAACCATAAAGTATAATTCAACTGACTTCTTTCTACTAGAAATCATTTGTAAAGAAGGTTATTGCAGCGGGAACTTCAGCTTGTTTTTATTTACTGTGTAAACTAGTTAATCCAACAATGAACATTCTTCGGATTTATAGTAACTACAAATCCAGTTTTTATTTTTCATATTAATAAGGGACTAACTACATGAGTTTATTAGAAATATTAATTTGCTTTATTAATACAAGTAAGAAAAGCATTGTTTTAAAATTACTCAGACTAATGCAGTGGAATTGGATATTTGGAACCAGAAGAAAAAAGTTATTTTGGCAATTTATAATTTTCTAAAGCAATCTGTGATAAAATAAAAATGCAAGTAGTTGTAGTTAATAATGAGGTTCTGGATACAGAATGTTTTCTCAGTCACAAGGAATCCATTCGTTAATGACAGTGTCTTTTCAAATTGTACAGTGTTTTATAATGGATGGGTTATAAGGGACACAAAAAGCTCGGAAAGTAAACCTCAGTGTCTGTCACCAGTTCAGTTGCAATTCTTTGCATTAAATTGAGATTGAATAAACACATTGATAATAGGGAAGGTAAAGTGATGTTCAAATTAGTAGGGGCCGTGTAAAACGATTACATTTATTGACTTTTACACAAATATAAATTTCTTTTGACAACGTATCTTTAAAGAACTTTCTTCATTCACTATGTACGCCTATAACGGCTATCACTCTTTGTACCTGCTTTGGCAATGAGTTGACAAGATTTTGGCACCTGTCACCTCATCATAGAACAATATACGTATCACGTTAGATACAAGTCTAGCCATGAAAATAGCCTATATGCTTTCAATGAGGTTTAAACCACAGGCTATTAAAGTATATCTCTTGGCTGAAGTTCATAACGTTCTGTTTGACATTATGCAAGATCAAGCAGCATTATTTAATCTTCATATGGGAATGTCTGTAATTGTGAAACAATTCAGTATTTCTGTATTTAAATAAATTTAACCCCTTAACGACCTTTGCCGGTTCAGGACCGTCACGGAAAAACGGTCACTTAATGACCTTTGACGGTCCTGGACCGTCAAAAAATTAAATAAGCTTAGAAAGTGATCAACGATCACTTTCTTCGCTTAAATGGCGTTACTGTAATGCCTCGATGTCGAGGCATTCAGCAAGGCCGAGATCGGCACCGGGGGCCATGTCTGGCCCCTCCCCGGGGAGTCAACAAAAAAAAATAATTATGCAGTGATGTCACTAGATGAACCATCCAGTACCAGCAAAATGTGTAAAAAAAAATATAAAAAAGTATTAAAAAAATAAAATAAAATAAATAAAAAAGTTTATTATTTTGAGCAAGTGCTAAAATTTCTCAAAAATCTCAACAAAGAGTTAAAATAAAAGCACTTCAAATACCCAAGGGGTGTCTAATAAAAAAAAATGGCTGATGGGGTAAATTGGAGTGGCTGAGCTCAAAGATAGGGCATAGGTACAGACTGACCAAAATGGAGAAAAAAAGTGCACTTCCCAAATGTGGCATTTTAAATCTCAAACAACACGACAAACCCATGCATGTCGGGTATCACTGCACTCAGGAGATGTTCCTGAACACACATTGGGGTGTTTTTTGACAATGACATATACCAGAACCTGTATATCTTTAACTAAAGTACAATTTGTGTGAAAAAAAAAATAAAAAAAATTACTATTACAAAGTTTGACAAAGTGTAGTTGTATAATTGGTGCATGGAAAGGGTTAAAATAACACCATTTGGAATACCCTGGGGTGTCTAGTTTTCAAAAATATAGGTTTGACGGGGTTTAATTGAGTTAACCAGATTCAAAGATATTCCAAAGAGGAGATGGAGGCAGAATGACCAGATGCTAAAAGTCTGTGTTGCCTCAAAAATAGCCCTTTACCAGCCAAACAATATAACAAACCCATGCATGTGGGGTATCGCTGTACTCAGGAGATGTTCCTGAACACATATTGGGGGGTTGTTTGACAGTGACATATACCAGGACCTGTATATCTATAACTAAAGTACAATTTGTGTGAAAAAATAATAAAAATAATTACTATTACAAAGTTTAACAAAGTGTGGTTGTATAACTGTTGCATGGAAAGGGTTAAAACAGCATTTGAAGTACCCTGGGGTGTCTAGTTTTCAAAAATATATGGTTTGAATGGGTTAAATTGAGTTAACCGGCTTCAAAGATGTTCCAAAGAGGAGATGGAGGCAGACTGACCAGATTTGTTAAAAAAGGTTTGGAAATCATAAAACGCTGCTTGTACTTATTGCCCTATAACTTACAAAAAACAGCAAAAAAAACATAAAAACATTGGGTATTTCTAAACTCAGAACAAGTAGTAGAATCTAGAATTATTATCTTAATAACAATCCCTGCAGCTGTCAGATTTATCTGAAGTGCTTTCCCTAATTTTCTGAAAATTAACTGTGCTATTTTACAGCAATAGTTTGCCAGAATCATTACATGATCACGCATCAGCATACGCGACCGGGTGGGCATGTATGACCTCAGCTGACCGATGTTATGGGACACCCCTGCAACCACGGAGGTGAGTTTTTACAACAATGGTTTAACAGTTTAAGAAGTATATTCTTTACAATTACGATTTGTTAAGACTGTTCACTAAAGTGAGAGATGTGGTTTCAACACTTTCATTTCCCCATATATTATGGAGGTTCTCGTGATCCAACCACGATGAGCATTTGCTGTAGGAAGGGTGCCATGACCCATGGGGTGGTCTGGTGTTATTAGAAGGAGTCCAGTATGCAGAGGGGGACACAGTAGTAGACATTCAGTACAGAAACAAATATAAATGTAAGCCATAATGCAGGATCCACGTAGCTGGTGGTACAGCTACGTAGGCAGATCCAGCTGACAAGCAGACATGAAGAACTGAGGTACAGACAAACACAAAACAAAGGTAGCAAAAAAAAAACAAAAACATACAGGCTAGCTCTATGACCTGATACTAATGCAAAAATGTGAAGGTTTAGTATGGCCATAAGATGTAAGCTTGCCACCACTTCACAGCACATCAGGCATGTCCTAACACTAAACCTAAGCTAAAAACAGAACACTAAAACTAAAAAGGCAAAACAGAACCCAGGTGCTTACCTGTGACAGGTAGGAAACAAAGGTAAAATGTGTTACAAGAAATACCAGAAACACAAAATGTCACAAACGGGGACCATACAGATGACTGTAATGACCCACAGCGCCCAATGATGGAATTTCAGGAGTCACCGTACAATAGCGGAGGGACAGGACCAGATGCAGGGTAACCACACTTCCCCGAATGTTGGGCCATCAGGGTTGTGTGGCCACATACCAAAATGCTGAGATAGCAGTGGGATGTATGCAGTACAGACAACAGGTTACAGAGATATCTGGCAGCTAAGGACAGAAAAGGCAGGACAGAGCTAAAGGAGTAGAAACAGGTTGCAGAATCAGGAATACAGGTTACAGGGACAGGCTACACACAAGATCCGACATAAATATAACAGGAAACCACTCTGCCGGGGCTCAGGACAGGACACCCCTCTGCCGGGGCTCAGGACAGGACACCCCTCTGCCGGGGCTCAGGACAGGACACCCCTCTGCTGGGGCACAGGGCAGGACACCCCTCTGCCGGGGCACAGGGCAGGACACCCCTCTGCTGGGGCTCAGGACAGGACACCCCTCTGCCGGGGGACAGGACAGGACACCCCTCTGCCGGGGCACAGGGCAGGACACCCCTCTTCCGGGGCTCAGGGGTGTCCTGTCCTGAGCCCCGGCAGAGTGGTGTCCTGTTATATTTATGTTGGATCTTGTGTGTAGCCTGTCACAGGACAGGACAACAGAGTACAGGGCTGACAAGACTGACCAGGTTACATATGACAAGACTATACAGAAATAACAGGATTAAACAGAATAGACTAGACAAGGACATTAATAGAACCCCTTTCTAAGATAACAAGATTGGAGATTCCGTCATATACATATCATGGCCCTAGCATGCTTAGCCCACCACTACGCCAAAGTACTCCAATATATCGGTGGGTCTTAACACTAAACCCTGCCTACTGAATTACTAATAAACAAACTAAACATTGAATCTAAACACATATCAGAGAAAGATATACCTGCACACTGAGACAAACTAAATGGGTGGGGCATACCTTATAAAGGGAACAGAAGCTGAAGCTAAGGGCAGGACTGGAATCTAAGAATGAGAAGTTCAGGACAGAGCATAAGGAAATTCAGGAATGGATTGTAGCGAGACAGGGGAACTGTAGCGAAACAAGGGAAACCAGAGAAATGCAGATTCGCAGCCTGGATGGGCCATGACACAAAATAAGGCACAGGCATACTGGATACATACTAGTGCAGCAGCACACAATACACATGGCCTGGCAAAGGGCTTTGCTGGTCCTGAATAATGCATAATTAAGTCAGTAAAATGATGCATTATACGGCTGTTCATAATAAAAAGTAAAGTGTAGTAGTTGAAAACAATATTAATATATGGAATGAAACACAAGTACATGACAAAGAATACAACATTCAGCGGAGTTCTGGTCACATGTGTTAGTGCTGCTCAAGCCAGCTTCATTTTGTCCTGATCAAATATGATTTTATTAAACCTAGTATGAGTACAAGCACTCCGGTGCAGTTACATAATTATGTTTTATGCAGGGCTTGACAAATTTGTTGTGAATCTAGGCGCCAGCTAAAAAAGTTAGGAGCCAGGATTTTTTTTAAAACTAACAGTTGGTCAGGAGTGATCTGATCATCATCAGCCCACTTACTAAACTCACAGCATTTGACCTGGAAGCACCCTGGACTTTCAGGTCAATTTCTTTTTTGATAAATTATTTTTTTTAACTCTTCCAATGCTGATATTCTATTGGAGCACAGCATTGACTGATATTTAGTCCCCACAAGCTTGTGGGGACAAATGTTAACCCCTGCAATGCCACGAATGTGTCATACACAATTGAGGCATTGAAGGGGTTAACGCTGCAGGGAAGGGTTGGGGTTGGTCTCCACACTCTGTGGCGCAGAACCTGGGGTGTAGGGGTGTCACAGTATGCAGTAGCGTACCTAGCGGGGGGCGGGGGGGGGGGGCGGTCCGCACCGGGTGCCGCTCATCAGGGGGGTGCCAACTTGCCGGCACCCCTCCAGAGACGGACAGTAATGTCCGCCGCTGGAGGAGCAGGCTCGCAAGAGAGCGGTATCGGAGGTCTTTAACAGACCTCCGGCTCCCTTGAGTGATTTTAAGCCGGTTCCCTTGAACCGGCTTAAAATCACTCAAGGGAGCCGGAGGTCTGTTAAAGACCTCCGATACTGCTCCCTTGCGATCCGCGCGGCAACTGCTGCTGTGCAGAGGGCACTGTGGGCGCGGCTTCAGTGCCGCCGGGATCTGACAACAAACCCCGGCGGCACTGAAGCCCCGCCCACAGTGCCCTCTGACCCGGAAGAAGACAGAAGAAGAGGAGCGAAGAGGAAGACTGCTGTAAAAAGAAAAGACTGCTGTAAGAAGAAAAGAGGTAGAAAAGAAGGTAGGAAATCATTCATTAAGACTGAGTGACTGGATTGGTATGTGTGGAATCTGTGGATTGGTATATGTGTGGATTGGTATATGTGTGGATTGTTATATGTGTGGATTAGTATGTGTGGAATGTGTGGATTGGTATGTGTGGAATCTGTGGATTGGTATGTGTGGAATCTGTGGATTGGTATGTGTGGAATCTGTGGATTGGTATGTGTGGTATGTGTGGAATCTGTGGATTGGTATGTGTGGAATCTGTGGATTGGTAAGTGTTGATTGGTAAATGTGTGAGAGTGATGGGTGTTATGCTGTACCATTTCCAATGTCTTTTTCATTATAATTATGCTCTAAAGTACATCATAACTCCCATCACTCTATACTGTTCCGTACAGTGGCAGAGCTGGGAGACAGAGGCCTT
This sequence comes from Spea bombifrons, assembly GCF_027358695.1. Taxonomy (NCBI): domain Eukaryota; kingdom Metazoa; phylum Chordata; class Amphibia; order Anura; family Pelobatidae; genus Spea; species Spea bombifrons. Next base: position 71,784,112 of record NC_071089.1, on the reverse strand, counting down.
GCACCCCCACCGCAGGGTGCTGGTCAGGTTCTATGTGGGCAATGTGGACGCTGGCTTTGGGGTGTGCAATCTGTGATCTATGCCTGTAATTTAGGGTGTTTTATCTATAACTTTAATGCTGAGTTTTTTATGTGAATTCCAATTGATCAATACCTGCAAAGCTGGGTTTGTGTGTTAATGTGTTGATCTGTATCTGCTATGCTATGTTTCTATACATTATTTATGTTTACCAGCAAATACAGGATTTGTATGTCTTATTCAGTTGATCAATACCTGGGGTGCTGTTTCCATGTGTTGTTTATTTGATCTATACCTTCAGTGCTGAGTGATTTCCAGTTGATCTATACCTGCAATGCTGGGTTTGTGTGTTCTGTTGATTTATACCTGCAATGCTATGTTTCCATACATTATTTATGTATACCTGTAAATACAGGATATTTATGTCTTATTCAGTTGCACGTGCTGTTTCCATGTGTTGTTTATTTGATCTATACCTGAACTACAGGGAGTAATTAAAAGAGAGTTGTGGTTTAGTGACGTAGGGGACAAATGGACTTTGGGGATGATTACGGGGAGAGGACCTCCCAATGTCACGGTGCAGTCAGAAGAAGGGAAGGCTGTACTGACTCTCACAATCTTCCCCTGATCTGCAGTTGAGGGCAGTACAGCATAATCCCTATCACTATACATCGATCGAGACATTTACAATAATGCAGCATAACCCATACCACTATATACTAAGCCAGACACTGAAGTGGTAGGCCTACACCACATCAATGGCTTTGTATATAGTGATATGGGTTATGCTGCATTATTGTAAATGTCAGGCTCACTGTATAGTGATATGGATTACGCTGCCCCACCGTCAATGTGTGCTCAGTATAAAGTGATAGGTGTTATCCTGTATCACCGGCAATGTGGGCCTCAGTATATAATAACAGTTATGTTGTACCACCGTCAGCGCGTGCCTCAGTATATAATGGAAACAGTTATGTTGTACTACTGTCAGCGCGTGTCTCAGTATATAATGATAGCAGTTGTGCTGCACAACTGTCAATGTCTGCCTCAGTGTAAAATGATAGTTATGTTGTACTACTATAAGTGTCTAGCTCAGTATATAAAGATAGCGGTTATGCTGTACCACCATCAATATCTGGCTCAGTTATAGTGATAGGTGTTATGCTGTTCCACTGTAGTATCTGGCTCAGTGTATAGTGATAGGAGTTATGCTGTTTCACTGTAATGTTTGCCTCAATATATAATGAAATTACTTAGTATAGAGTGATAGGCATTACTCAGTATAGAGTGATAGGCATTATGCTGTACCACCGTCACTGCCTGGCTCAGTATATAGTGATAGGTGTCATGCTATACCACAGTCAGTGTCTGGTTCATATGGTATATATAATCATGAGTCGACATGGCAACACCACTATATATGCAAATGCTTAAATGAAAAGAGAACAATGTTTGTCACTCATTTGTTAGGTCTTCTTAGAAATTGTTGTGTTTGTTGTTTTTTTGGGGGGGTTATTAAAGAAAGCACTATTATATGTTCAGTAAATGTTATTTAAACATATTTATTTTACTTATAAGTTATTAATTTATTTTTTCAGATTTCTTGTTGTTTACAGTTGACATACAGTTTACAAATTGGTGCAATAAATATTCTTGCCAACATAATTTTGTAGATGTCTTTACATTTGGGGGGGGTGCCACTTACAGGATCCGCCCCGGGTGCCAAATACTCTAGGTACGCCCCTGACAGTATGCCCCTACTGTTGGTTTGGTAAGGTATTGTACCTTACAGGTGTGGTGATGTTTATTGTGATATCTGTTATCTTGGGGTCATTGTCTATGTGTTTTGACATGTGGGGAATGTGTAAGGGGTTTACATTGTTATGATGTTTGTTGTTTGGACAACGACTTATTGTTGATATGTTTTTATATGTTTATATCATATATATGTATTATATTTAATTCTGTAGTGGTAATAAAGCTGTGGACAATATTTTCCAACACATTGGTGTGGTCTCAATTATTGGGGCAATGTTTTTTTTTTTCTTTATCTTGTTCCTTTAAGCCCTCTCTGGACGATGCACCTGTCATGTCATTTAAGCACATAATAAAGCATCCAAAAATAATAAATAGCATAATCAAAGCACCTTTTGTAATTTTTCTCATTTCTTGCCAGAAATTCTGATTTTTCCTGATTCAATTTAGGGTCAGATTTGAATTTTTGTTATTAGAACTTTGAATTTAAGACTTGCATGCTTTTACTTTCAGACGTCATTTTTTCTATCCATCCGACATTTACATTACATTATACATTTGCATTACATGTGTTTATGTAAATTCCATTTGCTTATATATAGATTATGTAGCACTGTTACAATAAGAGGTAGTAATATAAATAATTTAAAATAACACAAATTAACAGATACTGGTATAAAAGGAAAAGAGGTGAGTTATTGACATTCATGTAGAATGAAAAAGACTAGAGGAATGGGGTAGGAAATTCCAAAGAAGGGGTACAGCATGTGTGAAATCCTGAATATGGGTCAGGAAAAAGGTAATGACGGTAGAAAAGTGATGCAAATCATGAGAGGAACAAAGAGGGTGGCATGGATAAGAGGGTAGAGATGTAGAGGAGTGCAGAGTCGTTAAGGGCTGACACACATGCACCGGACACTCAGACAAACATACCCACACATACACTAACATACCCAGACACATACTTACACTAGCATGCCCACACTCTAAAATACCCACACACTCACACAAACATTCAACCAGACATTCAGACTAACACACATGCACACACTCACACAAACATACACAAAATAACCACACACACGCTAACATACCCAGACACGCACTTAAACTAGTATATCCACACACTAAATTACTCAAACACAAGCACCCATACACACACAAACATACAGACACACATTAACGTACCATAAAACACACACATTCACACACATGCACTAACATATCAAGACACACAAACACACATCCAGACAGTAACTTAATAAGACAACCAGACACATTAGGAGTGTGAAGGAAGGTACATATCAATACCTGATGGGCAGAAGAAGAAAAAATGGAGGATGGTCTTGTTGATTCTTATGGCTGTGCTTGATGGGTCCAACAACCTGTGGGAGTTTTTCCTTACTTTTTTCACTCTGGCCAATCAGGATTTACAAGAGGAAGGGACATGCATTATATATATATATATAAGTGTGTTAATTCCATTTTAACTTGCCAGTAGCAGCAGTTACAGACTGATGAGAGTTGGAGTATGAGACAGTGACAGACTAGCAGAGGCTGAGATTGATGCTTATTGCTGATCTACCATAACTTTTTAAAATTTTCTATAATATTGGGTGTGACGGATCGACCTGTGCCCCAGATTGGACACATCCGCCCATCAGCTCTTTCCCTCTCCCAGTAAGCGGACACGCTGTGGTTGTCCGAAGAAAGCAGTCACAGACCAGCACTTCCCTCAATCATTAGACAGGACTTCATGCTTTGAGGTTAAAACAGAACTCTATTTATTTGGAGACACAGGGGTATTTAACCAGTACATGGGATTGAATTTCATCCATTAGCCACACAAGGGAATTACATCCAATAGACACACACAGTTCTTCATCCTGCTCTCCTTTGCATATGACTATGAGTATTAGCACTCAGCCCAGTAGGGGGTCTCTATTGTAGTCTGTACAGAGGCGTATCTACTGAAAATAGCGCCTGTGGCCAGTGGCATCTCCAGCTTTCATATTTAGGGGGGGCACATGGGGGGCCAGGGACCAAAGTAGGGGGGCCAATTATAAAACGGTACATATACACAAATATATATATATATATATATATATATATATACACACACACGTTAGACGTGCATTTTTAACTACATAATATGCACTTATCTCTTTGAAGTTAGCCCCTGCTGACAATATATATAAATATTAGACCCTGCTGACGATATATAGAAATATTACACCCTGCTTCTGATATATATTAATATTAACCCCTGCTGGGGATATATGTTGATATTAGCCCCTGCTGCGGATATATACTTATATTATACCCTGCTGCTGATATACATAAAAATTATACCCTGCTGCTGATATATATAAATATTTGACCCTGCTACCAGTATATATTAATATTATCCCCTACTGCCAATATATATTATTAGTCCCTGCAGCCAATATATATAGTTAGCCCCTGCAGCCAATATATATTAATATTAACCCCTGCTGCCGATATATATATAAATACTAGACCCTGCTGCCAATATGAATATAAATACTAGACCCTGCTGCCAATATATGTTAATATTAGCTCCTGCTGCCAATATATGTTAATATTAGCTCCTGCTGCCAATATATATTAGCCCCTGCTGCCGATATATATTAATATTAGCCCCTGCTGCTGGTATATATTAATATTGGACCCTGCTGCCGATATATATTAATATTAGACCCTGCTGCCGATATATATAGTATTGGTCCCTGCTTCCTATATATATTAATATTAGCCCCTGCAGCCAATATATATATATTAATATTAGACCCTGTTGCCAATATATAAATATTAGCCCCTGCTGCCAAAACATATATAAATATTTGCCCCTGCTGCCAATATATTTTATAGTGAAAAAATTGGACCCTATCCAAGCATTTCCTTGGGCCCCGCTCAACGCTTCCTTGCATGCAATCACTCCCTCCGCTACCACACAAAATAAAAAAAATATTTACCACACTGACTGCAGATCAGGGGAAGACCGTGAGGGTCAGTCCTGCACCGTTACTCTCCCTCCCAATCTATCCTATGTACCCCCCTCTCCCTCCCAATCTATCCTATCTACCCCCCTCTCCCTCCCAATCTATCCCATCTACCCTCTCTCCCTCCCTATCTATCATATCTATCCCATCTACCCCCTCTCCCTCCCAATCTATCCCATCTACCCCATCTCCCTCCCTATCTATCATATCTATCCCATCTACCCCCTCTCCCTCCCAATCTATCCTATCTATCCCCTCTCCCTCCTAATCTATACCTATCTACCCCTTCTCACTTCCTATCTACCTCTTCTGACTCTCTAACCCCCTCCTAACTTTCTACCCCCCTTTGAAGTTCACTTACCTTGGGCTTGTCCAGCGGTGAGATCACGAGGTCTCTGTATCCCTGGTTCTGCAGTGTGCGCGACTTCACTGCCGGGCGCCGGATATGACGACATATACCGGCGCCCGGCTTGAAATGCCGGCACTGCGACCAAGGCAGAGGCCTCGCGGTCGCGGAGAAGAGTGAGAGGCGGCGAACGGTTGCTGAGAACTTAATCCTCAGCGACCGCTCGGCGCCTCTCTTTCTCTCCTCCGGGTCTATTAAAAAAAAAGCCGGCGTTTCAATTGGGGGGGCACAGCATGATGTTGGGGGGGCCATGGCCCCCTCTGGCCCCCCCCTGCCGACGCCACTGCCTATGGCAAGCACTGAAATTGCACCCCTGTCCAAATATCTAAAACCCATTTACTAGCCCCTGCTGCCCATATATATATATATATATACATATACATATATATATATATATATATATATATATATATATATATATATACATATATATATATATATATATATATATATATATATATATTAGTCCCTGCTGCCGATAGCAGGTATAGATCAACACACAAACCCAGATCAATTGAAATTCACTTGTGATCTCAGCACTGAAGGTATATATCAAATAAACAGAATCAGACATACACATCTTGTATTTGCAGGGAGAGAGAGAGAGAGAGAGAGAGAGATACATACAGACAGAAAACCAATAGCCATTTTAAGGTCCCCCCCCTTAATTCATAATGCACCCTACTTACAGATAGGCCCCTCTGCCCCCTGGTATGCCACTCTGCCCCCAGAAATGCTTTAAAACCCCTGATATGCCATTCTGCCCCCCAGATATGCCTCTCTGCCCCTGAAATGCTTTATACCCCCAGATATGCTACTGTGACACCCCATATATGCTTTATGCCCCCTAGAAATGCCCATGTACCCCATAGAAATACCCACCTGCCCCCCAGATATGCTTTATGCCCACTAAAAATGCCCCCCTAGATATGCTTTATGCTGCCTAGAAGTGCCACCACCCAACTTACCAATGCACCCCCAGACTCCCTGATGTCTAGCAGGGCCAGCCGATGCACACAATCAACCTCCGCTGGCGGCACTTCAGCCAGGGATTCTATGACAGAGACTTCTATGATGGAACACAGGAAGGTTATATTAATATAGTGCTCCACCATAGAAGCCCCAGCGGAAGTTCCGGCAGTCGAGGTTGTCTACGCACATCGCGCAGACGTCCACGGCTACCAGAGAGGAGGATCCAGGTCCCCTGCAGCGCTACGGGGGATCTGGTTCCTAACCTTGCTGGTTCTTACTCTTATTATATGAGGTGAAATTCTCTACAGGGAATTTTCATTGTTTTGTTACAAGCATTACAACAGTTACAGCCATAAAACCCAACTTTTGTTTTTATCATAGATTGTATTGAGGGGACTTCTGATACCTCTTTTATATAGCTTTTAGACAATTTCTTTTTTAAATTTGGGGTCCCCCTAAACATAACATTTGGGGTGATAGGAGAGCATATTTCTCGAAGCATCACCTTTAAATAAAATGTGCCAATGTTTAGTGATTTATCGTTAAAATCTAATATAACTGGAGGACATTCCCATTTACATTTCTGACCTCTCTATAACTTCTGTTTGGGATAATATCTTATCAATATCAGTTTCTTTAAATCATTTTTCTATAAATCTTTGTTTTAGGACTAGAGTTTGTTTGAGAATTATGTTCATATCGCTATTATTTATATAGTTTAGAAACAGATTTAGATCTTCCTCTCTTCCTCTCCAAATGAAGAATAAATCATCTATGTATCTATAAAACAAAATTAAATTGCCCCTCCAGCTATGTTCACCCCAAAGAAATTAATCCTCCCATTTTGACATAAATAGGTTGGCATAGCTGGGGCAAACTTTGTCCCCATAGCTGTGCCTTTGATCTGCAGAAAATATTTATGATCAAACCAAAAAAAAAAATTTTCAAAACTATATTGTTTCCTTCAATAATACATTTTATAAGTTCAGGAGTACATTTTCCTTTCTTTGTTAATACTTCCTCAACAGCTCTACAACCTTGTTCGTGGTCGATGATAGTGTATAATGTCGCTGGACACTAGTATATAATCACTTTACTTTACCATTTTACTTTTTCTAATATTTTTAATATGCTTATTGTATCTTTTAAATATGACTTCATCTTTCGCACATATGGCTGACACCTGAAACTATTGTTCTTCAAGGGGATTGTTTTAAACATTTTATGGATCTTCGGAAGGAAATAGATTACAGGTAATATGGGAATGATCACATTTATAGATTTCATTTCATTATCTGACAAAAAATTACATGTTTCTCCATTTTCTAGATACCTTTTTAGTATAGTACTATATTCTTTGGTTTGGTCAAATTTAAATTTTTTATACACTTCTTCCTGATTTAACTGTAGGTATGCCTCTCTTTTATAATCATCTTGAGACAGAACCACTACTCCTCCTCCTTTGTCTGCCGGTTTAATGACAATCTCTTTATCCTCCTGTAGTCCCTTCAAAGTTCTTAGTTCTACTTAAATTATTTTCAAATTTCAAATACCAAAGGGGTGTCTAATTTAAAAAACAAAATGAATGGTTTGATGGGGTAAATTGGAGTGGCCGGGCTCAAAGACAGGGTATAGGCACAGACTGACCAAAATGGGGGGGGGCGCACTTCCCAAATGTGGCCTTTTAACCCCAAACACCAAAACCCATGCATGTGGAGTATCACTGTACTCGGGGGATTTTGCTGAACACATTTTGAGGTGTTGTTTGATAGTGATGTATACCTATCTTAAGGCTCGTGGTAGCATCTCATGCATGGAAAGGGTTAAAATACTAGCATTTGAAATACCTTAGGGTGTCTAGTTTTAAAAAAATATATGGTTTGATGGGGGTAAATTGAATGTGCCGGCTTCAAACATGGCTCTATTTGGACATGGGGGAAGCAGGACCAGATGTAAAAGTTCCAGGTTAAAAAATGCACACTTCCTAAATGTGGAGTTTTACCTCTCAAACACTGTACCCAGGAGATGTTGCTGAACACAGTTTGTGCTCCTGTTTGAAAGTATTCCAGGAGCTGTAAATCCATACCTGAAGCACAATTTTAATTATAAAAAAACACAAAATAAATTACTACCACAAAGTTTGACAAAGGGTGGTAGTAGAATTAGTGCATGGAAAGGGTTAAAATACCAGCATTTGAAATACCTTGAGGTGTCTAGTTTTCAAAAATATATGGTTTGATGGGGTAAATTGCATTGGCCAGCTTCAAAGATACCCGAAATAGCACATGCAAAACGCTACTTGAACTTATTGCCCAATAACTTGCAGAAAAAAAGCAAAAAAACATAAAAACATTGGGTATTTCTAAACTCGGCACAAATAGTAGAATCTATTTAGCAGGTTTTTTTAATTAGCCTTTTTTTGGTTGAGTAAAAGATTTTTCGGTTAATTTTTCATCATATTTAATTTTTTTTATGGGAAATTAGATAATATGATTGTGACGGAAAACATTGCTTCCTCCTGCCGGGACACCAACAAGTAACCCCTTCAGTGCCAGGCAGAACCAGCGTTGTAGATAGAAGGGGGGACGTCGCTGCACCGGAGCTGCGTTTGTACTGTGGCTATCCGAAGCTTAGCTACACAGTATGGCTGTTGTCTTGAAAAGGACAATAAAGGATCATAGCAGCCCACCCAACACTCATCTTTTTGTTATTTATTTATTTATTTACAATTTCAAACATTTTGTTCTCAGGTTTGGAATACATCAGTAGGTACAGTAATAATTCCATATTACATACAAAACAATAATAAAGTTCTTAATTGTTTTTAACAATAAGAAAAGAGGTTTCAAACTTAAATTCTGCTCAAACAAATAGTCTGGTCATTTATTCAATTCAAGATTCAGTACTTTAATTTATTTATAGTATTTATGAGCAGACGAGTAATCTTCTGACCCAACCGTAAGGAGAAAAAGAATAATAAAGAAGATGTCAATTACAGTATATTCTTAGTATAACTGTGAATCTGGCAACCAAGTACCAGTCAGAAGACCACATAAAACATTCATACATTCAATCACACATGGGAGTACATAAGAAACAATATAGGAGCAAGCTTTTAGTCTTTAGTTGGATAACGTTCACCCAGGGATATTTAATCAGCATAAAAAAGAAAAGAAAAACAAAAACAAAAAAAGGTTAAGCCACAGGTAGGGTTGCTGCTCACTGATTCAATAGCCCGGAATTGTTTCCAAGGTAACCAAATATTATCGAACTTATCAATCCTATTGATTTTAAGAAAATATCCTCTTTCCATTATATACTGATGGCGTAATTGGTTAATAACTATTTCCCAATTAATTGGACTAGCTTGTTTCCAGTGTCTAGCTATACATATCTTTGCGGCCATAAAGATATGCGTAATTAGAATTCTATGATTTAGGCGGAATTTCTCAAGTCCCAAATGAAACAAAAACATCTGTGGATCTAGTTGATCCCGAAAATAGAAAAGTGATCTAAACAGTTGCGAAAGATTGTTTCTTAGACTTATTAATTGCGGGCACTCCCACCATATATGGCCGAATGTGCCAATATCGGTGAGACAGCGCCAGCAGCTATTTGAATGTGTAAGACTAATTTTATTGAGTCTAACTGGGACCAGATACCATCTATAGGTTATCTTAATATATATCTCTATTAGGTTTATTGAATGGATATGTTTTTTTGTAAATACAAAGGCCTGACGCCATTGTTCCAACGAAAAATCAGTATCCAGATCTCTTTCCCACCTCAAAATCGGTGGGTCCTTCTCATCTTTTTGCAAAGATAATAAAAGTAAAGTAGAGCTTGAGATTTGTTTCTTTTTTTGTGTATTGTTAACCAGTGTTCTAGTTCGGGATTCCTATCGATTCCTACTTTATTTATAAGATTCTTTATCCTCAAAAAAGAAAATAATTCTGATGATGGTAGAGAGAAGGATTTACAAATCAGAGGAAAGGGCACAATATCGTCATAGTTTAGCAGGTTTCCACTAGAGGAGATGCCGCATCCTTGCCACCTAGTCAGATCAATATCCCTAATGAGATAACGTAATAGCCTCAATAGGAATAGAGGGCATGAGAGATCTATTTATCCCCGTAATTCGCTTAAGTTTAAGCAGTGTTTTAAGTGTATCCTGAATTATGGGATTCAAGGTTTTTATATCTTTCAAGCGAAATGTATCAGCCCAAAACAAAAAGTATAATTCACCTATCCTAAAATCTGCTTCTTCTAATCATAGCCATCTTGGGGAGTTATTAGATTTTGTATCCCAAGCTAGATAGTGGGTCAACATTGTGGCTTCATGGAGTTTATTAATGCTTGGGTAAGAAATTCCCCCCCCTATTTGATTTTTTAGTTAAGATATTACGTGTTATTCTCAGTCTTTTCTATTGCCAGATAAATTGATCGATGATTTGCTGAATCTGTTTTAAAATAGGGGGTGAACTCTCAGAGGAATTGTCCTGAAAAAATAAAGAATTTTAGGGATTAAATATCCATTTATAAGGTGTATTCGCCCAAGCCAAGAAATTTCTAAGTTTTTCCACCTTAAGAGTTGGACTTGTATGTTTTTGATTAATTTTTTAAAATTAAAATTAAAAAGTAGAGGAAGTTCTTTTGTGATATTAATTCCAAGGTAATCAATAGCTTGGGAAGCAGAGGGACCCAAGCTCAATTAATTCGTCCTGTGTAAAGCAAGTCGTGATAGCTTGGGTTTTACCAAAGTTAATTTTATAGTTGGAAAATGAACCATATTGATCTATTGCTTTAAAGAGTGCAGGGAGAGAAAGAGTTAAATTCGTCATTGATAAAATGACATCATCTGCATAAAGAGAAATCTTATACGACTCTAAATTGATTTGTATACCAGATATGTTAGGAGACTGTCTTACTAGTTCCGCAAAAGGCTCTATGCTAAAAATATGCAGTAGAGGGGCTAGTGGACATTCCTGACGAGTTCCATTTTTTATAGGAAACCAGTCTGAGTCCATTAGGTGACCAACCACTTTAGCAGTCGGATTGGTATAAAGGCTCATGACATAGTTTCTAAATACACCCTCAATACCATAATTTATAAGCACAGCACTAAGGAATCTCCAATTTACCCGGTCAAAAGCTTTTTTGGCATCAAGCGCCAAAAAAGCTGCTTTAGTTCGGAAAGAGTTAATCTTATGTATAAGATTTAAGATCTTGCGGGTATTGTCCATTGGGCTTCTGCCTTCAACAAATCCCGTCTGATCCTTATTAATAATAGATGGTATCACTTGTTTTAGTCTCTGTGCTAATATTTTCGAGTAGATTTTAATGTCCAAATTAATTAAGGAAATAGGTCTATAATTTAATGTTGAGCTTGGGTCCTTGCCATCCTTGAGAACTGGGATTATTGCCGCTTGAAGAAGTTCTATAGGTGGTTGCGCGTTTAAGGAAAAAGAGGAGAACACTCGCAGTAAGAGCGGGGCAATAATTTGTTGTGGTGATGTGTAAAAATAAAAAGGAAAGCCATCTGGACCAGGTGCCTTTCCTAATTTCATGTCTTTTATAGACTTATTAATTTCTAGTAGTGAAAAAGGTTGATTTAAAAATTGTATTTGTGAAGCTGAAATTTTTGGAAGATTTAATTTCTGTAAAAAACGATTAATTGCCAAGTCCGAGTGTAGAGGGTCGGATAAATTGTATAAAGATTTATAGTATTTAGCAAAGGCATTAGAGATAGTGATTGTTTCCGACTATAATCTCTTTAATGGTTTCGGATTTATATTTGGTTTTAAGTTTATTAGATAATCATTTTCTGACTCTATTACTAGAATAGTACCACTTCTGACGTAGTTGTAATAACATCCAATTAATTTTTTCCTGTTCTTTAGTTACTATTTCTTTTCTAAAAGTTTTTATCTGGTGAAGCATAGAAAGGTCACTATTATTTTTGTTAATTCTCTCTAATTTAGCTAGTTTGATATGAAGTTCTGACAATGTTAAGCCCCTCCGTTTCCTCTCTCGAGTACCTATTTTTATCAGTATTCCCCTCATGTATGCCTTAAAAGCGCACCAGAGAGTAGGATCTGTTACTTCGCCGTTATCGTTTTCCTGACAAAAAAAACGAGCCTCCTGTGACACCTCTTCTAAAGTTGATGTATTTCTCAGTAGAGATTCGTTTAGTCTCCACTTATTTCTTATTTTGTAATCAGGGTTATTGGTAATCTCTAAGAAGACAGGCGCGTGGTCCGACCAAGTAATGTTCCCTATCCTGGAGTCTTTCACCATTTTCAAGGAGTTTGCTTTTGTCAGGAAAAAATCAATTCGCGAATATGTTTGGTGCATTTTTGAAAAAAATGTATAATCTCTCTCCAACTGGTACATGGTACGCCAGCAGTCAAACAGAGAGTTTCTCAATAAAAAATCTTGAATCCCATAAGTGGCATTTATGCTTTTGTTAGAAGAATATTTAAAGTAGCTACGGTCTAGGTTAGGGTCCTGGACGGAGTTGAAGTCTCCCCCTAGTAAGAGAGTACCCATCTGAAGGGAATCGACTTTAGTGATAAGTTTATCAAAAAAACGAGCAGAAGTCCCATTTGGGGCATAAACATTAACTAACGTAAACATAATATCATTAATTTTAACAATCAAGATCAAGAAGCGTCCATTAGGATCTGCCTCCTCAGGATAACTTAAGTTTATTGGAAAAAATTATAGCCACCCCCCTTTTTTTCTTAACGCCTTCCAGATTAGCTGAATAAACATAGGGGAACTTTTTAAATTTCCAAAGGGAGGAATGCGGTTTAATCCAATGAGTCTCTTGAATAAAGGCAAGATCTGTGTTACTATCTTGTAACATTTTAAACAGAGCACTTCTTTTTTGCGGAGAATTTAGTCCCTGGGCGTTTAGGGTAAAAGCCCTAATGGTCATAGGTAAAAGTAGAAAAAAATGACTTATTGCCCTTATTGTTTCTCTCCTCCCTCTTTCATACCACATTTTTACACGGCACTCACAACATGCATACATCGTCTTTAGAGTTCAAGCAAACTTACTATGTTGCTAACCCTAAAAATTCCTGTAACCACCACAGGAGATATGTAGGGAGGAGGGAAGAGAGGAAAGTATAAGTAGATATTGTTACAATCAGGATAATTAAGTTATACACTTACAATGCAAATAATAATAATAAAAAAAATAGCTTCTAATTACTTCAGGGAGCAACAACACAGCATATTGTTCTACATATTCAGGTTCCTGTATATTATAACCTTAGATAAAAAAGGAAGAAATCTCTCATAACCGCGAAACACCAACTTGACCTAATTAAGGTCTCAACTCTCGATATATTACCTCCAAATCATAGCTAAGTAAGTCTAATACTAATCAGTATGGTCAAAGCCGGTGTCGCAAGTTACATAAAAAAAAAAAAAAAAAAAAGAACCGCTAAATTTAACCATTAACGGACGATCTAATCGGCGGTAAGAATATCAGCATTAAACATGTTTTTACATTATATAATTATATATATAAAAATAAATAAATAAAAAAAAAAGCACAAGTAGCCTCATACGAACTAATAATAGCATGCCTAAACCTCTCTATATCATCAGATCCAAGCTTAATGTATCGAATAAAATATATCAAAAAGCCTTTATGAGGTTAGGTCTACATTTGATAGTTTCATTAGAGACAGTCAAGGAGCCAATACAGTCGGTACTAAGATAATTAATGATACCAATGATACCAATCTGTCAGTCAGTAGAATCAGTGCTGGACAAATTAATACCTTCTAAGAAATTTATAAGAAAGAGGACTTTCTGAGTATTTCATAGCCTCGCATCAGAAAATATCTTTCTATGTGTGACAGCTCGCTATAGGTTATTACAATATATGCGTATTTATATATAGAAAATAAATAGATACTCAAAAGTGATACATTTCTACCTTTATGGTAGAATAGATGTCATAGGTGTGTATAGTATATTAGAAGTTTGTGTACAAAATTAGAAATCCTATATTGTGTAATTTGTAAGTGAAAATTGTGAAATATGAGATTGTGAATTATTTTTTTATTATTATTTTTTATTTTTTCCTTTTTGTTTTTTTCCCCTTCTTTCTTTTTTCCCTTATTCTTTCACTTTTATTTTTTTTTGTAAACGTTTTTATTGTCACTGGGTAGAAAAGCCAAAGTACAAATTGACAGTAAGTCACGCAGTAAAGTGGAAAGAATACAAGAGTACAACACTTCCATAGAGGTCATGTAACTGCTAAGGATACAGCGTTAAACAATGGAAAAGCGTGCAAACGTCGATTAACGTGACTTGTAACATTCTTCATACAAAGTAGCTACAAATAAAAAATGACATGCCAAGTGACACAAATGAAGTTTTCCATTTTTGTTGTGGGAAGAAAGAAAGAAGAGTAAGGAAAGAGAAAAAGAGAGAGCAGGAAGGGAGTAAAGGGTAGATGAGGAAGAGGGGAATGGAGATACCACCGCAACAAAAGTCAATCAGTAATCACAGGTACAACAATGGGGAGCCAGCTACAGCAGGAAGGAATTTGAGAAGCCACGGATCCCAAATGGCCGAGAATTTGTGCAACTCGTCACGCAGTTTTGCCGTGATGTGTTCCATAATGATGAGATTCCAGGTGGCTGATCGAATGTCGTTTGAAGTGGGGGGTGAGCCCTTCCACTTTCTCGCAATAGCAAGCTTGGTCGTAGCACATATTCTGTGTATAAGTTTGTGGTTGGACAACGTCAATTTCGGCTCCTCCATGTCCATAACAAATAAGACCACCTCCGGAGAACCTTGAAGGGGTACGTCTAGTGCTTGAGAAAGATTGCGAAACGTGTCTTGCCATAACTGCTGGATGAGAGGGCAGGTCCACCATACATGGAGATAAGTTCCTGAAGCACCGCAGCCACGGAAACAATTCGCAGTGGAGGTCGGGAATATATGAGAGAGACGTAGGGGAGAAAGGTACCACGACTTTGTACAGCCGTTCCTTTACCACAGTGCAGACCGTGAGCTTATGGATGTTGGACGCCGCTTTTCCCCATCTTGCAACTGGAAAGAGTTGGTTGAGATCAGAATGCCATCGCTGTCTATAAGACGGTGGATCGGAGTATCGAATTGTTAAAAGGTGGCCATAATATGTAGATATAGCACAATTCAAACGTTGATGTGACATGAAGCGTTTCTCGAATATTGTCAAACCGGCTAGAGTGTGGTTCGCTAGCATGGCTAGCAGAAAATGTCTAATTTGGAGGTAGTGAAAAATTTCCGAGGGAGGTATGTCCAGACTCTCACACAGCAGCTGAAACGACACAATCCCCCGCTGGCGCACCAAAAGACCCGCCCTCACCAGTCCCCTATCTGACCACCACTGAAAAGCTCGAGCATCCAAACCCGCTGGGAACGCTGGATTAGAAAACAAGGGGGTCAGAGAAGAAGGATCGCCCGCGAGGGAGTATCGAAAACGACAGGAGCGCCATAGGACTAGTGAGGCACGCGTTGTCGTTAGAAGACGGGCTGAAGACCAGGTCGAGGTATCCATCCACAGGAGGTGACGCAGCTGACCAGGAGTGGTGAAGCCTCCTTCAATATCCACCCATGGCAGAGTTCTGTCCGGAAGGGACCAGGCCTCCAACTGCGACAGGCGAGCGGCCAGGTAATACAAATAGAGATGCGGAGCACTCAGTCCTCCCTTGGATCTGTGCATAAACATTGTGCGTTGGTTAATTCTGGCTCGTTTAAAGTTCCACACAAAACGAAAAACAAAAGATTGAAAGGAGTCCAGGTCGGGTTTGCGGATGGGAATAGGAAGTGCTCGAAACAAATAAAGAAGTTTAGGGAGAATGTTCATTTTGATCGCATATAGTCTCCCTAACCAGGAAATGGAGAATTTAGACCACTGCATAATTTCCTTGCGCAATGTAGACAACAGCGGCAAGTAGTTCACCTGATACATTGTCGCTATAGAATTGGTAATGTTTACTCCCAGGTACGTGAGAAATGAGGGTTTCCACGTAAAGTTAAAATGGGATGCTATAGATTGTTGCACTTCACTCCTCAGATTGATGTTCAAAGCCTCACACTTAGAGTTGTTGACTTTATATCCCGATATGCCGGAAAACGTTTGAAGGATGGAGTATAGCTTGGGAATGGATATGAGAGGGTTCGTTATGGTCAACAAAACATCATCCGCGAACAGACTGAGCTTGTAGTGGTGGTCATCTACTACCACGCCGGAAACATCCGGATCCGCTCTGACATCTATCACCAATGGTTCGAGACAGATGGCAAATAAGAGAGGCGACAGCGGACAACCTTGTCTAGTGCCGTTGAGTACAGTGAAAGCAGGCGATTCTTGGCCCATAAGTGCAATAGCTGATATCAAGCACCTGGTTCTCACGGTAAAGCAAGACCTCATGGATCAGATACGATCCGAGATGAAAGACCTGAAACGGGATATTTTAGACATCAGCCTTCGCACCGACACCCTTGAGAGAGACCACGCCACTCTACAAAAATATCAGTGGCGAATGTCAGTAAAGACTTAGCTGTCCTGAGGCGTGAAAGCCGCGAACCAAAGGAATCAGCTTCATCTCCGCTGCGTACAAGAATGCCGGAGGATGTGTAGAAACGGGTCTTCATGGAAAGATGAACTCGGAAATCAACAGGTGAGTATCAAAGTGTAGAGGAAAATCAAAGTGTAGAGGCAAAAGGAAACCGCCAACGATATGTAATTCCATGAGCCCTAAGATGATCAGTGAGTGGCTTAAACTCTCTGCGACGCTGCAGGGTCCTGGGCGAGAGGTCTGTGAATAGTTGTATAGCCGAGTTATCCAGTTTGGGAGTGATGGAACGCGCCGCTTTCATCAATGACATCTTGACAGTAAAGTCCCGGAGTTTAGCAATAATGTCCCTCGGCCTGTCCCGGTTGGTAGGTCTCGGCCGCAGAGCCCTGTGTGCCCTTTCCACCAAAATCTGTTCCGGAGGAGTGTCTGGTAGCAGCTGGTGAAATACCTGAGACAGCACGTCGGGAATGTCCAGGAAAGATTCAGGTACACCGCGAATTCGGATGTTATCCCGACGATTTCTATTTTCAAGATCTTCCTGTGCTTCATGTAGAGAGTGTAATTCGTGTTGTAAGGCCGCAATATCAGACAGCATGTCTTGCTGCGTCTTGTGTAGAGTGGCGTGGTCTCTCTCTAGGGTGTCGGTGCAAAGGCCGATGTCTAAAATATCCCGTTTCAGGTCTTTCATCTCGGATCGTATCTGATCCATGAGGTCTTGCTTTACCGTGAGAACCAGGTGCTTGATATCAGCTATGTCTTGTTTGGAGCATGCTGATTCCGCCGCCATGTCGACTTGTAGGCCCAAGGGCGCAGGCGGAGAAGGAGCGGGACTAGGAACAGTTTGCAGTTTTCTGTGGAAAATGTCCGGTATCGGCGTTTTCTTTGCTGACTTCCGAGATCCACCAGGCATGCTGCGGACTTTCCCCAAGTCGAGGAGAAAAATGAAGAGCCGATAAGGGTGCAAAACCGTAGCTAATGTAGGGCAGGATGGGAGAGCAGCACAACTATGCGACCATCTTGTCCCGCGGCCGGCCACGCCCCCCACTTTTATTTTTTATTTTTGATCAAGCATCTTGTGAGATAAGTGTAAGAAAAGTTAAGTGAGTCAGTAGAGACTGCTCCTGAATTTGTGAAAATGAGATAGATGTGTTAAGCAAAATGCAAATGTGTAGTGTGAAGAAGAAAATAGGAATTAAAGTGGACGTAAAGACGTGAAGATATAAACGTGAAATTATGTAAAAAATAGAATATAAGTTGTGTACGTAAAAAAAAATAAAAAAAAAAATAAATAAAGAAATAAGATCTATGTTCAGTTTTCTAGTAATCCCCAATGGAGCATCTTTTCTCTAAGAGAAGTCTGGTCTTTAACATGGTATACGTTATCTTCATAATAAATAAATATTGCCATTGGAAAGCCCCATCTATAACGTATACATTTTTTCCTTAGGATTTGCGTGAGTTCTTGAAAGGATTTCCTGGCAGTTCTTGTAGATTGAGAGAGGTCTTGAAATACTTGAATTTGTTTAAATTGTTCCATTCTTGGTCTGTCCTTTCTGAGTTCCTGCATAATACGATTTTTAATATAGAAGCTGGAAAATCTTACTATAGTATCTGCTGAATAAGAGGTATCTTGTGCTTTAGGTTTACGCAACCTGTGGAATCTCTCAAATGGATGTAGGCCCAATTCCTCTGATGGAATAAGAGACAAAAAAAAAATCTTCTAAGAATTTTTCCAAAGCCTGATTTTGTACAGAGTCCGGGATGCCTCTTAGTCTGATATTTTTTCTGCAAGACCTGTCTTCAATATGTGAGATTTTTAGTTCAAGATCTTTAACTTTGCTTGTAAGGACATCATTCGTGTTGTGTAGGGTTTTAATGTCATCTTGTAGATTAATAATAATTTTATCATGTTTCACTAAGATTTCAGAGATTTGAGAAACCTCGGTTCTAATCTGAGCGACGTTGTCCTCCAGATCCTTTTTAATTTTCTTGTAGAATCCCTCCATCAGGTCTCTAATGAAGTCTTGTGAAATCTCATGCTGAGCTACCGTAGAGGATGAAGTGAATAAATCTGAATGTGATAGCTCGCTGTTCCTTACAGATGCAGAGTCCTTCAATTCACCTGATATAGATCGTCTATGATCTGTCTGTATTAGTGATTTAGGAGAGCAGAATATATTCATAGGTTTGCTCTTTTCTAGGAATTTCTCTTTTTCTCTATCTTTATCCTTTTTAGGAGGCATTTTTCTTCGAGAAAAATTCCGCAGTTCCTCAAAGGATTCCTCAAAAGATTAATAAAAAAAAAAAAATGAAAGGATTTATATATGTATAATTCTTAATCCAAGACTTCTTATTTAGTGGTTAAGATGCGTAGGCCACGGGTAAGATACAGTTTCAAGTAGTAATTCTCCACACGTCCTCAGGCCTCTAATAATACAGGAGGCTTATATAATGGGTAAGGTGTTTTGTGTTTGAGTTTCCATTGTCTCTTATATATATATAGATGAAAGAAAAAAGATACAGCTCACCACAGGAAAAAACATCCGTTTCAATAAGCCTTCGTTCCAGAAGCGTTTCTTCTCCCCTCCAGGTGAACTTTCCTCCGGGTCTGTCAGGAGACGTTGTTTTAGTCTCCCAGTAGAGAGCTAGGAGCAGGGCGAGCAACTCAATAGCGGTTGGGCCGGAAATCCCGGCTCAATTCACCAACCACAAACCACCAGACCGCCTGTTTTCGGCAGCCTAGTTCAGCTGCTTGTACTGCGGCCACTCGTATCCCGGAGTCGGCAACACTGGAGGGATCCAAGGGTTCTGTGGTAGCGGTAAGCAGCGATTAGAAGCGCGAAAATCGGCCAGGACGCGGGATGCTGCTAGCGTGGCCGCCGGCATCCTCTTCCCCCCGCCTCCCTACTCACATCAGAGTGTGTGGACGTGCGTCACGTACGCCGCGTCATCACGCGCCACCCAACACTCATCTTGAGGTGAAAACAGGACTCCTTTATTAAAACCAAAGACAGAGCTATATATATACAAGTAAGAAAAGGGGCAAGACAAATATCACATGATCTAATTACCATGTCAGGAAGGAAGTAATTAGATCAAATCCTGCAACACAATATCCGGGGGAAGGACAGAATGACACGAGACATAAATAATTACATTAATTGGGGACGTAGACGTGGAATGACGATAGACATATAATTGGCTTGAGACAGACAATGGCTAGGACACAGGGATAACAGGAGCTCACAGGATTAACAGCTACCTGTTATGTAATTGATAATTAGGTAAGCAGCAGTGACACCTAGTCATACCTACAGGGGGTCTTAAGATAAGGGCTAACTCACACAATAACAGGGGAAACACTTCACACCTATACAATTAACAATGCACAGACAATCAGCCTTTTTCCTACCACAAGATGTCCAGCTGACGTTACAGTTTTGAGACAATGAGTGCTAAAACATGGGGAACATCAGCAGAAACTGAACCTCTGTATCGACACACAGAAGTCTCTACAAGGCCTGGGCCCATAGTCGATAGGGAGGAGGCTGGCTCTCAGGCCTCTCCAGGGGTCCCAGTGATGGAGGGTTCTGTCACAATGATATGATAATATGAAAAAAACAACATACAGCTTGTGAGGGTACACTAAATGAGTGAGGAGAAACATCTAAACACGAGCACTGCAAAACTGTAAAACAGCCACGGTCCTTAAGAGGTTAAAACAGCCTTTGTCACGAAGGGGTTAATAATGTCTCCCAACATATAAAAAAATATTGTGAAGGACAACTGGATCATTGTGGCTAATGATAGGTCCTCTAGCCTTCATCCTTTTTGTTAACCCATAAAAATGACATATATTAAACTTCTATTTTGGACCCACAGATCACTAAAGGAGCCGAGTGGGGCAACCACTCCAGGCGGCACTTTTGAAGGGGCGGCACTTTGCCGCCCCAAGCCCTTTTTTTTTTAAAGCAAAAGAGAGAGAAAGGGGCGCCGAGTGGTTTTCGCTTACCAAGCTGTCAGTACCCACTCGGCACCCCTCTCTCCTCTGCGGCGAGTCTCCCTGTTCGGTCTCAGTGCCGGCTTGTAATGCTGAGTGCCGGAAGATTACCTAATTTCCAGCACTCAGCATTACAAGCCGGCACCGAGACCGAACAGGGAGACTCGCCGCAGGACTGCTGAAAGGTAAGTACAAGAGGCGGGGGTAAGGGTAGATAATAGGGAGGGAGGGAGGGAGGGAGAGGAAGGGTAGATAATGGGGGGGGCGGCAGGGACGGAGGGAGATGGGTTAATTGCACCTCTCAAGACAAATGGAGGCATGCTCCTAGAATAGGAATAAAGAGGTAAGTCCCGACACATGGACATCTTTATCTCCCTAACTTCCAGGAGTAGGCGGGGTAATGCAACGCATGGCATCAGACAGGCTGAGGCTTCCTGGGGTAAGTGAGCTGCATTGATATGTCTGCCTGCCTGGGTATGCATATCAGTGTATACCTGGTTATCTCAGTGTGTGCTTGCTTTGGTGTATCTGTGTGTGTGTGTGTCTGCCTGGGTATGTCAGTGTGTGCTTGCCAGCCTGGGTATGTATGTTAGTGTTTCCCTGCCTGAGTATGCCAGTTTTTGCCTGGGTATATATATACAAGTGCCCGTCAGATACGCCTGGGGTCTGGTACACATAATGGCAACAATAGCAAAAATTTACAAGGCAAAAGCATAGTCAGACAGAAAAGGAAGACTCCAAAATCCAAACTGTACAACTCCAAAAATCCAAAGAAACGAAGACAATAGAGAAACTCTCAATGAAGACCACACCAGGGTACCAGTAGGATTCAGTTGCAGGTACTTAAAGCCAGCACTACCAGCGCATCACAGACATGCCCCCGACCGTGCAAGATAGGCATGTCCTCTACTGCGTGTCACGGGAGCGACAGCAGGGAAAGAGGACAACCAGAAGAGAGTGCTTCTTTGGCTATGGGTGAGCACATGCCGATCAGGGACCTCGCCCAGCTGGGAGCACCCTGCCCCCCAGTTGCGGGACCCGGCGATATCACAGTATGTATGTGTGTCTCCCAGGGTATGTACGTGTGTCTCTCCCTGGATATTTTAGCATGTGTGTCTATATGTTTAGTGTGTGTGTCTGGGTATGCATGTGTGGCTGCCTGAGTATTTTAGTGTGTATGTATGTTAGTGTCTTCCTGGTTATGTATGTTATTGTTTGCCTAGGTATGTTAGTGTGCGTGTGTGGGTATGTTAACGTGTGAACATGTGTCTTTGGGTAAGTTAATATGTGTGTCTAGTTATGTTAGTTTTAGTATCCTGGAATGTTTGTGTGGGTGTCTGGTTGTGTATGTTACTGCCAAGTGGCTGGATGTGTTGGTGTGTCTGTGTGCGCACATTAGTGTGAGTATCTGGATGTATGCCTGGGTGTATGTTAGTGTGAGGTCAGGCTCTGGATTCGCCCTTGGCTCTGCAGTGTAGCTGCACGCAGTGCAATGGAGCAGTGAGACATAGGCCTCACGCTTCCACTGCGGGACACCAGCAAGGTAAATTAGGGAGAGAAAGGGGAGAGAAAGTAAGAAAATAGAAAAATAAATATAAAGATATAGGGGAGAGATAATGAGGAGAAATAAAGAGGGAGATAATCAGAATGAGATGTCAAGAAAAGGAGAGGAGAACTAGAGATGGAGAAAAGCTGCAAAGGAACTAAGAAAGGGGAGAGATCATGAATAAGGGAAGAGATAATGAGGAGAGATTGGAAAAGAAGGAAGAGATAAAGAGAATGGAGATAGAGGAGAGAAAATGGGAGAGATGAGCTAATGAGAGACGAGAAAGGGTTAATGAAAAAAGTGGAGGCAGAGATGGGAGGAAAGAGAAAAGGGAGAGATAAAATAAAGAAAAAGAAGAGAGCTAATCAGAAAGAGGGGATCGAAGGAGGAGAGATAGACCGAAAGGTGAGATGGAAGAATGGTGAGGTAAAGAAATAAAGAGGAGGAGAAATAAAGAGATAGAGGAGAGATAGAAAGAAAGAAGAGATAAAGAGAAGGGATCAAAGGGAAGGAGAGAAAGCGGAGAAAGGGAGAAATAAAGAGAGATGGGAGGTAATCTGGGTGCTGGGCAAATCCTGTGAGTGTAAGATGGGTGCCATCTGGGAGCTGGCCTTTGGGGTGTGGGACTTGTGATCTATGACTGCAATATAGTTGTTGTCAATGCAGGGTGTGTGTGATAGGTATGATGCACTCATATGGCTCCCAAAGAGACTGAGCCAAGGGGGAGGCAAAATGAGTTTTTGCGGCCCTGAGGGTAGCAAAGTGAAATCTAATTTCCAAGCAGAAGCTAAATCACTATCAGCCATTTATTTCCCTTTGGAGGTCACAATTCTTTCTCCATATTAGATGAACCCACACAATCACATATTATACAACGGTTTGCTCAGAACAAGTAGGCTGTTCCTTAAAAATACAAAGACTTAAAATAATGATTACTGGTGCTTTTTGTAATGTCATTTTTTTCTTGAATGTAATAGGATGGGTGCTGATTTTGAAAATGACAGGTGTGGATATGTGAGATCACATGGAAGTTGCATTCCCTTGGTCTTTGTTTGCAAAACAGTTGGAGGCACTAGCATGTCCTTGCATCACTCGACTTGTTAGTGAATAGACTCAAAAGCAAAAACTGTAGTTTTTTTTTAGTGGGGTAGTTATGCTGTTGTGGCACTGGCAGAGAATAGGATGCTGAATTCAGAGCCCTGTCTGGAAGAGCCATCTGAAGAAGAAACATCTGCAATTAAAAAAAAAAAAAAAGTTATCAGATTTTACTAAAAACTCCAAGTTGCTTAGGCCAATACTCTATCCATTCTTGTTATGTGGCTTTGCAATATATTGACCTATGTGATAGCTATTCATGTAACTTGGTAAGGTATTTGTAATGAGACTGCTTTAATTTACATCCATTTCCTATTTTTTTTATCTGCCATCTTTTATCAAAAGTCATCAAAAGTAGCTAGAGCCAGAAGCTACTTGTCCTATACCTTAGTAAAGTGATCCATTAAGATGCATGTATTGACTTTACCTTTGTGTCAGTAAAGATATTGAGATGGAAATAATTTGACCAAAAATGTCAATATGCTTTCATAATTAACCTTTTGCAAAATAGACATAACGGTGGCGAATGATTTTCAAAAATAAAAACAAATGAAAAAACAGCATATGTTAAAGTAAGAAAGCATTAAGATGACAGTTAGTGGGGGTTGTAGTGTCATAGGGGATAGAGAACCATTTTGTGACTTAAGTATGGTTATCCTTGAAAGGCTCTGTATAAAACCTGACCATACACACGTGAAAAATGTACATAATTCCCACTGGGTATTTAATGGAGATTATTCCAGTAGACTTATGGCACAGAACACTCCTCTACACAAACTCGGTTCATACTTTGAACGGGGCAGATGAAAAGTGAGGGAACCAATTTGCTGGGTGTGTGCTGTATTCGCAACCAGGAATCAAAATGAGGATCCAACGGTGTGCAACAGTCACTGCTGTCCCCACGCTGTTAGCGAGACGAAGGAGGCAATAAAAAGTCATTAGTACCTCTATAGCTTTTTTTATGAAATTAAGTGTGGAAACCTTATTTTCCGGTACGATTTGTTTAATTGTTTTCTTTAGTGTGAAAAATGTTTACTGGGACTGTAAGGCAAATCTGCACCCTGTGCTTCCTTCATGTAATGCTAAAATATCAGAGTATTGCAGTATGCGATGATACATTTTTTTATTGGATTAACATAGCACTTAAAAGACAAGCTTTCAAAAGTTTTCCTGTCTTCTGCAGGTATTGCTTCAGACCTGAGAAGAGAAAATGTTTCCTTATACTGTATTTGCTCTATTATAAGACGACCCCCCAAAATTTGAATATTAATTTAGGCAAAAAAGAAAAAGAATATAAGACTACCCTATAGGAAAAATGTTTTATTAGTAAATATTACCGTATTTGCTCAATTATAAGATGAGGTTTTTTCCACAGCAAATGCTCTGAAAAATACCCCTCGTCTTATAATCGGGGTGGTCTTATAATCAGACCTCAACTAGGTCTGACTATGAGACTAAGATCCAGATCCCCCGCAGCGATGCAGGGGACCTGGATCCTCCTGTCTCCCCCCCCCTTACCGGTACTTCTGAGTCCCTGGTGCTTAGTCCGGGCAGCATGTGGCGCTCTACTCGATTCGCGTAGAGTTCTACATGGTGCCCGGACTAAGCACCGGGCAGCGTGTAGAGCTCTACGCGATTCGCGCACACAACTTCCGCTGTAGCCGGGAGGAGGTGCGGCTAGCAGCGGGGGTTGTCTGCGTCCATCGCGCAGACCTTCCCCTGCTGTCAGAGATCAGAGTTCCCTGTGATCTCTGACAGCCGGGGAAGGTCTGCGCGATGGACGCAGACAACCCCCGCTGCAGCGGAAGTTGTCTACGCGAATCGCGTAGAGCTCTACGCGCTGCCCGGACTACGCACCGGGGACTCAGAAGCTCCGGTACGTTTGGAGGAGAGAGGGGGAGGGAGTGTTAAATGGGGGGCATAAGGCATTTCTGGAAGCAGAGTGCTCTGTGAAATGCCTTTTAACCCCCTTAATGCCACTCTGCCTCCAGAAATGCCCTTTAACCCTCTATACGCCACTCTGCCTCCTGAAATGCCTTATACCTCCCTATATTCTGGAGGCAGAGTGGCACATAGGGGGTCAAAAGGCATATCATGGGGCACAGTGGCATATAGGGGGTATAAGGCATTTCTGGGGCAGAGTGGCAAGCCAGGGGGCAGGTGTGCATAACTGGGGGGGCAGGTTGAAAAGAAAAAAAGGAAATAAAAACAAAATATTTTTCTCAATCATAGCTTTTATTAAAAAAAATGTTCACCTAGTTTACATGAATTAACATTTATTGGTAAAACTTTTTCCTATAGGGTCGTCTTATATTCAGGCTTTTACTTTTTTCCATAAATTAATATTCAGATTTTGGGGGTCGTCTTATAATCGAGCAAATACGGTAATTCACATGTAAACTATTTTTCATATTTAATAAAAAATACGATTGAGAAAAATTATTTTTTTTTATTTCCCAACCTGACCTTAGTTATACACACATGTATACACTGCCCTCACACCCACATATGCACTTACACACACCAGATTACAAATACCTAAACCGCCCATACACACACACACCAGCTTACAAACACTCACATATGTACACATACTCTGCCCCTACACTGTCACTTCAGACCCCTGCTTTAGTGCTTCCTAATCACAATGAGCCGGCAATTGATGCAGAGCACTGGGATGACGTCATATCCCGGCGCTCGGCTTCAATTTCCGGGGCATAGTGATTAGGAAGCACGGAAGCCAAGGTCTGAAGTGACAGACCTCGTGCTCCCTAACATGGGTCGGTTAGATGGGAATTGTGATCTCCCCAACCAGCCCTACTCAGCGGGCGCTGAAGACTAGCCCAGGGGAGGCGGGCTCTCCATTTGCCCCTCCCTCTAGATATGCTACAGCTTTAGGGGGCTTTGTGGGGAGGCTGGCAGCAATGTGATTCACCACAGTACCCCAAGAAAGCAGGGCACTTGGGCAAATGCCCCCTGTAGTGACGCCTATAACGAGGAGACAAACACTTCCCGTTATTTAACTAGGGGTGAGAACACATTAAGTTATCATTCCCCTCTCTCCATATATACATACACACATACTGCCCTTACACACGCCTGCCCATAAACACACATATATATACACACATACACAGCCCTTACACACACCTGCCCGTAAATACATATATATATATATATATATATATACACACACACACACACATACACTGCCCTAATCCATGAACACATCTATACTTACACTGCCCTTACACACCAGGTAACAAACACACACGTATATACACATGTACTGCCCTCACATACGCCTGTCCATACACACACACATATACACTTACGCACACCAGCTTACAAACATACAAATACCTAAACTACTCTTACATACACCTGCCCATACACACACTCACATATATATACCCATACTCATCTTCTGTATTCCATCTTACATCCAGTTGTAGGAGCAAGAGGTCTGTCACTTCAGACCCATGCTTTAGTGCTCCCTACTCACTATAGGCCGGCAACAGATGCAGCGCGCGGGTATGACGTCATAACCCGGCGCTCGGCTTCATTTTCGGCCCATAGTGATGAGTAAGCACGGAATTCGAGGTATGAGGTGACCTCGCGCTCCCTAACGTTGGCCGGTTAGAGGGGAATTGTGATCTCCCCAACCAGCCCTGCTCAGCGGGCACCCGTTAAGTAGGGCTGGTTGGGGAGATCACAATCTTCCAGCTGCCTCTACGCTGAAGACCGGCCCAGGGGAGGCGGGCTCTCCACTCGCGACACCTATAATGAAGAGACAAACTATTTAACTAGGGGGTGAGAAAACATTAAATTATCATTCCCCTCTCTCCATACCACTGACTGCCAAGTTGAACATCTGTGAGGTTGGTGATAAAAAGAAATGCCCTGTAGCCATATTGCCTTCCGTTTACAATCCACTCATGTTGGCCTGTGGCAGCAGAGTTCACTGGAAACAGTTCCAGCTTCCTCCATCTCAGGGCCTGCAGTACGGTTTGTGACAGGAAGGAGACTGGGCTGAGAAATGTTTTCACATTAGCTAAGGAAAGGTAATGGAGGACATAAAATATATCACTAAGTGGAGGGAAAATGTAAGGGGTTATCAATGGCTAATATATTATGAATGTAAGGTGGGAAAACTGTGTAGGGGTGTAATGGATTATGGTGGGTAAGATGAGTGGAAGGATAATTAATGGAAATGCATATAGATCCCACACAAAAACTCTACTAATACAAGAACACAACTCATAACTCTTCTATAATTCAAAGGAATACAACTCACTGCATTCAAATACATTCACTAACACAACTCACATCACTTGCAGACAATCACAGCCATCACTAAAATGTACAAGCTTTAACCCCTTAAGAACAATACTGTTTCTTACTCGTAGTATATTGTGGGACAATGGCTCTTTCTACATTTTTCAGTGTTGCTGTTTAGCTGTGATTTTCTTCTT
Organism: Spea bombifrons; assembly: GCF_027358695.1. Lineage (NCBI taxonomy): Eukaryota > Metazoa > Chordata > Amphibia > Anura > Pelobatidae > Spea > Spea bombifrons. Next base: position 71,756,230 of record NC_071089.1, on the reverse strand, counting down.
TCTCATTTTGTGCTCCTACACATATTATATATTGTTTTTTTCAGGACAAACAGGGCTTTCTTTAGATTCCAATATTTTTTATCATATCATCTAATTTACTATATAAAAAAAAAGATAAAATATGGTGATTTTTTGTTAAAAAATTGCTTTTTCTCACTTTTTAAACAAAATAGTTTCTCATCTGCAAAAACTAATGAATAAAACCTGCTAAATAGATTCTACTATTTGTCCTGAGTTTAGAAATACCCAATATTTTTATGGTTTTTTTTTTGCTTTTTTCTGCACGTTATGGGGCAATAAGTACCAGTAGCATTTTGCTATTTCAAAACCATTTTTTCCCCAAATCTGGTCATTGTGCCCCATGTGCTATTTTGGGTATCTTTGAAGCCGGCCAATGAAATTTACCCCATCAAACCATATGTTTTTAAAAACTAGACACCCCACGGTACTTCAAATACTGGTATTTTAACCATTTCCATGTACTAGTTCTACCATCAGCCTTTGTCAAACGTTTTTTTTTTTTCCACACACGTTGTACTCCAGGTATAAATTTACAGCTCCTGGTATATGTCACTGCCAAAGAACCCTCCAATATGTGTTCAGCAGCATCTCCCGAGTGCAGTGATACCCTACATGCATGGGTTTGTTAGGTTCGGGGACTAAAAGGCCCTTTTTGAGAGGTGTGCATTTTTCAAATTGAAATTTTGACATGTCAAAAAGTCTGCCCACATATCCTATTTCGGGTATCTTTGAAGCCGGCCAATACAATTTACCCCCATCAAACCAAATATTTTTGACAACTAGACACCCCAATGTATTTGAAATGCTGGTATTTTAACCCTTTCCATGCACTAATTTTACCACCAGCCTTTGTCAAACTTTATGTCCGTGTCAAACAACACCCCAATAGGTGTTCAGCAACATCTCCTGAGCGCAGTGATACCACCCACATGCATGGGTTTGTTGGGTTATTTGGGAGATAAAAGGCCACCTTTGTCAGGTGTGTTTTTTTGCCATTTAGACATCTGGTCCTACTGCCCCTATGTCCCATATTTGGGACATCTTTGAACTCGGCCAATTCAATTTACCCCATCAAATCATACATTCCATACTACTAGACACCCTATGGTCATTTATAATGCCACTATTTTAACTCTTTCCATGCAGGAATTTTTGTGAAGATAAAGAATTGTAGGACTTGCTCATTAAAAACTTATTTTTTTTAGTGACAGTGGGGATTTCTACATATTACCATATTTTTTTTAAAAAAAAATTTGAACATTTTTGAACATTAATTTTTTATTTTTTTTATTTTCTTTTACTAATCACCCTAATTAGTGAGCTGGGCTCCATTGACGTTGCATGGTTGGATGCAGTACCTGCATTCAACCTGCAGGAGGAGCTCGAGAGTTCTCAAGAGGGTCTGGATAGACCCAATTACAAGGCTATCGGGGTAGGGGGCCTCGATATCGAGGCATGTCAGCAACACAGTTTATGCTTAGGAAGCATTTATTTTAAATTATTTAATAAAGTAACATAGGATGTTAAAAACAAACGGCAGAATAAAAAAAATGTCTTGTTTTTATTTCCCCAACCTGCCCCCCAGTTATGCATATTTGAACCCAGGCTTGCCATACTGCCCTCCCCGTCATGCCACACTGCCCTCCCAGACATGCCACACTGCCCTCCCCACATATGCCTTATATACCCTATATGCCTTATACCCCCAGATATGTCACTCCGTCCTCCTCAGGTATGCCGTATACCCCCCTGATATGCCATAGTGCCCTCATAGGATTTGCAGACTCGTTCACAGACACAATACTTTTATAAATAAATACAGGATTACTCTTCACTGTCCCCAGGATTTAGATTCCCCTCAGTTTGCCCCCCTTTTACCTCTAACTGCACCTTAAGTTAACTTTATTAAATTAACCCTCAGTCCTCAGCATTAAATTAATCCTGAAGAGAAGACCCCATTAACCACAACTGCCCCTAAATTAACCCTGAAGACCCCATCAACCACAACTGCCCCTAAATTAACCCATTAACTATAACTGCCCCTAAATTAACCCTAAACACCCCATTAACTATAACTGCCCCTAAATTAACCCTAAACACCCATTAACTATAACTGCCCCTAAATTAACCCTAAACACCCCATTAACTATAACTGCCCCTAAGTTAACCCTAAAAACCCCATTAAGTATAACTGCCTCTAAGTTAACCCTAAACACCCCATTAACAATAACTGCCCCTAAGTTAACCCATTAACTATAACTGCCCCTAAATTAACCCCCACCTCCCCTAACTTTCAGCAGCCCAAATATTAATTTTATACTCACAGTTAGATGAGTGCCACAGCCATGGCGATGCTAATGAAATGGGCAGAGCCAATTGGCCATTTGGCTCCGCCCCTTTCTTCCTCCCTGTCTCTCCCTGCAGTCACTGCCGATTGGTCCCTTTCTTTCTCCAGCAGCGATTGCAGGGAGGGACTGGAAAAAGGAAGTGGGCGGGCCAATCAGCAGTGACTGCAGGGAGGAACTGTAAGTAGCAACTGCTGCTGTGACTCCTGTGAGTCACACTAAACGGATTATAACACGAGGGGTATTTTTCAGAGCATTTGCTCTGAAAATACCCTCATTTTATAATCGATAAAAATCGATTCAACTAATCGATAATGAAATTCGTTGCCAACGAATTTCATTATCGATTATCATCGATTTTATCGATTAGTTGTTGCAGCCCTACATCATTCACAGGCAGACACTCACACAATAACTCAATGACGTACTAAACAGCGTATTGGGATGATGGGATGATTGGCTGCAATGCTCAGCACTATCACTAGGTGTCCATACACGTTTTGCACTCATGGTAAATCAAAGTACCGTATTTGCTCGATTATAAGACAAGGTTGTTTCCAGATCAAATGCGCTGAAAAATACCCCTTGTCTTATAATCGGGGTCGTCTTATAATCAGACCTCAACTAGGTCTGACTATGAGTCTAAGATCCAGATCCCCCGCAGCGATGCAGGGGACCTGTATCCTCCTGTCTCCCCAAGCCCCCCCCCCACTTACCGGTACTTCTGAGTCCCCGGTGCTCAGTCGGGGCAGCGTGTAGAGCTCTACACGATTCGCGTACACAACTTCCGCTGCAGCCGGGAGGAGGTGCGGTTAGCAGCGGGGGTTGTCTGCGGCCATCGTGCAGACCTTCCCCGACTGTCAGAGATCAGAGTTCCCCGTGATCTCTGACAGCCGGAGAAGGTCTGCACGATGGATGCAGACAACCCCTGCTGCTAACCGCACCTCCTCCCGGAGGCAGCGGAAGTTGTCTACGCGAATCGCGTAGAGCTCTAAATGCTACCCGGACTACGCACCGGAACTCAGAAGCTCCGGTAAGTTTGAAGGAGGGAGGGGAAGGGAGTGTTAAATGGGGGGCATAAGGCATTTCTGGAGGCAGAGTGCTCTGTGAAATGCCTTTTAACCCCCTTGATGCCACTGTGCCTCCAGAAATGCCTTTTAACCCTCTATACGCCACTCTGCCTCTTGAAATGCCTTATACCTCCCTATATGCCACTCTGCCCCATAATATGCCTTTTAACCCCCTAAATGCCAGAGTGGCATATAGGGGTATAAGGAAATTCTCGAGGCAGAGTGGCACATAGGGGGTCAAAAGGTATATCATGGGGCACAGTGGCATTTAGAGGGTTAAAAGGCATATCATGGAGCACAGTGGCATATAGGGGGTATAAGGCATTTCTGGGGCAGATGTGCATAACTGGGGGGGGGGCAGGTTGGAAAATAGAAGGAAATAAAACCAAAATATTTTTCTCAATAATAGTTTTTATTAAAAAAAATAGTTTACATGAATTAACATTTACTGGTAAAAAATTTTTCCTATAGGGTCGTCTTATATTAAGGCTTTTTCTGTTTTTTTCTTTTTTTCCTAAATTAATATTCAGATTTGGGGGGTCGTTTTATAATCAGGGTCGTTTTATAATCGAGCAAATACGGTAATATTCCACCCATAATAACCATGTAAAAAATATTATACCCATATTCTTATCAGAAACAGGTCAAATATGTTACTTAGCATGTGTAACTATAATATTCCACCCATAATCTCCATGTACAAATAATAATATGCCCATATTCTTATCAGAAACAGGTCAAATATGTTCCTTAGCATGTGTAACTATAATATTCCACCCATAATCCCCATGCAATGAAATATTGTACCCAATTCTTATCAGAAATGGGTCAAATTTGTTCCTTGGCATCTGTAACCATGATATTCCACCCATAATCCCAATGTAAAAAATGATTATACACATATTCTTATCATAAACAGGTCAAATGTGTTCCTTAGCATGTGTAACAATAATATTCCACCCATAATCCCCATGTAAAAACATGATTATACACATATACTTATCAGAAACAGGTCAAATGTGTTCCTTAGCATGTGTAACTATAATATTTCACCCATAATCCCCATGTAAAAAAAATAATATTCCCATATTCTTATCAGAAACAGGTCAAATGTGTTATTTGGCATCTGTAACCATGATATTCCACCTATTATCTCCATGCAAAAAAATAAAATACCCATATACTTATCAGAAACAGGTCAAATATGTTACTTAGCATGTGTAACTATAATATTCCACCCATAATCCCCATGTATAAAAATATTATACCAATATCCTTATCAGAAAAAGGTCAAATATGTTCCTTAGCATGTGTAACTATAATATTCCACCCATAATCCCATGTAAAAAATGTGTATACCCATATTCTTATCACAAACAGGTCAAAATTGTTACTTAGCATGTGTAACTATAATATTCCACCCATAATCCCCATGTAAAAATAAAACAAGTCCCATATTCTTATCAGAAATAGGTAAAATGTGTTCTTTGGCATCTGTGACCATGATATTCCACCCATAATCCCCAATGCAAAAAAAATATTATACCCATATTCTTATCAGAAACAGGTCATATATGTTACTTAGCATGTGTAACTATAATTTTCCACTAGGGCTGCAACTAACGATTATTTTCATAATTGATTAGTTGGCCGTATGTTTTCGATTAATCGGGTAAAAAAAAAAAAAAAAAAATGCAATTTTTTCATTTATTTAAAATAAAAATTTATAATTGACATTAAGATGTGCCATTAACACTTTATCTCTTGATCACAATGGCATTTAACTATTTGCCTTCTTATTTTACTGACATAATAATTAAAGCTATATTATAACAAGAACCCCAAAAATACCAAAAAAAGCTTTACTAGTAAATATTAATTCATGTAAACTATTTTTTCATATTTAATGAAAAATGCCTCTTGCTTATATTTTCTTTTATTTGCCAACCTGCCCCCCCAGTTCTGCACATCTCACCCCCAGTTTACCTCTCTGCCCCAGAAATGCCTTATACCCCCTATATGCTTTATACCCTCCTATATGTCAGAGATGCCACTGTGGCCCCTTATATCCCTTATACCTCCTATATGCCACTCTGTTCCCCGATATGCCTTATAGCCCCCTATATGCCTTATACCCCCTATATGCCACTGTGCCCCCTGATATGCCTTATAGCCCCCTAAATGCCTTTTACCCTTGATATGCCAACATGCCCCCTGATATGCCTTATACCCCCCTGATATGCTTTATAGCCCCCAGTATGCCACTGATATGCCACTCTGTCCCCTTATATGCCTTATAACCCCTATATGCTACTGTGCCCACTGATATGCCTTATAGCCCCCTATATGCCACTGATATGCCAATGATGTAAGAAAAACTGACATCGCTAAAATAGGTATAAAAATATATGCTTTAATAAATATAGAAAAAAAATAAAAAAACACAAATTAAAGAATGCACATAATTAATAGATCCCGAAAAAATTCTACCTGCCCCACCAGGGGTTAATATATCAACAGAAGAAACACAGGGCAAATGAGCATAAAAATAAAGATAATACTTACCCAGTGCTGCTTACTTGTCCTGTTTTTCTTCCGTTGATATATTAACCCCTGGTAGGGCAGGTGGAAGTGGCAGTGAAGAGAAGTAGTGGAGGTTGCGCACATCGCGCACTAAAATCCAAATTTTGGAGAAGCGGAAGTGGAGGGGAGGGGAGAAGCGGAGGAGGCGCACAGACCCTCACCGGGCGGCAGAGAGCATTCAGGTCTCCTGCAGCTTTGCGGGAGATCTGGATTCTAGTGTTATAATCCGATCTTTATTTGAGGGGAGTTTTTCAGAGCATTTGCTCTGAAAAAACTCATTTTATAAATCAATAAAAATCTTATCGATTCGTTGTTGCAGCCAGATATATATATATATATATACCGTATTTGCTCAATTATAAGACAAGGTTTTTTTCAGAGCAAATGCTCTGAAAAATACCCTTCGTCTTATAATCGGGGTCGTCTTATAATCAGACCTCAAATAGGTCTGACTATGAGACTAAGATCCAGATCCCCCGCAACGCTGCAGGGGGCCTGGATCCTCCTGCCCCCCCCAACTTACCTGTGCTTCTGACTCCCGGTGTGTAGATGTCTACGCGATCCGCGTAGACAACGTCCGCTGCAGCCGGAAGGAGGAGCGGTTAGCAGTGGAGGTTGTCTGCGTCCATCGCGCAGACCTTCCCCGACTGTCAGAGATCAGAGTTCCCCTCACCGGGGAATTCTCTTTGACAGCCGGGGAAGGTCTGCGCGATGGACGCAGACAACCCCCGCTGCTAACAGCACCTCCTTCCGGTTAGCAGCGGTGGTTGTCTGCGTCCATCGCGCAGACCTTCCTCGGCTGTCAGAGATCAGAGTTCCCCTCACAGGGGAATTCTTTCTTACAGCCGGGGACGGTCTGCGCAATCGACGCACACAACCCCCGCTGCTAACCACACCTCCTTTCCGGCTGCAGCAGAAGATGTCTACGCGAATTGCGTAGACGTCTACACGCTGCCCAGACAACACACCGGGAGTCAGAAGCACCGGTAACTTGTTTTTTTTTTGTGCTCTATGATATGCCTTTTAATCCCCTTAATGCCACTCTGCCTCCAGAAATGCCTTATACCTCCCTATATGCCACTCTGCCCCGTAATATGCCTTTTAACCCCCTAAATGCCAGAGTGATATATTTTTTTTTTATAAGGCATTTCTGAAGGCAGAGTGGCACATAGGGGGTCAAAAGGCATATCATGGGGCACACTGGCATTTAGAGGGTTAAAAGGCATATCATGGGGCACAGTGGCATATAGGGGGTTTAAGGCATTTATGGGTCACAGTGGCAAGCCTCGGGGCAGATGTGTATAACTTTTTCTTTTTTTCCTAAATTAATATTCAGATTTTGGGGGGTCGTCTAATTATCGAGTAAATATGGTATATATATATATATATATATATATATATATTTATGTAATATTGTTATTGATTTGTGGTGTGTTTACCGTTTTTTAGTAACACACCAAAATTGGACAAAAATGCAATTAAAAAAATATATATATATATATATATATATAATTAACAACAATCACACTCCTATCATGCCCAGACATACCTAGATTCCAGCATGAACTGGCTGACTTTGCATGATAGGAGTGTGATTGCTGCTAACAATCATATAAGTAATACACATACATTATAGGCTGGGAGGTTGTGAATAAATAAAGCTATGTTTTGCTTGTACAGAGATTTTTAACCCCTTAACGACAATTCACGTACATGCACGGGGTTGCCGTGCAACGAGATAACGACAATGCCCGTACATGTACGGGCTGCCGTTAAATAGCTGCATCGCTGCGATCGCAATTTGCAGCATCAACGTGACCGTGGATCCGGGGAGGAAAGCCCTCGCCCTGCTAAAACAGCTTAGGAAGCGATCGGAATCGCTTCCTAAGCATAAACGGTGTTGCTGACATGCCTCGATATCAAGCCATGTCAGTAACACTACCCCCCTACCCCGATAGCCTTGTGATTGCTCCAAGGAGCAACCTCAAGTACCATCCTGTAAATGACGTTGCCGTCATTCACAGGATGGCATCAACAATAGATATGAGTTCACAGAGGGTCTATCCAGGTACTGCATCCAACCATACAAGGTCAATGGAGCCCAGCTCACTAATGAGTGATTAGTAAAAAAAAAAAAAAAAAAAATTGTTCAAAAATGTTTTTTAAAAAAATAAAAATACTATGGTAACATGCAAAAATCCCCACTGTCACCAAAAAAAAATTTAATAAGTCCTAAAATTCTTTATCTTTACAAAAATTCCAGCATGGAAAGAGTTAAATTTTGGCATTACAAATGCCCATAGGGTGTCTCGTATTAAAAAATGCATGAGTGGATGAGGTAAATTGAATTGGCCGGGTTCAAAGATGTCCCAAATATGGGACATCGGGGCAGTGGGACCAGATGTCTAAATGGCATAAAAATACACATCTCACAAAGGTGGCCTTTTACCTCCCAAATAACCCTACAAACCCATGCATGGGGGTTTCACTGCGCTCAGGAGATATTGCTGAACACATATTGGGGTGTTGTTTGACACGGACATATACCAAGAGCGATACATTTATACCTGAAGTACACAATGTGTGAAAAAAATACAAAAAAAATGTAGTACCATAAAGTTTCACAAAGGCTGGTGGTAAAATTAGTGCATGGAAAGGGTTAAAATACCAGCATTTCAAATACCTTGGGGTATCTAGTTTTTAAAAATATATGATTTGATGGGGTAAATTGCATTGGCCGGCTTCAGAGATACCCGAAATGGCACATGGGGGGAAGAATTACCAGATTTGGAAAAAAAGGTTTTGAAATAGCAAAACATAAAAACATTGGGTATTTGTAAACTCAGGACAAATAGTAGAATCTATTTAGCAGGTTGTTTCATTCATTTTTGCAGATGAGTAAAAGTTTTTTGTTTAAAAAGTGAGAAAAAGTAATTTTTTAACAAAAAATCCCCATATTTTATCATTTTTTTTATAGTAAATTAGATGATATGATACAATTAATGGTATCTAAAGAAAGCCCTGTTTGTCCTGAAAAAAACAATATATAATATGTGTAGGAGCACGAAATGAGAAAGAAGAAAATCACAGCTAAACAGCAACACCGAAAAATGTTAAAATAGCCATTGTCCCACAATAGACTACGAGTAATAACCCCTATTGTCCTTAAGGGGTTAAAATTATTTTATTCCTTCCTTTATAAAAAGGGAGGGAAGGATTCGGTCACAAGGAGTTTATTAATTTACTTGCAGACGAAAGTGTGGGAGGGGGTCAATGAGAGGACCGAGGGACTTGGGGAGTATGATAGTTAGGGGAGGTGGGGGTTAATTTAGGGGCTGTTATGGTTAATGGGGTGTTTAGGGTTAATTTAGGGGCAATTATAGTTAATGGGGTGTTTAGGGTGAATTTAGGGGCAGTTATGGTTAATGGGGCAGTTATGGTTAATTTAGGGGCAATTGTGGTCGATGGGGTCTTCAGGGTTAATTTAGGGACAATTGTGGTTGATGGGGTGTTTAGGGTTAATTTAAGGGCAGTTATAGTTAATGGGATGTTTTGGTTAATTTAGGGGCAGTTGTGGTTAATGGGGTGTTTAGGGTTGTTTTAGGGGCGATTGTGGTTATTTGGGTGTTTAGGGTTATTTTAGGGGCAGTTGTGGTTAATGGGGTGTTTAGGGTTAATTTAGGGGCAGTTGTGGTTGATGGGGTGTTTAGGGTTAATTTAGGGGCAGTTGTGGTTAATGGGGTCTTCAGGGTTAATTTAGGGGCAGTTGTGGTTGATGGGGTCTTCAGGGTTAATCTAGGGGCAGTTGTGGTTGATGGGGTCTTCAGGATTAATTTAGGGGCAGTTGTGGTTGATGGGGTCTTCAGGGTTAATTTAGGGGCAGTTGTGGTTGATGGGGTCTTCAGGGTTAAAACTGAGGGGAATGTAAATCCTGGGGGCAGTGAAGATTAACCCTGTATTTATTTATAAAAGTATTGTGTCTGTGAACGAGTCTGCAAATCTATGAGTGCACTATGGCATATCAGGGGGTATACGGCATACCTGGGGAGGACGGAGTGACATCTGGGGGTATAAGGCATATAGGGTTTATAAGGCATATGTGGAGTGGGCGGAGTGGCTTGTCTGGGAGGCAGTGTGGCATGTCTGGGGGTATGTGGCATATCTGGGAGGAAGTGTGGCAAGCCTTGGCTCAAATGTGCATAACTGGGGGGCAAGTTGGGAAATAAAAACAAGAAATGAAGTTTCTTTATTCTGCTGTTTGTTTTTAACATCCTACGTTGCTTTATTAAATTATTTTGAAGAAATGAAAAATTTACATTTTTTTTATCCGATTAATCGTTTAATTGGAAAAATAGTTGGCCAACTAATCGTTTATGAAAATAATCGTTAGTTGCAGCCCTAGTAATGTTTATGATATTTGTTTTAATAGTACATGGAAACATTCAGAGGATTTGTGAGCCAAGAACCAAGTTGCCGGAAGACGATTCAGGGTGTGATATTTAATGAAGATACAAGTGATATGTCTACTCTTTGCCATTGTCCTAATGATTCCAAAAAGCCTTGCGCAACTCCATCATACTTGATATCATCTTCAAAACTGCCCTCAATCATGAATCGTTATTCAGCTTGTTTTCTTAATCGCATTCTTGGAATCTGAAAACTGACATCAACAGGAGGTTTTCTAACAGATTATTGCAAAACTTGTAAATGAGTGCAGTGTTATAGCAGATGCAGTGACTTAGTTTATATTACAAGCCTGTGCCATCCATTTGGATATTTCAGACAGAAGCAATTGGAACTGTTACAAAATGTTTCACTGACTCTCAGCTTCCTGAAAATCTTCTTGAAGAATGCATCACGAATGTAGGGAGATTTAAAAATTCAGCAAATTTGATCAGACAACGAAACCAACAGGGTAAGTTATCTGCTATATATCATTGAATATTTAATTTTTTTCTGATGTAAGGGCTGTTAAACTGTTGTTAACTGCATCCATTTCTGGTTTAGGGCACTCTGTGGATGCTAGAGGTATCAAAGCTAAACAAATATCCATAGCTCCTAGGGGGTGTCCCCCAATATTATAGAGGTATACTTCATTTGGTGGGGTTAAAAAAAATGATTGTCTCTTTTGTACAAATAAACTGCTGTATAGGGGATTCTAAGCAAAATCTATAGCAATATATGAGATAAAAATATATTTTTTATATCTCTTACAATATTAATTGCACATTGTCTTCAACAGTAGGTATTTTTTCCGTTCACTTCTCTGGTGCTCCTATAGATAAAATGAATGCAGTAATTTTTTCTTACATAGTGTTGGCTTACTATAAAATGCAGTCTCCAAATAAGGATAAGTTCTATCCAGTCATACAGTATGAAAAATAACATGGATGAATTGAATGGATTTTGAGATGTTCATTTGGATGTTTACACTACTGTAGGTGTTACCAGTCATGGTAGTTTATATAAGGGTGTGATTCTGGTAAACTTTTAACACTTTCAAGCCTTATCACCTTAAAACCACTTTTTAAACTTTTTGAACTTTTGAAATGTGTGTGTGTCCCCATAGTGTTAAAAATAACGGCAGATTAATTACAGTGGGTTCACCCTTCAGTACATAGTAGACCCATGCCACTGATTACTGCTAAATTAAGAATATATTAGATTGGTGCCTTGTGTAGATGGTGGTTTGTGTCTGGTCCATAAGAACACATGTGTGTTTTGACAAATTCCTATGTAACAAGGGCTGCAGAATCATTCTCTCACATGTCATAGCTCAAGAAAGTCATTATATTTGACTTGATTGTCAGTTTGTGATCTTGATTTTCCTTTTTTTATATGATTAAAGCTACTGCCTGCAAAGTGAAAAATCAGGCCAATATTCACTTTTTTACAAAAACAAAAGAGAAAAAAAGACAATTAAAATATCCATTTATTCACAAGTATATTAAAATATATAAAGTAAATATAGAAAGTGATGGGAAATTGAATTGTCACTGTTATAATCAGACCAAGTGAGAAAGAACACCACCTTCACCTGAAAAATGTGTAACTCCAAAATAAACTAACAAAATAAATAAGTACCATTAGAATCATAAGGCAGCATCCCAATTAGACTACTGAGTGTGAACAAAGCTTCATTCCCTATTACGATTACAAGATATCCCTTTAACCTCTTAATGACAATACTGTTTCTTACTCGTAGTGTATTGTGGGACAATGGCTCTTTTTTTTTTTTTTTTTTTTTTAAAGTTATATCAATGAAAAGCTCATCTCCTCCAGCAGGATAACCCGTAAGGAGTGGAGGAGCAATTGAACACAGTGGTGCAGAGTAGAGTTCAGTCGGGCGTGGCTGAAAAATCAATAATCAAAATAACAGATATATTGCAAAAGCACGTGTAGGCTAATCATCAAGGGATAAAGTGTCATGGTTATTAAGCCAAGGAAACCAAACTTTTTGATAGAGTTCAAAGGTAAGTGAGGATTGATGCAACATTTCTGATAGAAGTGGAGGGACTTTAGTTTTCCAGGATCGTGCAATACACAATTTTACAGCGATAAAGAAGTGAATGATTAATTTACACACGAGACTGGGGGGGGGGTTCAGGAAACATATGTAATAGGGCAGTTTCCAGGATAGGGTCTAATCTGACATGAAGTATGGAACCAATAATGGAGAATACCCTCATCCACAATGGGGTCAAAGCTGGACAAGACCACCACATATGTAGCATTGTGCCTTCTTGGCCACAACCCCTCCAACAAGATCTAGGGCAGTGGTTCTCAACTAATGGGTCGCGACCCTGTCTTTAGCCCCCTTGGCTGCCTACAGCGGTCTGGGACCGCAGGACACGTCCCCGCCATTCCACTTGTCCCAACGTCTGCCGCGTGCGTCTGGCGCCGCAACGGAGGCCGGGGATGCGGCCCGCGGCACGAAGAGGCAGTCCGTGACTGCGTGCCACGCTGCTGAAGACGCGGGTGCTCGGCGGTGTCTCCGCCGGGCAAAGACCACCGCCGGTGGCGGGTAGGGACCTGACAGGATCCCCCCGGAGACGCCACCTCAGGGGGCGAGTAGGTGCAGGCTTAGCAGGGTGTGCCTTGTGGAAAGCACGTATCTTCACAGGAGCATGGAAGTTGGAGGCGGGTTCCCACGTACGTTCCTCTTGGCTGTAGCCCTTCCAATGAACCAAGTACTCTAAGCGTCCATACCGGTGACGGGAATCCAAGATGCTATCCACTTCGTACTCGTCTGAACCAGACACCGAGACTGGGGCAGGTGGAAGTGCTTGTGGTTTCCTTTGGTGCGTATCGGGGAACCATTTCTTGAGGAGGGATACATGAAACGTTGGGTTGTATGCGCCATGTGGTAGGGAGATCAAGGCGAACCGCCGAGGGACTGTAAACGGCGGTTATGGTGAAAGGCCCTAGGTATTTCGTACTCAATTTCTTTGTTGGTCCTGGTAGTTTGATATGGGCGGAAGACAGCCACACCTTGTCGTCGACGTGATATAGGGGTGCTGCTTGTCTTTGCTTATCTGCATACCGTTTCTGGTCAAGTTGTGCCTTGTGCAAGTGGGTCTGTAGGGTCTGAAACCCCTGTTGCAGGAGTTGGAGCCGATCAACAGCTGGAGGAACGGTGGAAGTAGGAGGCAGGTCCACATGGAACTGCGGGTCGTACCCGTAATTAGCCCGAAAGGGTGTCATCCGAATCGAACTCTGTATCTGGTTGTTATACACGAATTCAGCCACTGGTAACATAGGGCACCAGTCATCTTGGAGCTGGGACACGTAGCAACGGAGGTACTGTTCTAGGATCTGGTTTGTTCTTTCGGTTTGCCCATTGGTCTGTGGGTGATACGCAGATGATAGCAGTCTCTTGAGACGTAAACCTTTACAGAATGCAGCCCAAAACCGAGACGTGAATTGCACCCCTCTGTCCGATAGCACTGTCTTAGAGATACCGTGGAGACGAAAAACGTGGCGTATAAACAGGTCTGCGGTTTGTGCGGCGGTTGGCAATCGGCGAACAGGAATCAAGTGTGCCATTTTCGTAAGCCTGTCGACCACTACCATGATGGTGTTATGTAGGGCTGAAACAACTAATCGATAAAATCGATAATAATCGATAATGAAAATCGTTGTCAACGAATTTCATCATCGATTAATCGGATCGATTTTTATCGATTATAAAAAGAGGTTTTTTTCAGAGCAAATGCTCTGAAAAACTCCTCTCCTTAAATAATCCGACCTCAAACAGAGATCGGATTATAACACCGGAATCCAGATCCCCCGCAACGCTGCAGGAGACCTGGATTCCCCTCACTGTCGGCCGGTCTCTCACTTTCGTCTCTCTCCCCCTCCCATCTGCCTCCTCCCCCCTCCCATACATCACTCTGCCTCTCTACCCGGCACCGTTACTGACAGGCACTTTCCCCACAGCTTCATAGAAGCCACAGTGTAAGTGAAGTGCAGTAACGGAGGCTGTCTGTGCGATGCAGACCCCCACCGGCTGACAGAGAATCATCCTCTCTGATAGCCGGTGAGGGTCTGCATCGCACAGACAGACTGCGTTACTGCCCTTCAGTTACACTGTGGCTTCTATGAAGCTGCAATGAAAGTGCCTTCAGTAACGGAGCCGGGTAGAGAGGCAGAGCGGTGTATGGGAGGGGGAGGAGTCACAGGGGTGTATGGGAGCCACCCTCCAATACACCACTCTGGCTCCTCCCCCTCTCATACGCCACTCTGCCTCTCTACCCGGCTCCCTGGTGTCTTGTCAGAAACGGAGGTTCACAGGAGGCAGAGTGGAGTATGGGAGGGGGGAGGAGGCAAAGTGATGTATGGGAGGGGGAGGAGCCAACGTGATGTATGGGAGGAGGCAGAGTGGAGTATGGGAGGAGCCAGAGTGGAGTATGGGAGGGGAGGAGGCAGAGTGGTATATGGGAGGGGGAGGAGGCAGAGTGGTATATGGGAGGGGGAGGAGGTAAATTGATGTATGGGCGGGGGAGGAGGCAGAGTGGTGTATGGGAGGGGGGGGGAGGAGGCAGAGTGGAGTATGAGAGGGGGGAGGAGCCAGAGTGGTGTTTGGGAGGGGGAGGAGCCAGAGTGGTGTATGGGAGGGGAGGAGCCAGAGTGGTGTATGGGAGGGGGAGGAGCCAGAGTGGTGTATGGGTGAGTTATAGTGGTGTATGGGGGGTATTATGAATTTTTAGGGCATATAGGGGGTATAAGGCATATGGATATTAGGCATATCAGGGGTGCATAAACATATCTGGGGGTAAAAGGTATATCAGGGGGCTCAGTGGCATATAGGGGGTATAAGACATCGACATTAGGCATATCAGGGGGGCATAAAACAAATCTGGGGGTAAAAGGTATATCAGGGGGCTCAGTTGCATATCACTGGCATATAAGGAGTATAAGGCAAATCAGGGGCACAGTGGCATATCAGGGGGCACAGTGGAATCTGGCATATAAGAGGTATAAGGCATATATGGGGCAGAGTGGCAAGCTGGGGGTCAGATGTGCAAACTGTAGGCAGTTTGGTAAATACAAAAATTTAAACAAGGCTTTTTTCTCAGTTTTTATTAAATATGAAAAATAGCAAGAAAGATGCCAGCAGGAAGGATGGTGTTCTCAGCCTCTGTAGTCTTTTCTTGTTCGTCGTATAACCTGGATAAAGCGTCCGCTTTTCCATTGCGGGTGCCTGGTCTGTATGTTATGTGTAGGGGAAACCTAGTGGAAAAAAAGAGCCCAACGAGCCTGTCTAGGACAGAGTCTGCGTGCCGTCTGGAGGTATTCAAGATTCCGGTGATCCGTAAAAACACCGTGACAGGGTGTTGAGCGCCTTCCAACAGGTGGCGCCATTCCTCCAAAGCCATCTTGATGGCCAGCAGTTCGCGATCACCTACGCTATAATTGTGCTCTGCAGGGCTGAGTCGCTTGGAATAAAAGGAGACAGGATGCAAGGAGTCCTTCTCTCCGTGTCTTTTGCGCCCCACGTAGCCTATCCATCAGCGGGTAGCGGGTATTTGTTTTTAATGGTGATTTTATTCAGTGCACGATAATCCACACAAGGTCTAACTCCACCTCTTTCTTTCCCACAAAAAAGATACTAGCTCCCGCAGGTGACGTTGAATGTCTAATGAAGCCCTTACGCAAACTGTTTTCAGTATAGTCCTTTAAGACCTTGAGTTCCGGTTCAGACAGGGGAAATATCCTACCGAAAGGGATAGCGGCACCCGGTATTAAATCGATCGGACAGTCATAGGATCTATGGGGTGGTAACTGTTCCGCTTCCTTCTTATCAAAGACCTTTGCGTAGTCCTGGTAGGGTATGGGTATTTCGGGAGGGTTGGTTGACGGAGCGGACACGGTGGATGAAACAAAGAGTGGTGTAGGTGACCGTGAGTCGAGAAGGCAGTGCCGGGTACAGTGTGAAGAGGAAAAAGTCAGCGCACCAGCAGTCCAGTCAATACGGGGGTTATGACGGCGAAGCCACGGTAACCCCAGGATTATGGGGAACATAGGTGATGGTGCCAGGTTGAAACGTAGAGTCTCCTGATGTCCTATCCCAACGGTGAGGGAGACCGGTATGGTTTTGTTGGTTACTGGGCCCGACTTCATAGGGGTGCCATCCACGAGATGGATGGTGAGAGGTTGTGTCTTGGGTTGGGTTGGGAGGCCCGAAGCACGTGCCAGCGTGAGATCCATGAAGCATTCGCTTGCTCCGGAATCAATGATGGCGTTCTGCTGAATCCTTTTTCCGTCCCACTGCAAGGAGACAGGGATGGATAAGTGGCTAGTTAGGCCCCCAAACAATACCTCTGGAGGCCATGGCAGGGCACTGGTAGGATGTGTGGCCCGGACCTCCACGGTAGAGGCAGAGGTTAGCTTTTCTCCTTCTCTTTCCTTTTCGGCCTCGGGTAACTGACCACGAGCCATGCCTATCATCATAGGTTCCTTTGTCGTTTCTGGAGTGGAGGCAGGAGCAGCACGGAAAATCGGCACAGGACGAGGAGGACTGACATGGGCGGAACGTTCCAAGCGACGTTCTCGAAAGCGCCTGTCCATCTGTGTCACCAGTTGGGTCAGACCCTCCAGGGTCTCTG